>NW_027411593.1:34730118-35387727 GCF_049639745.1 Rhodnius prolixus
GTACTGAAGAAGACTACAACGACATATTGAAGATAGAAGCCAAAACATCAAATGAACTTCTTTCAACTCCTCAAAGATAATTTTGTCTAGAGAAATTACCAAATAAAATTCAAAAGGTGCCGATAAACTCGAAAAAAGTTTTTAACATCGACAAAAATAAAATTGAAAGTATTTTTACTTTGTGTTATTATTGAATTTTAATTAGCATCGCGGATTTCTTTTAAAGGAAGAGACAGATTAATAAAGCGAAGTGAGTAGATGAAATTATATCTATATTTGTATTGTAATAGCCAGACATCACTGACTACATAAATTTCTGTCAAAACTTATTGAAACTATCCTTCAGTAAAGGGATATATTCCAATGGAAAGAAAAATGCTTTTTACTGAACCATTCCTTTTCATTGAATCATTATTCACTTTCTGTTCAAACGTCTCCTTTTATTTCCGTAGCTGTAATGAAGACATGATGAGTTCATTGAACGTAGACTAGTCTAGAATGCCACATGTTTTAGTCGATGTATATGAGTGAGGAGTATTTGGCAGCTGTTAAGTACATGATCCTCTTGACCAGGGGTCTTCAACCAGGGTTCCGCGGAACATTGACAAGAGTTCCGCAAGTGATCACTATTTTATTTATTCTAGAAAGTAGATAAAATAAAACTTGATTCGCTACCTCATTATTCATCGCCTTATTAAGATGTATTAACATTAAATAATGATACAAGAATAATTTTGTGAATTTTAGTAGAAAAAAGCTTGTTAAACTATTTTATCTACTACTCAAACATGAAGTTCATGAAGAAACCTATGAGCTCGAAGGGTTTCTCAAAGTACAGAAGGTTGAAGACCTTGCTAGTGACCCCTGCATTAGTGTTAATCTACTGCTGTTCCGAGTGAAACCTAGTCCTTTAAGGCTGAAGTTTTTGGACTTGAGATAAAGAGTTACTTTGGAGGCCAATATGCTTTGCCAGCACTTCATGAAAAATCAGATGAAACAAAAAATCTAGTACAGAACTAATCTTTTATGTTTTCAAATAAAATATCATTAATTAGGCAATAATATTTTTTTTTTTAGTGATGATTTAAAACAAAAACAAAAAAAACACAAGCGCACACACCTCGTTGATTTTGCTACATACGGAACAAAAGAAAGTAACTTGTTTTCACTTTCATCCAGATATATTAGCTGCAGTAATGTAGAAGTAGCTAACTGGTTGTTCGGTGTAATAGTATGTTGTCATTGAATTGAGGGTTCCCTCAATGTCATACAAGTGTGTCCACCACACTGCCCTCTATTATATTGTTGCACAACTTTCCCAAACACAAATACCGCTAAATCATAAATCCTCTTCCTGAACACTATAATGTGATCTATTTTACTTATTTTAAGAAATTTTCTAATTAGTTTAAATAAGCTTCAAACCAATATTATCCCATTTCACTTTCAGTGAACAACATCTTACTAGAAACTAGTCACACTCTTGTATACTATTTTAAAATATTGTTACGTGCAAGTAATTACATACTCCACGCCTGTTGCTGCACACTAAAGTAGACGGAAGGTGCATGAAAGATTATCAATCATCAAATTAAACCTACTTTAAAATAAGGCTTCCACTTCAGTATAGAGAGCAATTCTTATAAAGATTAAAGGCATTAGCAAAGCCGTTCTTTGAACTGTCTGGAGAATTCAAAATAATTTCCACTATCATCCAAAAAGTCGATCAACCTTGTTGGAATGATTCTATTCCTAAATTTTTACTAAAATCTTGCTTCGTGATATATTTTTTAAAAAATAGTTTAAATTATTTTTAATCGAGGTTTGAACTTAAATAAAACACAAGATTCAAAAAACTAACAGTTCTTGAAAAACTGTGGCTTTTAGACAACAAAAGTTTTTTTAACATGTTTTTTAAATAATTCATTAAGCTAACAATTTAGAGATAAGCGCTTCCGCAGTTTTTTCGCTCTCCAAGGGAAAAGTAAAAAAAGAAGCTGAAAGTTATTGCTAGAAAAGCACTTACTGCTAAAAAAGACAAGATTAATTAGAAGGAATTCCTAGTAAAATCACCACCACAATCACTTGAAAAATGCAAAATTCATTGAGTGTAAGTCATTTTAGACAAATGGTGCATAAAAAAAAAAAAATCAAAATATAAATTTTCTACATTCTTGAACACATCAAAATTTAATTAATCATTTTGGCGAGTTGAAAGAAAAAATAACTTCGAGAAACCGAGAAAACATTGATTTCAAAATGGCAATTCACAAAACACCTACATTTTATTTAAGTCAATGTCAAGGGAACTTCCTATTATATAATAAAAGCCGATAAAGAATCAATGACGCGAGATCAGAGGAAGGGGTACGTTGAAGTGACAACTTATTCAACCGGGGCACTATTCAATGCGTTTGTTTGATTAACGCGGTTTGGTTTAAAATAAAAGTTAATTAAATACTCCAATTCAGCTACTCAATTAAGACATTTATTAATTATTCAATAATTTGGCATAAAAATGAACCCTATCGCATTTCACATTTGTTATTCATAAATTATTTTATTTTAATGGATTTAATTTTAAAAAAATTAAATAAAAACAGTGTTATTTGGTTTTTCTCTTGATTCATTTTTGAGCTTTTAGATTATTGAAAAGAAGCCCAAGAAGAAGAAGAAGATGCAAGTACTTTAATTCTATGGATGGACCTTTGATGAACTGAATTTTGAAGGTTTTCATATGCAAAGCACACATAGTTTATAACTATGGGATGCTGTAGAATTATCTATTTTACCTAAGTAGCATTATTAAATTTATGTGTATAATATTAGTACTTATTAAGAAAGAACATACCTTGTTCATGTTACGGTCAGAAACTCTCACTCATCACTGACTCAAGAGGAGTGAACTCCAAACAAACTTTCTTATACAAAGAAACCCCTCCGATGCTCCCCACTCAGTGTAAAAAAGGTAACTCAAATCTTTAATTTTTTCCCCCCAGATTTAATAACGCCTTTTTTTAATTTGAAGTTACAAAATTTAATTGAATTATGTGACATATCCTCTATATTGCTCATATTACATGTTAAATAATTAATAACAATAGATGTAACAAAAGTGGAGGTCATTTTTCTTAAACAAACAGAAGAGGACCTCGGTTGTCACAGAAATTGAGAAATCTCATGTCATCTAATAAAGGTAGAGACGGTCCAGGATGAAACTCATTTATGTACAGGTTTTTCTCCCTTTGAAAAAGTTATAAATAAATAAGATTTTAAAATCTCTCCTTGCTTTGACTTAAAATGATTTAGGTTTTCTATGAGCTATGTACGTTATTGGGTATGACCAGCAATAAAATTGTGTAAAGAAACAAAATGACCTTCAAAAATTGATTTTATTTTTATATTGTTTTTGAGGGTTTTATATATATACCTATATATTAGAAGCACACTAAAATAAAGTTTTTTAATTTTTTCTTCAGTCCGACGGGAGGTGTGACCGAACTTAATCTTACAGGAATAACTGCTTTTGACTGACGCTGGGTAACTCCGGACCATCTTTTGGTACATACCTATCTGGTTATTCCAGAATACAGCACATAGAGTTTTTACAATTGACGTTTAACTAATCAAAACTGTTCCAAGTTCAAACCAAATTTTTATTATAATCATAATATAATAATAATTATAATCATAATCATAATGGTTGACTGTCGGTGAATAAAATCGCAATATAAAATAATAATATAATTTACTGAAGAAAATTGGATGCATCGTGGAGAAGTGACTAAATTCAGCTAAGTAACAGAATGCTAAGTGAGTAAGAATTCGTAACTTCTTCTCCCAAAAGCTTAGCTTTAAAGAAAGCTTTGCAAAATTTTTGAGGATATACCTTAAAAAGTTATAAATCTTACTAGAACTGAACTGCAATTGAATTAAATTGCAAACAAGAACCAAGTTGATTTATGCCCCATTTATAGAAACTGATCCAGTGGTTTCAAGGATTTGATGAATGCCGTTTTTGTTACTCTTCTATGGTGAGGTTCTACCAGTAAGATGCCTGAAAAGAAGATGATCCACTGACGAGAGGTCTGAAAGTGTGGTTGGTGAGGCACAACATAGTCATCATCTCATTTAATTTTTTTGGCTATTCTTAAAAATAGAGAAAATTCATGCAATATAGAGAAAATTTATCATAAGCTAGTCTACCATCAATATATTTTAAATTAAAGTTTAGGAAACACTGTACCTATCAAACTTATTCTAAGAATTAAAAATTTCTAAATGGTGTCAGAATCTGTAAACGGTAATAGTGTCTCCAGGCATCATCAAATAAGTTTGCCAAATAAGTTAAACGTTGTCTGAAAAGGTTAACAACTTGAGTGATCCAGTTTTATTTTATTCCGTGAACTTTAAATAATTATTTAAAGCAAACCTCAGGTAAGACGGACTCTTTCAATTTCCATCTATTAGAGCCATCCCAGCGCTGACCTCAACACATCTCTTGAAAATGCATAATTCTTTAAATTTCATTGAACTAATTTAATTAAAAAAAATTGATGGAATATTTTAGTAAATTTGTAACGCAGAGAATCTAAGAAATATCAGCTCAATTTTTTGTTTTAAAATATTTTTTAGCTAATATTACATAAACATAAAAGAAATTTGTGTTGCAAAACTAATCAACATAAAAAGCAAATAATAGTTTGTAATACATATTATAATTATATATATTATGTCTAATTATTGTAATATAATTGTAATGTTTGCAACTGATACCAGTACTAGTTGTCCCCCTTCAGCTAAGAAGAGTATTGTTATTGCAATATTCAGCCCAGCAATATACTGCACAGCAATTATTTTTTTAAATAAAGATTTTTCCTGAGTCTCTAATTTAACATGAAATCAAACAGCCATTTCGCTTTTTATAACAAAGTCAATCTTTTGATTATACCATTATATTTTTCTACATAGCACCGGTAATATTTTCAATGCATTTCAAATAAAAAATAATAATAATAATAAAGAATTTTATTAACTCTTTATTATTTTATTAAATTGTTATTAATTGCTTTTGTCTGCTTAATCAAGGATAACAATAATAATACATAAATATCGTTTGATCGACTTTCTTTTCTTAAGTGTTCAGATTTACAAATTGTTCTAAAATTAAACGATTTTTTGCGGAAATTTATTACAGGAATTACATTGTCTTGCACTTCGCTCTTCTTCTCTAGAGCTTCATCGATAATAGTAAAATTTAATTAAACTTACAGAATTGAATCGAAGCAAGAAATTCGACAGAAACTGTTACAATGTTATCTAAGAAAACTTTTGTATTAAAGGTGCCGTGTTCTTAGTAGATACAAATTTAGTCAACTCTGATTAACAAAATCGCCTGTAGGTGATTGGTACAAATATTTGGGTTTAATGAATGAAGAGCTCGGCATCTCTTATAAAGTGTTTATTAAAGCAGCATTGGAATCCAACAGGGTTTTTTTTAACGCTGGGACCCTCCTTAGGCTGCAATTATATTCCTATTTCTTAATGTGAAAAGAATTTTTATTTAAGCTTATCAATCGCAAATGCCAGTTTGGTTTCCAGTTTTCATAACTTTCTCAATATTTTAATTTATCAACTTATTGAAATCTCTTTTATTGAATAGAACTTCTTGCATATGATGTTATCACTTGGTTTCTGTAAAAATTATTTTAAGGGAGTGTTGAGGAAGAACTTTTGCCTATCTCCCAACTGTCATTTCGAAAAATGTAGTGCAACTTCTTGGTAATGTAAAAGGCTGTAGAACTTTCTTACTTTCTTAGACATTATGACTAGTTTGCTTTTCTATTCAATAACTGAGATGATATAGAAGTGTGCTCTACTCTCTGCTAAAATTTAGATGGCATTTTGATTATGTGGTTATACAATTGGTTTCAGTTATATGTATCTGCTCTAAACTTAATATAAACAGGACTTTATGTTGTGACTCACACGCTACGTCCACAACTACGACACGTTTAAAACATTTTTCCGGTACAGTAACAAAATCATTCGTCCGCATCAAAAACAAGTTTGAGATGAAAATTTGTCAGTGTACTTAACTAATATTCAGGGTGAAGCAGTGCGTACACATCAAAAAACACATTCAGTTTCCTAATGAAGTCCCGTAGCAAAGCAGCTCGAAAAATGTGTGTTGCCTTCTTACATATTTCTGTGTTAAAATAAAAGAATAGGTAAATGTGTATACACACAAGAATGTTTGGGAACTTTATATTTTATTTAAAAAAATGTTAAAACAGCCTTTATGAAACAAAGAACACAAGAAAAATAAAATGTTTTAACTATATTTAAATAGTTTTTGACTAATTCCTTTCAATTATTTTAGTATTTCTGGGCAATGTTTGTAATTTTTATTATATTTCTTTTGTTTTAGTAATTTTTTTCGTCCATAATCGATAGTTGGTGTTGAACTTAAATAATTGAGTGTTACGGGGTAGATAGCTAAGGCCGTATTTTTCTTTTCAATCATCAATAACTATCTCGAGTTGTTTCATTATTTACTTTAAAATATTACGCAGCTTTCCAGTTTACGAGGTGACTGCAACCATAACAGAGAGGCAGATTTCCACTAATTCTCTTACATAATATGTTAGTAGTACTCCTCCGTTCTTGTCAGTCACTGAAGAGGTCTCATATCCGTAGCGTAAGATTTGGAAAATGAAAAAAAAAAAACCACTCCGAAAACAGTATTCAAAACATAAAAAAAAGAAAAAAAAACAATTGGACAATAAGCAAGTGAGACAATTATTACAACTCTCTTTAGGAAATATTCAAACTTGGCAGAAAATTTGTCACTTGCTACATTACAGTGAAAGAAAATCCTTTATTAGTCAGTCTGTGCAGATGGTTACAACCGTGTGAAACATTATTTCATTAGTTTATCATTACAAGTAATGTTAAATTCACATTAATAAAATGAAAATGAAATACATATATTTATATTAAGGTGCAATTTATTTCTAATGAGTAAATGTGACAACATATTATTTCTACAACGTAACAAAAATTTTATGCTAACCACAAATACAATTTCAACATTGAAATTTTGATAGAACACCCAATAAAAAAAAAATTCAACTCGTAAAAATCAAAAGCTATATACTGAACTTTAAAAACAAAAATAATAATAGAATAGAACTATGGCCTAAGTGAATGCATAAATATAAAAATACATAAAAGCAAGAACCATTTCTTTTTAAGCACCTTTTTTACTTTACTCCAAATAATGTTAATTTTGAAAAATGTTATCTATAATAAAAGATCTTAAAAATTTTATTTAGATGAAAATATCAGGTACTTTATCTCAATACAATTTACATTTGGAACACAAGAATCGATATTATATATTCAGACTGACGTCAATCTCATCCACTTTATAAATGAATTGAATCATTGAATTATTGTAGAAATTAGCATACTCTGAACAAGGCACATATATTTAAAATAAGCACTTTTGAATATAATTATTTTTAAACTTCAATATGAGTGTAAATTTAGTGAAATCGCACGATCAGAGTTCTGTTAAGCCTTTCAGTAACTAATATAACAATAAATATGTACTCCAATTAAATAAAAACACAGTTTTTTAATTGATATTACAAACAGCACCACAGATTTTTTTTTTTTGTCTGGCCTTATTTCAAGCGTAATTTATTATTACAAAAATTCATTTTTGGCTTTCTGCTCTTATTTTTTTTTATCAAAATATTACGATTACATGATTAATAAGAGTTGATTAGAGCAACTAATTTTTCTCGAAATATTATAGATAAAAACATGTAAGAATTCAACGGACATGGAAATATTAATGCAACTAAGTTACTATTTCCCAACTTTTCGAAACCGGTAATCGCCTCTTGATGTTTCACTAGTCGTGTAACTGATCATGGCTGTGAATGGTCTGTTTAAAAGTTCAAAATAAAAAATGATAATTGTAAAAAGTTCAACTTTAAAACCACTTTTGGTTAAAATCCAGGGGATCTTCAAGAAGTTTTTGAATATCTAAAGTCTGTTCTAAATTTTTCTTTAAGTTTAATTACAGTATTATTTTTAGAAGTCTAGAAGGGCTGGGCCATATTTCACTCCTATAATGAACTTTAATTTAGAGAAGAAAATTTTAAACTGCAATGATTGAATTCTTTTCAAGTTTGAATGCTTAATTATTCTCACAAAAGAGTTCACAAAGGACAAATAGTCTTTAACACTTACATAAATAAGAAATAAGGAGATTTGATGCCTGCCAGGTAAGAAACACGCCCATTTTCAACACGCTGGGATAAATTTTTGCCTTTCAGTTCTGCACCACCCTAATAGAATATACCTTTCATTTTTTCATAACAATACTTAGCAAATTTTGAGCCCTTTCAGAGATAGTACATTCGTACCAATCGTGAATATAATAGCCTGCGTCGAATTTTTTTATAAAATAGAAAATCTGAAAAGATAAATTTTCAAAACATAGTACCCAATTACATCTTTATGTTATAACCACCCGCAACAGTACGTATTCTGAGAAAACTATTCAAATAAAAACAAAATTAACTACAACCAACTCAGAAATAAGTATTCAAAGAATAAATATATATATATTTTTTTTAATTGAAGGGAATCAAACATCTTTCAAAAAATAAAATAAAGGTAATACTGAAATAGTTCACATTTTCTGAGAATTCCACTTTAATAAATAAATGATGGCAAAAAAACATGTTTTACAAATGAAATATTGGTCATAATTAAATCATTTTCTACAAAAATAAAAACCTAATTTGCGAGCTTTACCAAATCCATAGTTAATATTAAAAATATATAATTAAATTTTGTAAAATGTCTACTTTTTATTTTTAAAAAAATTTTAAGATTACTTTCTTTATATTTTACATAAGTTTGTAAGAAAACAGAACACCCTATTCACCCTTTGAAACATATATCTTGACAGTTATATATCACAGTATAACAGATATTAAATTCTTGCAGGCAGCTAAACAATTTTTGTTAATTTCATTCTTCCCTTTCCGGGAGCATCGACTTCTTATTCTAAGAGCAACTGTTTGTGGCATGATCGTATGTTACTTTAGAGTCTACCTGACTAGATTCATTCTAAATCTGAGTGACCTTGCCAATATTTATTTTACAGTCGCCAGCATAAGAAAATTAAAACAGATTAAATTCTTGAATTGCTTAGAAAATATAATAATTCAATGTCCTAAACATTAAGAATTCTTAGACCTTAAAATTATGAATAATGAGAATTGATTATATAAATTCTGATACTGCACTTTGATAACATAAGCAGCGATTGCCTCTATTGCATATTTCATTTCTGAGGAAGAAACCCTCTAATTAAATCACAGCCACAAATATTTTTTTTCGCTGCTATCTTTTTTAAGGAAGAGATATATGTACCAAACAAAATGTAAGAAAGTCTTCTTTTTGTAATAGAAATAAAGTCCTGAAATAAAACTTTTTAAAAAAGTCCTAAAATATAACTTTTTTATATTTTCTTAATATAAAATATTCAATTTTCTAAAACAGTCGCACTTTTGAAATAAGAAAAAAAAAACAAATATAAAATTCAGCAATGGACAAACAGTTTTGGACCTTTTAAATGCATTAAAAAATGAGATATTCCTTTCACTTTCATTCACAACCTTTTTTTTTTGTTAAAAAAAAAATCAATAATTTATCACAGATAAAAATTTCTTTAGCAGATAAATGTTTAAATATAAACTGTTTTCTAAATTTCCTTAATACAACCTAATTATATTATAGTATTTTACCCAACATTTTCAAAAGAATACATCCAAATTATGGAATATTAGTTTATCTATTGCTCCAAACACCAGTTTCTTCGAGTGCTTTGTGAGTTAACTGTTCGATTTCATTTATTAATTGTTCTGTTTCCAAATCCATCGTGGCTTGTTCGCAAGGATCCCATTCTAAGGATTCAGGGCTACCACCACCACCACCAGCACCTCCACCCGAACAGGAAGATCCATCATCTACACTTGAAGTTGGTAAACTTTTGAAACGGTACACTGTACCCAATAAAGCTCCTAGAAATTTAAAATGAAAAAACTATCAATAAAATAATTGATCCTTTATCTTTTAGAATTAAACAATAGGTAAATTCTAAGGGTCAGCGCTACTTACACCAAACCATTAAATTTTCACAATTTAATAACATTAAACACATTAGGTAATCTCTGCCACTTAATCAGCAAGTGTGATAGAAACATTAAAAATGAAAGTCAAATTTTCTACCCTTATTGATGAATATTAATGAATATTCAAAACTGGTTAAGTAGGTTAGGTCCATCATGCGTGCTATGATGGACGAATTCTTAGATAGCACAAAGATCTGAGGACTATTTGGAACTATCTTCAATCACGTTTGTTGCTCTATCTGAGGCTGATACAATTTTGAAAATAGTTTTTCCTTAGTAATCAAAACAATCGTATTAACCTTCAGTTTCCCACTCAAGATCCACAGAACTAGGCGGAGTACTGGATGAAAAGCTGGTTGTTCTCCTTTGGACAGCTCTAGCTGCTAAGAGAGTATGCGCATCCAATGGAATTAGTTGACTCTCACTGTTGACAAATTTGAAAGAGCGAGATTAAATAACATTTTATCAAATATGAATAAAAGTAAATCATTACTTAAAAATGTTTGGAGCTAGAATGAGATTAGGCTGTCCATTTATGACTTTTTTTAACAATAACTTAATACACCTTTAAAACAAATAGTCTGAAATTATGTAATCCCGTACATCCAAAATAATTATTATCGTTCAATAAATTAAACAACCCTATTCAACCAAATGATAATTTCTCAGTGTTATATAAAGCATCCTAAATTTTATTCCTGTGAAACCATACAACAAAAATGTCTTAAATGTGTTATAAAATTACTTACTCAACATAATCATTCTCTTTCTCATCCTCCTTGGATAAATTTTCTGAATAATGTTTCACGTTTCTTAAATCTGAAGAAACCTAGCAAATACATCACAATATTTATTTATTAAATAGAGATTCTTGTAATTTTTCAGAATGGTGGAAAAACTTATACAAAGACTAATTACTGTACTTTAGTACAATAGAAAATTGGTTCATAGATGAAATAAAATATTTTATCATTTCAACCAGGTAACCCATTAAAAAATATATATACTTGTTTTGTGATAACAAGAATATAACATGGGAATCTGTAGCCAACTCTACGGCTTCGTTTAGAATAATTTTCCAATATTATTATTATATATACGTAAGGAATATAAAGTACTGGTTTTCTCAAGGAGGGTCAAGTGTGAACCGAAAGGACTTCAATGAAATTCAGTCATGGTTCCGAAATAATTAGATCCAGTCGCAACTATTTCATTTTAAAAAGACAATGAAATACTTAAGCTTAGATTAATATCTATTTAAAACTTTTATCAATAACAATATGATAATGGCTGAAAAAGAAACTTATTATCAAATTTATAAATCAACTTCATTGAATATGTTAGATGTTCTCTAGCGTAATTTTTTTTTTTTTCTTTTTACATTAACAAAACTTGGGAATGTTTTTGATAGGACATTGGAAGATTACACCCTTTAGAATGAAGTTCCCAAATAATTCAGGCAGAAGGAGCACCAAGTTTTCATAGACAATTCGTAAGACAATTGTTAATTTCTTACATTTAACTAAAATTTTATGGGAAATAAAGACAACAAAAGTTTGGAGAATTTTACAGAATTTTAGTATCCCTTCTAGTATAATTTCGTATTGATTCCCAAGGGGCGAGCGAACAGATATGAACCCTGTTCAGTAGCACAATACCACGCTAATCTGAATAAAAATAAAATAAAAAAAATTCTTTAGTAAACAAATAAAAATGTTCATTACAGCAAGAAAATGCAAACTCACACTCAGCGTTTTGAGTCATACTGAGTTTAATTGACCTGCTCATTTACAGCCAAGCCACGTTGTTTCGAATTAACATTTAGTTGGTTTCTCTGTTCACGTGTTGCGGCGTAAAATTTTAATACGGAAGAGGCATTCTTGGCCTCCAAAGTACCTTCGTTACAGAAGAGAAAATGAATTAATTGTCCGGATATTGGTTGAATAGATATTGGTTATACAAGGTACTTTGAAGAATGAACTAGTATTCAATTAAATAAATCATCTAAAAACTATAAGTCTTTTGTTCAACCCAAATATTAATTTGAAAAAGTGTAGGAAAATTGATTCTGCCTTCAAGCATTGATTGCTAACATCGATTGTTAACCAAAATTCTAAATAAAAATATATATTTAAATTTATAAAAATCAAATGTACCTTCCTTATTCGGGAAGAGACGGCAGATGGTATTCTTTCCATGAAAGCATGCATAATTAATATAAACAAACATTAAAGAATGAAACAGAAAAATAAATAACATTTAACCAAATAAAGCAGCGAATTTTACTGATCAAAATATATAACTTATCTTACTTTAGTTTGAAAACCATAAGAGCATTTTTGAAAGATATTATATAGTTACAGATTTATAAATTCAAGCATCAACTGATGTTGGAATGCAAATCACACTCTAGCATGGAACTTAGAGAACAGTGATAACGAATCCGTTAGAGAATGTTTTGGGAGCCAAATGGACAAAAATATTTTTAAATAAGGTCTCTACTAATTCCTGTAGAAACAAAAAGCCCAAGCACTTTCAGACTTCATCGAGCCAAGCTTAGAAGTTGTAACTGTGGTGAGGAAGTCTTAATACTGAAAGCCATGAGTCAAAGAGAATTAATAAATGTGGACATATGTTTAGTGAGTACTTATTAGCTATGGCAAATATACATGCTGAAAGGCATCATTGTCTCTACATACTTCAAATTTTTAAATTATTATAAACCGATGATTTATTAGGACTGTAGTAAGCAAAATTTGTTCTCCCCTGTTCTAAATGGACCTGGACCTCATTCGCAGTATACGCATTCTTTCTAGAAAAGATATTCGACGTATTGTTTCAGTTCAACCATCATTTAAGAATTCTCTACATATTCACCAATATTTCTTGTTTCTCGAAATAACAGCTTAAAAATATATGTATATATATTAAATTAGGTCTTAATTGGTGTCAAATTTACTTAAGTTCACGATTTGAAACAAACATCCATGCATCTTTAAAATCAATTGTCATGCCTAAATTTAGAGGAACACATTGTGCACATGGATTTCGATACATACACTCAAATAAACCACCGAAATCCATGTAATACACCTAATTTCAAAATTAAGAAAATAAATAAGTTAAAGCAATTTCTACGGCACAATCGTTAAAGAGCTGCCTTAGAAATTCAATTTTTTAAATTTTATATAAATCCTAAAACCACATACAACCTTGCAAAAGTAATTCGCACTTCAGCATTTCGAAATTTAATAAATTCTTATAAATCTAATTTACAGGCATTTCAGAACAAATGTTACCTTCCGGTCATTGTCCAGACATTTTTACTCGAAAGAACATCTTCCCCCTGAAAGAAGTGATAGGTTAATTGATTTTCTAGTCACTGCTTCCAATTAAATAATATTCAAACCGAAATCTACGGGCTAATGAAGGGGATAATTGTAGAAGACATTTAAATTTAAATTTCGCAAAAAGTAAAATTTTAATAACTCTACTTACTTCTTCGGTCTCTCCGTCGACTAAGAGTTCCAGCTAAAAAAAAAATATATATATATATATATATATATATACAAAAGATAATTTTCCTTAGTCTAGCAGAAATTTTGAATCACCAACCAATGCAGTTGCATTCACACAACTTTAAGGTATTTAACAGGAAAAGTCGTTTTAGAGAGGTTCTGAGGGAGTAACGTGTCGCGCTAAATCTACAGACTACACAATATTGAAGTCAACTAACATTGGTTAAGTTTTAATTGAAAAAATATTTTTTAGCCTTTGAGGATTATTAATAGGAAAATAAGGTTCTTAAAAAAGTTTTGAGTGCAAAAGAATGTTTAAGCCAGATTTTTGTTTTTGATTCTGATATCTTACTTAAAAAATCTCGGGAACTTTAAATAACTGATTCAAATGTTAAAGTTTAAACATTTAATCACGAAGAAATAATAAATAAATAACTATTGAATATACTGGATTCCAACGTGGAGCTACGGGTTCGAATCCAGCCGCTGGCCCATAGATCTTCTCTTCCTAGGAGCTTCTTACTGACTATCCGGTGATGGACTGCTTCATCTAGCCTAGTAGTGATGTCTGTAACGAAAGTAAACTGTCCGGAGATCGGCAGAGCACTGAAAAAGCTTCGTGCACCAATGACCTCAGATGTTTTCGCTTCTTAAAAAAATAAATAAATAAATAAAAATAATAAAATGACTATTGGAATTTCTTAACTTACCTCAATTTCATCCGTTCCATGAGAATAAATGCAACGATGCAATCTGTATTTCCTTAAAATAAATAAATTTTTCATAATTTCAAATATCATGAAAAATAACACTAGAATATTAATTAAAATTAAATAACTACATAATAAATATATTTCAACGAAGTGATACAGCATTTTTTGCTCCTTTCTTGTTTATAACTTGTTCGCAAAACATAGGAAACCGATGTACTACATTTATTAATAAGATGTGCGAGTGGATGGAAACAATAATTTTATGTGTTTCTAACCAAATTACAAGTGTGCACTTTCATTTTAAATCTTTTTTCTACCATTTTGAATTAAAACATTATTTCGATTAACTTTTTAAGGCGAATTATAAAGTTGCAACGAAGTTACAATTTTCATACAGAACCTGCGTAGAAATTACATTTGATTGAAAAAAGTTTCCTCTTAATTTCAAACACAGTTGACATTTCACAAATATGAAATTGGGTTTATTTTTTAAGAATTAAAAAACAGGAATTTAATTTCAAAATATATGATTGAATAATTATTAGATAATATTAGTTACGTACCTCTTAGATTTGGACCTCCTTTTGCAAAGGCCAAAGCAAGTGCCCATAATCGGGACCTGCAGATGCTTGGTTGTAGAAAAATTTGATTCATCGAAAAATATTCTTCACAAAAAAAAATCACATCAACCAAGAACCTATAATTCTCTCAGGATGCAGGATTCTTGGTAGTAACGTAACCTTAGTTTGCCTACTAATAAACCCAATTCACACATTCAATTCACTGGTTACTTATCATTAGAAAATCTGTAGAATCAATAAAATGTATTCAACATTTTAGAAGTTTTTATAACTGATGATGGATGTCGGTTCGATAAGATAAAACGATTGCTCTAAATACTAAACATCTCACAACCGGTTGGAGTTGAAACCTTCCACAACACAATCTGCAATTAATAACTTCCATTCAACCTATGCAACTTTGTCTGCAGTCCCTATAGGTGAGAGTTCTTCAACCGTTGTGCCACCGCGCTCTTCTATGCCAATTCTAGCAAAATTATACCTTTAATCGCACTTTTGCAAAATTGTGTACATTTTTTTTAATAGGTAATTTATGAAACAGAAACAATATTTTCATTTTCTGCGAGGAAAGTAGGAGATTTCGGAAGACTCATTCCTTGCCGCTTTACAACCGTTGATAGAGGACCAACTCTTAAAAACATCGATAGTATTATCCCAAATTGCAGCGCTTCCCGTCTTTCCTGGCACTTCTGTAAACAGACAACTGAATTTGAATTAGCATCTATCCAGTAATCATTCAATAATCTGTGGAAGTCTTCTTTAGAATATTTTGATGTCATTGGAGAGGAAGGGTTTGTTAGCACAGCTAGTGGTGATCGTAACTGCCAACTCCCTTCTTCCAAAACTTCTGTAGTGAAACTTACATGTACCCTTAATCTGATGGAGCCATTCTCCCGTCCTATAGCATTAGAGGGAGGAGGTGTGTTGTGTTGACTTCAGCGAGTGGATATTCCTTACTACCAGTTCGTTCCTGAGATTTCTTCGAAGAGAAAAAATGTCAACGTGAAATGTGCTAACAATTAATATCAATAAAAATGTTAGAATAAAGTCTTTGTATTAATGAATAACATTATATTAGAAGTTTTCTTTATAATCTTTGTAATTTTCTTCCACTAAGCAATGCAAATATTATAAAGCTAAGGTCTTTTGAATTTATTGCAAATAAAATATTTTTCTACTAGATAGACGTTTTCTTGAGAGGGTAACTAGAGGAATTTTTCAACTTATTAATGTTTGTTGACGAACTGATAGCAAAATATTTAAAGCTTAGACTTGGAATAATTATATATTTCCAATTTTTTCGAATGATGTCATCTAAAAAGTGGTCAAATTAGTTGAGAGGAAACATGGTCTAAAGTTATAGGACACATCGATTCAATTTTGTACAGTACAAGTACACTTTTACGGTTAAGAAGAAGGTAATATAACAGCTTATGCCATTGCATTGGTTAAGGTGCACGCTTGTGATCTGTTGAAATATAATTGAATAGCTTATTTACAGTTCAAGTTTATTCATCTGTATAATGACGAAAGATAAAAAAGTGCACGCGCCTGACATTAGTATTGTCGAAGAATCTCTTTTAAATACTACCTCGGAAAAGGCTTCTGTTACTTATGAAGACAGGTTAAATTTTGTGAATGAAATTGCTCAGCCAATGGCTGGACGGAAGCTTACCAAAAAAATATACAAGTTTATAAAAAAAGGTTTTTATCTTAACAAATAATAGTATATTACGAATTAATTTTTAAATGCACGTTAATGATTATATAGTCAACTAGTCAAACAGCTATGATGTGTTTTACATTAAATCTTATTAATGATTAATAATTACGTTACATTTTTTTAAGCTAGGAGGATAAATAAAGATATGATTTTTTTTAGCTTCCAAAAACAGGGAATATTGCAAATCTGGTTTAAAATTAGTCCAGTCCTCGATTCGAAAAGGAGCTACTGGGTAAGATTTTAATTTATCCCTTTTTTCTTTTTTAAGGAAAGTTAAAAACCTATTTATTCAGACAGTTTAACCTTTCTGATGGAATTTCAACCTTTTATCACTTTACTAACTTCACTGTACACAGGGCCCGCAGAGATAGTTAATATGTGGAATTATTGGTCAGATAATTTTTTTTTTGTCTTTGATCGATTATGGACGTATACCTATCTTAGGATGCAAATAGTCTCTACTAATAGTTAACCGTACTGCCACAATTCATACTTGTAAAAAAAAAATGTGAACACTCAGTTTTCTTTTAAATACTTTTTTCCCCCAATTAGACAATGTAAGAAGCTTCTAGGAAGAGAAAATGTAAGAGCTCACAGATGGCTTCAAACCAGTCCTCGAGACCTAATCTTTCCAATTATATACGTTTCTAAATTTATAACAAGTTCACAAACTAAATTTACAAGTGACATAATTTTTCATAAAAATGTCTCAAATAAAATGATAGGTTCCTAGCTGCGCTATTAATGCTCAATTTGATATAAATCTATGCGAATGTACCGGACAATTTTAATTCGGCATGGTAATTCCATGAGAACCCTTAAAATAATTTCTGAGGAAAAGATCAAGTAAAACTGATAAACCTTTTTAGAGATTCCTAATTGCTTTATATGAATTTAAAGAAAATCGAAAACAAACAGATGAAAAGAGAAAGCAAATTGAAATATTATCTGATGGTCCCAAAACTTCGAACTTTATAGATGTTAAACTTATTTATTGGCACATACTCATCATTTGAAATGTCTCTACTGTCTACTAAAGGTCCTTTTTTTCAACCTCATCTGCTTTTCTCAACACTTTTAGGTCCTTGGCTCACGAGGTTGAGCCACCTCAAGCGTAGACGTGCTCTTTCTGTGTGGCCAACGATTATTTTACTTCTGATTCGTTTATCACTATTCTTACAAGTTGCTCGATCTACTTCATCCTAATACTTTTCGTGATATCCACTAAATATTAATCTCCGAACTAGTTCTGAAGCTCCCACAATTGGGTCCTGGTTTTCATGAATCTCGATTACCTGGACCTACGATACTTCTCAATCTTTTGTTTTTTCAGATATTCATTGTTCTAATCGCATTTTCACAGATATGTACGATTGAAGTTGAAACCGTTATATAAAGAACTATTTGACGTCTCTAGGCAGCACCCGGAATTCAATGAATTTGTTTATAGATTCCAATATTGCCGCTGATACTCTTGCTTAATGTTATTAAGCGATTCATGTTTTCTCAAATAACAGCTTCAAGTTATTTTAAATGGGTCACTCTTTTAAACATGAATTGGTAAACAATTATTACACCGACTACTAGTCGGTGCCTCGGTTTCCACTTATTTATGGACTTGGTTTTCCATCATTGGTACATAAAGCTAGTCCTTAAAAAACATTTTTTAACTTATGGAATATAAACCGAATGGGCTTTCGAATTCTCTGAATTCAGGTGCTAACTCAATCAGTTAGGTATCGTTCCGTAGGGGCTAGTTCGAAATACCCCTAGTCTACATTCCCTGAGCGTTATTGAAAAGTGAGTGAGCAAGGCCTTGTTTAGGAGGGAGAAAGTAAAACCCTTTGTAGCATTACCACTATTTCGCAAAAGGACCTTTCGGGGTGAGATGAATTAATTTCAGCGAGGATTGTAAGTTTTTCATTGTCAACTCGATTTAAACTGACGTAGTAAATAAAGAGGTGGTGCGTCATTACTTTAGTATTATCACTACATCATAACGACAGCTTTCTGGAGGTATTGTAGATATTTTAGGTATTTGACAATCTAACTTTAGAGGCACTTCCAACAACCAGTTCTCTAATTTTACAATTAAAGATGAAAATGTTTAATAATACAATGCACTGTTGAAAGAACATTTTTGCCAAGTTTGTCACATTTGTAATATTTTTTTGTAGATTAGTCATTTTGGCTGGAGATGTGACTCCTGTAGATGTCATGATACATTTGCCAGCAGTTTGTGAAGATAAAGATATTCCATACTGCTATGTACCTTCTAAAGAAGATATTGGTACAGCAATGGGTGTTACAAGAGGTGTAATTGCAATTCTTATCATTGACCACTCAGATATCCAAGAAAATTTCGCTGAAGTGCTAGCAGAAATTCAAGCATTACCTATTCCTTTTTAGGTATAAATCAAGAATTCTTGTAAATATTTTAATATACTTTTTTTTAATTCTGTAGTTTAGGATAAAAATAAAAATGTTAATATAATTTTTTTTTTTTTTAATTGTTGAATAGCTCTGTTTTAGTCAAGTTGAAAATAAACCTAATAAACCAATCCTCAGTCATTTAATTTTTAATAGCAAGGCTGGTTCAAGTATATAACCTTGATTTGCATAAATTTTAATTTTGTTTTATGCCTTCTTCAGCAATAAGTTTAAAAAGACCTGGTTGATGTTAGACGTACAATTCATTCACTTTTATGTGAAAGTAAAATGTATATATACTGACAATACATTCTATTGTTAAAGTTTATATAATTTATTATGAATTTTCTAATTCCAAGCACAGTAGTCCTGATCCTAGGCGTAAATGGTGGTCATTAGTGAGAGGTCTCGTAATTAATAAGTTTTTATTTGCTAGAAAAAAATGTTGGATGAAATAATGAGGGATACTAAAATGTATCACATATAAGAGGATCACATTATTTCTAGATCAGTTATTGAAAAAACTGAGCAGTAAGTCTAAAATTAGAGATAATTTTTAAATACTATCAGTTGCCATCTTTTGTGTAATGCACCACTTTCTAACTGGGCTTTTTCCCCTTAAAAAAAGCACCAAATCTTATCGTCTTTCCAACTCTTATACGCTTTCAACATTATTGTACAATAGATTCATGTTTTACCTTTAAAACATTTCCACGTCACAATACTAAGGGCTAAATTCTATGAAGGTTCATGAAACAACCGGTTAGGTAAAACAAAATCGCTTTATTTTAATTTCAATCTCGAATTTCAAATTGTGCATAACGCTGCTGAAAAGCAACATAATGTTGTAATATAAGCTCCTTCGTTGGAGTGCAAAATAAGAAAGATGAAATTTATACTTCGCACACTAGTTAGTATTTTGGTATTCTCAAAATCGAAATTCTTGAAGCTACCGTCCTATTGTTTGGATCTTTAGGCATCTAAAGTATCTTTTTAGGAAATGACAGAATTGGATCCTAAGCATGACTCGTTAGCTGGGTGGGATTACAATGGGTTTTGGAGCTCACTCGGTTTCCAGATTCTTCTTTGTTTGCATTTCCCGCAAAGCAGCTGAAGCAAGAATGCAGTCATGTTTTCGACTCTTAGTATAGGCCTCAGGGGTAGGCCTTAGTATGAATTCAGGGGTATATTTATAAGTGAAATGCTCGATTTGTAATGTAGAAGAGATAAAGATAAATTTTAATTTGATAGTGGCATGAAAAACCTGCCTAAAAAGTAGGCATACTTTCCTTACCGAAAAGACAACTTTGATCCGTTTTTAAAGTAGTCTTGAAACATTTTCCTACTACCAGCCTAGGTCGAGGGAGTTCAGCGCAGAGTAACTGGAATGAGGAAATGTTCTGGGTCGAGTTCAGTTATGGTATTGTGGTCAGCCTAGGTCGAGGGAGTTCAGCGCAGAGTAACTGGAATGAGGAAATGTTCTGGGTCGAGTTCAGTTATGGTATTGTGGTTTAAAGTGTTGTAGTTTGAAATAATGTTCCAGTATGGTAATACTCTGGCTAGGAAAATGTTGATTCGTTGAGTGCAGCTAGTAGAATTCATAGAGCACTTGATAAGTCCGTTAGTGTTAGTACATCCCGAAATTAATGTCCACTGTTTAGTTAATCCAGTAGTATCGTAGACTTTCCAGCAACCTGCAGTCTTTGCTTTTGAGTTGAAACTGTAGCTTGAGGTGAACGCACATATCTTGAGTGATTGCCCAGAGTACGGACAACGTCGAAACACCCTACAGACCGAAGTCTGAATGGTAACAGTTCGTTCTGTTTCAGAGTAATTTTAATTGCAACTACACCAGATGCATCGTTTTGAATAAAATAAATACTGCACATTCATAAAATTGAGTAGCAATGAATATCATCTAAAGAGGGGGGCGATGTTTTTGAGGTAGCTAAGATAAATAATCTATCGATTTTAGTTATAATAATTAATTTCTGTTCAGTTAAATTTGATTTCTTCATATTTTTTTAAGGCATTTCTTTTTTGAAAAGTGAACCTTAGTTGATCGCTTAAATAACCTTCGTGATCCTAAAAGAAGTTTACATATTGGTTATTTACTGCGGTCTTTTTTGAGTTGAATGTGAGTTTCTCGATTTTTTTGGCGTAACGGTGTAGTTTGGCAAAATACGAACATGATTGACAGTCAGTACTTAGATAAAGTTACAAAAGAAATTAAAAAATATGAGAAAAAGACTGAAGTTCCTTTAGATTCCTTCCGAGTTTTTAAGGAAAAGAAAACATATCAAGAAGCATTTTCTGAAATTATCAAGTATAATAGTATCAGGGCGGATGGTAGGAAATTAGACGAGCATAGAAAGATGTGTAAGTATTTAAAAGGCAAATTAATTTTGAATTTGGTCTTCTTCAGTTGATATAGTCTTCAAATTATGCGTTTGTATTACGATAGTTTTCATAGTTATATAGTTTATTATATTTTTTTCACGATTGAGAGCTTTGGTAATTTTCAGTTATAAAGCTTGGTGTAAGTGCCGATTGTAGAGGTTCGTGCTACATTGAGTTAGGTGAAACAAAAGTAATAGTAGGCGTTCACGGACCAAAAGAGATTCCAAACATACAAGAGTACACAGAACTAGGAAAGCTTGAATGTATAATTGAATATGCTCCATTTGCAAGTTTAACTCGAAAGAAATCACCTGAGCAGAGTGATAAATATATGTCTGCAGCAATGAGGCGAGCACTTGAACCAGTTTTTTGTAGGGTAAGCATTATTAGTAATCTTCAGGCCAGAATAAATGAAATAGAGTTAATGATTATTGTTCATCATAAGAAATCATGTCTGCTGTAGCACGAGTTCCCAAACTTAATGATTCAAGTGTCTGCATTTGTCATAGAAGACGATGGTTGTGTCCTTTCAGCCGCTATAACAGGTGCTAGTTTAGCGATTGCTCATGGAAGATTACCATTGTTTGATTTTGCTGCGGCTGTTTCTATAGTAAGTTTTGGCCTCATGCTGATAATGAAGGAATACTGCCCTTATCAAATCGATTGAATTATCTTTATCCATTTTTAGAGTCTACACAATGACTTAATATTAATTGATCCTACAAAGGCTGAAGAAGAATTTTGTTTGAACACAATATCAGCAGATGAAAAAAAGATTGAAAATTATGGAGTAATAAGCATTGCGTACATGCCTCATCTAGATCAGGTATATTGATGTGACTTTTTAAGTTTTCGTAAAAAAAAAAAAAATTCTAACTCAAACATCTACTCTTACGCATTCTGGAAGGATAGCATTCAAAATTTGTAGTATAGTTCTAAATTTGTTAGGGTTTGATTATAATGTGGTATCACGTTTACTAGCCATTCTTAACTGTATTTTTTAGATGTCTCATTATCAGATGATAGGCAATATGGACTCAAAACTTTACGAAAGTACTTTGGAAATAATGCTCAATCATTGCAGAGCTCTTTACTCACTTTGCTCCAAACATCTAATGCAAGAAGTTAAGTTAACTACTAAACATCTTTCACAGGTGAAAGAAACCCAAGATGCGATGGATAGTTTATCAGTTACATAATTTTTTTTTATTTTTTTTAACATGTATATTAACAGAATAGGTATAAAATACTGGTTATATTTTTGTTAATACACTTAAAATAAGATTTATTTTAAAGAAAAGTACATTTTTTTACAAAGTATATATAATAAAAAATTAGCCATGAAAAGTTTTGTACATAATTTTTAATTTCCTTCTCTAATCTCCTTAACATCAGTTTTCAATATATAACGTTCATTCCTCAGGTTTTTCGGGTGGAGGTCCACAAGGCTGTAGCATTTTCTCCATGAGATTAAACCTCACTCTAGCTTTTGCTTCATTTTCCGCTATAGCAAAGTAGTTCAATGTATCAAAATGTCCAAGATAGCTTGAAAAACTGTCCCGGTGTTGATTTACTAACCATTCATATTTCGTTGTATCTGCATGGCCAGTTCCAATGTACTTAGACTGTAAATGTTCCAACTGACTATGGATATTATATCTGTCCCCCATTTTTAAATCAATTCGGAAAAATAATATAACATGTACCACATATATTCGACAGGTTAATTCCAACACTCAACAAAGCGGTAAATTAACCAAGCAGCTCAGAACAGTTGGGGAAGGTACAACAAGGTTATAGTTTTGCTGCTTATAGTACAATAATGCATTTTTAAAACATGTAACTTAATAAAGTTAAGGATTTGATTGACTAATATTTGTTTTTAACTGTTAGAATTTTTTAAACGTTGAGAAGAAACGGCATAGTTCTTTTTCATTCGTCGTAACCTCAATGGGAAAAAGTTAACAGTAACAGTACCCTTCAGAAACCTCCATGAAATGAAAGGCCACTTTAATTTAAACTTCTAAAACTTCGGTATCAGTTATCATTAGTCATTAGTTTCAGTTAATTTATCACATTATTATGGCGTCTGACAATCCTGTCTGTCTTATTGTTTTGGGTATGGCAGGTTCTGGAAAAACTACTTTTGTAAATAGGTTGACCAATAAATTGTATTCAGATAAGTTGCCTCCGTATGTGATAAATCTAGATCCAGCTTGTTTAGAAGTTCCTTATCCAGCTAATATTGACATAAGAGATACTGTTAAATACAAAGAAGTTATGAAGCAGTATGGTCTCGGCCCAAACGGAGGAATCGTTACTTGCCTGAATCTTTTTTCTACCAAATTCGATCAATTATTGTCTCTGATGAAGAAGAATGAAGGAAAGCATAAGTAAGTATGTTAGAGTGTATTTGTATGTCAAAGTTTTTTTTGCAACGAGTTTCAATTTAAAACGGTAGGTGGGTAAATACTTTGCTTGACTTATTTTTTTATCAATAGATTTTACATATTTGATACACCTGGACAGATTGAAGTCTTTACTTGGTCAGCATCTGGTAACATTATTACTGAAGCCCTGTCATCAACTTTTCCCACAATAGTAATCTATGTGATGGATACTGTTCGGAGCGTCAATCCAGTAACTTTTATGTCAAATATGTTGTACGCCTGTTCTATACTGTACAAAACTCGTTTACCTTTCATTGTCGTCATGAACAAGACTGATGTAGTTGCGCATGACTTCGCTATAGATTGGATGACAGATTTTGAATCTTTTGACGAAGCACTTGAGAATGAAACTTCCTATGTTTCGAACCTAACAAGGTAATTATTTTGTTGTACTACCAATTTTTATTAACTTATTTGTTATTATTTATATGTGCAGTGTTTTTAGTAGTTATGCGAAAAATTCCAATGCTATTTCTTATATGTACTTTTTTGCAGTTCGAGGTGGTAAAACTTACGATAACCAATTTCAGAAAAACCTTCCATTTGTATCTTCTACAAAAGAAATCAAATCTATTCTGTTCTTAATTACAGATCAATGGCATTGGCATTAGATGAATTTTATTCTGACTTAAGAGTTGCTGGAGTTTCATCCGTGACAGGGCAAGGTTTTCAAACATTGTACTCTTTGCTGGATGAAGCAGAAAAAGAGTTTGAAGAGGTGTACAACAGGGTTAAATTAGAAGAAGCAGAGAATAAAAGAAAAAAAGAAACCGAAATTCAAGCAACCACTGCGGGCCAAGGGCAGGAAGTAAAACTCATTACAGAAATATCTACAGGTGATTAATTTTGACTACATCCTAAGCAAATAAGTCGTTACGGAATATAACATAATGCTATGAATCTTTTGTACCTTCTCTTCCGATTAACAGTGTTCCCTAATTTGGGGGTTGGTGTAAAATAGAAAATAAATTTATTATCCTGGGACTATTGTCCCCTAAGAATAAATACATGTGTAATTGGAGGCCCTAATGGTTTGGCCTGGGTTTCAGATATTTAATGTATACTGTACATACATTGTAAACTGCAGTTATACAAATTTTATTTGAAACTTATTACCAGAAAAATTTGATTAAAGCCGAAAGGATTGGTTAGGTAAGGCTTACAGCTGTCTTAGAGTAATTTATGGATTTTTACTATGTTACAAGCAGAGTTGGGCAAAAATTTAATCAATTAAAAAACAATTGAATTAAACAGAAATTTAATTTTAATCATGATTAAAATGAAAAAATTTAATCGGCCAAAATTAGTTGATTAAAATTAAATTCACTTTTAATTTAATCAGAATTTAATCAATTAAAATTTTTAATCATAACTAAAAATTACGATTAAAATTAAAATTAAATAATCATAATTTTAATTGATTGAATTAAATTCCAAATTTAGTTTTAATCACTTTTGACGATTAAATTTTTTAATTTAATCAAAATTTGAGAGATTAAATTTTTAAAACCAAACATTGCCAATGGTTAAACCAGAATCGGACCAATGCATCTTTATTCCGCCTAGCTGGTGCCTCTTCTCTAACAATATTATCACCTTTTCCCAAACTTGGCACCTTCATTCTACCAGTCTCGTGACTCATCAATACCATGTTAGTGACTCTCAAGACTTATATAGGACCACCTTACACTCACATTTCACCATGTTTACCACTCACTAGACTTACATACCAATACGTGGTTCACAGTGGGAGATATAGAACGGCCATAATTTTACAGAATTTCATGACCCCAAAAAATTTTCAACCCTTTATATCTTCTACATTTATAGATCTGTGCACAAAATAACTATAGTTTATAATTGAGAAAAACAAAGGGTATAAGAGAAAATAATTCCATACCAATACGTGGTTCACAGTGGGAGATATAAAACGGCTATAATTTTACAGAATTTCATGACCCAACAAATTTTCAACCCTTTATATCGTCTACCTTCTTAGATCTGTGCACAAAATAACTATAGTTTTTGATTGAGAAAAACAAAGTGTACAAGAGAACAAAATTCCATATCAATACGTGGTACACAGTAGGAGATATAGAACGGCCATAATTTTACAGAATTTCATGACCCACAAAATTTTCAACCCTTTATATCTTCTACCTTTTTAGATCTGTGCACAAAATAACTATAGTTTTTAATTGAGAAAAACAAAGTGTATAAGAGAAAAAAATTCCATACCAATACGTGGTTCACAATGGGAGATATAGAACGGCCATAATTTTACAGAATTTCATGACCCAAAAAATTTTCAACCCTTTATATCTTCTACATTTATAGATCTGTGCACAAAATAACTATAGTTTTTAATTGAGAAAAACAAAGTGTATAAGAGAAAAAAATTCCATACCAATACGTGCTTCACAGTGGGAGATATAGAACGGCCATAATTTTACAGAATTTCATGACCCAACAAATTTTCAACCCTTTATATCGTCTAACTTTTTAGATCTGTGCACAAAATAACTATAGTTTTTAATTGAGAAAAACAAAGTGTATAAGAGAAAAAAATTCCATACCAATACGTGGTTCACAATGGGAGATATAGAACGGCCATAATTTTACAGAATTTCATGACCCAAAAAATTTTCAACCCTTTATATCTTCTACATTTATAGATCTGTGCACAAAATAACTATAGTTTTTAATTGAGAAAAACAAAGTGTATAAGAGAAAAAAATTCCATACCAATACGTGGTTCACAGTGGGAGATATAGAACGGCCATAATTTTACAGAATTTCATGACCCAACAAATTTTCAACCCTTTATATCGTCTAACTTTTTAGATCTGTGCACAAAATAACTATAGTTTTTAATTGAGAAAAACAAAGTGTATAAGAGAAAAAAATTCCATACCAATACGTGCTTCACAGTGGGAGATATAGAACGGCCATAATTTTACAGAATTTCATGACCCAACAAATTTTCAACCCTTTATATCGTCTAACTTTTTAGATCTGTGCACAAAATAACTATAGTTTTTAATTGAGAAAAACAAAGTGTATAAGAGAAAAAAATTCCATACCAATACGTGGTTCACAATGGGAGATATAGAACGGCCATAATTTTACAGAATTTCATGACCCAAAAAATTTTCAACCCTTTATATCTTCTACATTTATAGATCTGTGCACAAAATAACTATAGTTTTTAATTGAGAAAAACAAAGTGTATAAGAGAAAAAAATTCCATACCAATACGTGGTTCACAGTGGGAGATATAGAACGGCCATAATTTTACAGAATTTCATGACCCAACAAATTTTCAACCCTTTATATCGTCTAACTTTTTAGATCTGTGCACAAAATAACTATAGTTTTTGATTGAGAAAAACAAAGTGTACAAGAGAACAAAATTCCATATCAATACGTGGTACACAGTAGGAGATATAGAACGGCCATAATTTTACAGAATTTCATGACCCAAAAAATTTTCAACCGTTTATATCGTCTAACTTTTTAGATCTGTGCACAAAATAACTATAGTTTTTAATTGAGAAAAACAAAGTGTACAAGAGAACAAAATTCCATATCAATACGTGGTACACAGTGGGAGATATAGAACGGCCATAATTTTACAGAATTTCATGACCCAAAAAATTTTCAACCCTTTATATCTTCTACCTTTTTTGATCTGTGCACAAAATAACTATAGTTTATAATTGAGAAAAACAAAGTGTACAAGAAAACAAAATTCCATTTCAATACGTGGTACACAGTGGGAGATATAGAACGGCCATAATTTTACAGAATTTCATGACCCAAAAAATATTCAACCCTTTATATCTTCTACCTTTTTAGATCTGTGCACAAAATAACTATAGTTTTTGATTGAGAAAAACAAAGTGTACAAGAGAACAAAATTCCATATCAATACGTGGTACACAGTAGGAGATATAGAACGGCCATAATTTTACAGAATTTCATGACCCATAAAATTTTCAACCCTTTATATCTTCTACCTTTTTAGATCTGTGCAGAAAATAACTATAGTTATTAATTGAGAAAAACAATGTGTATAAGAGAAGAAAATTCCATACCAATACGTGGTTCACAGTGGGAGATATAGAACAGCCATAATTTTACAGAATTTCATGACCCAAAAAATTTTCAACCCTTTATATCTTCTACCTTTTTAGATCTGTGCACAAAATAACTATAGTTTATAATTGAGAAAAACAAAGTGTACAAGAGAACAAAATTCCATATCAATACGTGGTACACAGTGGGAGATATAAAACGGCCATAATTTTACAGAATTTTATTACCCAAAAAATTTTTTACCGTTTATATCGTCTAACTTTTTAGATCTGTGCACAAAATAACAATAGATTTTAATTGAGAAAAACAAAGTGTACAAGAGAACAAAATTCCATACCAATACGTGGTTCACAGTGGGAGATATAGAACGGCCATAATTTTACAGAATTTCATGACCCAAAATTTTTTAACCCTTTATATCGTCTATCTTTTTAGATCTGTGCACAAAATAACTATAGTTTATAATTGAGAAAAACAAAGTGTACAAGAGATCAAAATTCCATATCAATACGTGGTTCACAGTGGGAGATATAGAACGGCCATAATTTTACAGAATTTCATGACCCAAAAAATTTTCAACCCTTTATATCTTCTACCTTTTTAGATCTGTGCACAAAATAACTATAGTTTATAATTGAGAAAAACAAAGTGTACAAGAGAACAAAATTCCATACCAATACGTGGTTCACAGTGGGAGATATAGAACGGCCATAATTTTACAGAATTTCATGACCCAAAATTTTTTTAACCCTTTATATCGTCTATCTTTTTAGATCTGTGCACAAAATAACTATAGTTTATAATTGAGAAAAACAAAGTGTACAAGAGATCAAAATTCCATATCAATACGTGGTTCACAGTGGGAGATATAGAACGGCCATAATTTTACAGAATTTCATGACCCAAAAAATTTTCAACCCTTTATATCTTCTACCTTTTTAGATCTGTGCACAAAATAACTATAGTTATTAATTGAGAAAAACAAAGTGTATAAGAGAAGAAAATTCCATACCAATACGTGGTTCACAGTGGGAGATATAGAACGGCCATAATTTTACAGAATTTCATGACCCAAAAAATTTTCAACCCTTTATATCTTCTACCTTTTTAGATCTGTGCACAAAATAACTATAGTTTATAATTGAGAAAAACAAAGTGTACAAGAGAACAAAATTCCATATCAATACGTGGTACACAGTGGGAGGTATAGAACGGCCATAATTTTACAGAATTTCATGACTCAAAAAATTTTTAACCGTTTATATCGTCTAACTTTTTAGATCTGTGCACAAAATAACTATAGTTTTTAATTGAGAAAAACAAAGTGTACAAGAAAACAAAATTCCATATCAATACGTGGTACACAGTGGGAGATATAGAACGGCCATAATTTTACAGAATTTCATGACCCAAAAAATTTTCAACCCTTTATATCTTCTACCTTTTCAGATCTGTGCACAAAATAACTATAGTTTATAATTGAGAAAAACAAAGTGTACAAGAGAACAAAATTCCATTTCAATACGTGGTACACAGTGGGAGATATAGAACGGCCGTAATTTTACAGAATTTCATGACCCAAAAAATTTTCAACCCTTTATATCTACTACCTTTTTAGATCTGTGCACAAAATAACTATAGTTTTTAATTGAGAAAAACAAAGTGTACAAGAGAACAAAATTCCATATCAATACGTGGTACACAGTGGGAGATATAGAACGGCCATAATTTTTACAGAATTTCATGACCCAAAAAATTTTCAACCCTTTATATCTTCTACCTTTTTAGATCTGTGCACAAAATAACTATAGTTTTTAATTGAGAAAAACAAAGTGTATAAGTGAAAAAAATTCCATACCAATACGTGGTTCACAGTGGGAGATATAGAACGGCCATAATTTTACAGAATTTCATGACCCAAAAATTGTTTAACCCTTTATATCGTCTACCTTTTTAGATCGGTGCACAAAATAACTATAGTTTATAATTGAGAAAAACAAAGTGTACAAGAGAACAAAATTCCATATCAATACGTGGTTCACAGTGGGAGATATAGAACGGCCATAATTTTACAGAATTTCATGACCCAAAAAATTTTCAACCCTTTATATCTTCTACCTTTTTAGATCTGTGCACAAAATAACTATAGTTTATAATTGAGAAAAACAAAGTGTACAAGAGAACAAAATTCCATATCAATACGTGGTACACAGTGGGAGATATAGAACGGCCATAATTTTACAGAATTTTATGACCCAAAAAATGTTTAACCGTTTATATCGTCTAACTTTTTAGATCTGTGCACAAAATAACAATAGTTTTTAATTGAGAAAAACAAAGTGTACAAGAGAACAAAATTCCATATCAATACGTGGTTCACAGTGGGAGATATAGAACGGCCATAATTTTACAGAATTTCATGACCCAAAAAATTTTCAACCCTTTATATCTTCTACCTTTTTAGATCTGTGCACAAAATAACTATAGTTTATAATTGAGAAAAACAAAGTGTACAAGAGAACAAAATTCCATATCAATACGTGGTACACAGTGGGAGATATAGAACGGCCATAATTTTACAGAATTTTATGACCCAAAAAATGTTTAACCGTTTATATCGTCTAACTTTTTAGATCTGTGCACAAAATAACAATAGTTTTTAATTGAGATAAACAAAGTGTACAAGAGAACAAAATTCCATACCAATACGTGGTTCACAGTGGGAGATATAGAACGGCCATAATTTTACAGAATTTCATGACCCAAAAAATTTTCAACCCTTTATATCTTCTACCTTTTTAGATCTGTGCACAAAATAACTATAGTTTTTAATTGAGAAAAACAAAGTGTACAAGAGAACAAAATTCCATATCAATACGTGGTACACAGTGGGAGATATAGAACGGCCATAATTTTACAGAATTTTATGACCCAAAAAATTTTTAACCGTTTATATCGTCTAACTTTTTAGATCTGTGCACAAAATAACAATAGTTTTTAATTGAGAAAAACAAAGTGTACAAGAGAACAAAATTCCATACCAATACGTGGTTCACAGTGGGAGATATAGAACGGCCATAATTTTACAGAATTTCATGACCCAAAATTTTTTTAACCCTTTATATCGTCTATCTTTTTAGATCTGTGCACAAAATAACTATAGTTTATAATTGAGAAAAACAAAGTGTACAAGAGATCAAAATTCCATATCAATACGTGGTTCACAGTGGGAGATATAGAACGGCCATAATTTTACAGAATTTCATGACCCAAAAAATTTTCAAGCCTTTATATCTTCTACCTTTTTAGAAATAACTATAGTTATTAATTGAGAAAAACAAAGTGTATAAGAGAAGAAAATTCCATACCAATACGTGGTTCACAGTGGGAGATATAGAACGGCCATAATTTTACAGAATTTCATGACCCAAAAAATTTTCAACCCTTTATATCTTCTACCTTTTTAGATCTGTGCACAAAATAACTATAGTTTATAATTGAGAAAAACAAAGTGTACAAGAGATCAAAATTCCATATCAATACGTGGTTCACAGTGGGAGATATAGAACGGCCATAATTTTACAGAATTTCATGACCCAAAAAATTTTCAACCCTTTATATCTTCTACCTTTTTAGATCTGTGCACAAAATAACTATAGTTATTAATTGAGAAAAACAAAGTGTATAAGAGAAGAAAATTCCATACCAATACGTGGTTCACAGTGGGAGATATAGAACGGCCATAATTTTACAGAATTTCATGACCCAAAAAATTTTCAACCCTTTATATCTTCTACCTTTTTAGATCTGTGCACAAAATAACTATAGTTTATAATTGAGAAAAACAAAGTGTACAAGAGAACAAAATTCCATATCAATACGTGGTACACAGTGGGAGATATAGAACGGCCATAATTTTACAGAATTTCATGACTCAAAAAATTTTTAACCGTTTATATCGTCTAACTTTTTAGATCTGTGCACAAAATAACTATAGTTTTTAATTGAGAAAAACAAAGTGTACAAGAAAACAAAATTCCATATCAATACGTGGTACACAGTGGGAGATATAGAACGGCCATAATTTTACAGAATTTCATGACCCAAAAAATTTTCAACCCTTTATATCTTCTACCTTTTCAGATCTGTGCACAAAATAACTATAGTTTATAATTGAGAAAAACAAAGTGTACAAGAGAACAAAATTCCATTTCAATACGTGGTACACAGTGGGAGATATAGAACGGCCGTAATTTTACAGAATTTCATGACCCAAAAAATTTTCAACCCTTTATATCTACTACCTTTTTAGATCTGTGCACAAAATAACTATAGTTTTTAATTGAGAAAAACAAAGTGTACAAGAGAACAAAATTCCATATCAATACGTGGTACACAGTGGGAGATATAGAACGGCCATAATTTTTACAGAATTTCATGACCCAAAAAATTTTCAACCCTTTATATCTTCTACCTTTTTAGATCTGTGCACAAAATAACTATAGTTTTTAATTGAGAAAAACAAAGTGTATAAGTGAAAAAAATTCCATACCAATACGTGGTTCACAGTGGGAGATATAGAACGGCCATAATTTTACAGAATTTCATGACCCAAAAATTGTTTAACCCTTTATATCGTCTACCTTTTTAGATCGGTGCACAAAATAACTATAGTTTATAATTGAGAAAAACAAAGTGTACAAGAGAACAAAATTCCATATCAATACGTGGTTCACAGTGGGAGATATAGAACGGCCATAATTTTACAGAATTTCATGACCCAAAAAATTTTCAACCCTTTATATCTTCTACCTTTTTAGATCTGTGCACAAAATAACTATAGTTTATAATTGAGAAAAACAAAGTGTACAAGAGAACAAAATTCCATATCAATACGTGGTACACAGTGGGAGATATAGAACGGCCATAATTTTACAGAATTTTATGACCCAAAAAATGTTTAACCGTTTATATCGTCTAACTTTTTAGATCTGTGCACAAAATAACAATAGTTTTTAATTGAGAAAAACAAAGTGTACAAGAGAACAAAATTCCATACCAATACGTGGTTCACAGTGGGAGATATAGAACGGCCATAATTTTACAGAATTTCATGACCCAAAAAATTTTCAACCCTTTATATCTTCTACCTTTTTAGATCTGTGCACAAAATAACTATAGTTTTTAATTGAGAAAAACAAAGTGTACAAGAGAACAAAATTCCATATCAATACGTGGTACACAGTGGGAGATATAGAACGGCCATAATTTTACAGAATTTTATGACCCAAAAAATTTTTAACCGTTTATATCGTCTAACTTTTTAGATCTGTGCACAAAATAACAATAGTTTTTAATTGAGAAAAACAAAGTGTACAAGAGAACAAAATTCCATACCAATACGTGGTTCACAGTGGGAGATATAGAACGGCCATAATTTTACAGAATTTCATGACCCAAAATTTTTTTAACCCTTTATATCGTCTATCTTTTTAGATCTGTGCACAAAATAACTATAGTTTATAATTGAGAAAAACAAAGTGTACAAGAGATCAAAATTCCATATCAATACGTGGTTCACAGTGGGAGATATAGAACGGCCATAATTTTACAGAATTTCATGACCCAAAAAATTTTCAACCCTTTATATCTTCTACCTTTTTAGATCTGTGCACAAAATAACTATAGTTTTTAATTGAGAAAAACAAAGTGTACAAGAGAACAAAATTCCATATCAATACGTGGTACACAGTGGGAGATATAGAACGGCCATAATTTTACAGAATTTTATGACCCAAAAAATTTTTAACCGTTTATATCGTCTAACTTTTTAGATCTGTGCACAAAATAACAATAGTTTTTAATTGAGAAAAACAAAGTGTACAAGAGAACAAAATTCCATACCAATACGTGGTTCACAGTGGGAGATATAGAACGGCCATAATTTTACAGAATTTCATGACCCAAAATTTTTTTAACCCTTTATATCGTCTATCTTTTTAGATCTGTGCACAAAATAACTATAGTTTATAATTGAGAAAAACAAAGTGTACAAGAGATCAAAATTCCATATCAATACGTGGTTCACAGTGGGAGATATAGAACGGCCATAATTTTACAGAATTTCATGACCCAAAAAATTTTCAAGCCTTTATATCTTCTACCTTTTTAGATCTGTGCACAAAATAACTATAGTTATTAATTGAGAAAAACAAAGTGTATAAGAGAAGAAAATTCCATACCAATACGTGGTTCACAGTGGGAGATATAGAACGGCCATAATTTTACAGAATTTCATGACCCAAAAAATTTTCAACCCTTTATATCTTCTACCTTTTTAGATCTGTGCACAAAATAACTATAGTTTATAATTGAGAAAAACAAAGTGTACAAGAGATCAAAATTCCATATCAATACGTGGTTCACAGTGGGAGATATAGAACGGCCATAATTTTACAGAATTTCATGACCCAAAAAATTTTCAACCCTTTATATCTTCTACCTTTTTAGATCTGTGCACAAAATAACTATAGTTATTAATTGAGAAAAACAAAGTGTATAAGAGAAGAAAATTCCATACCAATACGTGGTTCACAGTGGGAGATATAGAACGGCCATAATTTTACAGAATTTCATGACCCAAAAAATTTTCAACCCTTTATATCTTCTACCTTTTTAGATCTGTGCACAAAATAACTATAGTTTATAATTGAGAAAAACAAAGTGTACAAGAGAACAAAATTCCATATCAATACGTGGTACACAGTGGGAGATATAGAACGGCCATAATTTTACAGAATTTCATGACTCAAAAAATTTTTAACCGTTTATATCGTCTAACTTTTTAGATCTGTGCACAAAATAACTATAGTTTTTAATTGAGAAAAACAAAGTGTACAAGAAAACAAAATTCCATATCAATACGTGGTACACAGTGGGAGATATAGAACGGCCATAATTTTACAGAATTTCATGACCCAAAAAATTTTCAACCCTTTATATCTTCTACCTTTTCAGATCTGTGCACAAAATAACTATAGTTTATAATTGAGAAAAACAAAGTGTACAAGAGAACAAAATTCCATTTCAATACGTGGTACACAGTGGGAGATATAGAACGGCCGTAATTTTACAGAATTTCATGACCCAAAAAATTTTCAACCCTTTATATCTACTACCTTTTTAGATCTGTGCACAAAATAACTATAGTTTTTAATTGAGAAAAACAAAGTGTACAAGAGAACAAAATTCCATATCAATACGTGGTACACAGTGGGAGATATAGAACGGCCATAATTTTTACAGAATTTCATGACCCAAAAAATTTTCAACCCTTTATATCTTCTACCTTTTTAGATCTGTGCACAAAATAACTATAGTTTTTAATTGAGAAAAACAAAGTGTATAAGTGAAAAAAATTCCATACCAATACGTGGTTCACAGTGGGAGATATAGAACGGCCATAATTTTACAGAATTTCATGACCCAAAAATTGTTTAACCCTTTATATCGTCTACCTTTTTAGATCGGTGCACAAAATAACTATAGTTTATAATTGAGAAAAACAAAGTGTACAAGAGAACAAAATTCCATATCAATACGTGGTTCACAGTGGGAGATATAGAACGGCCATAATTTTACAGAATTTCATGACCCAAAAAATTTTCAACCCTTTATATCTTCTACCTTTTTAGATCTGTGCACAAAATAACTATAGTTTATAATTGAGAAAAACAAAGTGTACAAGAGAACAAAATTCCATATCAATACGTGGTACACAGTGGGAGATATAGAACGGCCATAATTTTACAGAATTTTATGACCCAAAAAATGTTTAACCGTTTATATCGTCTAACTTTTTAGATCTGTGCACAAAATAACAATAGTTTTTAATTGAGAAAAACAAAGTGTACAAGAGAACAAAATTCCATACCAATACGTGGTTCACAGTGGGAGATATAGAACGGCCATAATTTTACAGAATTTCATGACCCAAAAAATTTTCAACCCTTTATATCTTCTACCTTTTTAGATCTGTGCACAAAATAACTATAGTTTTTAATTGAGAAAAACAAAGTGTACAAGAGAACAAAATTCCATATCAATACGTGGTACACAGTGGGAGATATAGAACGGCCATAATTTTACAGAATTTTATGACCCAAAAAATTTTTAACCGTTTATATCGTCTAACTTTTTAGATCTGTGCACAAAATAACAATAGTTTTTAATTGAGAAAAACAAAGTGTACAAGAGAACAAAATTCCATACCAATACGTGGTTCACAGTGGGAGATATAGAACGGCCATAATTTTACAGAATTTCATGACCCAAAATTTTTTTAACCCTTTATATCGTCTATCTTTTTAGATCTGTGCACAAAATAACTATAGTTTATAATTGAGAAAAACAAAGTGTACAAGAGATCAAAATTCCATATCAATACGTGGTTCACAGTGGGAGATATAGAACGGCCATAATTTTACAGAATTTCATGACCCAAAAAATTTTCAACCCTTTATATCTTCTACCTTTTTAGATCTGTGCACAAAATAACTATAGTTATTAATTGAGAAAAACAAAGTGTATAAGAGAAGAAAATTCCATACCAATACGTGGTTCACAGTGGGAGATATAGAACGGCCATAATTTTACAGAATTTCATGACCCAAAAAATTTTCAACCCTTTATATCTTCTACCTTTTTAGATCTGTGCACAAAATAACTATAGTTTATAATTGAGAAAAACAAAGTGTACAAGAGATCAAAATTCCATATCAATACGTGGTTCACAGTGGGAGATATAGAACGGCCATAATTTTACAGAATTTCATGACCCAAAAAATTTTCAACCCTTTATATCTTCTACCTTTTTAGATCTGTGCACAAAATAACTATAGTTATTAATTGAGAAAAACAAAGTGTATAAGAGAAGAAAATTCCATACCAATACGTGGTTCACAGTGGGAGATATAGAACGGCCATAATTTTACAGAATTTCATGACCCAAAAAATTTTCAACCCTTTATATCTTCTACCTTTTTAGATCTGTGCACAAAATAACTATAGTTTATAATTGAGAAAAACAAAGTGTACAAGAGAACAAAATTCCATATCAATACGTGGTACACAGTGGGAGATATAGAACGGCCATAATTTTACAGAATTTCATGACTCAAAAAATTTTTAACCGTTTATATCGTCTAACTTTTTAGATCTGTGCACAAAATAACTATAGTTTTTAATTGAGAAAAACAAAGTGTACAAGAAAACAAAATTCCATATCAATACGTGGTACACAGTGGGAGATATAGAACGGCCATAATTTTACAGAATTTCATGACCCAAAAAATTTTCAACCCTTTATATCTTCTACCTTTTCAGATCTGTGCACAAAATAACTATAGTTTATAATTGAGAAAAACAAAGTGTACAAGAGAACAAAATTCCATTTCAATACGTGGTACACAGTGGGAGATATAGAACGGCCGTAATTTTACAGAATTTCATGACCCAAAAAATTTTCAACCCTTTATATCTACTACCTTTTTAGATCTGTGCACAAAATAACTATAGTTTTTAATTGAGAAAAACAAAGTGTACAAGAGAACAAAATTCCATATCAATACGTGGTACACAGTGGGAGATATAGAACGGCCATAATTTTTACAGAATTTCATGACCCAAAAAATTTTCAACCCTTTATATCTTCTACCTTTTTAGATCTGTGCACAAAATAACTATAGTTTTTAATTGAGAAAAACAAAGTGTATAAGAGAACAAAATTCCATACCATTACGTGGTTCACAGTGGGAGGTATAGAACGGCCATAATTTAACAGAATTTCATGACCCAAAAAATTTTCAACCCTTTATATCTTCTACATTTATAGATCTGTGCACAAAGTAACTATAGTTTTTAATTGAGAAAAACAAAGTGTATAAGTGAAAAAAATTCCATACCAATACGTGGTTCACAGTGGGAGATATAGAACGGCCATAATTTTACAGAATTTCATGACCCAAAAATTTTTTAACCCTTTATATCGTCTACCTTTTTAGATCGGTGCACAAAATAACTATAGTTTATAATTGAGAAAAACAAAGTGTACAAGAGAACAAAATTCCATATCAATACGTGGTTCACAGTGGGAAATATAGAACGGCCATAATTTTACAGAATTTCATGACCCAAAAAATTTTCAACCCTTTATATCTTCTACCTTTTTAGATCTGTGCACAAAATAACTATAGTTTATAATTGAGAAAAACAAAGTGTACAAGAGAACAAAATTCCATATCAATACGTGGTACACAGTGGGAGATATAGAACGGCCATAATTTTACAGAATTTCATGACTCAAAAAATTTTTAACCGTTTATATCGTCTAACTTTTTAGATCTGTGCACAAAATAACTATAGTTTTTAATTGAGAAAAACAAAGTGTACAAGAGAACAAAATTCCATATCAATACGTGGTACACAGTGGGAGATATAGAACGGCCATAATTTTACAGAATTTCATGACCCAAAAAATTTTCAACCCTTTATATCTTCTACCTTTTCAGATCTGTGCACAAAATAACTATAGTTTATAATTGAGAAAAACAAAGTGTACAAGAGAACAAAATTCCATTTCAATACGTGGTACACAGTGGGAGATATAGAACGGCCATAATTTTACAGAATTTCATGACCCAAAAAATTTTCAACCCTTTATATCTACTACCTTTTTAGATCTGTGCACAAAATAACTATAGTTTTTAATTGAGAAAAACAAAGTGTACAAGAGAACAAAATTCCATATCAATACGTGGTACACAGTGGGAGATATAGAACGGCCATAATTTTTACAGAATTTCATGACCCAAAATATTTTCAACCCTTTATATCTTCTACCTTTTTAGATCTGTGCACAAAATAACTATAGTTTTTAATTGAGAAAAACAAAGTGTATAAGAGAACAAAATTCCATACCATTACGTGGTTCACAGTGGGAGATATAGAACGGCCATAATTTTACAGAATTTCATGACTCAAAAAATTTTCAACCCTTTATATCTTCTACCTTTTTAGATCTGTGCACAAAATAACTATAGTTTATAATTGAGACAAACAAAGTGTACAAGAGAACAAAATTCCATATCAATACGTGGTACACAGTGGGAGATATAGAACGGCCATAATTTTACAGAATTTCATGACTCAAAAAATTTTTAACCGTTTATATCGTCTAACTTTTTAGATCTGTGCACAAAATAACTATAGTTTTTAATTGAGAAAAACAAAGTGTACAAGAGAACAAAATTCCATATCAATACGTGGTACACAGTGGGAGATATAGAACGGCCATAATTTTACAGAATTTCATGACCCAAAAAATTTTCAACCTTTTATATCAGTGGTTCTTAACCTTTTCATAGACGCGGAACACAATTATATGTATATATTTTTCTAGCGGAACACTAATATTAAATAATTTGAAATTCGGTATTTAGGAAGAACTTAAAATTAAATTCAAATTAAAAAAAAGGTACAATTTTTTTTTTCGTTTCTTTCCTAAGTTTCTAAATTTCAATACATTTAAAATTGAAATTTCGCGGAACACTTAGACCATATTCGCGGAACACCGGTGGTAAGAACCGCTGGTCTAGAGACTCGTGAAGAAGTCCAAGTCTACATAAATTAACCGAAAAGTATTTATTGATGACGCTTAGAAAAAGGGCCTCGCCAAAACGTGGTTCGAACCATTGGTTGAAAAGCCATAAAAGTGGATGATTAAATTAGTTTGATTAACGATTGAATTGAACTAATTCGGTGATTAAAATTAATGTTCAATTTAATTCTCAGATTTAATCATAATTTTTTTAGTTTGATTAAATTAGTTTGATTAACGATTAAATCTGAAATTTAATTGATTAAATAATTGTCATATGATTAAAATTACGATTAAATTCGCCGATTAAATTTAGAATTTAATTTTTTTTTTAATCAGTGCCCAACTCTGGTTACAAGAATCAAATAATGTAAGAGGAAAGTTGAGAAGTTGGCGATTTCCGTGAATTTTAGAAGAACCGAAAAAAATTTTGTAAACTATGTAAACTTACTACCTTGTAAGTAAATTATTTTAGCTGGGAACTTTTTTTCGAAAATATTGACTATAGGAGTTTACCACGTTGGAAGTTATATTTCTAGGTTTTTAAAATTTTACTTCCCACATAAGGTTTCTGCAAAAAAACTGATACAGCTATTCACAATAAAAAATACTACTTACTATAGTTTATTTTCTTTAATTCTGCGTTCCTGCTGTAATCAGTCTTTCAGGAATGAAGTAAACTCTTTGCACTGTTTTGATATAACAAACTTCTGAAGGAATATTTGAAAAGAGTAGAATATAAAAGAACCGTGCTAAAAGATTGTATCCATCATTATTTATCTAGCTGGTATTTGTCCAGCTTCCAATTACAAATTACTTGTAGATTTTTTAAATAAATAATACCTTAAAATTGTCTTGAATATTTTTAGTAATTGCTTCTGTTTTATAGGTAAAGAATTAGCGGATATTTTTCTGCGACAAGATGATGAAAGCTCGGCTGAATCTGAAGAAGAACTTTTAGACGGTAGGGAGGAAAATGAAGAAGAAGGATTCACTGATTTTTTAAAAAGAGTAACCGCACATAAAAGGTCTAAAACAAAGGAAGGTTCAAAATCCCAAAAGCTAGAAACGGTTGACGAATAGTGTTAATGTTGTTCAAATTTAAAGGTATATTTATTCATATTTATATAATCTAAACAAATAAGAATAGTACTAATATTAAGGGAAGGGATTTGCTTAGTGGTGAACATATAATGGATTGCAATGATCCTGGTTCGTATTCAGCAGCTGCCCCTTAGATTTTCTCTTTCTAGAAGCTGCTTACAGCTCACTCTCCTGTGATCGACAGTGTTGTCTGTAACGTGAGAAAACTTACCGGAGGCGGCAGCGACCTCAGATGTGGACGCGCCTTAAATTAAAATAATATAATGATCGGCGCTTATGACCAAACTTTCGATGCGCCGGAAACAAAAAATAACATTAATATAACAATAATAATGACGCTTTAGCATTATAATAAATAGTCCGAAGGGTCTGAATGTTTATTGAAGACCAACTTATAATTAACGGTCAGATAGACTAAGGATTGTCCCATGCTTCGATTGGTGGATTTTTCAGTATTCAGTCGTAATATTGGTGTCTTGTATCACACATTATTACTTGGCATTTAGTGCAACTAAAAATGGAAGACATATTGTTAATTGACCAAGTATACCCGTATTAAATCACCTGATATCAGTGGCAGTAGTGAAATGAGAAGATTTGCATAAGCATACGAACCATGGTAAAAACTAAATTTTCTAAAACCCGTTGTATTAAAGAAATGTATTAACTAATCGCTGCTGTTAAATGTGATTTAGGCTTCTCTCAATTTCATTTGAAAAGTTCAGCATTTAATCCATTTACTGCTGGCAGATAAAATAACGCTGTCTCTCTAAAGATGCCGATGAACATACCATTTCTGTAGTTGTGGTTTTTAATTTGTATTTACTGTTATTTTCATATCTTATCTTGTAGATATTTATTAATAAAAAATTTATTTGTAAAACGTTTGTACCAAGGTCACTACTTGAAGTAGCAGTGTAATTGGTTAGAAGTTTACAGGCTTTACTTTGAAGAATTTTAAGTAGCCCACAACCTCATACATAGGAAATTGTTCAAGACTTGTCATTTTTTTTTTCACTTTAGAATTTCTAAGTGGACAGTGCCTTTTTTTTTATACATTGGATATTTCAACCCAACAAAAACAATTTACTCCTTGTCGTTCCATGCCTCTAAACAAAAAGTGCAGTAGCTAGTAATTTTCCAGTCAGTTTGAGAAGATTAACGTACAAAAAAAGTTTATAAAAAGAAATATACACTTTTATTTAAAAAATAATAATAATTTAATTAATGAAATAAGATGATATGTTTTAGTTGGTTGTAAGAGAAACAGTAATAGTAATTCAAATAGATACATATTTACAACAAATATCATTTAGTAGTTAATAATAGTAGTGCAATGCACATTGCTTAAATATGTTTGTTATTTTCCAGTTAGTTTGAGTTTGATTGTGAATTATTTTCAATGATGATTCAGTAATAAAATGAGACATAATGTGAATGTACAAATGTTATGTTTTTTGCTGCCTTCTAATATCATTATTGCTGAGATAATTTACATTGGTTGCATGATTTATAAAATGTTCTGGTCTATTATAAAATTGTTGATAGTAATAGTAATAGTAAGGATCATATAAATAATGCTGGGCAGTGGAAACATATTGTGGATGATTCAGTAGATGAAGTTCTAGTTGTTCTTCTTGTTCTTTTCGTTTTTGTTCGTTGTTTATTCTTTTCTCTTCTTGTTTATGTTTATACAGAAATAAAGGTCTGAAAACAACTTGACTGGCAGTATCCAGATCATCTGGCCATTCTGAAAATGGTAACGGTTGCTGTGCTTGTTTTTCTGGTGTGCGTCTCAGTCTTGAAAGGATGAAGGTATTGGAGCAGATTTCAACCACCAGGGTGAACAACAGAATTATCTGTAACAGGTAAAACCAGTATACAAATGAGTTCTAACTTTTAAATAAAAAAAAAAAAACTTCTCAACGCTGGCATTGTCACCTTACTTTTGTTTTTAATAAAAATAAATACAATTAAAAAGGCCTTTAAATTATCCTTTTTGTAAAGCTGCACCTATCGCCACTATCCCTGTTTATTATTTTTAATTTTTTTTTTTACCGTAAATATCCGTTTTTTATATCCCCTGATACTGAAAAAGTGTTCTTTAGATGTTCTGAAAAAGTGGAAAGTGTAAGCTTACAAAATTGTATCAAAAACGATAAAAGTAGAAACCCAACTCTAACTTGGCGAACAAATTTCCTCAACCAAAAGTATCACTTTACTGATTAATTGTAATTTCGTATACTCATTATTCTCATAAAGGCCTACAACTTTACTTGATAAATTTTTCCAGGAAACTGTTAACATTATTTGTTTTTTTTTCTTACTTGCATCAAATAACTAGTGCGCTACTTTTTATTTTTTAATCGCGACAGAATTGGCGATATTTTCTTTCAGTCTTGCTGATATCCAATTCTTTATTGGCTAATCTCTAGCGAGACTATAACATAATTTTTATTAGTATGATATTACTCAATTCAATATCGAAAAATTGAAATAATAGCATAAATTATCTTATTGAAATAAGAGAATGAAAATAGAGGGTTTAATATTTAATGACTTGATTGTTTTCCTAATGTCTAAATGAATACCTCTAAATCTCTGCCTGATCCATTAGGATGGGTAATTGCAAAAAAAAAAAAAGATATAGTTTAAAAAAATCATCCTAAAAAGATACAACTACAAAAAGTGTCATAGGTTTTTTTATTTCACTGCTGTATTTATAATAATTTTGAGCGAACGTATCGAATGTTCAAAATGTAAAGTAAATATTCCACCTCCATGTTATACATTATTCAAATAATCCAGAAAGTAGATAATTTTTAAAAGTAACTATTAATAGGAAAATAGGTGCACACTAATTCAATTAGACATAGTTCAGAATTACTCCAGTCATGCATCATGCATTGTTTACAAGAAATGATACGAAAAAAACTTGTTAATTGTTTGGTCATGTAGCATTTACATAGGCATACAAAGTTTAGTCGAAATGAAGTTACGAGTTATAGTTTTTTATAATATAATTGAAATGCCATTTAAATATTTTCAATCACAAGGTAAAGAATTCAACTATTTTTCATGCAGGGCTTAATGTCAAGGTACCAAATTACTATAAGGCTATCAATTGCACATATTTTGTAATGTTTATTTTATCAAGTGAAAGCATTGAAAAAAGTTAAAATAAAACTTGGAGTGAAACCTACTTAGAGTTTCTACTATAAAAATTTATTTATATTCTATTTCTATAACTTCGACTTAATAAAATTTATTTAAGTACTTTTATGGTGGTCATATTTTGAATGCCTTTTGACTTTTTATGACTTAGTGAATTACTTAATAAGTGCCTGCGATTTAGAATTCCTTAACCACTAATACACCAATTAAACAAACAGCTATTTCAGAGCCAAATCCGGCAATTTTTTTTTCTCTCTTAACTATTTAACGTATCAGACAGCCATTTGTTGTTTGGAGCCTAATGTAGTAAAACAAACTTCCACCTTACGGTGCCGCCAGCTTCGAAATAGTCCCTAATTTCTCCCTAAAGGGAAGGAAACCGTAATTATATGGGATTAGTTAATTCTCTGCACAAAAGCCTTCGATATAGTGAATTATAGACGTATAAAAAAAATCGACAGTATGTGTATACGATTTTAAACTGAAAAATTAGACCTTTAACTTTCAGTAACAGGTGTTGGAGATTTCAGTGACATTGAGGTATTGGATATTTCAGGATACAACTCTTTTTTTGGTCTAAAATAAAACTAGGTCGCTATTTATAGAGCATTATTTCCATTACTTCTACAGCATTACATTATATTGTCAAATATAAATTAATTATTATTTGGAGAAGTGGGAGATTCTACGACACTTCATCAAACTTGTATATGGATATTGTAGCCCAAACTTCAAGAGTTAGTGGTTTAAAGAAATATTTTATATTTCATTTAGAGAAAATTCCATTTAGATATAGGTATCCTAAACCTATGGATTATAAGATTTGCGGATGACCTTATCCTGCTAACGAATGACGAGAATAATCTCCACTACAATTTTAATATAATGCGAACAGAAATTCGAACAACTCAATTCGAAGAGCACTGAAATGATACATAAAAGAAGATCGCTTCGACTTTCAAGAAGTTCCCAAGTTAAGGGCACCCAGAGATATTTGAAGCGTAAAGCATCAATAAAAAGTGTTTTTATATTGAAGACATTTTCTGGCCGAACAACTTTCTTTATGTAAAAAAAAGTTTTTCTCTAATCTTAAGTAAAAGTCAGATTTTTTCTGACTGATTTATATGTTCATATATGCTAGATGAAATAAACATTATTCAGGCGGAATAAATGTATTAAATATGATATATTCAAAATTTTAAAATATTTCATTCAGTGTGAATGATTCTTAGTTTATTTAATACTATTGTTTCTTAAAATTAGCAGAAATTTGAATTATTTTTGTTTAGCTTAATGTACAGTTTATTATTTTTTTTTTAATTTCACCGAAGTGCTCTAGAATATTTTATTAATTAATCAACGTGGTACTATAATATTATTTATTTTAAACGCTTGTATTTTTCCATCTTTCCCATCGTAATAATCGCACTATACTTGTTTACATCGTATTTTTTTCTCAATACGTAAATATATACAAATTATGTCCTTGAAACGAGTGGGAGTTTGCATGTTAAGATTTCTTAATGAATGTTAACTTTTATTAATATTCATAAAAAAAAATCTGTGATTACTCATAGTGCCCAAATAAAATGTAATTGTGCCTAAGAAAACAATTTTATAATTTTGCACATGACTTTCAAATAGATCGACAGAGAATTACCAATTTTAAACCTGAAAATGTTGATCAGCCAAATTATTTATATGTTTTTAGGTGGTGGGTTTCTTCAGTTACAAATAAATAAAGAAATATGGAATAAAATGTAGTTTGTATGCAAGATTAAGATTGTTGACGAAAAGTATGTTCAAAATAATACTTATGTAATGATCTGTAAGATGATCACTTTAAATGTAATTACTTCTGTAAAATAGTGTAAAGAAATTCATTTTTAGGTAATAATGTAAATTTGATTGAAATTAAGAAACACTTTTTTGTCTTACTTTTTAAAGTTCAAAAAAATAAAGTAAATATCATAATTCAAGAATATTTTCATTTTTACCATTTGTTGTTAAAGAATTAGTTTGTTTTATTTAATTTTTTAATGCTTTGGGCAGGAGTCCTGTTTTGAAGACCATTAAATCTATTGGCACTTGAAAAATGTTTTTTGTTACTGATTTTGGGATGTGTGAGTAAAATTTGTGTTAAAACAGTTGCTTCTTATAAATCACGAGAAGCCAAAATTGAATACCTCAAAGTGTAATTAATGATTAAAATAAACAAAACAACCTTTTTTTTCTCTTTTATATTTTTAAAATATGAAATAAGCCTTCTCTGTAATTTATTATAGGCGTGCTTTATTTCTATCTATCGAAATGGTGTTTAAACGGAGGCAATTGCTTATTATGCTATAAATTTCTTTTAATTTAATTAAATAAAATCCAAGACCTGAAATCGAACCTAGAATATCAACAAATAAACCATCCCATTTATTACAGCGCTCAACATCTCGCATATCTCAAGCGTTCTCTTAGAAATGTTTCATCTATCTTCTGCATCAGATAGCGTGTTAGAAGTTTCAAACGATATCTGACACCTTAAATTAATGTACAAAAGCAGATCAAATTAAATTAAAAAATTTTATATTTTCCCTTTCATTATAGTTTGGCATTAAAAAAACAAAGTTCCTATGTTTACTTATTTAAACAACGCTTAACAGACTTTACAAGGCTCATTTATAATAAAACCCACAATATGAAGTTCATAAATTGGTAACAAAGATCCTTATGTGAATGTTTATTAATCAGTTACTGCTACTTTTCTATGAAGTATTTTTTACTACACCCTTTTCTGGAATTTACAACATGGCTTAATTCACTAACGAATGTTGAAACTGAATTAGAGTAATTTAATAAGGGTTTTTTTTTACATAAACATATTTTTTTATTGCTGCTTTTTTCTAAGCCTTATCTTGCCATGGTTCATCTTAACCAAGAATGAAGTTGCTTAAATGAAGTAATAAGAGTAGGATCAGGATGATTTTACGTTGCAGTCTGAAACCTTGTTTTATAGTTGAGAATGTTGAAATTGTTTCAAATTGCAGTATTATTACGTTTATTTAGACTTTATCAGATTTAATTAATGCCAAAAAAAAAAAAAAAAATTATGGAATACTTACAGATAAATGCATTCTTTCAAATATTGTGCTCAGAGGAAATTGTTAATCTAATGTGTCTTCTGATACTAGTGTTAGCTTACTTATGAATATGAATTCTGGGAGACGTCAAGTCTGTTATTATTTACCTCCACTTAACATGTTTATAGTAAAGAGATGCTATTTTAGAATTCTTGTACAAACACTGGAGTAATGTATGACAACCGTTTTTTCATTAATTACTCGCATGGTAATGAACATTTGAGACCTAGCGTTATATTAATATTGAAATTATAGCGATATAATTTCTCTATTTATTATTTATTTATATTTTTTCTTTTTTCGTTATGGAAAAGTACTGAAATTATCAGATTTCCGACATTAGTTTTTATTAAAATTTACGTTTTGAAGAACGAGCTTTTTCTCATTCTGTCCACCTTTTCCTCCCTTCTCAAATTATTCTCTGCAACACTTTTTTTGCCATTTTCACTTAAAAGATTCCCAAGAATTTCCTTATCAAATGCAACTATCATTCAACAACCTCACGCACTGTTCCTTCCTCCCTTCTAAATGCATTACCTTGCTTTTTGCTAGATTTATTAAAACCTCATTGCCACTAAGAAAATTCTTCACTATCAATCTAATAGAATTTGGTGCTTTTTTTTTTCCTTATTGAAAAAAGAAAATTTATCAGGGATAGGTTGACATCAGGTTTCTTCATGGTACCATTTCAATACACTAAAAATTGACCCGCATTAATGGTTTTACTACTTTTATGTTTTACATAAAAATTATATGCTTTCCTAAATAGTTACCAGCATACTGAAAATGCATAAACATTGAAATAATTGTTGTTTATTATTGATTTCGAGTAATCTTCCCTTCAAGTATATGAATTTTTGTCTTAAAATAATTACACGTTTTGGGTCATAATCTGGTACGAGCACTCACTTGCCTTCCATTTACTTCAGTTTTTTAACTACTTAAACATTTTTTTCAAACACCGAATAAACATATTTGAAAGTTGTAAAGTTTCTTGAAGGATGAAGTAATTTTCATGGTGGTTGGACCAGATGTCTTTAGTCATGCAGAGTGTATAGCAGATTTTCTAAAATGTGGTTGTAAAAAGATGGATATAAAAAGATGAACGGGCAAATGACAGAAAAATAAGAAATGTCAAGACCTCCAAGAGTAGGAGTAATTTCATTGTTGAGGTAAGTTTACTCAGGGTTGAAAAAACACGGCCATGTCGGTTGCTCATGCTGCGATAGATTGCAAAAAGTTCAGTAAAATTATTTCACAGATTCGTAAAACAATATGGTAATGAAATTAAAAGGTAACAGGGTAATTCCCTTAGGTAATTTCTTTATTATTTTTGTTGGACATCCAGTTTCATGCCAAATTAGGTAAGTACATCTGTCAGAAGGGCCAGAAAATCAACAACATTGGCTATTTTGTATCCATTTTGCAAAAGGTTCGTACAAACTTTCCCCGTTTATTCTTTAAGACAAGAATATTCAGTTTTTATAATTTTTGAACTATTTAATTTGTAATTTATATGTTTAGATTTTCTAACTAGTAAAAACTGCAGCTTTTTAAGAATAAGCAGCAGCTTTAAAATTAAATAATGTAACAAAACGTTTTACGCTTTCATTAAAGGTGTAGGAATTGTTTCCATATTTGACTACTTTGATTACTTGTAGAAGGTATTTTTTTATCTAGCGCAGAATACAGTTACCTTTGCTTGAAAGTATTTATTTATTTAAGGTATTATATTTCATCTGGTACTCAAAAAACAGTTGAAGTCTCGCCATATCAAAAAGTAACAATCTTCACCCTTCATTGATTGATTATATTAATGAAGAGATGTTAGAATTAATTATCTTCAATGGAAAAAGAAAAAGGCTAGTCATTCTGGTTTAATTAATCATTAAAATTTATGTATTCGTATAAAGGAATAATAGTGGTAATCCTTCTGACCCTCAGAAGTATGAATACAAAATATTGCATGTATGTATATGTTGGATATCCCAAAACAAGCAAGTTTTATTTATCGGCTATGAAAGACTTTTATAAAGTTTAGTTATTTTATCTAAACTTCATTAGTGCTGTTAGTTAGAGTAACGTGCCATCATTTACATACATATGTATGTATGTTTATAGAATAGAGTATATGATTATTTTCTTGTTATGCCTTTTAGGAACATTTTTGGAATTTTCTCAGAAAATTCTTCATAACAATTTTTTTAAAATCCGCTAATAAGGTAAATAATATAACATTCGTATTCATCAATATGAATCATCTTTTTACATTGCACAATCGGCATAATTTTCATTTTGTGCTAGTAACATCTTGCACTAAAAATATGTACATAGGTAGAAATATTTGTTAATGTTAAAAAAATTTGTTCAACAAATAGTCACTAAAATATTTCTTTAAAGTTTTGTATTTTTTAAAATTACATTACACTATTTTAAAATTATATTAGGAAATAAATATAGAATAGTTATAATTTTAATGTTGGAAAAAAATAGTTACGGTTATGGCCTCGACAGCTGTGAAAATTGTTACTGTTTTATAACTTAAATAAAACATTTGAGCTGATGAATAATTTAGCTAACACTTGATACTAAAAGCTTTCGTTACATCATAGGTAAACTCTTGAATTTTTGGTGCTCTAGTTTCAATAGCTCACTTAATATAAAATAATTTTTTAAATACTTTTGTTTTTGCTTGTTCAATAGCATTGAACTGCACAAATTTATATTTCAGCTGGCAAGTAGACGTTAATATACTTTTTGAAATTCACTGGCAGATTCTTATTTAACTTGAAATTAGCCAGAATAATAAAATAGTTTTCTAAAAATTAAGCTTTTAAAATTAAATGATTTCTCAATCAATTACATTTCCAAAATGATTACAATTTAAGAAAACTAAATTAATTATCATCTTTCCCTAATGAAGTTATCGGTAAAAGCGAAATTTTAATTCACAATGTTTTTATTTTTCCAGGATGAAAACTTGTAATTTTTATGTTATATTGAAAGATACCTAATATCGTTTGTAAACTTATGGGAGAAAAAAATTTTAATTGAATTTTAAATGATTCCAGCTTTGCTTTACAATTCAAAGTAAGTTCTGCCAGATTTTTTGAGTGTGATGATCTTCAAGAAATTGAAAAAGATGTATTCTGATATTTTTTTTTTTTACATTTTCAGATAAAAAAAATCAATTTAGGCAAATTGCACCCCAAAACGGTTTATAATTTTTTTAAAAATACAATTATTATCACTATGATTCATTCAGCTATACATTTAAAAACTGGTTACAAATTATACCTTCTAAAGAATTTAGATAATGGACATTTAAATTACTTATTTATTTGTAGCAAGTATTTGCTTTTGAAAACTTAGCAATACAAGTAAATTAGTGGTGAGTTAGACTTAATTTCTTACTTAATAGAACTAAAACCATTTTGGAAGTGTAAGAGAAAGAATTTGAGTTTATTTCCATTCCGACGGTTTTCGTAATATAGGGAGTGAGAGTGAGAGAGAGAAGCCCATTTTTAATAGTTCCTGTAAATATCTTAAAAAAATGTGTCGCTAATTTCTATCTGGCCAGAGAGGGACTCACAGATTTAACAGGGACATTATTCAAAACATTACCCCCCATTAATTTAGTAGAATAATGCCTGATGTAATCTTAATCGAAAAATTGCTCATGAAGTAAATTATTGTCTGTTTATGTCTAGTGTTGCTACAAAGCCTGCTGCTTTCTAAAAGATTTATTGTAGCCCTTCGGTACTAGTGTCTCTTGGTGATTGAAGTTTCTTGTAAAAATGGTTGCAACGCTGATTATTCTAGCAGCGAATAAACATAAATAAATACGTCTTTTTGTTTTGCCAAGGGGTGCGTGTACCATAGAGATCTTTGGCCGCGCTACAACCATTACTCTTAGGACGTTTTTAGTTATCTTAATGCATTTAAAAGAAATGTTACGACAATATTCGACATATCACAGCATTCGACAATCTCAAAATGGTGCTTTCTTACTGAATCAGAAACTTGTATATTGTTTACTACCAAGCCAGGAACGATTATACTCTCAAGGAAGCACAAAGCCTTGGCCCAGTGTAAAATTGTTACTTGTTAGTACAAACAAATCCCAACTTACAAATTAACTAAATTTGCATCATTCAAAAAATTGCTTTTTAAAACAGTAATATTTTATGTTAATTTATTTTCATTTGTTGTTTCTAGAATTCATAAACAGGGCAAGACTATATAAGTAAAAGTGAGCATAATAATGTAAATGCTGCCATATCCAAAAGTGAAGTTCCAGTAATTTGTAATAATGCATTAAATTGGACTTTTTTTACTGAGCAGATTCATTTGTAATTTTTTTAAAGAGAGGTTTCTCCATCCTTTTATTATCTTTGAAATACTACGGAAGTTTGCAGTAAATTACTAAAACATAAGAAATTTTTTTTAGCGCCAATTCTTTATATGGTCTGCAGAAGTGTTCGTTGTAAGCCGGTTAGACATCGGCTGGATGCTGACGGACGAAAGTGCTCGTAGCTGTTTTATAACACAAGATTCAGTTATCAAAATATCATATTGTTTTCGAGACGTTTTTTTGATGTAGAAGATAGAAAATCCTATTTATTGCTTATATTTTAATTTTTGTTTATTGCAAAATTTCGTTTACCAAACAAGTAGGTTATGTGTTTTCAACAAAGGTTATATTATAGTTTTAGTGCTAAGGTGAATAGAGGATTTTCTGCCACAATTGTGTTTTTCTTGTTTGACTTAAGTGAAAAAGTAAACGGTTTTTAACAAATTTTATCAAAAAGTGTGGGATTCTCTATAAAAGTAAATATTAATCTATAGTCGTGTTTAAATTGCTGTACAATTCTGTACCGTGTTGGTAATCGTTTATCGACGTATTTAACTAATTGCATTGCTTAGTTTCATTATTCTAGATTCCATACAGTAATTCGTTCTAATTTATGTGTTGGTTTAAAACAGATTATTGACATTAATATAACATTTAACACACAATTTGTTTTCCCAACGAAATCAATAACCAACATCTTCTACAATGTTACTGGTTTAACTTTATAAAACGACATTAATCACAGTTTCTAGTTACATATAATTACAAATAGAAAAATGTTACTTTTTTCTGATTTTTTTAAAAAATTGTTTCTATTACTTTTTATTTTTAGGAAATTTAGTTTAAGTAATAGAAGAAAATTAATTATTTTTTTTAGATATGAGTCAAAGTGAAAATTGTAGCGCAGAAGTATCAGTAATCAAGCAGGAATCTAAAGTCAATGGAAAAATTGACACCATTGAAGGACAGTTAAGGTGATTTAATGTGGAATTTCCTATTTTTGAATCATTTGATTATTAGAAATAATACTAATTATTCTGATTATTTAATTTGATTCATGTTATCTAATTTGATTACTGGTTTAACGTGCTCAGAATTATCAAATTTTTGCTTTACTAAGTTGTGAGATCTGTATCTATATCTTTTGGATGCTTAGCATGTTTTACAATTTTTTGTTTATAGTGGTAACCAGTTATAACGTTCATTTGCTTAGATTTTTGTTACATTGTATGAGATAATTTTTTTTTTTAATAAGAATAATAGCTGTAGAAGATCCAGTGAGAGAGTTACCATCCAGTGAATGGGATGTGCATCAAATCATTTTGATGTCAACTTTTGTTTTTCTGATTAATTATTCTAATTACTTGATTGTTTTTAAAAAAATAATGACATTTAATATACAATTTACATTTGTAAATTTTCATAGTAAAATAAATGTTTTATTTTTCAGTTTCATGGGTGAAGGAACAGGCAGCATAGAAGAACAACCTGCGGCTACTTCTGCTGCTAAAGACGAAAGTTCATTCTCACTTCCCACTCTTTCATTGTTTCCTAAAAGATTCGATGACAGTCAAGACACACAGGACGATCTACGAAATGCCTCTGATCTTCCTAATGGTCACAACAATCCCGATGCTGTAGACATCGCCCCAAGGTAGTTTATTTCTGTTATTCCATTATTTCATATATACGAGGTCTGAGAAAAAGTATCCGACCTTTATTTTTCCCTCGCAAAATAAAGACGATAGCGCGGCGCCACTGTACTCAGTAAAGGAAGACACCTTCATGCGTATGTGTAAATTTTGTGACCGCCTTCCAGCGCGTCAGTCGCTGCCTGTGGGTCGCTGCCTGTGGGTCGCTGAGTGAGGTACTACTCAACGTTTTCGTCGCATTACCGATTCTCCGACTTCTGGATCCGATTCTCTCAAGATGACTGAACGTGTTGAGCAAAGGCACTGCATCAAATTTTGTCAAAAGCTTGGCGATTCTCAAAGCGAAACAATTCGTAAGATTCAGCAGGTGTTTGGAGACGAAGCGATGGGTGAAACACAAATTATGGATTGGTTCAACTGCTTCAAAGCAGCCGCACATCAGCGGAGAGTGACCAAGTTGTTGTCGCCGGAACAAAAGGACGATTTGAAGTTGCACTAACTCCAACCTCTTGGGCAATCTCCCGCACGATCTGCCATTACCAAATTTCGAACAGTCTCAACAACGGCTGCACTCCGAGCAGTCTGGGGCCTGCCAGATCGCTGGTCACTCTCCGCTGTTATGCGGCCATTTTTGAAACGGTTGAACCACTCCTTAATTTGTGTTATACCCATCGCTTCGTCTCCAAACACCTGCTGAATCTTACGAATTGTTTCGCTTTGAGAATCACCAAGCTTTTGACAAAATTTGATGTTTCAGTCATCTTGAGAGAGTCGGTAATGCGACGAACACGTTGTGTAGCACCTCACTCAGCGACCCACAGGCAGCGACTGACGCGCTGGAAGGCGGTCACAAAATTCACACATACGCATGAAGGTGTCTTCCTTTAATGAGTGCAGTGGCGCCGCGCTATCGTCTTTATTTTGGAAAAATAAAGGTCGAATACTTTTTAGACAGACCTCGTATAACTAACTTACAATTACACAAATCCTCATATACAAATTTAAGCTGTTTGCTCTCATTGAGTTTTTTAATTTAAAGGCCTTAGTCAGCACTAGCAATTAGCCTAAAAGTTACTAGAAAATAAAACATTGTTTAGTATTAGGGGATGAAGGTGGCATTGGCGCATACTACGAGAGCAAAGGTACTGCAAAATATTGTGGAAATATGAACTTGATAAGAAGAATTAGTAGTTACGTTCCTAAGGATAATGACAACGATTCTCTTTGCGATAAAGAGACAAAATCGTTGCCATCCTTAATAGTAACAATTTCAAAACTTGAATTGGATGAAATTTGGTTAATCGTATGTTAAAAAATGACTGTTATATTGAACGGTTCTCCAGTTTCAATTTGATACTAATTAATGCTTAGATCCTATGAAATGGTCTTTGAGGATCTGACCAAATCTAAGTCAAAGGTGAATTGGTTAGTCAAGATGAAAATAATCCCCTAGGTATTGATATCAGTTTCTTACAATTTGTCCGTTCTATTTTGATCTAATTTTTAATTAGAACTTTGGACTACATTTTTCAATTTGGAGTTACTGCTTTCCATATTTAAATGAGTTAATATTATATTATAAATAATATGATCTAATAATATTCTTTACGCAGTGAAACACAAAGTCTCAACGTGAATAGACTTTTGCGCCCTATTATTTACTATATTGAATTTTCGATTTGCTTAGTTTTCTATTCGAAGTCATTTATTTCGATTTACCCAATATTCTAAAGAACTAATTTTCCATGGAAATCGGATGGTAGATAATTTGATGTACATAAACAACTATCCTTTTTAAGTAATTCAGTTAGCAAAATTCTCATTGTGTTCCTGCTTGCAGAACAAAGAGTCTTGACGAGCTTTTACAAGAATCGGAGGATCTTCCTGATACAGAATTAATAGGATGTACTAAAGGTAACTGGAACATTTACATTATTGTATTTACGATGTGCTCTTGTCTTATCATAATATATTGGCAAAAATAATATCTTAAGAAATAAAATCTTTTTAAATTGCGTTTTAATTTTTAGAATTTGTGGAATCAAAAATGGAAAACCAAAATTTTGGAAATATTGGCGAAACTGATAAAAATGCAGGGCAAAGTATTGAAAAGAAAGACAACAGTGAAGAGAATAGAATTGTTGAAAAAAATGAAAATATATCCACATCAAAAAATAATTTAGAAGATGAAACTAATGAAGAAATTAAAAATGACAGCGATCAAATGGAAGAAGAGAAAGAAACTGCTGTTGTTGAGTATGCTATTAATGTTTTTTTTAAATTTGTTTTAAGTGAATAATTCTTTGTAGGAGCGCCTAGGAAAACATTTTTCTCCATAAAACCTTTTTTTTTTTTTTAATATTTTAAGCTTTTTAAAGTAGAACCCACGAATCACCCAGCTCAGCTTTTGGATACTGTTCATTGGTCTGCCGAGATGATTAGTTTGAGAGTTGGTGATTATTATCCCGAAAAATGTATTGAATTTAATAAAATAGACGGTAACATTTTCTGAAATGGTTTCAATTTTTATCTTTAATGTTTTCATTCGTTGTAAACCTTTATTAAATATCAATACTTCATCAGTTCAATTTGTCTTTCCGGCACAGTTTTTCCAAAAAATGTTTTTAAAGAAAACAGTCATATAGCTGGATAAATAGCATGCAGAGTCTAAAGGAATTGTTGGTGAATTTTCTAGAAAATCATACAATTATGTTCAATTTAGTTGTTTTTTCTAGTGTTGATGGACTTTATCGAAAACCATGGTGTCAAAAGCGACAATATCAATTTCAGCTTTCTTTTCGTTTTTTGAGATATCGGTTTACACCCACGTATAACTTATGTATATCAGACAAAATCATTTTTTAGTTATTTGCATTTTTAATGAAAGTTTAAATTTCTAATCGTTGACCCGATTACCATGTGTACTCTTACTATGAGTGCCTAAAAATATACACTTATATTACTTTCTCTTATCTTTTAAATATTAATATTAATACTTGACATTTTTGGCCTGTAGAATACGACTAAAACGGGTGTATGTAAAAGTGAGAGAGAATCGTCGTGTAGAGTAATTTAAGGACTTTAAGTTTAAGAACAAATTAAGCGCAAGTGCAACTAAATCAATTCTCGTTGTTAATATTTCTACAAATCTGTTCCATCGCTAAAACTTTGTATACACACCACATACGTGCAGGTCTGCCATTTTTATTTTTGAAACAAATAACATCCCAACTAAACTATTCAATTTTGAATGTATTAGGGCAGGGATGAGCAACACGCGGCCCGCCAAGCATTTCTAAAATTGAATTTATTTTATCGACTTTCTCCCATCAATATATTGTTATAAAATTAATTATAATAAAATGGTAGTACATACTGAACCGAAATATTTTTTTATGGCGAGTTACTTGTCGACGACGTTTTTAAACATGCAATACTAACGCGCCGCGTCTGCGCGATTTTTTTTGTGACGAGATACACACTTGTCGGTGACTTGTTCAAACATGCAATACGGACGAGATGCGTTTCGTACGAAGTTTTGTAAATTAATAATAAGAGTTAATCTATGTGCGGCCCGCCAAAAACAATGAAAATTTAAATTGGCCCATTGATTAAAAAGGTTGCTCACCCCTGTATTATAGGGTATTCAAGCCCACATGTCGAAAAAAGTTCCAGATGCATTAAAATTAATGTAAACACATCTGGTAAATCGGGCACGGTTTTCTGCTTCAGAAGTAAAAGTATTCTCCAATCCACTGAGAATATTAAAGTCTGAAAGCAATCGAAATCTATTTCCACAGAGATAAAGTCATGAAAGATAGGAAATCAGATTTTGTCAGCTGGCTGTAACCTTCCCATATAAACCTTTTTCATCCATCCTTCTCTACAGTCCACAATGGATTTCTGTTACAGGTATCGACACTCGTATTGCAGCAATATCATTCCACCGGAAAAACTGTACACTAAAATGACTCTTTCGAGCCCATCACTCAGTTTGCATCTTTCTCTAGGAAATATTGATTTTTGTTTTGGGGAACTGTTGTGTCGCTTTCAACTATAAATATGCCTTTTTCAACCGTATCATTTTATTTTAGTGTACGAGTAAAAAATTGTCAACTTTCTTTATATAAAAAAATAAATTAATTAAATAAATTCTAAGTTTCAAGGTTTTAAAAGTCGTCTGTTTCCATTTCAAATGTTTATTTAAAAATGACCACTGATACGCACCTTGGTTCTGATTATTAGTCAACTTTTTAAACAGCAATTTAAAAGATATTAACAAGAGCCATTCTTGATTCAGCAACTTTTGTTTTACTGTCAATAGTGGAATATTTAGGTTAAATATTTATGTCATTATTAAAACTGTCCGGTAGGACAGTTGTATAAGGGTTGACCATCAAAAACTGCACGAAAAAGCGTAACGTTGAAAAACACCCAACTTTGACAATTTTTTTCTCTTTTTCTATAAAAGATAAAATTCCCAAATTTTCTTTAAATCTTACTCCAAACCCTCCTTTATAACTGTAATTTTTTTGCAACCACCCAGATCTAATAGGTTTCGAGAAAAAAGTTGCCGAAAATGAGCAAAAACGGCTTTTTCAAAAAATGTTCTTGTTCTTGTTCTTCTTGTTGTTGTTGTTCTTGTTGTTGTTGTTCTTGTTGTTACCTTTTTTGTAAACAACGTAGCGCCTAAACGCGTGAACCGATTTTCCTGAATGAGATGTCATTCGATTCAATATTTTATGTAGATGTGCCTTTTGGGGGTCCCGACGCTGTACATCGAATGGGAGAGGAGTTAGCCCCCTTTATGTAAGGCCCCCTCCAAAATTATTATTACTAATTACTCTGTAAATCTTGGCCCGATTTTGATAAAATTTGGTAGGATGATAGGGTTAGGGCTCCCCTACGTAACATTAAAGCGGCGATCAGCTCTTACACTTGTTAAGGGGAAGTATAGCAATCGTTTCAAATTATCGACACGTGAACCGATTTTTATGAATGAAGTGTCATTCGAATCGAAATTTTATACAGATTTGCACTTTAAAAGTCTCGGCACCGTGCCTCATAAGGAGGGGAGTTTGCCCCACCCAAATTATGCCCTATCTAAAACTATTATTACCAATATTTCTATAACGCTTAGTCCGATTTTGATAAAATTCAGCTCGAATAAGTGGTTGAAGCTCCTCTACGTTGCTGATTCTCTTGCTCCTACTAAGAGGAAGTACTGCAATCGTTTAAATTATCAATGAGTGAACCGATTTAAATCAATGAATTGTTCAATTAAAAAATCTTTGCCTCTTTGCCTTTTAGGGAGAAGTACTGCAATCCTAGTTTATTTTTCTTACTCCTCTTAAAAGGAAGTACTGAAATCGCAGTTTAATTTTGCTATTTACGTACAAATACCTTCCTATGTTATTCAAAACGCTTTCTCAAAAAAATTGTTATTGAGGATGGTTTGGGAGCCGCAACTACAATCATTTTTTAAAAAGATCTCTCCAGTGGTAGTAAACACCTTATCAGGTTATAATGATAGAATTGCTTATTACAAATTTTAAAAAAATCTGTAAAGCAGATATGTAACTTTGTAAAATAGACAAAAAGGAAAATCTATCCAAAAGGTACAAAAATCTCCTTAACAAAAACTTACAGTTTAAAATGTTAAGTATAAGGGTTGATTAAACGCCAAAAGGTACACAAATCAGCGAGTACCCAACATTTCATTAATACTTCATTAATATTTAAGTAATTCTACTGCATTAATTTTCATTAATAAGTTATTTTTTAGAATTTATTAGATATCACAGACCCTTATGCTGGCCACTTCATTTATATTATTTTTTTGTTATAATTATGATAAATCATATATACGTACATGCATGTTAAAGTAAAGATAAAGTTAGGGTAGACTACTGTCTTGAATTCGTCTTACCGAAATATTCGTGAGCACAATTAACACACAGTTAATAACAAGTAGATTATTAAACAATAATTATTCATTTCTCTATTGTAATTTAATTTAGTCCCCCTAATTTTACTTATAGTAAAATACTGGAATAATTAGCTGTCCTAAATATATGCATATCTTATTTACTTTATATTACATATATACAACATTGTGGGAAGAACACCTAGATGGAGAATGTAATTGAAGAAAACTATATTATTTGCGATAAAGCCAGATAATTATTACCTATTATTATAAACGTTTGACTACTTCGTACAATAACAATTACTTTAATCGAAGAATGAACTTAAACCGACGATTTTTATTTAAGAAATAAAAATAAATAAATAAAATAAACAAAATCATTGATGTAAGTTGGTGTAAGCATTTTTTTAAACAAGGTTTTGAATTTTTTAGCCTCATATTTTTATTTTATTTTTTATAACGTTTTTCTTTTTAACCTGTAATTAATAGTTTGATTATTATAAATAACTAGATATTACAGTCAATCTACAGTGCTACTTGAACATATATTTTGTAGACGAAAATGGCCAGCCTAAGGGTCTGTGATATCTAATAAATTCTAAAAAATAACTTATTAATGAAAATTAATGCAGTAGAATTACTTAAATATTAATGAAGTATTAATGAAATGTTGGGTACTCGCTGATTTGTGTACCTTTTGGCGTTTAATCAACCCTTATACTTAACATTTTAAACTGTAAGTTTTTGTTAAGGAGATCAATTTTGTAATAATATTGACCGATTGCGTCTTACTTCTTTTAAATTATTATTGCGATAATTTGTTTTTAATGTTATTTTTATTTTTATCCTTCCTTTTCAGTTCAGAAAAAGAAAATAAAGATAATATTTCTGAAACACCAGGTTAGGCTTGTTTATTTTACTGTCTTCTTTTTATTCAATTATAAATTTCATTCAAAATTTTTTTGTTTTCATTTAAATTTCATATTCTATGAATTCTAGAAGTATCTAAAGATGAAAAACGTAAAGAAAATGAAGATAATAAAAATAAAATGTTAGTATTTGAATTGTGTTTAGCTGTATAGCCTTATTGTCAAAACGTTGATTTGAATTTTTATGTTTTTGTAGAAAGCTTGAAACGAATCCTGGACCAATTGAAGATACAACTGATGATATAAAAAAAGATGACTCGTTTAAACTAGAAATAAGTGAATCGCAGTTGATGTCTACTTCAGATGTCGAGGAAAGTAAAGGTAGTAATCTGATTAACAGAGATTAAATACATTAATCACGATTCTAACTCCCTGAAAATAGTTTCCTGCTTAGGGGTTGGGATTTTTAATGAAGTATAATTTTCGGGTCGTTACTCTAGAGACAATAACCGTTATTATGCAAGTTATCTACATCAACGTGTTAAAAATCGTTTTGAATTTCAATAAAAAAAATAGTATCTCTTAGATAAGTTGTTTTATATTAGAAATTCGTATAAAATATGTTTGAAAAAGTAATAATCAATTGTACAGGCATTACAGAATCTAAAGCAGAAGTCAAAGAGAGACAAATAAAAGTAAAAATTGATGAAGATAACAAAGAGTTGGTTGATGACAGAAATCCAGCTGTCGACAGTAAGAGAAAAGAAACCAGTGATGACACTGATGATTCTACCAAAGCCGGTTTAGTAGAGAAAGAGGTACTTTATTTATGTAATTGCAGTATATAATTACTTAGTTAAAGAGGATACTATTATAAAGGTATTTTTTTCTTATTTTAATATATTTTTTTAAAACGCATTGTGCCTTTATTAAAAATTATTGATCATTGAGATGATTTATATTCTTACTTCTATACTGCTATAGATTTTTCAGAGTTTATTTGTTAAACAAGTAATATTTTTTTACCTTTAAGAATCGAAATTTCCCAATTTAAATTTGTTTTTATTCCATTATTTTATCGTATTTCAGCAAGAAAAAAATGAAGTGTCAGAAGAATGTCACTGCACTCCGGTTAGTTTGTTCAAATTTTACGCTCCACAGTCCTTTTTTTTTCTTAAAAAATTATTTTCTAATATTTATTCTTTTTTTTTTAATTATCTAGGAATGTCAAATGAAAATGAAGTTATTAAAAAAATGTTTGAACAACGCATGCAGTCAACTTGATGGATATATAAAACTAAAAAAGAAAGAAGATCTTTCAAATTTTTTAAAATTATTAACGGAAATTGAATTGATTGCCGAGAATAAAAAAAACGATGTATCTCAAGATTTGTTAAGCGATGCATTTCAGGAGGTAAAAAAAAATCTGCATTAAATATGCATAAGATTTCATCTACAGTAATTTTCATAGATAGGAGTAAAACATTCTTCGGATTCCCTGCAACTTCGGATTTTTTTGCAATATTCTTTATTTATTTATTTTTTTTACTCGCTTTTGCTTTAGATTTACAGAAATTTTGCGAACATTTTTGGAGACAAATACATTTTACCCGCGAAGTTTATTGGATTATTTGCCGTATAAATAATGGATTTATAAAAAAAAAAATGGTTTTTCAGGAAGAGCAGGGTAAGAAAAGAAAATCAAGAGCTTCAAAGATAACCAAAACAGTAGTGAATACACCTAAAAAGGAAGTTCCTGACAAGAAAAGTAGAATACGTGAAGCAAAAACAGAAGAACCAATGTCTGAAATAAATTTTAAAAGTAAGATTATTTAAATTTTAATGGAAATTAAAGTTAATTATATTTTATTTATGGAAAAGTACATTGATAAGTTAACCACTAATTTATTAATAAATATCAAGTAATTAATATTTTTATATAAGACCACCATAAATGCATGGTGTCATTTTAGGTAAACATTAGCTATTTTAAAAATTGATAACAGGATTGGACTAAAATTATTAGGAATAAATTGATCTTTTGATCATTTTAAATTTAACTTTTATCTATTTAAAGATCTGAAGGGATTAGCAGTTTTTGCCAAGTGGCCTAATAGCGGTTGGTATTATCCGGGTATTATCGAAGGATTAACTAATTCCGACTGGAAGGAAGCTACAAATGTTACAGTAAAATTTTATGATGGATTAGTAAGAGAAATGAAGAATATCAACATATTGCCTGCGCATCTTATTCCTGCAACTTCAATTGTGTGCGATCTAGATGATGAAACTGAAATGGTCGTATTAAACACTAATAGGTGCGTGTTTTCATTGAAAGTAATAGATTGTTATTACGTGACTTTAGAAGAACTAATTGTATATTTTATTTAATTTTTATTATTATTTTAATATTTATAAATTCCAGAATTGAAAACAATTGTGTTGAATTCACACTTTCTACCAAAGAAGGTACTGGAAAAAATTTAGATGTAAATTTCAACAAACTTGCAATCAAGGCATTGCATATGAAATCAATTAAGCAACAATTAGAACCGAATATGGATGTAATGCTGAAGAAAATGCATATGGTGTCTTTAGGTAAACATGAGTTATTTTAAAAATTAGACTAATATTTGGAATAAATTCAATAAATTTTCAAATTTGGCAGACAATTTGGTGAGTGGTCGACGGTCACGGGTTAGAACCCATAAAGATGATGATGATGAAAATGCAGAAAATACAACTCCCAGGTTATTATTTGTCTTTAAATAATTAATTAGATATAATTATGAATAAACAAATTTATTAATTCTTCTTTTAATTAGAAAATACAGCCGCAAATCTGTAGCTGCGGATCCTGACAAATCTGCAATTGTTGATGAAAGTACAAATCCTACAACACCGATGAAAACAACTCCTTTTAAAAGGTAGGCCTGTCTAAAATTAATCTTTTCCATATTTATTTTATCACTGATGCTGACAAGAATAAATATTAAAAAATTCAAATTGGATGACCAGTCAGAACCTAAAATTTGCACGCTGTGTATGAACGTTGATTTTTCTGAATGATAGATACACTTTACAATATCAGTGCTTGTCACTCATTAGTTTTTTTTCTTAGTTCCTCATTCCTATTTCCCATTGGTATTCCACCTTATCTTCAAAAATGAGAATTTTGAAGTTTTTTATGGCAAAACTTGATTCACGCTGGCCTGCCATACTTGTATGTCACAACTAATCATTATCGCATTGACAGTATAACTGATGGGATTTTATGAGACTTTGCTGGCTTTAGGAAAATGGATAGAAATCTAGTTTTTCTTGCTTTTAAGCTTCATTTCTCCATTTTTATGACATTTCCCACGATCCTGTAAATATGTAAATATTTTTTCATTATAGTTAAACTGTGGCTTGAACTAAATCTTAAACTAAGACTTGTCACCAGATTTCAGTTGCTTGCTGTTCAACCTTCCCTCTTATAAAGGTTTAGGTTCCCTATTTATTCTGGACATTTGGTCCTAATCTTTCATTAATTTTCTTCAATTGCCACAATACCAGAAGCCATTGAAAAATCTAGTATCTTCTTAAGACGCTAAAATCCGGGTTTAAATTTAGGTGGTTGCTCTTAGATGTTCTTTTTTCATAAACTTATTTGTTATAATCAAAATATATTTTCACAGTGCTAATTCCTTCCCCGCTGACATGTTGATTGCTCCAAAAGAAACTTAACGAAAAAAAGAACGTGTTTATTTTTATTGAATGAACTATTCCTCCTCCTATGGAACAGCGAAATGACTAGCCTCTTTCTTAAGAAATTTGGAGAAGGCTATGGGTACAATACAATACACAGAACTTTGCAACCCCATACTTACACTAACATATTGAGAGATTATTGATATGACTACTTCCTACTCTTAGCAAATGCTACATCAAATTCTTCAACTCGCAATGCATTAGCTTTATCTCCTATTCCTAACCCAATCCAATGTAATCTAATTTCTTTTTAACCTATCCATAACTTTGGAATCTACTTTTTTCTTTTCTTGTGGGTGCATTAGGGTAATTAAGTTTTTTCTCAGGCCAATGTTTTGCTGAAATTCTATTTTACTTCGATAATTATTATATATTAGTATATCTGTATGTTACTTTATTTTCGACTAATTTGATTTCGATTTTGAAAGTGAATAGTAGATTTTTTTTTAGTCCTGTTGATTAGTCGGAAAAGAATCAAAATCATTTTTTACTTTGCCGACGTTGCTATTGTTTATCTAATCATCTTCAGGGCTAATATCCACAACTATTTAGCCATTTGTAACTCATTTACAGGTCTTAAAATGATTGAACATATAATTCAAACGTCGGCAAAAAAAAAAAAAAATTATCTTTCCTGAACAACCCTTCAGAACACACACACAAAAAAAAATCATATTTATATGTAAAAAAATATTTTAATTAAATTTCTTGTTTTGTTTAAAAATGCAGAGGAGTAGCTGCAGCTGAGAGATCCACTCCAAAAAGGACAGCTACCCCAAGTAAAAGAATGAAGCAGTGAAATTTGCCATGAACAATTTTTACCTCCATTTTTGAATATATGGATTAGTGTGTATAAATTTTGGTAAGGTAACATTTTAAATGAGTATATTACTCAAAAAAAAAAAATAAAAAATTCAAATACAAATATTGGAAGAAATAATTAAGTGACCGAACTATTCAAAGTAAAATAACACTAATAACATTCAGCCAGAACTAAGTTCAAATTAAAGTAATACTTTAAAAAGTAATTATTATTGTCATAACAAATTTGTGTCAGTGAAACAAACCATAAAGATAAAAGATATGAGTTTGTCCATCAATATTTACTGAATTAATATAAAATAAAGTATACATAAAAAATTAGTTTTATATTCCAAGGACAGGTTATAATATACTTAAGGAAAAATAATATGTTAAATTTGTGCACAAATTTGTACATTAATGATTGTGTAAATTAATTAAATAACAATTTGATTTTGACGTTTAAAATGTAGGTGACTAGCTACAAACTAAACATAACTTTCGTTTAAATGAAAATAATGAAAGATCATGATAAAACCAGAGACAACTAAAAATAGTACTGTTTAATTAAAATTTGTTTTTTTTTTTTTTTTTAATGAACAAAAAGAGTTAATTCATTTTATTAAATCATTTATGTCACCTTATATTAAATTGAATTAAAAGGAGTAAAATTAGAAGCAGTACCAATATTTTGTTATTGATTTCGTTTTTGTAATACTTTTTGTTTTTCTAAATAAAGATTCTGTAGAGTTTTTTTGTTTTTAACCAAAAACAATATGTGGTACAACATATCAATGCTTGATGTAACTGAACTTTATTATTGCTTATTTTTCAACTTATCCCGTAAATATGGTAGAACGGTATTTTTTTTTTATTGTTTAAGTAGAAAATTAAATAAATTTTAGTAAAAATTCAAGTTCATTTATTCTCGTACTTTATGGAAATGTATTTCTTGATATGTAGATGTGAAAAATAGATATATTAAAATTAAAGGGTAACTTTAATTTTATATATATATATAATATATATATTATATAACAGTGATTAATGAATTACATTATCTTAAAAGAAAATCTCTTTCTCAAAATTGTTTTCTCAATTATCTTCGAATGAATCCTACATAAAATAATAGAAACATTTCAAACGTTTGAACTCTTTAGTCTTTTGAAAATTGAGAACTGCCAAATGTTCTCATTAAGAATCTTTCAAGAAATACTTGGTCTCAAATATTAGATTATCATAGGGTGTGTACCTGTTCTCCAGATATTTTAGTCATGAGACTTCTTGATTGGGCTTTTAGTTTTAGAAGGAGAAACTCGCTCTTCATTGTTACAAGGAACCCTCATTTTATGCGCATTATCCCCTCTGGTTTTGCAAGTGCCAGAGGTCCTTCTATCTGGCAACAAGTGATTGCAACGCAGTATCTCTGGATATGAGATCATTTCCTCTCTTCCTGTCTGCCTAGCGCATAGGGCATTCTGTACCCATTCACTATACTACCGTAGAAATGTTTGGTTTTCTGGGCGTATATTAAAAATCATAAGGTGATGCTGTCAGCACCTTATCAAGGTCGCAAGAAAGTCAAACTTGAAACATAACTACAAAAACTAGGCTCTGCTAGCCCAAAAAATTTGCGACATTTACTTCTCGCTTTTGCTCTAGGTAACTGGAAAATTTGATAAAAGGCGAAATGCTTTCTGAAACAGATAATTTGCTTTATTTGGACTTTATTAATCCTTGATCTCTGTAGAAACGCTCCAGGAAACATTAAACTATATTTCTTCATTGAAGAAACCATTACTTAAAATAACTAAAGCATTTATGCAAAACAAAAGTGACATGATAAAAAAATTATTGGTACAATAATGTAAAATAATTAAAATGCAAATTGCAAACAAAATTATTAAACCTAAGGGCAAAATTTAATAATTATAAAGGCAAATATAATGTACATTATATAGAACAAGATTAGTTCAGTGGAGATAGTGCGCTTAACTCTTAGGCCGGACACATTGGAGTTGGAGGCTATCCTTAGATCTCTTCCTAAGCGCCTCTACTGCAGGTGGGAAGTGTTTGTACTGATGGAAAGTATTTGAGGAATATGTGTGTTCTGAGAATAATCAGAGCGCCGTCTGTTTCACTTTTAAATAAAAACAGTGATTAATAAATATCAACTATTCAAAAACTTTGTACATATTTTGTTTTAACATACTAATGTCCAATGATGCTTAAACATCTCGATGTTCAAATCTTGTGAAAGTTTTTTTGAGGATAAAAATGTATTCATTTTTAATTTTTTTTTTTAAAGATATTTTTTTTATAAAATGTCAGGGTAATGTTTTGATAATTTGTTGCATTTAATGATGTTAAGAATTAAAATTGTAGAGTTGATAAAAATAAAAGTACATTATAAATATGAAGTTGTACCACATTATTATTCTGTTAAAGCGAAATTTGAAAATGTTTATAGGTTTTGGAGTTTTTTTAGCACTATTATTTTGAGTATGGTTTTTGTTTATTACTAATATTTAACTGTCATACTCATTTTTTCGTTTTCTTCCTCTTATGTCGGTTTTTATGCATAACCAAAAGAAAATGTGATGTTCCTGCGACTAGTCAGCTCCAGTTTCGTTAACAGTCTTAGCAATTAGATATGTTGCCCCTAATTAATGTTAACCTTCAGTTTAATATTGCCACTTGATGAATTAAAAAAAATATATAAATAAAATTAGAATATAGTGGGAAAATTCTTGTAAAAGAATTAACACGTAGAATATAAAAAAAAAAATTAAATTAGTAGTAAAACTAAATACTGTATCATTTTATATATAAATATATTAAATGTATGGTTTTCTTTTAAGACTGTTTCGATAGTTGCCAGAATTCTGCTTTGATTTATTTTACATTACATATGTACTGTGGAATGTAGGGAAGCCGCAGCAAGCTTAAATCTGTGGTTTATTATTTGTTGAAAAACAACTCGGAACATTTAACATTAATTTCTTTCAACAGTGTGGTAATCATTAAAATGGAACCTTTCATTTGGCGAATTCTACTTTACATTAAAGTTGCTCGGTTCTTTGAGCCTTAATTAAAAAGGGCTTAATATTATTGTCTGCTTTTAAACTGATTTTTTTATTTTTTCAACAGAACACTTTGTTTTTTACACCTTTGGAGGATTCGAGTTAAATTAAAAAACAAACAAATTATTGACATTAATAGTTCAACCCAATATAGTAGATGAACTGTTCGTTATTTTTGTTGACTGATTCATTGTTTCAATAGGATGAAAAAAACTTCTAGATATAAAGTCACTTGATACAAAATTAAGAATCGGTGATTAATGTAAGACGGTTAAATTTATTTTGCAAAATTCTTCAATTTCTATCTCAAATTATTGTTCTGTTTTAGCTATGATAACGATCAAGTAAAAGTAAAATAATAACTTTTACCGCAGTTAACGTGTTAAATTTCTAAGAGTTTGATCAGAGATTGGTTCAAGTTAAAAGAGACAAGATTGGCGGGGAAAATTAACGTGCGACAGTTTTGTCTAGATTTTGTTTGTTTGTTTCTAATATCTGTTATGATTTGAACACAAATTAAAAAGTGAGGATGCTATGAATTAGACTCTTAATTTATTTTATTTATTTAAAAACATATTTCATTGTGAACATATTACATTCGTGAATTGTTTATGGCACGTAAATTAATTTAAACAATTTTTTTAACTGTAAAAGCATAAAAGTTACTGCGACTCTATTCGTCAGTAAATGGCCCGCCGATCAATCGCCTGCTAAATCCGGATGGAAACCTATTCTTATTTATAATAAAGAGTCCGCTGAAGATCTAAATGTATTTTTAAAATAGAGCTGAATCGGCTTTATTTTCTAAAACGAGCGGAAAGATGTGATTCCCGATTAACCTCTGGGTTTAAAGGTTGTTGTTCAACAAATCGGGAGTCAATACAACCGTTGTTTTACTGTTTGACAAAACGAGCTAGATCTCAAACTTATCCAAAATCAGTAGAACAAACACATTTAACACATCAACAGAAATGCCGATGGACGTATGGTGGAACTATGTTTGACGAAGAGATCATCACTTTTCAATCTGTGGCCTTCTCAAGCACTAATCTGATTCATTGTTGATGTTCATCGCTGATCTTAAATCGGCGAAATTAATTAGAATTTATGTACGCACACAGGTGAACAGCCATATAAATGATTGTATTGCGAATGATTGTACAATGTATCCTCAAATTTACTGCGACATGTGAGGGCAAAGAGAAACCGCTTAAATGTCCTTTATATGAAAAATGATACGGGCAACAGACTAATTTAGACCATGAAATCGATGGCTTTATGCTACTCGTTTAGTTTCGGATTTATTATGCTTCTTCACAAACTCAAAAATTATAATTGTCTATTTTTATTTTTAAAAAGCAAAAAGTTAAATTTGATTAAATGATTTTGCGCTCTGTCCTGAACTTTTTTCACCAAGCTTTTCCCAGCTTTCTGAGGACCTCTACCACTCCTTCAGTCAACCTCCTTTTTACTTCCTAATTTCCGTCTTAAAAGTTATTTACAATTTTTGAAAGAGGTATTAATCCAATAAACGTAACTTAAAAATAATTGTGAACAGAAGTTTCTTATTTGAGTTATTTTTATTTTGTTTTGTGCACTTGTCTGATACGTGCCCATTCCCTACGCTCAAGATGAAATAATGACGATTTTCAGATTGAAACATCCAATATTGGGAGTGCTATACCTGCAAAACTTTTCATCTATTGAAGTAAAAATTAAAAATACGTAGGTAAAACATCTTATTAAAATATAAAAACAACATTTGTTATGAATCAATAACTAAAAAATGTATTATTTAGTTATATGCAATGCGCATGTTTGTGCACAATGCAATTAATTATATGAATTTTTTTACTTTTATAAAAATAACGTATTAGCTTAGCAGAATAAAGGAAAACCTATAAGTAAAAAAATCTATTTATTTGCACACCTATTTTTTACATGGACTAAATAATTATACTTAATTATTGAAAAAAAAGATGAATAAATTAATAAAATGCAAAAAAAAAGTGCTGAAAACTAAGAGGAACAAAAAAGAAGTTAGTTTCAAAAAAAATCCGTCAGAGAGCACAAAATATCAAAAAAGTTGAAAAATTAAAAATTAGTTTCAAAAAAAATCCGTCAGAGAGCACAAAATATCAAAAAAGTTAAAAAATTAAAAATTAGTTTTAAAAAAATCCGTCAAAGAGCGCCACTAAGCAGAGAGGTTAAAAAGTAGTTCAAATATTTGCCATTAGATAGCATTGTAACCTCTATATAACGTCAACACAAATAAATTCTAGTCAGTACGACTTGAGTGTTGTAGGGGGTTATATCGCTCGTCACTCTAAACATATCTTATTTTAGTCTGACATGTATCACTTCTCTCTCTAAAAATCATGATAAAGTGTCTTGTACAGTGTGGAGAGATGTGTTCACCTCAAGCGGTCGGAAGGGGAATATTAGCTATAAATTAAATTTAAAAAGAATATTAAATAGACGTAGGTAAAACATTTAATTATAACATATTTTTGTTTATGGCTTTTTTTTCTAAAAAATGTATTATTTTGGGTTATATGCAATAAGCATGTTTTTGCACAATTATTGATTTTTTTACTTTTATAAATATAATATATATGTAGCTTAGTAATAGTAACAAGTCAGTAAGATAAGCAATATTTCTCTACCTAAAAATGATAAAAGTGTTTCATATTGGGGTGATGTTGGTGGTAGAGAGATGTGTTCACCTCGACGGTCAGAAGACGAATGTTCACCCCACCCTCCGCTCCCTGGCGGCGAATTTTCTTTTATAGGGAAAAATCCAACATGGCGGCGCGTCATCTCACCATGACAACGGCTATTAGTTCCATCTGTTGCCACTAGATCGCTCGCGCAGTCGTGTTTTACCTGTTTTAACCTTGTTTACACATTCTAACGACTTTGGCGGCCATTTTTGTAACCTAGCTGTTTTCTTCTTCACACTCTAAAACTTTGCCTAACTCTTAGTCACTCACACGACTTTAGCAGCTATGTTTAACTTCTTTTTTTTACTTTTTCTTGTTATTTCTTCTATTTTAGTCATTGTTTTTTAAGATTAATACAATATTATCAATTTTGTTTTATTTTTATTTTTTCATATTAATTAGGAGTTAACAGGGAAAATCAATAAAATATTTATTATTTTATTTATTTTAAAAGATTATTTATACATTTTTTTTATAATAAATTTATATTAAATATTTACAAACATGTTTAAGATTTTTCAACAAAATATTTTGTGAATATATGAACAAAAATTATCTCCACAAGAAAAAATTCTTGCATTAGAATTAGATTTCAAACAGAGTTAGGCAAATTTCAATCACGTCTAACCATGATAGCAACTCACAAGACTTACATACAATAGGCAAAAAAAGTATTTGCACACCCTGTTATTTTAAGTTTTCATATAAAAAAAAATTCGCTTTTTTACCCAAATTACGTTTATTTAACTTCTTAAATCAAGCACTATAAGATGATAAATATAAATATGCAAAAGAGTCAAATAAATTAAGTATAAAGAACATAATGTTATTTTATACTGCAAAAAAAGTATTTGCACACCTAGTTAAACATTGCAAAAACTAATTTGGTTGACCCATAACCAATCATAACTTTGTCCTTAATATTTAGTGTGCATCCCTTTAGCTTCAATTACGGCTTGTAACGCCTTGGCATTGATTCAACTAAATTTCTTGTCACCTCATCTGATAAATTGTTCCAGGAATCAACTAACACCTGTCTTAAGTGCTCCTTACTTGTAATAGAGGTCTGGCGGACTTTCCTGTCCAGAATATGCCACAGATTTTCAATTGGGTTCAGGTCTGGTGATTGAGGTGGGTTCAGTAATCTTCTTGGGGCATTATAAAGGAGCCATTCTTTTGTAATGTTGGCCGTATGTTCTGGATGGTTATCCTGCTGGAAATGAAAATCGTTCTCCAAACCTAATTTTACAGCACTTGCCTTCAAGTTGCCTCGCAACACCTCCACCTAAGACCGAGCTGTCATTATGCCCTCAATAACTTCTAAATTACCCACCCCAGAGTAAGCCATACTGCCCCAAACCAAGATAATTCCTCCTCTATGCTTAACAGTTTTTAATATAATTTTTGTATTCAAACCAGTATTATTTCTTCTCCAGATTGTTATTATATTTTGTGGTTTAAAAACCTCAATCTTGCTTCCATCAGAAAAAAATAATTTTTTCCCGAGATTCTATAGGTTTTTTAACAAATTCTTTGGCGAACTCAAGATGTTTTTTCCTATTAACCTCACTAATATATGGCTTTTTTAAGGGTCGCCTGCCTCGTATACCTTTATTGTGAACGAAGTTTCTTATTGTTTGAGGTGTAACCGTCTTTCCTGAACAAGACGCCAGGTCATGCGCAAGTTTTTGAGCGCTGTGAGTTGGTTTCCTCAGCGCGTCTTTGACGACCTTCCTCCTCTCCCGTTCATTTAAGGCTCTTGGTCGACCTGTTCGCTGCTTATTTTCTGTTGTTCCTCTTTCAATGATATACCTCACTGTTGAAAACGATAAATTTACTTTATTTCCGATTTCTCTATTACTGTTTCCAGCACGATGTAATATAAGCACTTCCTGTCTCACACTCACAGGAATTTTTCTAGATTTTGGAGCCATCTCAATGCACTAGTTGAAAACACAATAAAAACTAATGAATCTAGTAAAGAGAGTATAGACAGTACCAAAGGTGACGTTAATCCTCTTTTGTTAGGGCATTTGTTTTATTTACATGTCAAGAGATCCCAAATTACAGCTGTGCAAATACTTTTTTTGCAGTATAAAATAACATTATGTGGTTTATACTTAATTTATTTGACTCTTTTGCATATTTATATTTATCATCTTATAGTGTTTGATTTAAGAAGTTAAATAAACGTAATTTGGGTAAAAAAGTGAATTTTTTTTATATGAAACCTTAAAATAACAGGGTGTGCAAATACTTTTTTTGCCTATTGTATATGTATAGTACCCCTTACACTCGTATCTGGACATGTTCGTGAATTTCTTACATTGGATCGTGAAAAAAAAAACATGTATATTTCATATAATAACTAAATACTTGTTTTATTAATTGATTCCTCACAAAATTTGTTTGTACATTTTTATTGGATGAATGTTTTATATTTTTTTCACTTGGACTTCCATTAATGAACAGTTTTCAATCAAATTTAAAAAAGTTCAAGGAATATATATATATTTTCTTCCAGTGATTTACGGATTCTTAGATTTGCAAACATTTTTGTAGGTACGTACCTGCTATAAAGAAGCATAGGATCGAATGGTAACAATAGTGATTAAACTCCGTAAATCTAGTTCTAAAAATGTTTGCAAACTCTCAATACTTTATTAAATATTGTTTCAAAACGACTACCAATAGGAAAAAAGAACGGTGAACGAGTGAAAAGGAACGATTCTTAAAAACGACCGACCCAGTGTGAACTAGTTCACTAAAATGAACGAGTTAGTCAATATGTACACGTACAGTGTTATATAGTACTTATTGTTGATGCTTTTGTTATAAACAGATGTAAGTTTATTATCAGTGTACGAAGAAATAATTTTTTGTACGTACTTATGCCCATTTTTTCCAGACATGATTAGCATTTACATTTTGAAATGTTTATTCGTGATACTCTTATTAAAGGAATGTTATTGTTTTACTGAAGAAGAAAATTGCTATTCATTTGCCGGAGGTAGCGTCTACCCACATACTTCAGGTGTTAAAACTGTTGATCACAAATTACAGTATACAACTGCAGTCAGTTAGTAATGTTCTCATTTAATATGTTTATGAAAAGTAAATAACATTTTGGCATTTTTACTAATTGTTGTTACAATTTAAGTTTCTAAACCGGCTCCATATTGGGAAGGAACAGCTGTTGTTAATGGAGAGCTTACAGAGTTGAAGCTTTCGGATTTCAAAGGAAAATACTTAGTATTTTTCTTTTATCCATTAGATTTGTAAGTAATGGTTTTAAACAGCAATTTTACAAGATCATTTAAAAATATTGGGAGTTACATTGCTATGTTGTTCTTTTCCAGTACGTTTGTATGCCCTACAGAAATTTTAGCATTTAATGATCGTATTGAAGAATTTAGACAATTAAATGCTGACGTGGTTGGTTGCTCAGTTGATTCGCATTTCACCCACTTGGCTTGGATGAACACTCCAAGGAAGGAAGGTGGGCTAGGCCCACTGAAAATTCCACTTTTATCCGATCTTACCCATAAAATTTCCAAGGATTATGGTGTTTATCTAGATGATGCAGGACATGCTCTCAGGTACGTAACTGTGAACTTTCACATATTTTGACTCTTTTCGCTTTAAAAATAAGGTCTTAAGTCTGAAATGTCCGTACGGAAAAGTTGACTAGCCAATAAATTCTGAGGAACTTGGCGATTTTCCGGGTATACCAGTCTAACTTCAAGAACGAACAGTATTGACAGTCCAACTGAGATTTCAAATTAGGATAGCCAGAGATATTTTGTGTGAAACTATTTGGGTCTAGCGACCCTTCAAGATTAGCTCATCGCATATGTGTAACTTCACATACATTTAAGTCAAAAAGCACTATATTTTTAGGATGCCGTAAATTCGTAACTTATAACCTATTGCTTGGTATCCAGTTTTTGTACTTTCTCGTAAATTTTTGCATTTTCTTTACTTTAAGAACAGCTTAAAATGAATTCTTTCTCTCTACAGGGGTTTATTTATAATTGACAACCGAGGAATATTGCGTCAGATAACAATGAACGACTTACCTGTTGGTCGTAGTGTTGATGAAACATTGAGATTGGTGCAAGCTTTTCAGTACACTGACAAACATGGTGAAGTTTGTCCTGCTGGATGGAAACCGGGCCAAGATACGGTTAGTAAATTAAATAAGTATAAAAATAAAAGTTGTATCTATAAAGAAGTAGATGTAATGTGGATATTTTTAAAAACCTTATCAAGTGGTAGGGATTTCTGAATCCTACTAATCCGAGGGCTGTGGCGCGACATGTATATAGCCAGACATATTTTTGTCGGATGCAATGAATCTCTAAAAGAAGAACAATACACCCACAGGTAGGACAAGGTTGTACGTATAATTAAGGGAGCTTTATACCTGCTTTGTGCAAAAGGTAATCCTTACAAGAAGAAGCCAGAACTGATCCTTTTTCAAAACGGTTGAAACCTAGGAAGTATTCTAAACGGTCAATTATTTTTAAAAAGCTAGAATCTGAGATCTGCCTTATAATCTTATGAGCTGTCATTCTATATTTGCACATTTTTAGCACGTGTCACAGAAAATTAATATGAAGATATTTGCACAGTTTGGCGAACTGACGTACGTCTTTGCCTACGAAGTGGAGGCAGGTGCTTGAGATCCTAGGGAACATGAGCTAACGTGATTCTGCTCGGCAACACACGCTTCTAAATATTTGAAGCTGTTAACCCTCGTAAATTTATAGTTTATCAATTCGATGAAATCTTCTTCTTTGCCCGGGCCTCTTGCGGTTTTCTGGAAACAGTCTTCTCCGCATTTATTTGTAAACCGAGCTTCTTCGCCGCTTCCTCAAACTCCTGAAAAACCTATAGCATTCATAGTACGCGCCTGGTTAAAACCACATCATCGGCTCAAACCATGCGCTTGCTGCGAGAGACGGTTATAAACAGTCCCGTGTATGTTAATGCAAATGGCTCTTATTGCTAATTCTAAGGCCATATTAAGTGGGTGAAAAAGGATCAGTTTTTTAAGCTTAATGTATTGAAAAAGAAAAAAGTTTTTGAATGATACGAAATATCTTTTTTTTTCTGAATAATACCCTCGTTTGATTCATTATATTCAAATTAAATATTTTTATTATTAGTTCAAATGTTCTAACATTGACTTCCACAAAAAATTGATTAAATTTATTTGTTTTTAATTGATTAAAAAAAATTAAAATGATAACAGGAATAATTTTCTTTATAGATTATACCTGATCCGATAAAGAAGAAAGAATTCTTCCAGAAGCAAACTGTTAAACCATAAATTCTATTAAAATTTAAAATATTTATAAAAAAAAAAAAATGTATTCATGTACTGTGATTACTTGTACCTATGCCAAATATTGCATCACATAATTTGATTCACTTAAAGTCAAAATAATTATTTGTAATATTAAAAAGTTGAAAAATGTATTTTTAAAATCTGTGTGATTAAGGGATTTGACTTAAGAGATTTTATGTTGATATTGTTTTAGAAATAACATCACTTTTATTTTTATAAACTATTTTTTTTATTATGCAACAGATTTATTTTCTGTTTTACTATTTCTGCTAAAAATTGCATTTAATATTTATTAATGAATAGTGTTTTAAAACATTGTGTCCAGAAATTATAAAGTGTACATTTGAAATTATCTTAATTTAGATTAATATTGAATTTTCTTATATTGGCAAAAAGCCACATTCTGCGTTATCTTGAAATGTTTCATACTTTACTTTTTTTTTGTTAATTTTAAAAAGAGGAATCTTTCTTATCGTAACATTGAAGTGCCAAATCTGATAAGAAACACAAAAACCTGTTTTACAATAAAAGTTTTGACTTATCAAGCAATAAAATATATGTTTAAAAAGAAGCGTAAAAGAACATATCATTTATCAGTACGAATTTTATTCAGATTTCTTCAGAATGTTTGGCTGAAAAACATCCTTGTGTATCTGATATTTATTGAAACTTTAAATCAAATAAAGACCGAACGGGTTATTATCGATGTGTTCAAAAAATATTTTTTTATTAATAAAAATTTGAATACAAAATAATTGTTTTGTTTAATTTGAATTTATTAAAAGAGTTTCTCGAAGTGATAAAGGGCAGAAGTACACCCTTACTTTGAATCTGATTTTCCAAAAACTATTTCAGAGAAAAAAATAAAGATTCTACTATAATTAAAAATTTTAGTTAAAAATAACAGCTATTCCAAAGAAATTATGTTGTAGCTAATTTTTTAAAAATATTTCATTAATTTTTCTTTGAAAGATCCACGATACCGGTTCAATTAATTTGCTTATAACTATTCTCTTGAAACAAAGGTGCGTCAATGCTGAATGGTAATATGGTACTGAATATAATACTTTTCACTTACCCTAACTGTACGTTGCCAGGGAAAATGAATGAGTTGAATTCGTCCAAAAGTAAAAGAAAATACAAATGGGATTTAAAAGAAAGAATAAATTGGTATATAATATGTACATATTACATATTAAAACTGTCCGGTAGGACAGTTGTATAAGGGTTGATCGTCAAAAACTGCACGAAAAAGCGTAACGTTGAAAAACACCCAACTTTGACAATTTTTTTCTCTTTTTCTATAAAAGATAAAATTCCCAAATTTTCTTTAAAATATAGGGCAAACCCTCCTTTATCACTGTAATTTTTTTGCAACAACCCAGATCTAATAGTTTTCGAGAAAAAAGTTGCCGAAAATGAGCAAAAACGGCATTTTCAGAAATTGTTGTTGTTCTTGTTCTTGTTGTTGTTACCTTTTTTGTAAACTGCGTAGCGCCTAAACGCGCGAACCGATTTTCATGAATGAGGTGTCATTCGATTCGGAATTTTATGTAGATGTGCCTTTTGGGGGTCTCGATGCTGTACATTGAATGGGAGAGGAGTTAGCCCCCTTTATGTAAAGCCCCCTCCAAAATTATTATTACTAATTACTCTGTAAATCTTAGCCCGATTTTGATAAAATTTGGTAGGATGACAGGGTCAGGGCTCCCCTACGTAACATTAAAGCGACGATCTGCTCTTACACTTGTTAAGGGGAAGTATAGCAATCGTTTCAAATTATCGACAAGTGAACCGATTTTCATGAATGAAGTGTCAATCGAATCGAAATTTTGTACAGATTTGAACTTTAAAAGTCTCGACGCCGTGCCTCATAAGGAGGGGAGTTCGCCCCACCCAAATAAGGCCCATTCTAAAACTATTATTACCAATATTTCTATATCGCTTATGCCGATTTTGATAAAATTTAGCACGAAGAAGTGGTTAAAGCTCCTCTACGTGGGTGTGAAGTGCCTTCATGCTCTTACACCTACTAAGAGGAAATATTGCAATCGATAAAATTATCACTGAGTGAACCGATTTACATCAATGAATTGTCGTTCGATTCAAAATCTTTGCTTCTCAGCCTTTTAGGGAGAAGTACTGTAATCGCAGTTTATTTTTCTTACTCCTCTTAAAAGGAAGTACTTAAATCGCAATTTAATTTTGCTATTTACGTACAAATACCTTCCTATTTTATTCAAAACGCTTTCTCAAAAAAGTTGTTATTGAGGATGGCAACTATAATCATTCTTTAAAAAGATCTCTCCAATGGTAGTTATGGTTCCGACTTAACACCTTATCAGGTTATAATGATAGAATTGCTTATTCTAAATTTTAAAAAAATCTGTGAAGCAGATAAGTAACTTTGTAAAATAGACAAAAAGGAAAATCTATCCAAAAGGTACAAAAATCTCTTTAACAAAAACTTACAGTTTAAAAAGTTAAGTATAAGGGTTGATTAAACGCCAAAAGGTACACAAATCAGCAAGTACCCAACATTTCATTAATACTTCATTGATATTATTTAAGTAATTTTACTGCATTAATTTTCATTAATATTTTTTAGAATTCATTAGATGTCACAGACCCTTATGCTGGCCAGTTCATTCATAATATTTTTTTGTTATAATTATGATAAAATGTATATTATAACTTCGTTATTAAATAGGTACTTTATTTTAAGTGTATTCCAAATTATTCTTCTGATTTATCTTTAATATGCTTTATTCTGAAGTTGTCACATATATGTTCATGCATGTTAAAGTAGAAAAAGACAAAGTTAGAGTCGGCTACTGATTAAATTTGAATCTCGGAGGATTTAAAACAATATTTTAGTATTGAATTCGTCTTACCGAAATATTCGTGAGCACAAATAACACACAGTTAATAACAAGTAGATTGTGCAACAATAATTATTCATTTCTCAATTGTAATTTAATTTAGTCCCCCTAATTTTATTTATGCATATTTTATTTATTTTATATTACATATATACCTAGAAGAATACCTAGATTGAGAATGTAATTGAAGAAAACTATATTATTTGCGGATAAAGCCAGATTAATTATTACCTATTATTATAAACGTTTGACTACTACATAAAGTAACAATTACATTAATCGAAGAATGAACTTATATATTTTTGTTTAAAAATAAAAATAAATAAATAAAATAAGCAAAATCATTGATGTATGTTGGTGTAAGCATTTTTTAAAAACAGTTTTTGAATTTTTAGCCTCATATTTTTTATGATTTTTTTTTTAACCTGTGATTAATAGTTTGATTATTATAGATAAATAGATACTACAATCAATCTACAGTGCTACTTGAACATATATTTTGTAGATGAAAATGGCCAGCATAAGGGTCTGTGACATCTAATGAAATCTAAAAAATATTAATGAAAATTAATGCAGTAAAATTACTTAAATAATATCAATGAAGTATTAATGAAATGTTGGGTACTTGCTGATTTGTGTACCTTTTGGCGTTTAATCAACCCTTATACTTAACTTTTTAAACTGTAAGTTTTTGTTAAAGAGATATTTACAATATATTTAATGCTGTTATGCAAAGAGGTTTCATTGTTTATTCATCAAAAAGTGTATATAAAACTGAAACACTTACGAAAGAGAAAGTGAAAAGAAAACTTGTGGATACTTACAAAAAAAAACAACAATGTACTAAAAAAAATCAGTGTTAACAATTTATAATATAAATAAACTTAATGAAAATGTAGTCAGGTATCCATTGCTGGAATTTGGAGAAAGTGTAGTTAAGTTTCAGAAATTTAGTTGTTTATTCTCTACACAAAAATGATTCAACACCTCTGATGACCGATGAAAGTCCGCACTGGTCAGGTATCGAAACACGTACTGACTTATAAATTTGCGCCTTATTAATTAGGCGAAAATAAAAATGATTTTAAACAAGAAAAATACTTTAATTTCATTGTGTAAAAATGAACATTATTCAATTTTTTCTCTTAGCTTGGAAAATTTTGACCAAATTCCTAACATATTGATCAATGTGTTGCCAACTACGACAGCTGTAAGCCAGACATGTGAAAAACAATTATGCAAATTTTAAATCCTTGTGCAAAAGTAATGGATTTTTAACTGCTTTATTATTATTCATTTCTTTCTTTAGTAAGAGACCAAATGAGACGAGAAAAAGGATAAACAGAGAAGTGAGGGAAGGAATTGCACAGTGTATTAATCTCTGCTCTAGAAGCTTTTTACAGCTTACTGTCCGGTGATCGACAGTGTAGTCTGTAATGACAGGACACAGTTCAAAAAAAGCTCCGAGCGCCAATAACCTCAGAAGCTGACGCGCAATAAATTTAAATATATAAATAAATAAATTCTCTTTAAATAAAGAATTTGTATTTTGACATCAATCATACACGTATTTACTACAATAAAAATATGCTAATGAAAGAAGCGTAACATCTGAGTTCTTCCAGAACCACATTAAAATAAAAGTTTTAAAAACCCTTAAAAACTACCAATAAATTTCAAGTTCATTTATGGTAAAAATATTTAAAAGCCAATTTATTAATGTGTCCTACACAATGATGCCAACCAGTAAAATTGAACTTAAAATGTGAACTTACCGCAATTTATTCATAGAGTTGTGCAAACCACTACACTACAATATAAAAAATCACTTAATCGTCAGTCCCAAGGGGCATCAATACTTAAAATCCACAATCCAAGATTGTAATAATTTTACTTACGAGAAGTGAAAGAAAGTAAAATGAAGATCGAATTATTCACAGCTCTCAGAGGCTGTATGTACATATTTTACTGACTGAGCCTTCTAGCCTATCAAACAAAAATAAATAAATCTTCTTTGGCTCCAATTTTTAGGTATTATTTTAATAATTACCTAATCCAGTAATGCCAAAAACCATATATACTACCATAAATAGAGTTCGGAAGCGTATGACTTTGTTTCATAACTTCTTGTTATTTAAAATGCGTTAATATCCGATGTCATTGACACCCGGAGCATTTTACAGTACACAACCGGCCTTGGACAGTGTTCTCATTAATACTTATGATATTTTAGTACTTGAGGAGTGTTTTAATATTTATACAATTAGGTTTAGGATGCAGAACAACATCTAAGCTTGGGCCTAACATTTCTTTAAGTCGGCTGAGGCCCGCTGTAGGGTAATTCATTATCAATGCCTGATTCACAAGTTTTAACTCACCTTTTCAGTGTGAGTGATAAAAGAAGTTTGAGTGATGGCCAACAGTCCGTAAAAGGTCTGATCGACAAAAAAATGATGGAACAATGAATTTTATTTCAGTTTTGTATAAAACTTGAAAGATTTTAAAAATTTAATTTGAGCGAATTGCCCTCAAAAAAACAAAGAAAAAGTTTTTACTAATTAATGAGTCATACGTTTTAAGACAATTTCCTTAGGTCTTTAAGCTGTTTCTTAGGTACTTCATGAGCATGTCAAAATACCTACATAATTGGTAGCTTTTTATAACTTATAAGTCATCATTTCGTATAAACCTGTTTCCTTCAGAATGTTTACCACTATATCTGTACATGCACTTCCCATAAATTCCTGTAACAAAATATAATTTTACTTATCATTAGCTGAAGTACCATTAAAAATTAATTTTTCTTTTATCTGTACGAGAACTTCTTGGCCGCATTGTATCGTAAATTGGATAACGTAGGTTTGAGGTTCTAAATTGCTATAACTAATGAAATAATTTTTACTTTTTAAAAATATGTTTCTAATGCATAATTAGAGACATTAAAATTCGTGGAATATAACAAGAGCACGAGCGTTAAAAAAAAAAAAACTAAACTCCCGTTTCACCTCTTAAGATAATTCACCTCCTTAGTTCTGTTGTTGTAAACTTTTTAACGCAAAAAGTAAATCTTGAAGAGAAACATGTTGGAATAATGAAAGAAGCAATGTTCAAGGATATCAGAGTAGCTGTGATTAATATCTGAGAATGCTGTAAGCTGTTGAAGGAGAAGGAGAAGCTCTAAATTCAAATCTTCGCCCATGAAAAACGTTTCACGAGACGTTAATCGGTCTGTCCTAGTATTGATGAAGGAGTTCTCTCTTCAATTAATCAAGGAGGGATAATTTTATGTAAAAAGGATGTACACAATCTGGTTGAAAGAGAAGTGGGCAGAATTCCGTTAACGAGGACAGCTCTCGACCAAATCCCTAATTTTTTTTTTTTGCTTTTTTATGTTAAACATTAAAAATCTATTTAGATTTTTAAATCATAATTACCATGATGTGATTTTATTTGAAAGGCTGGTAATGGTGAATACATTTTTCTATTATCGTTTTCTTTCTCTTTAATGTAGTTATTCTGAAATGAACCAAATCATTAACAACAATAAAAAAAAAGAAAGATTATTTAGATTTGATCGATTAATGGATTTTATTACATACAGAAGGTCGAACAATTTTCATGTACATTCCTCTCTGCTGACCAACAGATCTTTCCTGAAGAGTTACTGTTCTTGAATCAAGAAATTCCAAATTTGGTAACATATACAGCACAAAATATCTGAAAATTATATCATTTATTATATTATAACTTGATTAAATTTCAATATTTAAAAATGCACGTTCAAAACTTGTACCTGTATCGCTGGTAATCTTCCTCACCTTTATCGACATCTGAGATTTGATTTGGACAAGCAGTATTGCCCAAAATACTTAGATATTTTATATTTGGAAAACTATCTTTTACTTTAGGCAAGAAATATTCAAGCTCGGAGATCTGAAGAATTTTTGTATCATGTCAATGTCTTTTATATATCATGATTTTTTAATACGCTTTGGATAAAATGACCTACCTTATTATTGTTCATTGATAAAGTGTGTAAGGACGATATACATGGAAAGTAAATATTATCATCCAACTGATTATTATCCAACATTAATTCATTTAAATTTTTAAAGTACTGCAGCCCGTCCAAAGTGGTTAGTCGATTGTAACTTAAATCTAGACTGGTCACCTTATATCCATACATTCTGGCAAGAACTGGTGGTATGTGCAAAGCATCTTGGCTAACGTAGTTAAGCTAAACAGAAATATTTTCTTTAAACAATTTAAGTTGTAAAAAGAAGATAACTATAATTATCTGATAAGTTTCATAGATGTATACAGTAGTTCAATAAAAAAACTTACTAAGGATGCAATGACTTATTATTATAATTTTCCAATAAAAATATTCCTTAAAAGATAAAACCTCTTAAACAAGGTAGGTGAAACTTCGATTCAGTAAAACATAAAACTGATGATCTTAGTGCAATTTACAACTGGTTTACATTATTTATTTACAATTCACAAACTTGTCCGTCAGAGGAATTCGAAGCAATTATTAATAATAATAACATCATTATATAATTAAGTAAAATAGTATTAATGGCGATAAAGTGACAAAATAGTAATACCCCAAATTAAACTTAGTTACCGAATGATCATTAAGCGTTCCAATCTGCTGTATACCATTTCGTCAAACAAAAACACTACCTACCAACCTAAACGCACTTTTCTACGTTAGCAATCAGATAATTCACACTGACCTAAATACCTCTTCTTTTTGACCTAGCCAGGTCCCATTACACCAAATTTCATTCTAACTTCCCCAATACTTAAACCCGCTCGTACACAATCTATCCCAAAATACTCTTCTCTCGAATCCTCCCCGTATTCATTAATCCCTTTATTGGAGAAATGACCAACTTACGAATAATACTATGAAGTTAATCTAGGGAAGACTTGATGCAATCAGTTTATTTAAAAAGATATAAAAACTAGCGTTAGTACTAAAAGAAAAGAAATTGGATTGTTTTAAGCTCTAGAGTTCTTTCAATATGTAGTTCTTCTACACTCGTTTTAGACGTATCCCATCCCAGTCATTCCATTGTTATATTTTCTTTTAAAAGTAGTAAAGTTTGTAGATTCCAATTACATTTTGCACTGTTTTTAAAACATTCTCCTAAAAATTCAGTTTGAGAATTAGAAAAACGAAATTTTCTTTTTTGCCTACTGATGGGCCAATCTGCTAATGTTTAAAATGTAATCGTTACCTGACTTTCTAAAACAGCAATATCGATGCGTAAATAAAAACATGACCACTTTAATGCATTATTATTTCATTTAGTCTTTTAGAACGCATTAAACAATAACAACCTGAAAAAAATTCCCTGACTCCACGTTGAAATAGGCCTTAAACATTTTTTAATGTATTTTTGATGATGATGCTAATTCATCAAATTTGATGCAATGAACTTCTTAGCTCCTTTTTTTTTATGTTTATGTTTTAAGTAAGGTTGCAGTTGAAATGTGTAGTTATATAACACTAGGAACTGAGATCATTAACATTAGAATACTTACTCTGTTTTCATTAAACAGTATTGACGGACTGGATGGAGGCATATAGTTTTAACACATTATTACTGGTCATATAGGCTTGTTCACCATCATTAAGTCAATTAAAAAACAACAGAAAACTACCTTACAGGTAACCCGGCAGTGGTGGTATGCTATAAAAACACCTTTAAACTACTTTGATCAGAAGTGCAGAGCTATCTGTTGGTATTTAGAAGCAACTTTTAATTTATATATGTATATTATGTATATGTATATACATACATGTATATATATATTATATGTTCATCAAGATGTGTACAGAAATTACTCTTCGTTCTCCAACGTTATTTCTCAGATTTGATATTCTACGATGATTTTAACACAATTTAGAATTAAAAATATTAATGGTATTTACCAAATAAAATTCTTGAATAATTCTTCTATTTCCTAGACTCCAATGCTGCGGTACTAATTACTGGCATACGCTTTGTTAAATATAATATTAAAAAAATATACCTACTTAATTATTAAAAAAATCTAATCCGATCACAATATTTTGCTTGCCACAATTCTCAGATTCTACTGATAAGATTCATTCACATGAACATTTGTCTAAATGTTAACTCGTAATACAATAAAAATTTAAAGACCTTTTTAAGAAACAAGACGTCTTAGCGTTTGAAAATTCCTCCAAAAATTCATTTTTCTTGAACGATTTCAAACGTCTTTAGATATTACAAAAGTAAAAGCATTGTTAAGTAGCACATTATGGGCAGTTCTCATTAGCTATCAACAATTCATTCAAACCTCTTTGAGGCTATATAATTGGTTGGACTATAGATTGGCACGTTAGAGACAAACCCAAGCTCGCAACTTATCCAGCACTGCCCAGGGTGTCCAGTTCACACGGTTTCCCCAGTTATACCTAACTGCACTTGGATGGAGCAATGAGAAACAGTCTTTAACTTGATCATATGCTCTGTACTTCATGCATAAGACCTATCAAAAGATAAGCTAGGAACATCCTTTTTTTGCTCTGGTCAATAATAATTCTTAATTCAACATTTCATCTTCAAATTTTATTCATGTTTGAAGTTTAATAGAGATTTTTCCTCTGAATGAGGTGAGAGTTTTTGCACTTTTTGTTTTACAATGCCAGTCACAATACAACTCGTAATTTATTTATACATTTTGGCTAGCTTTGTTTTCTATACATAATGTTTAAAAATGTGTAACAATTCTAATATATTTAATTTGTGAAGGCCTAAAAAACTAATGATTTTTTTTAAATAATTTGAAGAAGTATAAACCAACAAAAGTTGGAAAAATATTTTTCTACAATTAGAGGCCAGTGAAAATAACTGTTTCGCTGTCTTCTCACGGCTCAAAAGAAAATAATAGTAATAATGAAAACAAAACAAATTTAAAGAATAATACAGCTAATCACTGCTACTTGTTATGTAAAATAAAATAAATTCTCTAGCAGTGAACAAATTAAAAAAAAAATCTTTTAAAGTGTAATACACTAGATGAAGAAACTAGAATACATTGGTGTGACACTTAATTAGGAAACTTTATATCGCAAGTTTTTTCGGCATCCACGAACAATGGTTCAAATGGTTTATCTCGAATTCATAAACATGATTTATTAAAGTCGGAACAGTTTTCCACAAATTAAAAGAAAAGTCAGATGACCGACCTTTATTGATGCCTATAAGGCGATAAATGAAATGCGATAACTAAATGACGTTCACGCTTTTTGAGACTTCATGCTCCAAGAGAAAAAGAAGACACCGAATAAAAAAATGACTCCCTGTAATAAAAAGTAACGGAAGAGATAGATATATTGCTTAGAGAATTTTTTAAATAAGTAAATCAATATTATCCAACAGTTTATTATGGTTCTTAAAATCCGATATTGTTATAGTTATAATCTGCATACATACCATCGTGTCCAAACTAGATAAATATACAATTTTCAATTACGAAGAAAGTAGATATTTTAGGTTTACAAAAATAAAGGAATTATAATGAATTATTATTGGAAAATTATTAAAGGTATGTATTTTTTGTTTAATATTAATAAATAAACGTAAACATAAAAGATAATATACAAAATTAATTTTATCGTAAATTCACGAGTTCAGGATTAATTTGTTTGTATATATATTATATATATGTAATTAGATATACGTGTCATTCACACATACACATATACATACATACAAATTCAATATATATTTTTTCATATATATAAATATTTATATATGTTCAATTTTATTTTACAAAAATCAAAGAAACAAAAAATAAAAAATCTATATTAATCAAATAAAGCTATCCTTTTTTAGAGGGTAATCGAAACAACATGTACAATTTTCATAAAATTACTGTTTTTTTTTTACCTTTATTTTGAATGAACAACGGTATTGTAAAAATGTTTTTCATTATAATGGCAACAAATTTTGTTTCGGGTATGTAAAACTTTTTTTTTTTACTTTAATTTGCTTTTTATTTGATAAAACATTATAATATTTTCTGTTAACTTAAAATTAAATTGACTTACACATTTTTTCAATATTTTTTCCATTAAAAAAAAACAAAAACAAAAACTAGTTCTTTAAACATAAGTACAGTTTACCAACATATTACATTACGACTTTACGTGTTTGCGGTAATTATATCTGACCAGTAATTGAGGTAGTCACCAGCGTATTATTGTAACTACAGTGAGACTGACCGCATCCAATGACTGACTGGTAACTGTGTGTGAATTCAGACATACAGATAGGAGGACATAACTTGTTCAGCGTATTATATCATCTGAAAAGTTATTATTTTGTGTTTATCAACTAAAATGAATTAAAAACATAGATTTGCTTTTATTTAGTAACAATATAAGAATGGATGAACAGACATCCTTAGAGAATTAAACTTCGATTTAATGCAGTCTCTTTTCAGCATTCTTTTACAATACGGTTGAATGTTACATGAAAGGAAAGTGTTCTGTGCTTTTCATAGCACATTTCACTTGCGAATTATAACAGAACTCTGTTAAAGGTATTCCCAATTCAAAATGTAACAATTAGAGAAAGAAGAGCTTTCAAAGCCTATGCTCAACAAACCGGAGAATTAAAAGAAGAAAAAAGATTATTTGTTTCTTGCTGCTTGGTACAAGAAATCCTGAATAGGAAACACCTTGAAGATGAAGAATATAAAATCGACAAGTAAAACCATTCGAACTATTTTTAATTTTTTGAGTGCGAAATCGAATTTACGACAGATGATTTGCTTTAGTACATTCTCTTAATGGGTAAGGAAGGTTGTGTTAAATTATCGATTTAGAGTTTTCTGCAGATGTATCTGATATTCAAGGTATCTTTAGATATCTATAACTTTTATTAGAATAAATTTCCCAGGTAAATTTGTTTTCGTACAGTTCTAAGGAGACTCGTACTCTCCGGTAGGCTTACCTCTAAAATTATATTAAGGTAATGTTCTCCTAAGAACTGTAAAATGTGTTGGTAACATTAAAAAATTATTTGAAATCGGAGTTTGAGGAAATTTGTGAGTTAGAACCTTGAAAACAGTATGAGAATTTTGTTCGTTTACAAGGGAATATTTTTATTATTACATTTAAATAAAGTGGAGATAAATAACACTTGTCTGCGTTTATAAGAAAAATCCTCAAGATTTACTCTCCTAAAGAAGCTAATGTGAGGAATCAGTAAAGATGACCATTGGGCCATCACAATAGGACGGACACTTTGGAGATGGAGGTAGACTGAAGACTGACGCCAAAGGTATTTGCCGGAGTGAATTTTTTTTCTGGCAGAGGCTATGTCCTGCCTTGGACAGTACGTAGCACCAAAGAAGTGATAAAGATTGAAGTGATTATGACTTTAAATGCTAATTGTTATAAATAATGTTCAAAAATATTTAAGTGAAGTTTGGGGAATGTTCGAAACCCATTATGTAGGACCCACAACGTTTTATGAACAACTATTCAAACTAGTGGAACTTGTAACCTCAATTCTCTCAGCTATTACTAAAAATTAACATGTTTCTGTTATTTTCCATACTAAAACTTGAAGCGTTTCAAATTACTTTATAACAGAATCATCAGTACTTGATTTTCCACCTCTCTTTTTTTAATTAAGTGAAAAGACGGCGTAGATATGAGAAGAGGGATGAGAGCTTGTTTAGCCGCCAACGTAGTAGTAAAACTACGTTGAGCAGGCCAGAAGTGAGGCTAGTACACGTCCATTTAATCTTAAGGTCGGTAATCTATCCTATAAGACAGTCTAAAGTTAGATCAGACTTTTGGAAACCTCCAAGGAAGCCTTCGAAGGTACTATATGTGAAACAATAATTATTCCTTCTCTATAGAAAAATATTTCTTAAAAATTATTACAACAGGACACACTAAGTTCGGAATGATTCGGGATTATTGGCAACAATTTTTCACAGCTGTTGAAATTCGTAAGGAGTTCAGCAGCGGGAAACATGTTAACCTTAAATAAACTGATCAGCGAACTAGTAAACTGATCTTATTTTTTTCACCATGCCTAATTTTATTAGGCGTTGAGTGAGCCCTAATCTAATAAGAGCCGAATCTATGAATGACAAATTTCATTAGGTTTCAGTATGTACATAAAATTTTTTACCCGAGCAAAATATTTGGTTTAACAAAGAAATCTTAATATTTGTGGTCTACATGTTACTCTTAAGCAACGAATCATTTACTTTTATAACAATTACCATTCCTTTTTGTTTTTTATTAAATTGAACTTACTCACAAATTGAAGCCTCCCATAGGTACATTCTGATCAGGGCTAAAAACAAATTGTCCATCTGCTGTAACACTTGGAGCAACGGCAGCATCTTCATCTTCACCTCCGAAATAACGATCCACTATATCAAACGCTTTCTGATATATCTCCATATTTTCATGAGACTGAAGGAACTCAATTTTATCCAAACCTAAAAATTAAAAAACAATATTTAACTATAGTGTACTTACAAATATAAAGTCAACTACCAACGGAACTATAATCACAAAGCAACCAAATAGAAAATGTATTCCTCAGTTGTAAAAACGACTCATCTTTGATGATACTTCAAATCTCACATAAATAAAATAAGTAGAAAAAATTATTAAAAATCAAAACGAACCATAACACTCTTCAATGATAACAGCAAAAGGATTAACAGTTCCATGAGTTTTTGCATCATGTTCGCCTAATCTTAAAATATTTTCAAGACCATTTAATGCTACTTGAATTATTTTAGCGTCCATTAAAGTGAGCAGTTCACAGAGAGGTGGAATACAACCCTGTAATTATAATAAATAAATAAATACATAAACTGTTCAAAGAGCATAAAAAAATAAACTAAAAGAGCATTTAACTATTCAAAAGATAACTAAAAATTTATTCCACTTTTAGAAATGCATTACCTGCGGCCCTATAAATATCTTTTGCGGACTGTGCACTGCTTCATAAATAAGAAAAACCGAATCTCTTAAAAAAGCAATGGTCTCCGGCTACCCTGACTACTTGTTACAGACTAATCTTTCCATTACCAGACTGTGAGCTGTTAAGATGCTCCTAGAAACATAAAGCTGAGGGCCTTTAGGATTCGAATGCAGGATCTCTACGAGAGAGTCCTTATGCACTAACCACTCAGATAATCTCTTCCCTAAAAAGAACCTTCACCATTGACTTTCACAATTCAGCCATTGACAAATCAAGTTCTAGGGTGATCAAAATAAAACTTGGATGAATCCATTTTTAGTCTGTTTAACAATTAAGTGCAGAAATATTGAATCATAATTTTCATCACAATACTCTGAATCGGTGTAAAATACACAATTTTTTATTTTTTCAATAAATTATTTTTTGGTACTTAACTGCTAGGTAACTACGACTAAATTATTGCCAAGTTTAGACAAATAAAACTGGAAAGGTTTAACTGGATTTATTTGGTACTAGTGTTCGGAATTTCCAAGATAATTTTTTTTTTTTAATTAAAATAAGATAAATGCTACCAAAAAAATTTGCTAATAGATTTATCAACGACGCTCGAAAACTAATATGGAAAGGCTTCCCTGAATTTAGGGAACCTTTTATGTAATTTGTTAGGCGATGAATCAGAAGATCGGAGAGATGGTCAATTTATAGTTTCTGTGTAATTTTATAATTAATTAATGTGAATTGTAAGTCGATGTAAACGTTTGAAATAAATGAATTACTCCTCATACCTGATCGACTAAGTATCTAATTTGATCAGCAGTGCCTCCAGATGTTGCATTCGTTATAGCCCAAGCAGCTTCTTTTCTTGTTTTAAATTCGGCATCTCTCAAAATCTCCATCAATGTAGGGAATATATTTGCGTCTATTACAGTCTATAGCATCAGAAAAAAAGAGGTAAAAATATGGAGAAAAAAAAACTAACTAATGTTGATAATTAAATATTTATCAAGAATGTTTTAAATAAATATTTACCTGTATCTGTTGCCTATTCCCTGCAGTAATGTTAGAAATTGTCCAACATGCTTCTTTTCGTATCGAATCTTTCGGCGATGAAAGTAATTCTAACAAACACGGTAATACGCTACACTGAATAATAACTTGTGTCTGATGATCATCGCCGGTGACAATATTGCCGACCGCTCTAAGTGCAGCAGACACTACATTTTGCTGGTTATGCCTGGAAGAAACAAAAGAAAAAAAGATTGACATTTGACGTTTAATTTGTTTTTATCAAAAAAAAAAAAAAATAATAATAATAATAAACTTTTTAAAACAATTACTAACATTAGCAATTCCACGAGCCTTCTACAAACTCCTGCTCCAATAACTGCTTCTATTTTTTCGTTTGGACCATCAGACAAATAGGAAAGCGCCCAACAAGAATCAGCAAGAACGTCTGCGTCTTCGTGATAAAGAAGTTTAGCAAGTACTGGTAAACATGGGGACACTTTTGCAAAATCAGGCGATGGATTTTTACCACGACAAAGATTAGAAAGTGCCCAAACAGCATTTCGAGTCATTGACAATCTCTCCGTTCGCCCTGTTCCAGGATCCAGCAATCTAAAATGATTGAATTGGTGAATTTTTGCAGTGAAACTTCCTTAAATTGAAGCACATTAATATTATAATAAAACAAAAAAACAATAACTGTCACTGGACTTTGCAAGTAAAATCACGTCGATTGTTTGCTAGAATTTGCTTTAGGTACTGGTAGAAAACCACTAAATTTTTGAATATATTTTTAGTTATCGAAGAATTCGTTCAGATTTGCTATTACCGTCTTTAACAATTCATATACTGAAATGGTAAAAAATAAAAATTAAAAACTCGTATTTATTTGGTCTTAAAATTAAGAAATTATTTCTTACCCAATTATTGTCTTATTATTAGAAATAAAGGCCGACATATCAGTTTAACCCTATCTCTGAGTAAACAATTTAATGCTTTTCTAAAAGAGAAAACTAGCACTCATCAGGGATCTAAACTCAAAACAACACGTTGTTTTACTACCCCGTTTTTTACTATCCAGAATACGGTGGAAGCAGTGATTAACTAAAAGTGGCAGATCTGGGCATAAACAAGAACATAAGTACAAAATTCAAATCTTCTATTGCTGAGCACGTTAGACGTGATGGTCAGAAACAAAAGAGCGGCCTTTCGTTGTCATGTTGAAGGAAAATTCTCAAGAGATTATCCAGAGAGGGATATTTTTCATTTAAATCGAAGTGAAAACGCTTTAACTGGACAGAATCGTGTTCGAATGTTGATTAGAAATTAGCAAAAAAATAATGTGCCCTCGTCCTTCCATCGCAAGAACACCACCACTTTTTTTCACACTTCTTTTTATTAGAAAAAACGTGTAGCTGGTTGATTGTGTAATATGGTTGATCGGGTGATTCGATCCGATTTATCCGTCGATAAGTTTATCCTTTAAAGATAGATTAATATCCAATTTTGTACATTCACTGTCATGGGTGACCTTACTTATCTCGAAGTGATATGAAAAGAGACAATCATAATATCACGCAGCTGCTCCCATAAACATTTAATGAATTTTAAATATTTCAAGACATTATAAACAATGTAAGTGTATACATAAGGGAAGGAATTAGCTGAGAGGTAATCGAATAATCGATTCCAAAGTGGTGATCACATGTTTGAATTCAACTGACAGCTTAGGTTTTTTTCTGCCTGGGAGTTTCTTATAGCAAACTAACCAGTGATGGACAGCGTTGTTTGCCACGGGAGAACAGGGTCCGGAGATCGGCAGAACACTGAAAAAAGCTACCGGCGCCAATAACCTTAGGCGTGAAAAAAAAAATAATCATTTAAAAATAAACCTTTTTTTTTTATTAATTCTGAAAATGAACAGTTCTGATAATGAGCAAAATCGCAATATATCAGAAGAAATGGGAATGAGCAAGGTTTTCGATGCTAACGCCTTGCCTTAAAGTAATGTACAGTTTCGTTAGGAGCTGACAAAAGAGGCACTGACTTGGCTATGGGTGGCGAATGATTAAGAGTGTAGCGCTCCTCCATAATGTAAAATTAGGAACCAAAATTAATTATAAACTTACTGCAAAAGAGGTTTCAATATCCCTGAATCTAGTACATGGTCCCTGCAGTCAGGTGAATCTCCAGCTATGTTACCAAGAGCCCAAACTGCTTGTTCTTGAACATCGTCATATTCACTAGAAAGAAGATGCACAAAAACTGGTACAGCGCCAGCTTCAATTACCATTCTAGTCTGAACAGAAGTTCCAGATGCTATGTTTGTTAGAGCCCATGCTGCTTCAAACTGTAATCACAAACCTAATACGTTAGATAACTTCAATGTGTAAATGAGAAGAATTACTAAAAACAGACTACCTACTAAACTAGTCCAACATTATTATTTATAAGAAAAGTAGCGAGGTTTATTAATTTTGGTGCTCAAAATTACACTGTATTGCAATATTTTCGGTCAACATCATGCGAAACCCTTTTTGCGGAGTTTGAAATAAAGTCCTCAGAACATCCTAATAAACTTTTCTTTAAGCACTTTTCAAATAAAAGTGATGCTTATAAGTGTAATTGCAATCCTATTTTTAAGGAACTTTTGGACAAAAACGTTGCTTTTTTAACAATCAACATCTAAGTTCAATGCCTGAGCCTTTTTCATTTAGCACATTTTCGCCTAATTGTTCTCAAAATATAAAAACACTTGCATAGTGAGCTGCAAGTGAAATGGATTCTTCTATAAAATTTAATCAACTGCATACTGTGCTGGAACTATACTACCATAAAGAAGGAAGAATCTGGACAATGCGCTACTTAAGATTAAGATGAAACTTTTGCGTTGCTAAGTAATATTTGTGGTTGGCAATATCTGTATTATTTTTACTAAAGAAGTAGTGCTATTTAAGAGTGAGTTTACCTGAAGAGTATAATTTGAAGCATCTTTTAGAAAATCAACAAATCGTGGTACTATTCCCGTTTGTATCACTTCGTCAATAGGTGGATTAGGTTCTCTTGATAAAAGTTTCCTGAACTTTTGCGTAGCCTGCAGTTGAATTTCTGGATCTGTACTATAAATTGCTTCAACCATATCAACTGTGATGCCTCCGTTTGGTATTCTCTCCTAAAATTAATCATTTCAATGATGATAATTACAATAACAATGCAGAGCCTTTATAGACATCTGATTTATGAGGAGAAAACTGTCCCTGGTATATGCGTTGCTATGAAATTAAAGTTATTTATGGTTAATGTTATTTAAATTTCAAATAAATTACTGACTGAAATCGAGACCCAAGCAATCTATTAGAAACGGAGTAAAAACAAAAATATCAGATTCTTTCAGAGATATTAGCTAAAAAAAATACAGTTTTACAAATCCGAAACTTTCCGATAGTTTCGAAAGTATATTAAGGAATAAAATAAAAAAAAATTAGGAAAACCATTTCCGGATTATTCGACTCAATCAACTGTTTTAAATTGTGTGGAGAAGGATAATAATAGCTTCTGCATCCAATGAGAATTTTTGTTCAGTTACAATTCATTTATTTAAGAAGAAAAAAACTAAATCGAATTTTAATTTATAATACAATATAAATCCAGAATGGAGAGAGAGAAATAATTGTGGATCATCTGATTTAATTGGTACGAAATTTTATCAAATATTATTCAAGAAGGATGAACACATTACATTCATTTAACACAAATAAATACTGAACGGAGTCTTAGAAGTTAATAAAAATGATTTTACAAACTAAAGTTGAGTAGTACGTTCGTAATGTAAGTACCAATAACAAAACTGTTTTGAGTAAAGGCAGAAGATACCAAACATCTATCGCAAGAATATAGTAAAATATTTAATAGCTAAAATGTAGATAGTAATTATTCATTAGAAGTGAAATCGGAAAAGAATTACTTTTTTACTAATCACGACTCGTAAATGGGCAGTAAAAATATTATGTTTTAAAATTGTATTCCCCTTACGTTGAAAACTACTTTGCAAACAGAAACTCAAATATCAAAATTATGTGCCAGCGGTAAATACAATGAAATGTTAATGGTTAAGTATGTGTTTCCGCCCCCGACCACGACACCTAATTTGTAGTTGGACGTTAGTCCATAATAAATAGCAAGAGCAACAATATTCACTAAGAGGTAATGCAACAATCAACTTACTGCTACCCTTCCAACAATGGTATCAGTTACTGCATTACCAACTAAATATTGGCTTAATAGCTGTTTTTCGATTCAATGTAATTAGTTAAAGAAATACATTTAGTTAATTAACCTGCACACAAAGAAAAAATACCTGCATTGAGCAGTCATCATCGGCAAGCGAAGGAAAATTAACATTCCGTCGTTTAAATAACTGCTGCTCTCGTTTCTGTTTTCGTAACTGAACACCTTCCTCTTCACGCCTCCTTCTAAGTTCTTGAGAATCTAAGCCAGCATTTTTATAACGATTTTTATGTGATGTCATAGACATCTGAAAACAAATTATCCGATGATTAGAGCAGTTTACATAAATTACATAACACTTGAAAGTGCAATTCATAAAACTTCAAAGATGGGTAAAATTAAATTCTTTCAAAAGATATTTTCATTCTATTATCAAGAAAATTGAGTTAATTGTCAAAGAATTTAATCTAACCCTAAAAGTAACAATTACAATTAAATCCTGTTCTCTTAAAACAACTAAGCTATTCGACTGTTTCCAATTAGAGAGGTTATGTCTGACTAGTATGGAAATTATAGTTATTTTTGCAATTATTTACATAAAAAGGGCACAGCACAACAATATTAAGTAAACATCATGTTTATTTATATCTGAGGAATAGTTTTACCAAAAAACAAAAACAAATTAATTCGTCACAAAAATTATTAAGTGCACTTCTTTTATTTAACATATTGAAGCAATAAATCAAAGATAAATTACCTTGGTTTTGTAATGTACAAACAACTAAATTAAAAAAGCTCTTAAAGAACGAAGGGATCACATGAGAATTCCGAGTTGGATGGGATGGGGAACTCTGCAGTCTGCATATACATTGATCTTCCACAAGGTCTAATTATAGATAATGCAAAAATACTTTTGAAACTGACAGTATTTGGATTTTACAGTTAAATTATAATCTCATTCAATTACTCTAAATTTACCAGATCTACGATAAAAATAATATTTTCACGATTGGTTGGAAAACTTTAACTATATGACATGAAAAAAGCAGTGCCTAGTGTATTAAACGTTTGCAAATAGTATGGCACTGATACATTTTACAAGCGGACCTTTCAATCTAATAAAAAATGTACATAGATTTTAAAAGTAAAATTAAGAATTTCCAATAAAACATCGAGTTACACGACGATCTGCAAAGTCCAGGAAGCCAAAAAGAAAAAAAATAAAATTGAAAATTCAATTGTTAAATTCACTTCAAATGTATTATATACGTATAATGAATAAATACTTTTCATCAAAAAATGTCTCGTCTTATACAGAGAGTGATTAAAAGCAAGGTCGAATAAATCTACTAATTTAGTTTTTATCTAATTTTACTAAAACTTTTGAAACTTTGTTTTAGGTAAAGAATCTCATACTCTTCTTTCTTTCAATTACCAATGTAACAATTTCTAAACTTCTTTTTCCCTTACGTCAAAAAAATTAGTTTCCAGTCTTTTCTTTTTAGACAAAAAAAATCTATAATCATAAGCATCTATACCTAGATGATTATTCTGAAAAAAAACCACCTAAATCATAAATTAAAATAAGAGTGTTATATTCGTCGATAACTCTAAATATCTGAAAAAATTTGTAAGGCTTCAACAGGAAAAACTATACCTAATTAAAACAGAGGGTAACTTCAGACTTTTTGAAAATCATAAAGACTAAAATTTTAATTTTAAATTGCCTACAGCTTTAACAGAAACGATGGATACACATGCACCGAAAGTGGAAATTACTGTTACAAGAAGTAAATTAGAACTACATATATTATACTAATTGAAAGAACATTTTGGAACATATTGTTGGATCCGCAATGCTGTCGCCATAACGTGATTGTTTCCACTTATTCTCACCACTTTTATCGTTCATCTATTTTCAGCTGTGAATAATATATTTTATCAACCATCATAGGTTTTGTAGAAAAACTGTATTCCATTTATAATACTTCTGTCTCGTTACAAATTCACTAGTGCTCACATCAGAAACTTTTTCCTACCATAAATGTAGACATAGCAACGACTCATATATTTAGAAATTGGTAGTCACAGGGAAACATTTTTATACAAAATTATTTAGGCTTGTTTTCAACATTTTAGATAAATGAAGCAAAAATTGATTTTTTTTGGCATTGACATTCTATCGTACACCCCCAATATAATCAAATATCCATGCGTCACAGACAAAAAGAGATCGTTGTTTTGAACATAGCAAAATCAACAGCTGCTTCAATACGTAAAAGAATTAATTACATTTTCATAAATCATTAAAACAAAGTTTACTCCTGAAATCCTGACAAAATAAAAGAAGTGCTGTTAGGAGCGTAACTAGCAAGCCCTTTGTAAGAGATACAATATGAAGCTGGAGGTATAACAGGTTTCTTTCTGTTTCTCACTATTCAAATGGTCCGATTTCTTGCATAATTTTTATTTATAACTTTCAACTGAGAATTATTTTGTTAAGCATGGCTCCTGGAATTAGCTAGCGCCTCAAGTATTCAGTCTTATTTTGTGGATTCAACAAATTTCCTGGCACTTCTATAATTTATCACAAGTAGCAAGAAGCAAGTGATTTCCCAATGATTTTTGTTGGCTGTATTAATATAAAGAACAAAAAATATTTTCAGAACTCTTTTTAATCATAAACAAAAAGAAAGACTAACAAACTCTTTTGAAGCAACCAGTTATAAAAAATTAATCAAAAGTGGTTTATGTCCTGCAGAGAAAAAAACATATTATAAAGCCCCAGAAGTTTATTATTCCCTCTTTTTTAGATCAACTTTATATATTTATATAAAATATTTCAAATAAAAACTAACATATAATTTATTTAGAATATAATGGGCAGAAATGCTCATAATTCTAATCTTAAATAATTACTGTTACAGTTATATTTACTCATTCATGTATTGATCATTAAATTTCCTTTTAAATACAAGATTTCTGATAAAGTCTATATATTTTTTTGCACAGCATATTAGCCATTTCATAAAATTAAACTACAAAGAATTTAGGAATATTTTCCAATTATATCTCAGTTTTTGGTCTGTTTGATATCCATTTTTTTATTTCTGGAATATTTTTCAAATTATTTCTGTGTTGCAAAATATGAGGATATTTTTCGCAAACTTTTGCGTTCAACATACTTTCCATCGTTTCACTGAACCCAGCAAAGTAAAAATCAACCCAAGTTAGCTGAAAATTACAATAAGATTAGAAAGTAATACATAATATATACAACCCTTATACAACTGACCTATCGGACAGTTTTAATATAAATAAATATAAGAGCACAATGTATTTATATATAAAAATAATAATTTTAATAAGAAATGCTCGAGAGAACACTGTCCGGAGGCCGGCAATCACTGAAAAATGCTCCGGGCGCCAATAACCCTAGATGTGAACGCGCCTTAAATCATCAAAAAAAATAAAAATAATAATAAGAAGAAATGCAATCATTCTTCCCTTAGATAAGATAAGCAGTGCCCAATTAATGTTTTGTTGTTGTTTTAAAGTACTTTTATGTTAAAAAATGTTCAGAAAAAAACAGTGCAATTATTGTACTAGGAGGACAATAAGGCAATAAATTTATTTACAACAAACAGTTCTTGAATTTTTAATGTAATTTTGTGAGCAGTTTGTATATTGGTTTTATTTATTCATACAAAATGGGCAACCACCCCTTTTGCAATCATGAATTGATAATTACCGTTTAAAATATTTTTAGAAACGTCTTAATAATGGATATATAATATAAATTTCAAGAGGATGCAGGAATGACAAGTGGAATTGGAAGAGACAAGTTTTAAAAACTGACGAGTGAAAAGGGGTGACGAAAGTAAATAGGTAAAGCGGTCCAAAATGAACTGGCATAGAGAAGAAGGATTTGTAAAAGGCTAATGTCTTGTGGGGATACCTTCCTTATATTTCTATATTCCTACACAGGTTAGAAGGACCAAAGCGAGCATGACGGGACTGCAAAGAGGATTTAACATGGAGAAAGTGAAGGAAGCAGTAGTATGAGATTAATAGCGTGGAGTAGGATGGCCACAAGGAAGTAGTAGCAGCAAAATCAGCGTAGAAGTGGTGGTTAGAGGAAGTGAAAAGCATTGAGATTAGAAGTGAAAACATCCAGTACCCCTAAACAAACAAACTTTCCTGGAAAATAGTTCAAATAAAAGGTATAGATTTATTTGTTTGAAATTACTACACAAAGTTAATATAAAATCGTAGAAGCAGTTTTCAATCAAATCCTTTATTTGGTTGAAGATACATATCTTTTGACATATATCAAATGGAAAAGTAATCTTAACTAAAGGTTTAAGCCATGAGGTCACTTGTGTTCTCTCAGCAACTTGTAGCTAACAAGAACCTTTATCATTTCGTTTCTGAGTGTCGTATGTTCAAAGCAATGAGATATAAATATGTGGAATCTGGGGAATAGTCTATCAGATGTTGGTTTATTTGAACGGTGTAAATTAGAAATAAATTATTGTATGGAAGCTTTTAAGGCTTTCCGCGAGAATATCCCGCAGAGAGGGGAAGAGGAGTACGGATATAAGAAACATCGTAGAGAAACAGAACACAATGCTGGATGAAATAGAAAATAAAAAAAATGATACGGTTCGGCTACGTGCTTGAATGCCAGGCAATAAAATACCTAAGAGTGCAATGCAGTGGAGGTCTCCAGGTAAACTTAAAAGAGGCAGGCCTAGAAACAACTGGTGAAATGAGATTGAAAAGATCATGGTTGGACGAGGGCTGTGCGAGCAATAAGTACTGGATAGACTGTAATGGAGAATAAACATCTATATTAATAAATATTATAATTCTTGTGTGCACTGTGCATTATCGGTATATGTGTGATGTCAGAGTTGTGGTGTTTTTCGGTAAGATAATTGGTCCAAGGAAACCTCAAGGTTGAGAAAAGAATCCCGTAAAAAAATAAAAATTAATGGATGCTCTCAGGCATTTTTAATCAACCAATTTAATTAATAAAAAAAAAGAAATGAGATATAAATCGGTTGAACCTCGGGAACTGACTATCATATATAAAAAATGGTCTTGCTTTCAGTAGGTAAAAAATAAAAAATCACAATTATAACATTAATTGAACAAATAATAAGAAAAAGGGAATTTTTCTTCAGTTTAATATCCATATGTGATTAAACTTTTTTAAATTTAATAGTTGCAGTGTACTTTGTTCAGTTTTACTGGGGATTACATTATTGTAGTTTCGACATAATGTTAACATTTTTTTTTTTAATTTTATGGGACAGGAAGCACGAATGGGACATTACAAATTTGTAATGTTTTTCTTTGTTCTTCTTGCTTTTGAGATTAAAATAGTAGTATGAATGTTCTTTTTCTGCTTGTATATCCCAAGGAGCTAGTCTTTAAGTAACAATGTGTAAATTGTATTTCATTATGTGTATAATCGCCAAATTAAAGAATTTTTATTTATCTAAACGACCAAATCTGTTTAAATAATACTTACCTTGTTATTAACAAAATATCCTCCATTATTTTTAATGATGCTATCTAATCGTTCCAAATAAAAAGGAATAGTTTCATTTAATAATTCGGGTCTTTTCTTCTCTCTAGCTTCAGCATCAAGCTGGCGATAAAAGTGGCTCATAACTAAAGCACAGCATTCTTATTACTTTCAGTGACAAAGAGAAATAATATTATTTCACAATTGTAAGTTAACAATTATTGGCGTGATTTATGAAAGTAAAATAAATTAATTTCAGGTAAATGTTTCTTGTCCATTATTGTGATTCAACGTACAATATCATTCATGTTAGTGTAACAATCAGTTATTATTTGCAAGTGTTTTCACAATTTGAGCGCGCCAGCCATTGAATCCGGACTAAAGAAAATTGGCAAAATTACGTTCAATTTGAAATGTAGAAATCGTTACGTGCTTTTCAGTTTTATTCGTTTTGCCAATTTTTGCTTCAAAATGATATTCATAATAAAAGTTGTTATTCAATTAAAATGTAGTCTTGTTCAAAACTGATTGGTACTATGAATAAGCCCGTAAAACTTTTCCAAAATGATATATAACTTACTATTTTTAATGTCCTGGATAGTGTCTGCGATCATGTTTATCTGTAGATTTTCCCATTTACTGCTACCTCCAAGCCCGAATTCTTCGCCTAAATACCTGCAGATTGCAGCTGATTGATGAAGAACTTTTCCATCAATTTCCAAAATTGGTAACTTCCCAAAAGGTGTTTCTAAATACAAGAATGCCATTATTCTTATTACTTTCTTATAATATGAAGTGATCCCAAGGTTAATAAATAAAAAGCACAAATACTTACTAGGTTTTAATTGAAGCCATTCATCTTTTTCTATCCTAACATCTTCAAACTTTTTCCCAGCATATGAAAGAATCATTCTAATCGGTTCGCCTACACCTTTGACATTAAAATAGGTCAGCTTATATGTACACATGTTGTCAATTTTGCAATTCACAATTCTTTCCTAGACCAAGAAAAGTATACAGATTTATAATGATTATCTGAAAAAGAGATTTGCGAGTAAAAAGATCAATGTCCTTTCGAATTCAAGTGTAAATTAACTAAAAGAATTTCCATTGACACAATCATTTTCTAACTATGTGACTCACTATTGATGTGCACATTCTTTAAAACAAGTATTTTCTAATGTAATAAGCTTACCGCAAGTGTAGATTTTGTGAAAACACTGAAACAAATTTTTTAATATATATATTTTATAAATAAAAATAAATTCACTTATCTGGTGAAGGGTTCCGAGTTGATTATGAAACAACAACCTTGACCAATCCCCACTTCTCGAATATTTATTTTACATGGTAGGGACTTATTTGAATGTAATTCAGTAATTAGAAAACTGTTTTATTTAAATCTATCTCATTCAAAACAGTTAAGTGTAAATTAAATCATAATCTGTTTTAACAATTAATAATTTCTATTCCGCTAGCTGGAAGCGGCGAATCATCTCTCATCTCCATGAAATCCATTAGGTACCAGGTTTTAGTTTCATCCTCCAGCTTTCTAAATTATTCTTCGGACGACAGCAATATGATATTTTCATTTTAAACCTCCTTCATAACAATATATACTGAATAGAACTACTTTCTTAAACAGATTTTCAGGTACCGTCATAAAAAAATCTGTTTTTTTTTTTAAAGCAGAAGCTAATATGTATCAACCAAAAATAAAGTTATCATATCAAAATTATCTCAGCATTAAAACTGTTTTGCCTTGAAGTTTTGTAGCAATGTACACCAATCAAAAGTACTAAGATTTAGAGGATAAAGCACAAAAACTAATTTATACAGAAGCAGTTTATTATTCACACAAAAATAGCATTAATGACAAATGACGTTAATTGTGCTGGTATGGTCAGCGTATCCTTAGCAATGATAATTATGATCACCAAGTTTTTATGTAACAGGAACCAAAATCCAATTTATAGTTACTTGACTAATAATTTTACTTAAGTATTGCATTACTTGCAACTCTCACTGCTCATATAGACTCACTAAGCCTAAGAAAAAATCAGCTCATGATGTACTTATAATGTATTATTCAGCAGTATCATTTACCAGTAATACCAGAACCAGAATTTCATCATCTCAGGTATAAATATTGGATTTTTAAACTTAAAATGATAATTAATGAAAACTATCACTATAATTTTAAGAAAGTTTAACATTTCAAATATATCCAAAAAAGAATCCTAGTTATAAAAATTTGTTAAAAATAAGTTTGAAAAATTCTAGAATTTTGGTTGAAATCTCATCTTTGAAATACTCATTATTTTCTTGAACGAGACCTTTCTTTAAAATTTACAGTTGCTCAATAAAAATAAATATCGGAATAAACATCATTAATTATTTCCTTCGTTGAATTTATAAGGACATAAATTACTTTAATCATTAATTAATTATGATTTACTTTCTTAAAAAATGAATATCTGAGTCAAAATATTTTTATAAAATAGTTTAACAAATTATACATTTTTCATTATCAGAGAAGAATTACTTACCTTAATAAAGTGTGGAAGGTCTTTTTTTAAGCCACCGTTGAACTTTCGGTATATCAAATATATTCTTTCTGAGCTGTGAAATATGAGGAAACTGTTCACATACTTTTTCCTGAACTATCGTTTCCAATGTCTCGCTATAGCCAACGAAGTAAAAATCAAACCACGACAGCTGAAATTAACAAATACAAAATTTGGAACATGATACATCGAATCTAGAGTAAAACTGCATACAGAAGTAACATATTTGTACACAAGAAATATAATTAAAATAAAGCAAGACAAAAACAGCCTTTTGGATATAAAAATTTCAATTTACTGAAAGTCTAGTCGGGATATATTCGGGCATACCAGCGCCAGCATAAACACAATGATATAGTGAATTGGCTGTTAGAAGGTTTATCGAAAAAAGCAGAGATTGCATTGCTATTGTGTGAAGGGATTAAACGAAAAGATTTAAAACTTATAAGTTTTTGTATAAAATATTTTTATAATTTCGTAAATGTGCATTATATGCATCACAAAATCAGTAAAGGTAAACCTAAAGAAATCGGGAATCAGTTTTAGTTATATTGTGTGTAGAAATCTTCCTCACGGGACCAATAGCGCCTCTAGTGGCCAATTGCGATAACTTTCTAGAAATCGGTAATCACAAATGGGTGGATTCGCGCTTGAGTGGTCTCAGAGGCGATGATGGTTTTCATAATCGCAGATACAGCCTCATCTTTGAGAATTTCTTACACCACTCTGCAAGTAGAAGGGTAGTAATCATACCCAGTTTGGCTTCAACGAGTATTTCACCTACCCGATAAGTGAAGTTAGGTGGGTTTTCTTTCTTTCTGGAACATCATTTATCTGTGTCCAATATTCATTACCAATACTTAAGAATCTCTCATGAAGTACAAATGAGGCCTTTACTCGTCTTGCACGTTGAGCCTCTATCTTGGTATCTTCTTGTATCTCGTCTTGTACCTTCATTACAGTAATAAACTAGAACATAAATCTTCTGTACCTACTCTCAGAGCCGTGTTTTCGACTAATTCACTTTTTCCGCAGCAGTGTCAGAAGTTTAATAACACCTTTACCACGTACACAAGTACGTATAGGGCAAACACAGAACTTGTAAGTTAAGGCTACAGTATCCTGGGTGGCATTCCATTTACTTCTATTGGTTTTCCCTTTAGAAGTTCGATTCCTTTTTCCACTCGCCAATCTGGTTGACCCAGTTCAAGTTTCTAACAAAAGTTACCCCAAACTAGGATGCTGCTCGATCCTTCTAATATTGAAGGAATATCTTACAACTACACTTAAAAATTTTGTAAAAAAACTGTAAAACTTATTTTTTTTACCGTGTCAGTAAACTTACTTTTCCAAGAGCGAAGAAACCATTATTCTCCTGTATAATTCTGTCAAATCTACCTAAATAGAAAGGGATGATTTGATTTTTCACTTCTAACGATTTCTTCTCCTTAGCTTCTTTGTTCTCTTCAAAAAATAAGTCAATTATATCTAAACCAAAAAAAAGAATTTGATTACCAAAAAATTGGGTTGGACCATCGTACCAAGTTGTCCATGAAGTAATGCAAAGAGTCTATGGAAATTTTTCATGATGGAAATTATTTCTTTTCAAGTGAAATACCACAGTAGTGACAAATTTTCGTTTCTGAAAATATTACACAGTTAGTGAAGGTGACAATGGCCACGCTGATATGCAGAAACAAAAATCATATAGTTTGTAAAATCAGTCATCAACTGAAATGATTAATGCCTTCAACTGGAAGACATATTACTTCACTAAACTACCATATAATAAAATAAACATTTATTTATTGCAAGATGGGACATACGATAAATTGTAATTAATAATAGTAATTATTTACAAATGAACTGTTAATTAAAACTGATGCGAATGAGGTTGCATTACCGATTACTGGCAATTAATCAAGTTCATATTTACTGCCAGAAAGATAAGAATGAAATATGAGAGCAGTAAAGAGTCTTTTTTAAAAAATAGAGTAAATGAAGAATCATGAACTTGAAAAATTAACATTTATCACCTAATTTCACTTATTCTTACTTCGAGAGAGAGCGGTTTTTAAACAGTGAAAACCATGTGCTTTTATCCGCAGTCTATATGAAAGACTTTGTTTACATAATTTTTAGTAAATGCCACAAATTTTATCTTAAAAAAGTTTTCAAATTTTGGAAAATTTGTTGAAAAATCGGTCAATACTATCATTCATAATGCTAGTAAATTCTTACCGGTAAGAGAAAGTACAGCGAACTTGAAAAATATTCGATACTAACTTATCACCAGAAATGGTGAAGCACCTTGAGTGGTATACAGAAAGATGTGTGTAAAGAGCTTGAGAAAAACATTTCTCAAAAACGAAAACTTATTGGAAGCCCAAACTTGGCAAACTGACATCACACAAAATAGTAAACATCATTGAACCAAGTTTAAAATAACAATTATTTAATTAATTAATTAATAAAAGATATATAAAAAAAAAAGAAAAAAAAAAAAGAAACTTACGTTTTTTAAAATCTAAAAAACATTCTGCCATCATATTAATTTGTAGGTTTTCCCAGTTGTTTTTACCAGCAAGATGTGATTCTTCTCCTAAATATCTACAAATGGCCGTTGACTGATAAAGTACCTTATTATCAATTTCAAGAATTGGTAACTGACCAAAGGGAGTCTCTGTAAAATAAAAAATACAACACAAAATAATTTCTATTTCACCACTGGGTCATAAAATCTATAATAAAAAGTTGTAAGAATTGGATCTAGACCCTTTAAATAAATCCCATTTAATTTGGCATATATTGTTCCTGAGCGTTGGATAGAACAGAATCCTGCGTTGATAAGGGCTCATTTAATTTTAATAAGTTATAAGAATTTAAGTTGAGAGGGAACTAACAGATTCACCAACACTCAGTTCAAGAAAATTCGCTTTTACCGCCGTTCAATAAGTGGTTGTCAACAATTTCTGAAGAATAAAGCAGTCCATCTTGCTGCCTTCGCAGCTTCTTGCTGGCATCGCAAGAGTAAATTAGAATACTGATAATTATTAAGAACTTACTACTTTTTACATTTTTGAGCCAGTCATTATGTTCAATTCTAATGTCTTTAAATTCTTTACCAGAGTAGCTAAGCAACATTCTTATAGATTCAGCTATACCCTTAGCATTGAAGTAAGTAAGCTTATACGTGGACATGTTGCAAGGATTGGATTTTTTGTATCTAAAAAATGATTATATTTTAATTTATTGATAATTAGTTGAACTTAAAGATGATAAAATTTTGCATAGAATATGAATATAAAAATTTTTAAAATAGAAATCTATGCATAATACAAGGTTTTAAGTGTTTTGCTTTGAAACGAATGTATTTTGTTTACTTACCAACACAATAACAACAGAGGGCCTCTGAAAATCGCATAATCAACTAAAAACTAGTAGAACAAATTGAAAAGCAAAGCCGTTTTAATGCACAGCCCCCTCTACTTCAAGAAGTACCCATGGTGGGGCAATTTAAATTTCATTTGAATAACATAGGGAGAATTCATGTTTTATTGAAAGAAGACAACAAAACAAAGATGTTTTATTGAACAGTTTCTACTACTGTGCATGTTGAACTTAATCAATAAACAAGTGGTTAGGCATCTTACTCTATCAATTTTGATTTTTTTAGGTGTTGAAAGATGTATACATGTAAATGTTTTCAAATTTTGTTGAATAAAACGCGTAATAATAGATTTAAAAATATTATAAAGATGGTTTGTCGCGAAGTTTTCAGAAATAAAATAATAATATTAAAATAATTATTATCCCAATTATTAAACTTTTTTAACACTTCAATAAAAAGTTCATTAAATAATTTTATTAATCTTTAATATTTACAATAGAATTAGGTAAAAGCGAGCTTAACAATAGAGGAATATTTTTTTTCAACTTCATTCAAATAATTGTAGCCACAAACGAGTAGAGGACGTTTAAAGTTCCACAAATCCTCTTCCAATCTTGTCTTTTGACACTCTAATGCCCTTAACTAGGGTACCATCTGTAATTTTTTTTAATTTAAGGTGCGTCAACGTGAGATCATTGGCGCCCGGAGATTTTTTTTTAGTGCACTGCCGACCGCCGGTCAGTGTTTTCTCTTATAAGCTACACTATCCATCATTGGATTGTGAGCTGCAAGAAGCTCCTAGAGAGAGAAAATCTAAGGGCCAGTTCCGAATTCGAACCCAGGATCTCTGCATTGGAATACATGTATATATTGTACATGATAACGTATATTAACCACTGAGCTAATCCCTACCACCAGTAATTCTGGTGATCGCGGTCTGTGATCGTCCTCACAACGGTAAATAATTAGTTTTTCAAATGTGTTTCATTATGATTTATTGCGGCAATAGTTTACTTTTTTTTTTATATGGTTATCCATACAAACAGATTACATTTCTCATAAACCTCATTGATATACGTACGTATTAGATTTGTAACTACAGTGTTTATATAACAATGGACACGCGTTAACTTTTTAAAAAGGCCAATTAATTAATAAGGAGGAGCTTAGATCTTACTTTTATAAATATTTATGTATTTCAAATGTGTTTTTAGTATAGATTATTTGGATGCTAATTCTTTCAAAATGAGATACCATACTGAGAAGTTAATTGATTCAATAAAAACTGTCTAAATTCTGTTTAACCATTAATTTTCTTTGAATTGAGACATCGTCAAAAATATCTTTGAGGGAAGACTAGGAAGCCTTAACGTATAGTGAAGCAACAAAATACATAAAAAATAATTTATTTACAAATATATACTTTAATAATACAGGTCTGTTCAAATCAGAATGGCTTCTGGCTTCTGACCGATGAACGAACTTAGTAATGATGGTTCTACCTTTATTAAGAAAGTGCGTATTTCCATCGGTTTTAAGGTAACAATATTGCCAACAAAGCTTGCTTCTTGAACTTTAATATTTCCATTTCGTTTGTTAAACGATCTCCATTTTAATCTTCTTGATCTGTCGCTAGGTATATTACCGCCCAGCATCATCTCTTTGATATTGATGATAGAGAATGTTGTAAACAGATCCTGCAAAAAAAAAAAAAAACTCAAATTATTTTAAAACTTGCGCAATAACGATGCCTTAAGTTACCGGTCAAAACTAAATGGCATTAATGGACCTAAATACAAATCAAAACGTCGCAATTGATCAGTCTCCGATTAGTTTCGTAACTAAGCTTACATGTACTACCCATTCAATTTTCTTGAATATAGCTAAGCGAATTATCTATTTTATGCGACCCGGATTAAATCAATAGAATAATTTTGGATGGTTAATAAAATTAAATTGAATGGAGCAAAACTAACAAATATTAAGTACGCTTTTGTTAATAGTAATATTTAGTCTAAGAATTTCTACTATACTTCTACATAAACCTTAAGAAGAGCATTAAGAATTACATTCGAAGTCATGATCACATACAGAAACTTTGTTCCAAAACAATTCCATTACTTTCCCGAAACAGCCTTGCTGCATTTTGTAAACTGTAAATAAATTGCTACAGGTTTTTTCCATTCTTTTTCCCTGCATATTTTATCCTTCCCACCCTAAGCTTTCCCGTATACTAGTAATGAAGGTGGTAATGTAATTATACATTGCATTGGCACTTCATGCTTGTGATTAAATTTTAATAATAAAGCTTATTTACCTTTTATTACACATCGGTTCTTAAACAACTTATTTACTGTAATAGGTAACGTGTTTCTTGTATCCCATTCAGAATGGGAAAACAAGGTAGACATTTCGTCCCGTACACACCAACGACTCTTTTTTTACCATTTCAGTAATAGTGATAGCAAGCTTATTATTACGATGATTAAAACCGCTAATATAAAAAGAAAACATCCAAGAAAACTTTAAAATTCACTGAAAGAACGGACGCATTTTTTTTGGACTAAGGTGTGAGAAATCTAAATTTAAACAAATGAAACTTGATGTTTTTGTGAAGAAAAAGAAAAGATGTTAACAGGCGAGGAGAAAAAAAAAAAATAGCAAGGACTTATCTCATTCAATTCAAGAAACTCCAAAAATTATGCGAGCAGAAACGAAAGAATTTTCATTAAATAAAAAAAAAGAAATCCTCTTAGGTGTGATACCATTGGTTCTCTTGCAATCAGAACCTTATTGTTTCAAGAGATTGTTAAGCTAAAAGTTAAGATGGAATCACCCTTTGCGTAAAAAGTTATACTGATTAGTTTCGATAAGTCCCCGGATTGATGGAAGTCCCTCAACAGATTCTAAAGAAAGTTTCTGAGAGTAGACAAAATAAATATTAGGAAGGTACACATTATAATACAACAGAGAATTAAATGAAAAACTTCAGATTACATCTCTTGGGTCGAATCAAATTTCTGGAAGTAACCCTAAACATTATACAAAAATTACTGAAATTCGAATCAGGACCTCTCAGAATAATAATTTTTTGATTGTTCAAAGCGTTCCAATTATAGTTTGGGAACCCTGTTTTCCTTTTAACAAAGTGCTTCTTTCCGATTCAATATTAACATTTTTTAACTCTGTATATTTACCTGAATATTAACTTCTGCAACTGACGGATCAGCACGCTTGTCCATTATATTTTCAAGACGAAGTAAGTAAATCTTCTTTTCATCTTCCGCCTGTTCCCAACGTTCTAAGGTTAAGATCTGGACATTATTAGGGAGAGCACTTTTTATCCCTGAAAACTGATAATTACAAACTTTAGAAAAAATAAAAACCAATTGAACAATGACTAAAAATTATGGAATTTTTATTAAAGTTTAAATGCTCTTCAATTTTTTAAATTTGAAGTTTCGATATGATTCTGAAATATCAGTTTCTAGATTATAAATTCTGCGGTGTACATTCTTCATAAATTTTTTCAGAAAGAAATTTTTCTAATAAAAATAACTTCTCAGCGATTTATCGGTTTCGGGCTTAACTTTGTAATAGTGTGTTTTATTTCGTGGACATTCATTTTTGATTCTAAATGTACAATACATAGAAATGGACGTAGGTTTAAAGAAACTTAATACTTAATTGTGAAATTATCGTACGACTTGCTTTTAAAATAAAGGGGACATTCATAATCTTATGAACGATTATGTGACCCAAGAAATGTGCAAGGTCTTTGCAATATTAACTAATAATATTGCAACCATTAAATATAAGTTATACAAAATTAATATAATAGTTTTCACTAACTTCCATCTTGTACTCTTTCTTCCATTTTTCAAATGACAACCCTTGTGTAGACGAAATGAAAGTCCAGGAATCAAGCACCTTCTCTTGCACCAACATTCTTGCATTAGCATCACGTGATAGAGACACATAATGAGATCCAATTGCAACCAAAGGCTTCTCAAATGCTATTTCGTCCAAAGCTTCTCCAACTCCAAAAGCATCATCATGCATTAGCCTTCTATGCAACTGTAGGAAATAATTGCCTTAAATTTAGCCAGAAACATTTCATCAGTATAAAATTATATTTAATAACAGATTTATTACCATAAGTTCTATCTCGCCATCATTTAAACTGCTACCCCCCTCTGATCTATCAGTTATGACCGACAGTGTCTGAGAAGGATTGTTTACGTCTTTAATGTTGATTCTGGTTGTAACTGGGTAGTAGTTGCCAGATACTGGTTCAAACAATTCTACCTCCCATGTTGGTCGATAATTAATTTGCCTCTTCAACATTTCACGGCCATTTGAGTCAGTGTAGAAGATGCGATTATTATGTAACGTTGACATTGTATATCGAGTGATTACTTCCTTACCACAAGGTTTCTCGAGTCCTTCTCTGCAATGGAAACACAATCAATATTACAGCATTTTAACACTCAAAAAAAAAAACCATTTTTATTTTATTTATTTATTTTTTTTCAGTTAAATCTTTAACTTTAAAATGCTGTGTTTTCGAAATTATACAAATGAAATGTGTGGCTCTTAAAGAATGCCATTAAATGGCTGTAGGAACGTTGAAACAAATTACTCATCCAACCTCTCTGCGACTGAGGAGGATGAGGTGGGATCTTTTCCTTCGTTAAATTAGATTTTGAAGGAATTTCACCTCAGAGTGGAGCCTACCCCGCCGCAAACAATGTTGTTTAGTCTCATCAAATTAATAGTTCCAGACTCCTCTTTTAACAATGGAATGCCAAGTAGTGGGCTATATTTTTTTTAGACATTTTTCTTTTAGAGACAAAAAAGAAAACATTTTTTTTTTCGGACTTTTTCTTCAAGGCAGTTAACAGTGACTAATGTGAATACATTTTGAACGGTTAATAGCAACCAGCCACATAAAGAATACAGTTTTTTTTTTTTATTATTTAAAGCGCAAAATCTGAAGTCACTGTCCCCTTTAACTTTATCGGTGCACTGCCGGTCTCCTGACAGTGAGTACCCTCTCTTAGGGACAACACAATACAGTGAGAAGTAGAAGGCTACTAGAAAAAGAAAATCTAAGGGTAATACTGCTGGATTCAAACCAGGAATCTTCACATGAAAATACAGCTCAAGTAAGCTAACCCATCACCTAATCCTTTCAATCCCTTGGCATTTAAGGGACCACCATAGTGCATTAGTTTTGGCTTAAGACCATTCCTTAGAAAAATCTAAATTTGAAATTAATGTTTTCTGCACCTTTCCAATTTGAAATGATTCATACATTTCAGCACAAAATAATAAAAATAAATCCACACTTGGCACATTTTCAAAATCATATGTCGGATGTAATCGCTTTAATGGTTATTATTCGTTCTGACTTACTGGAAAGGTATAGGGCCAACAGTCCATTGAAATTCTATATAATCTTTTCCATTTTGCAGTCTTATCACTTGACTTACCCATTCAGAGAATTTTTGTTGTATTTCGGTTACGATTGGGCCTAAATAATAAAATTAAATTGTCACAGATCCATTACTTAAATTTATGGAGTTGCTTAAATTCTATCGAACAATATTATTATTTTTTTTATTTTTTTACCTTTAACTATCCTGGTTATTGGTTTATTATTAATTGGTACAACGGTACCGTTAGGTCTGAAGATGTATGCTCCAGAAGATCTTTCTCCACCAAGATGAAGATCGTTATTACCAACAGCTCCACGATAATAAAAGAAATTTTGGTGGAATGGTATTTCTTTGCTATGGAGTTTTTTACTTAAAGCTGTTATTCGACCTTCAGCTGATAGCGAAATCGTGGTTCCCTAGAACAATTCGCATTGTAGAAATGGGTGGATCGTATATATTACCTTATCAAACCTTCATGCTTAAAAATATGAATGCTACTCGACCGCAGTAAAATACCAAGGAGGTACAACAAGGGTAGCCTGTGGAAATGAGAGAGTGGAAGTTCAGCATCAGAATACACAGGGTGACCAGAGTTTTATGCTCCACCCACTTTTTTTTTAAACGGCGAAAAATGTCGAAAAAATAAAAAACACATTTTATCATTTTCAGTCTAGTTTATCATTTTTGGTGACTGACCCATTTTTCTAAACCAGTATCTCGAGATACATCATCCAACTTTGTTTTTTCAAATGGAACGTTATATTTTTTTTTTTGCATATTTTTATAGTATTTGAGCTGCTAAAAAAAAACAAAAAAAATTTTTTGAAATCGGTTAGGTTTTTCAAAAGTTATGGTAATTTAAAATATGAAAAACAAATTTCAGTTTATTGTCAAAATTACGTTAATTTTTTTAAAGAATCTGTTCAAACTGGGCACAATGAACAGATAGGCAAGCCAAAACTCTGGACTCCCACGCTTTGCTTGCAGCAGCACTTATGGTGGCGAAGTCAAAATCTAGGCAGGCTAGAGTTATTCGATGTTATTGAAGCCACGGGATTAAGGTTACTGTACACTTTATTTTTTAGATATCCCATAACTTTTGAAAAACCTAACCGATTTCCAAAACTTTTTTTAAATTTTTTTTAGGAGCTCAAATACTATAAAAATATACAAAAAAAAGTATAACGTTCCATTTGAAAAAACAAAGTTGGATGCTGTATCTCGAAATACAGGGATTTAAAAAAAATGGGCCAATCACTGAAAATAAACTAGACTAAAAATGATTAAATACGTGTTTTTTATTTTTTCGAAATTTCCCGACGTTAAAAAAAAAGTGGGTGGAGCATATAACTCTGGTCACCCTGTATAAGAAAAAAGAAAGAAAATTTTAGGATAATGCAAAAGTGCACAAAACTGTTTTAATTTAACTGACAAGATGTTGTCCTTGTGTATTGTGTAAGGTGCAAAAAATAGATTTGGATATAATAAGATAATAAGAAAATAACAGGCAAAAATATTGAATTCCTTTTTAACTTTACTAAGCGAGTTCAGTCAGGCTAAAAGAGCCACAAGATTTTAAAAAACTTTAAGCGCCGAAGTTCTGAAGACTAAGGTTTGGTTGCCTGCAGTGGATAGCAAAGTAGATAACTTCAGATTAATGGCTTTAGATCTTTTGCTACAGAAGCAGATTAGCAATACTTTATCTTATAAAGGACTTGATCCTTCAAATCCTTCCTTCCGATAAAGAAAGGTAAATCTCTACTAAATAACCGATAATTCAGGATGCAGGAACAAGGATGGATGTCAGCACAATATATATATCAGCCAATAATTAAAGATGTGATTAATCAAGTGATTGTTGAACCTCATTCTACAATACTTACGTTTTCATATCCCAACTTAACTTCTTCTAACAATTCAGATACTTCTGAACTATAAAAATCTGAACTTTTCACTTTGCTGCTTTCTACATAGTACGAGATGAAACCTAAGGGAGGAATATTTTTTGCGATAAAAGCAATCTCCACTGAAGCATTAGATTCTCTACCGGGTATGCTTATGAAATCAGGTAATGGTACTAATTGTGCCGGAACATTTTCACCTAATAAGAAAAAAAAAATGAAATTATTATCATTAATAATAGTAGTTTAAATTTGTTGAGTAGTACTGAAAGAGTGATATTTCACGTTCCGAAGTTATATCATGTTCTATTTTTCGTTATTAAACCTATTTTAAATATTAAATTAAAAAAACTGAAAGGTAAATTCAAAAACGAGTATTTTCTGATCGAAACAATGTTCCAGAACCTCACGGTGTCATTAACTATTTCTTTTAAAATTACCGGTAAAAATATGCTCGAGGGAGGATAATACTCGGACATTTGACGTGTTTTGAGGATTAAAATTAATTCCCGTGACACAGTAAGGATAAACACAGAATAAAGGAGGGTGACTTTAACCCACTCTTTATACTGAAGCCATAAAGATTTCCATGTATGATTGCACTCAAATATTTCTTGGATTAACAGTTTTAATAAACTGTAATCCGTTTATGTGAATGTGTTATAAATGTAAATTGCCAGGTGTAGGATTGCATATGAGCAAGTAGTTCATCGACAAAGTTTCTATGTTGTCTAAACAGGCGTCAAAAGTTGATGTTAGTTGACGAACAGTAAGTAGAAATGCGTGAAGAAAAGCGAAATCATGCAAAAATTCTGGTGATATGAAAATATAACAACTGGTTACTAAATTTTACAAAAAGAGGTTTGTGAGCGTTATTTGCAAGAAAGGAGCAATCGGAAGTAAAGTACTTTTATCAGCCGTTATGTGGCCATCAGGGAACAATACAAAGATATATTAGGTTGCAATGGACTATATTCACAATTCACAGAAACCATCTGTATGGAGGTGCCTAATTTAATAATGAGTTCCCTCAAATGCACGCGGAACAACCTAGTATTGAGGTATATATCTGCTATTATTATTCAGCTGCAATTATTTTTATGCCTCGATGAAAAAGGAGTACTTTCCAGAGCTTTAAGGTTTTAATTCGCTGTATTTGAGGAAAGTGAGTAAAGCGGACGCGAATCGCGCATAGTCTCATCAGAAAAGAATTCCTCAACGTTAACTTTTGTTCGCCAATAAGATAATGACAATGATAACAAGAGGAGGTAGATGATCAGAACGCATAACTGGGATAAGATGAGGATGGACGTTTGTCTTAATTGCAGGGTAAAAGGCGAAGTGCACTCGGATTCAGACAAAACAACGAACACTCTTAATTGCTCCAAATGAGAACCATCAATTATTATTGGAAACTGTGTTTATCCGTGAATTTGAAATGTATCAGATTTGGAGGCTGATTCCGTAAGGAGTCAAGCAAAATTATACCGTCAAGTGTCTGAGAAGCTAGGGAGTTGTAGGGGCTTGACTTTTTAGAGGGATGTGCTGTAGGATCAAATAAATGGCAACACCATAGCTGGGAATTTCGGTCTGAATAAACACTGATGTACAGATTTTGTCTAAGCTTTCAAAAATAAACTTGCGCCATCTTTAGGGACGTTGTAAATAAACGTGGTCCCATTTCGGAAATTTAATAAAGATGGTGTACGTATTGTTTATAGTAACTCACTTTTATTTTGCACAAAACTAATAAGAATTGCATATTACTTTCAAAATATTACTTAATACATATTACAACATGACTTAATCTACATGTAGAAGATAAATCTTTGAAAAAAAAAAATTACTAACCACCAGGTCCTCGGATGTTGTAGATAAGTTGTGTATTAGCAACTGGAAAACGAACAAGTTTGTCTACGAATCTACTTAATGGATTGTAAATAGTTATCACAAAACTTCTGGCAGTTTCAGTTTCAGGACAGGAACTGATATTTAGTAGAAGGCAAGACGTAAATTTTAGAGAGTCAGATACTAGCCATTTTTGCATTACATCGTTCTTTATCAATACGCTGAAAGTTTAATAAATATTAGAAGTACTCTATTAAAATAAAAATTAAGAGAATAATGCAGGTTGTTGTTGGTTAAAACAGATTGGAAAACTAGATACGTATGTATAGTACTTACATTAGGTTTAATGCACGAAGTATAAGAAAGAAGCAAAAAGTATGTTGCAATAGAATAAAATTTTTCTGATATATGGATTGTATTATTAAAACAATCAAACGTTTATTTAAGTACTTTAAGCTAAAATAAAATATTTATGTTATTTTCTTATGTTAATTGCCGCAACGAGCATTTGGACAAAAACTACTGGATTGGACTTATTGGAAATTAAGACAATATAATGATGAATAATTACCGATCTGGTGAATTAAATTAAAATAAAAACCAGCGATTAAAATAAACTCGTGAATGTGGGAAGTTATTATATGATTTTTACCCAGTTTATTTATGATAAATAATTTTGATTAATATACATTATCGACATAATATAATTATACCATTATTATATAAAATAACACTTTACGTTTCGTGTCTTACCAGGTGTCAGACAGAATGGAGACGTACAGGAAACCACTTTTTTATTTTAATGATAGTAAGAAGTTAAACAACCTAGGCTAAATCCAGAATATCAAATAACTAGTAATCAAGTAAAGCACATAAATTTATTTCAACTCACTTAAGACCGAATGATGTAGCTGTTTCAACTGTTTTCAAAGCAGCAGTAAGTATTCTTGCATAATCATTAGCAACGTGAGCCTTTTCAGTTCCAGTTATCGAGTCATGATGTTGCAATACTCCCATTGCTTCTTTAGCTTCGGTAATATCAATAGAAGAAGGTGAATTAGATAGTGCTAAAATTTGTTTTCCAACCTTAAAAAAAGAATGTTTTATTTGAAAAACTTTTAAGGTAGAGGATTTTTATACTTCAGGAGGGATTAGGCACTACTTTTAAAGCAACACGAAAATGAGACATCTCACCATCCAAAAACTTTTATTATTGCTACAAAATATATTTTTTTATTGTCTCCACAGCTATTTTTTGGATTACAATCCAGTTGTGCAACCTTTGTTATAAAACTTGGAATCACTTTCAAAACAGTTTTTGAAAGTGATTCCAAGTTTTATAAGTCAGTCAGTCAGTACTGGATAAACTATAAAAACTCTCCTCGGCCATACGTATACTAAAATCGCCATTTTTATTCGTTGCTTAGGTGAACCTTACGGTATCCCTAAGGGATTCAATGAGTTGCTACGATATCTTTTAAGAAAAATTTAATGTAATACATGCTTCGTTGAGATCGACGAAATATTTTCCCTCTGTATACAATAGTAGGCGAATATAAAATCGAACCGTATCCACGCTTAAGATTTAGAATATTTGTTCTTAAAAAAAAGAAGAGATATCTGAGGAGAGAGAGAGAGAGAGATTAAGAATAGAACGGTAGTGACCGATAGATGCATCTTTTAATTGAATCGCCGATTCAAATACAAATTATTCTCAAGGAAATCGAATATATTAAAATGTAAAAAACTTAATTGTCCCATTATGGGTCTAAGACTTAGAAAATCTCTAAAAATTTAAGAAAATACTAACGATAATTGAAAGAAAAACTTAAAAAATCGTTCTGGTTTCCGTAACTGGATAACGCTCAGTTGTATAGGCAGTGAGCCAAACTTGAACAAAACAAATGAATTAAATAACTTTCATCACACAGTAAACTTATAGGATACTGGTGGGTTGAGATACATAGAAAAAAAAGTTACATATTATTTTTAATAAAATAATGTTTTAGTTGCTTTCTCTGAACGTGAGATTGAATATAATGAGAGTTGTTCTAGTTTGTATCTTCCGCCTGATTGAAAATGAATATGATAGTTTATTTAATTCATTAACTTTTTAAAATTAATTTTAATGTATAAAAATTATACATTTTTTCCATTACCTGTAAGAAATTATTACCCATTCTTTCAAATCTTTTGTGGGTAGGTCTGGAAGTGAAATATCCAGTCCAAAATGACTCAGGATCACTAGAATAAGGAAAGAAATCATCAGACTTTGTAGGTAGACGTACACCTGCCTCATTCACTGCTTTCAGATAACATGACGGTGTAGAATAAAATGCATGAAACTTACTACCGTAAAATTCATATTCATTAATATATCTGAAATAAAAAAAGGAAAACAAATTATATAAAAATTTTGCTTACTTATAATAAAAACTATAAGTTAAAGATATGAAAAAATACTTTATTAGTTTATCCATGTTTTTATAGTTCATTCCAGCATACTGATAATTAAAATCATTTCCCATTGTAACTAAAATATTTCCACTTCTATATGGAACATGATATTCCAACATTAAGTTCAAAAAGGTGCTGACCTAAAAAATATTGTTAATTGCTGAACTTAAATACATCAATTAATAGCAAATAAGCACTAAAAGGTTCATTCTTCTAAAAATCCCAGTATGCAAAGTTTCGTTCTCTTTATTGATGTATACAAATGATCATACATGTGAAGAGGATAGGTCCGTTAGCGATGAACAGTGAGATGGAAGTCAAAGAAGAAAGGGAAGATCGAGGGATGTTTCTAACAATGACAGGATATTGACTAAAGGAACAACGTGCCCATTTTTTATATAATGTCTGAAGGAAACCATTAATAATAAAAAACACTGAAGAGGAAACAAAGTTAAAATGATCAGAACTCAAATGAAGAGTAGCTAAATTTTAATATTAAACAAAATATGTTTACCCTTTCTGGAACATTGTATTCAGGACTATTCATGTTATCTACAATTGGTGAATCGTTGCAATGAACATCAAAGCAGAAACCATTTGGAGGGCTGTAGGTATTGTACAAGATGCAAGTAAATAAGGAAGAAGCATCGCCTAAAAACCAAGACATCGCCAAGAATATATTCAATATAATGAAAAATAGTAATACACTTGAAAGAATGTTTCAAATAAGGGCTTTTTATTTTTTAAATTTAAGGTTTTGATTTTAATTAAGGATGTATTGATACGATAATCATTGGAGTCACGTTAATACTTATGTAAATATATCAGGGATACTAACTCATATCATTCTCTGAAGTATGCCATAACATTTCGAAGGCTCTATTGTAATTTCTTGTTACTTTATCTTGGTAATCAATTCTACCCAAAAAAAGTCCATCAAACCCCATTTTCGCCATAATTGCAGCATTTTCTCTAGAATGCCCAAATGGATCTATTTGCCAACCAATTTTCGGTGTACCACATTCACCTAGAGATTCCTTTAGACGTCTGAAAAACAAGTGAACACAAAACTTTGTACCATGTATACCATTGTTTTTAAAAGAAAAGATTTGCACAGTACTCCTGTTTTCAAAAACATCAGCCAGCATATTTATTAATTAATTACACTGAATCAGGGAAATTGATCGTAAATATTACCTGAAACCCCATGTAAACTGATCTATAATTGAATGATAATGTGCTGCAGCTTCATCGTTCATTGACCATGCTCCACCTAAAGGAAAAATAGAATCAAGATAAGAAAAGCACAAAAAAGAGAGTCTGAGAGAAAAAGGAGATAAAGAATACTTTTTAAAAATAATTTGTCTCAGACCTATGGTAATAAAATAGAATTAAAGTTATTTTGCCTATAAAATAATGAGTCGGAACCCAATTTAATGTTAAGAAGTCACAGTTGTTAAGGAGTTAAGCTCTCTCGTTGATTAGATCAATGAGATAAGAGAGGATTTGTGGAGAAACCTTGCAGACGTTGGCTCCAACCTACTTTGGTGAGCAATTAGTAAAAGGTTGCATATGCTCTTCTAGCTAAATTGGACATTGAAAGGGAAAGGATCAAGGGCGTTAATGACCACAGTGGCCAATGCGCCGATTAAAACGTAACTTATAATACGTATCATAAGTGGGCATATTCCACATACGTGGAGTCAATTTTCGCACAATATATCATTTCTTAGGCTACAGAACATGAGTATAGATTAATGAAAGTAAATTAACCATTCAGCTAGTTTCGATAAATATCTTTATTTTTTCTCATAATTATTTTCTTTCCTCTTATTTATTTCGGAGTTCAACTAAATTACAATCTATTTAATCTGCGTCGAAACATAAAATTACTCTCATAAACGAGGATGTGCTCTACTTTTAAGGAAAATTTAAGAATTTTAATTTTTTATAAGAGAATAAAAACTTGGCAAAGTCGAGTGTTTTCTAACATGACGCTTTTCCATGTAGTTTTTGACGTCAACTCTTATTCAGGTGTTATTCCAGACAGTTTTAATTCTCTCTACTGAGAATCGATCCCAAATAAGATTTAATAAAATCAATTAATGCAATATTTTCTTGTTTCTAGTAACATAAGAAATATTCAAGTGTTTATTATTTTTAGTACCCCGCAAAATAAAAAAAAAACCTTTGTTTTAAGGAAAAATGAAGATATAAAATATCTCATGAAAAGCCTGTTTGAACTTAGGACTCCTGTACTGACTCATAAACGGCGAGTGTAAAAGAATAGTGCTTCTGAACAGAAACTTTTTAACAGTTAATTAAAATTTTAGATAAAGAAAAATCAAATGTGATGTTTTGTAGTTAATTGCAATATAAATCAGATACTATTTTATAATATTGAAGAAAACTTAAGAAATAAATAATAAGAAAGATTCGATTAAAAATAATAAATAAGCTGTTATAAAGTAAAAAATTAATTTCAATCTGAGACAAATAAACAATATGATTCCATAATACACTGGATTTTTCCTTTATGTAACTAAAGCGAGCAATGTTAACTTCAACTATTGACCAAGGATATTATCACTGTTGAGTCACCCTCATGACCCTAACAACTACCTCATCATTCTGCGATAAATTTCTTTAAACAATAATATTCGTCATAGCCCGTAAATGAATACTGTCCTCGGTTGAGTTATGTAAAACTTTATAAATAAATTTGGATGAAATCAGGTAAAAACAATTTAAACGTACAAACAGATAAAATTGATTGCGCAGAAAAAAAACAAAAGCTATTTACCGACAATCTCCAGACGTCCAGAATTAACTAGCTCCCTTACAACCTGTTTTTTCTCATGGGTTTGTTCCACCCACCACATCCAAAAAAACGCTGTTTCCACATAAATAAATCTGAAAAGAAAAGAACGGTACGTAAAGGAGAATTTTTCATTTCACATTATGTAAGTGCTTATTTGCACTAATAAGAACATCACGACAAAGATTTGTTCAGCAATCAGTTATACTTTAGAGAATTAGAAAGATATTTAAAATTTAACTCAACCTCATATAAACCTTCTTTCATGTTCTCATAAACATTTTTACTAAACCTCAAACACAAATTTCTAGCTAATTTATAATGGACTGCTCTCCGTTTAATGGCTGATAACGAATGTCAGAACTTCATTTGAGTTTCAACTAAATTTAAATACAAACCTCCTTTGGGGATTCTCTAATAGAGCTTCTATAACTGAATCTATTATGTACTGTACACCAGCCTCTTGAATATTCATCCTCTCTATGTGAAAAATAATACATTAATTTATGTTTCTAATTAAGACAACATTAATTACAGTTCTTGAGTAGATACTTACGTCCATAATAATACTGATCTTTTGTTTTCAACCATCCAACGTCATCATGTGTATGCGCTACAAAGTGAATATTGATAGCATCTTCTTTGGGTTTAGGACAGCTCTGAAATAATAAAACCCAGTTTTTAATTTTGAATTTCCATTTGTGGGTAATTATAAGCTTAAAAAATTGAAGGTTTGAACAAATTATATCAGTTTTTAACGATTTTCAATGTTTTAGAGATTTAAAAGTCTTAAGCATAACTCATTTTCGTGAAAAGATCTCATACATAAAGATTTATTCCATTTAAAATCAACAAAAGGAGAAGACCTATTTTCTGTTGTGGTTGTCATATAATACCGATTATTAAAAACTGCTAGGTAATGCCACTCTGATTTAGAGGAATCTTATTAACTCAGAGGATAAATCTAAATAAAATTTTTCATATTCAGCCAATAAAATAACAGCTAAGAAATTAAAAACTACTAATTAAAATAAACATAAATGAGTTCAGCAGTTAATGCGCCTTATAATAAATAAACGAAAATAGTAAAAATGAGAGTTAAGTAATATTCTATCTTTTCATAGTGCAAATAATCTAGCAAATTCAGTTTTGTCAATTCTTTTACTTGCATTTTTTAATTGGTACTTTTTTGTTGTTTTTTTGTACTTAAGATTGTGTATTTTTTGACTTTACTATGATTATTATACTTACATTTTGTAAATAACTACATTTTTACGATTCCTTTTATCTTGAGCAAAGAACAATTTATTCATCATAAAAATAATTTTCTTTTCAGTAATAAAAAAACTCAAAATTGATTTAATAACCAAAATTAAGTAGTAATTTTTTGTTATCACTGCAATATTAAGCGCTAAGTGTTTCGAATATTATTATGAACTAATAAATAATTTTTTTTAAACCAACTTTCATCTTGAAAGAAAATGTATAATAAAATTTCCACTCAAGAGGCAAAAGCAAACAAAAACCAGAGTATTTGAGATATCGGTTGAATTACCTTCTTTTTTTTCTTTTTTTTAATATATAATCTCTCTTGAGGTAGAGTACATAATTTGTCTAAAATGTTAAGATTGCCTAAGTTTATTTTTGTTTTATAAAGATTAATAGGAAGGATTAATGTTTCAATGGAACTCTTAGCATTTGATTTAATCGCCAGAACAGTAGTTTTAAAATTAGACCTGATTTAACTTACATATCTTTATTTATTCTTTTTTTTTTAATGTAAAAGAAAGTCAGATTGTAACGTCTCGATCTCGTTAGAATTAACTTTACATCCGAATAGAAGAGTGCCAACTAGTTATATTTTTGGAAGAAGATAGAAGATAAACACTTCGTTTGACAAACTGCAGACCAACAATGCAAAGACTGCAACGCTGGAAGAAAATGTGAGAATAGGAACAGGTAATATATGGAAAGAGAGGCAGGAGGTGTCAGCGGAAGGTACGAATTAGGTATAGAAAGAAAAATATACAAGGTTCAAGGTAGTTTCCTTCATCGGATGCTGGCTAGTTATTAGATATTGGATATTTAAAATAGTTTTTAACTCTATTAAAATATTGTGTGGACTCGTGTAGAAGTGGATTTTAACTCGTTCAGTTAAAATATTCAATATTCTGCAGGCGCAAAAAAAGAAAAATAATAATAACTTTCTGCACTAGTACGTAAGAACACTTATAAATACATAGTAAGTATTGGGGCATCCCTTCGTGGACAGCATAAATATAATGAAAAAAAAAATCGCTTTATTGATCTGAATTAAAATTTTCTTTTGGATGTAAAGAAGGTTAATAAGGGGTCAAGGCCAAAATATAATGACTGGAAGTTTCTTAATTTTTTTTTACACTAATATTTTTGATGTTTTTTAAACTTAATGTAAGCAATTTTTAAACTTTATCAAAAGTTTAATATTGGACGTAATATTGCTATCAAGCAATGGTCAAAAAATTATTGAACACTTTTGGAAGTGTAAAGCGGTGGTTACGCTTCAATCTTAAATGCCATTTTAACATTACATGAGTTGCTAAAATTCTGCATTTGAACGAAGAAGCTTGATCTGAAGTGAGAATTTTCCTGAAAGGTTTAGTTTTTGCGAAATTCTTGAAAACAAAGAGTACTTTAGTGAGTTAAAGTTTTCACAAGCTTAAAAAACAAACTGAAGAAATCTGCTTTTATAAATAAATCTTAAGAGCCTCTTATAAACCTGTTCGATAATGAAGAATATTGTCTGTAAAAGTTGAACGGTGCCCGAAGGCCGGAAGTGCACTAATGTATAAATAAATTATACATATATGTTTGTGAAATAGCTTTTATTGTACCCAAGTTCAGTATCATTCTTTACTAAAATAAACTTTCGAGTTTTATGGGAAAAAAGTTAGGTATATTCTCAATATAGTTCTAGGTACCTTATTCTACCCTTACATTTTATTATAGTTATTTTCCTAGTGAATATTCATCTCTTTTTGTGGAATGAGAGCGGATAGACATTTTAACATAAAAAAAAACAAAAAATCATAAAATTATTGCAAAATTCAATCATTACAATGCCAAACAGGATTCTGGACGTAATCAGAATTTAATAATTCTCTCCACTAGTTTTATTTATTCAATAAATCAATTTTATTTATCTAACCTATCGTTATTCCTGGAGGGAATGTAATCTAACAAATAAGTTAGTTAAATCACTTAATGAAAAGTAAATTGCGTAGATTACATTATTTACTAACTAAATGCAAATGAAATTTAAATAAATTCTTTTAATGATAATTTATTATACTTTTTTGTAATAAAAAAAAAGAAGAAAGAATATTGGTTTACCTCATAACCACATTTGTTACAATACGCGGGAATAAAACTAAAAACAAGTGAAACAACCGGCAAAATTACACTCAGTAACATGGTAGCTAGTACTGAAGCACTGAAGCTAGAGTCAGTGTTCTCTTATAAGAAAAAGGAACCTCAGTTATAATAGATTCATTTCCCCCCACTACTGATTAAATAATGCTCAGCATTCAAATAAGAACTTTCCTGGAATATTAGCTTTTATAAACCAATTCATTAACGATTGTAACTTGCAGTTAATAATCTATCATTATGTATCAAAATACTTTTAACAAAGATTAATTTTTCTTCGTTCATGAAACTATTTAATGTAATAACAATAATGAATTCATGTAAAACTTTTACGGCGGATAGCAGTATAAGCTTAAAATTAAAATAAAAATTATTTATAATGTAATATTGTAATTAATAAAACTGTAATGCTGAAGTGAAGAAAGAAGGTTCAGAGACTAGAAGGTTGACTCAAGGTCGATTTCAAGTTTACTGTCCATTCGTATGATAGTAACTGACAATGGTAGTTCGTATGATACTCCCTGCCCAATGGGTTTCCTTAAATTTACTGTGTTCTAAGGTAGTAAAAAAATGAGATGTCTGATTTCAAACACCCAGGGGCATCTTAGAAGACTAACAGTCCATCACCACCTAAACTAACACTCCATACACACACTGTAAAAAAGGCTTAGATCAGAAATTGAATTTGACTTTAATAAACCCATACAAACTCTAGCTCATTAACACATACATTGACTGCATGCACATTTCACACACTTTCTCATTCTATGAACAAACAGGGCACTTTATGAAACCATAATAAATAATTAGGTCTCACTAGATTAGGCTCTCAACCATCCCCTTTAGTCTATAATTTAAGAAACTTTTAGTTTCTTCCTTATTATTTAACCAACAGTGATCAAAAATCAGTATTCAGAGGGATAATTATATTATAGAGCTTGTCTATCACTATAGAGCAGGGATGGCGAACCTTTTTGAGACGTGGGTCAAATTTTGTTCTTTTTTTTTTTTTTTTTTTAGTACTAGCTCTTGGGTCACTAATGCCCATTTGCACAAGAGTTAAGTTTAAAAATTGTAAACTGAATATTTTCAAAACTAAACATCTTTAAAATTCAGTTGGCTTAACGGGTAAAACGGGACGAAACAAGTGCTATGGAAGTCTCTTTTTACAAACATAACTGTACAAAACCTTACAAAAGTGTGTTTTATCTGAAGAAAAATCCTATGGTTATTTGCTTTGGGTTGTCGATTTTTTTAATAAACAAAATATGAGTAAAATTATACATTTGATTTCATATTTTGTAAACACTTTTGCTTTATTTCAAATACTACAAAAGCATTTGTCGTCATTTGCGTTTTAGAACTGTAATGATCAAACTAAAGGTTATAGGTAGCATTTAAATTGATTTTGTGCCAATGCATGATTGAAAAAAATACAGATAGAATATAAATTATCCTAACAATTAGAAAATCTAAATCAACCCGCGTAAAGAAACAAATGGTTGCCTAGCAATTGTGGATCAGTGAAAAAGCTTGCGCGTGTCAGTGTCTGACCCGCGTTTCATAGATTCGCCATCACTGCTATAGAGGCTTAATGAAGTCGAAATATGAATCCTGGTCTTGAACAGAAAAGTAAGCGAACATTTACCTAAAAACAGAATCTGCTACAAAAACATCTACGAAATATTTCCTTAATTGCATTAAACAAATGTGATTATGTTATTATTAACTAAACATGGAATTGTTTTTACTCAAGGAAACTACTTATGTAAGTTTTAGTCTTTCATCTAGCTCGATTTACATACTTTAGATTTCGTGAACGGTAGTGGAAACTAAATATTTATTGCTATAAATTTTTGACGAGAACTAGTGCCATCATTGGCTAAAGGACTCATATGTGAACTGAATTATTGTGGAATATCAATCTCCAACTATGTCTCCTATTCACTTTATTAACCTATTACGAGACAGCAATAGTTTTTTTTATGGTTGGAAAAAACTAAACAATTATAGTTTAAAAAGAAATGTTATTTCCTCATTAATCGTCAAAAATTTATAATTGTTTTGCATTAAATTAAAACAATGTATAAAGTTTTGTTGTACGACTACCCAATAGCTGGACTTTACGCCGATGTTTTCGAAATTAAATTATCACTATCAAGACTAAAAAATATACATTAAGTGGGCGATCTTAAGTATATTCCTTAAATGATTATTATTTAAGTGTGACAGTAATCCCTCTCCAAATTCCAGATAACGCATACTTCCAAAAAAAAACAAAAAACAATGAATGTAATAAAACAACATACTTCAACTAAGGTCGTAACTAGCAAACGTACATCGCTATATATTTTCCATAATAACTTTTATAGAAAATCCAAGACCTAGACTGAGAATCGAATCCATTACCTCATTACAGATTAGCTTTGCGGGCCTCGCTTACAACCGCTTTGCTACCAACGTGCCTTACACTGCACTTAAACTTCATTTAAATTTTTTGCTGTGAAATAATGAGCATATACACTGGGCCAAAAAAGTCTGTGAACACTAACCTAAATTTTATTACTTTTATTATTATCTTATTAGAAACTTCTTTTATTTTCAAATGAAATATACTATTCGATAGAGAGAAACCAGAATTTTTCATTTTATATTCAATCTTTTATTTTTGTTCAACAGGAATATCACAATTAAATGTTTAACAAAACAACACCCCAAACGAATGCAAAAAAAGTCTGTGAACACTTTGCAGAAATAAATCATTCTTACACATTGTACGTGAATTATAAATTTTAAAAACTTGTAGGACCTCCTATGTTCCTAATCACTTCCAACAAGCGAGCTTTCATCGATCCTAATAATTTTGTGGTCGTCAATGTTGGAATTTTATCCCACTCTTCTAAAATAGCGTTTTTTAGTTGTTCACGGTTTCTTAATACCTCGTTTATTTATTTCGCGGCTGATTTCATCCCACAAATGTTCTATTGGGTTAAGGTCTGGCAATTGTGGAGGGGTGTTTAGGCGCCAGAGTGTATTATTTAAAAGCCATTCCCGAGTTTTTAGTGCGGTATGTTTCGGGTCATTGTCTTGTTGGAAGACAAACGTTCCCTCCAACCCTAATTTTTTTGAATTTTCTTTTAAATTGCGTCTTAATATATCCACATACACATATTGGTCCATCATACCATTAATTAGATCTAACTTGCCCACTCCTTTAGCACTCATGCACCCCACACCAGAATGTTGCCTCCCCCATGCTTAAAAGTAGGCTTCATATTTTTCATTTTCATAGCTTCATTTCTTTTTCGCCACACTTTTTGTCGTCAATCAGACCCACATACATTGAATTTCGACTCATCTGAAAAGATTACGGTTTCCCAGAAACTAGAAAGCTTAGAAACATATTCTTTCGCGAAATCCAATCGGCGGTTACTATTTATTTTATTGATTAAAGGTTTTTTCCTCGGGACTCGACCGCAATAATCGTATTCATGTAATTTATTTCTAATTGTCTGTGGTGTTACGCTTACACATAACCACTTGATAATTCTTGACTGATTTTTTGAGCGCTTGTCCTGGGTTCTTCTCGAACAGACTTCAGAATTTGCAGTTTATGAAAGGAATTAAGTTTTGGTGGCCGTCCACTGCGTGGCCTACTAATCACATTTCCGTACTTTTTAATTATATTATGCACCGTTGAAGGGTTTTTTTGAACTATCTTCCCTATTTCTCGAATACTTTTTCTTTCATTTCGCAACGTCACAATAAGTTCTCGAATTGGTCTGGGAACTTCCATATTAGTGGTTAAATATGTACTAATTAGATTATTTATTCACAAAACTGACTGTAGTGGTTTCTACAATACAATAGAGAACTTTGAAACTTTATTCAATCGTTTTTCTGTTTGTTATCTTAATGTTTTTACATATTTATACAGCTGTTCACAGACTTTTTTTGCATTCGTTTGGGGTGTTGTTTTGTTAAACATTTAATTGTGATATTCCTGCTGAACAAAAATAAAAGATTGAATATAAAATGAAAAACTCTGGTTTCTGTCTATCGAATAGTATATTTCATTTGAAAATAAAAGAAGTTTCTAATAAGATAATAATAAAAGTAATAAAATTTAGGTTAGTGTTCACAGACTTTTTTGGCCCAGTGTACATATCAGCAAATGTAAGAGCTACCTGTTAAAAAGAAGACAAAGAGGACTTCTTGATGTTGGTGCATATCAAAACTAAAATATTTGTAATATTTCAACTATTAATGAAACGCTTTAAGCAATGTTTCAAACTGCAGGGTATTCAATTAATTTCATTTAACTAATAGTGATTAATGAATGTAAGTATTTATAATTTTTCATACATACAAATAAGCGTGACTGTACACAAAGAATGCCTGTTTACTTGTAAATTAAGCTTCCAAGGTCAAGCTTAATCTGGCTGGAGATCATTGGCCGGAATTCATCACAAAGCGCTTATGAGATTTCTAGCTTTTATTAACATATTCAACTTATTGGTATGGAAAAAAGTAAAAAGACAAAGATTACTGCTAGCCCTTCTTTTCATTGCTAGGTGCGCTTAAAACTAGTCACCGAGACTTCACTCAGCAAGTGTAGTATATGAAAGAAACATAGTGGAAATCAAATCTTTTATACCAAACTGACAAATCGTCCACTATTGACGGAAAAAAAGTACGTGCTATAGCAAATATTATAGTTCAAAGTTCCAGAATGTCACATCTCTGCAGCTTCTTCTTCTTCTGACCTCTCACACCCTGTCTGCAATTCTCCTGTTCCATATACATAAATAATTGAAATACTGTGGGTTTCTAATAGATGGTATGCTTACTTTATTATTCTCTCCTATCTACGTACCTCATCAAAAATAATTTGAATTTTTTACAGCTAAAACCCTATTGAACTTGACTGTAAACTACCTGCAAATAAATGAATATTAGAATATAGAGTTAGAAAATAATGAATATTCACCATTAATTAGAATTTAATTCATGTTTGAGGAAAACAAATCATACACTATAGAATAATATACAATAATTTGTAAAAACCTCTCAATAATTTGAGGAACTTTCTGCTTATTGTTAAAAATGGTTATTAGTGAAAGTGATACAGATGCAGGATAATTTCTAGTCAATTAAACTAAAAGTTAGGATCATAAAATGAGCTCGGTTAATGTTAACAGAGAGCAGAGTATTTATAAATTAATGGAAATAATAATGATTTCGATATTTTAATCTCAACTTTGTATCTTTTTCGTGTTTTAATGTTTTTCTTTGTATTACGCCTAAAAACTGTAGGCAGTTCGCTGAACTCATGCACTTTTTTAGAAATCATAGCCCAACTCATTTCTGGTCTTGGGTCTTCTGCTAAATTACCGGCCTTCGGCCTCTCTCACAAAAAGTAACACGTCCTTCGCCAAACAGTTTCTGAAAGGAATGCTGGAAGTGAAAATCTAATGTTACTGCCGGGACTTAAAACCAGAAGTTCAAAAACCTTTGCAAAATACAGTGCATTGGGATTTGGTTCTCTAACATTCACCTAATAATGACACCTCTTCCACATCATGTTCAAAAATCATGATTTCCTGAAAAAATGTTTCAAATTAAACTTAGTAAGGAATGTTTTAAAAAATTTTTGAAGCTGTTTCTTTCTTAAATAATATAACGTTCAGAAAGGTCTTGTTTCAATTTAATTGATAATGATAGAAAAGTTTTAAGGAGCATAATAAATATGTTTATATGACAAAAATTTGTAACAATCACAATAATTCTACAATAATAAGAAAAAATTATATGACAGAATGTGAGGCAACATAAAATATTAATTAGAAGAATGTAAAAACCGTAACTTGTATGAGCCCAACTGTAAATTTCTGTTTTGATCGATATAAATACTTTTTATACGGAACTCTTTATAATATAATCTCCTTTTAATCCTTATTTTTAAAAACCTAGTTGCCCTGAATATTTTAAACAAACAATAGTTGTTTACCACTGTTTTTGTTTTCAAAACAGCATTTATGTTGAAGTGATTAAAAAAAAAATAGAATATTATCAATCACTGTTCACTCATGTTTTTAATTTCTTTCTTTATCCAGGAATAATGTATAAGATAAACAAAGCTCTCAAAATTAGTGGATTAAATATAAAGTTTAAAAGTTTGTAAAATAAACAAGACAAAGAAAATGTTTTATTTCTCCTTTTTTTAAAATTATGTATTTTTTCTAGTAATTGGCGTTAAATTTGGGTTATCTACACAGTTGAGCTATCATGAAATTTCTAACTTAATTTAATATCAATTCTGAACCATATGAGGTTGTGTTTCGGCTTTACAGCGAGTTTTCTGCGTAATGTAATTTTAGTAGTTTGGTATTATTATAAATTTATTACTATTAATTGAGAATGACCATTTGAGAACGAATGTAACGTTATTCTTTTTTAATCTACAAGATCAAAGTAAAAGAATAACCTTAAATGTGATCAGCAGATCTACATTACGATTCCACAAGGATCAAGTTGTGTAGTACTGCTGCATTGGAGGTACTGCTGGGGTTGCCTCCGCTTCAGTTTGTTATTCAAGCGGAGGCAAGGGCTGGCGCGCACAGACTAGTGAGAAATGGACAATGGAGGCGCATTAGCTCCTCTATTGGGCATATGAATATCACAGACAAGGTCGACCCTTTGCCGGTCTTAGACATGGTTGAGGACAGTGTCTGTCATAGACACAGTTTCGAGACTCCGTTTCAGGTGATCCTCAGATCGAGGAATGAATGGAGGGTAAACTGGACAGAACAGTGCCAGAAGGGAGTCACGTGGTTTACGGATGGCTCCAAGATGGCCTGCGGGACCGGAGCTGGAGTGTATGGGGCTAAACCTAAGGTACTCATTGAGAGTTCTCTTGGGAGATACGCCACTGTCTTTCAGGCCGAAGTTTTTGCCATTAAAGCTTGCGCTGGGGAAAATCTGCGAATGGATCTTAGAAATAGGGAGATTTGCATTTTTTCGGACAGTCAAGCGGCACTCTCTTCCTTCAGAATTACCTCTTCCCTGGTCTGGGAATGTAAAAAGGCCCTAGATCAACTGGCTCGGCACAATAAAGTCCGATTGGAATGGGTGCCGGGCCATGTGGGGATCAAGGGGAATGAAATAGCTGATAAGGTTGGCCAGGATGGAGCTAATACTCCTTTCACTGGTCCGGAACCAGTCCTGGGGATCACTAGGGGTGCAGTTCGTGAGGCTCTCAGAGACTGGATCTGGAGAGAACATGAAAAGTACTGGGTGATGCTTCCTGGGGTCAATCACAGCAAGAGGGTTATGCTCTTGTTGTGCAAACAAAGAACTAAAGTGACTCTAGGTTTGGGCAGGAATCAGATTACTCTGATTACAGGCCTATTCACAGGGCACGGAAGGTTCAGAAAACACCTGCACAAGATAGGGCTTATTAGCTCGGAACCATTGTGTAGATTGTGCCAAGAAGAGGAGGAAACGGCCTCTCACCTGTTGTTCGATTGCGTTGCAATTGAGAGACTGCGCTATGACATCTTTGGAACTTTGAGGCCAAAGGAGATAATAGCGCAGAAGGAACTAGGAGGGAAAGAAGGGGAGGTTTCACCTATTAGGTTTAAGGGGAAGGCACAATAAGCCTCTTGTGGCTGCGGTGCCGTGGGGATAGGGTCCCGCCCCTTCATTTTAAAATCTAAAAAAATCTAAAATCTTTCTTTAAATGCAGCATGCCGAAATATACCCCTACCTCATTACTTTAGAGAGAGTGAGTGAGAGAGAGCAAAAAGAAAGAACACGTCCCAACAAAACTCTGCCCAAAGGTTGACACAAAATGTATTACTTTTACTTACACACTTATATCTGTTGTAAAATAGTCAAACATACTGCCTCCCCTATATCAGTGGTTCTAACCGCCCATGTCCAACCGCCTTAAATAACATCAATATTTTCCTTAAACTTGACGCGCATGATTTCCTGAAACTAAATTATCACTCATTAAGTATTTTAATAAAACAATAAAATATTTTTATATAATGTATATATATTTGCATGCAGCACGCTGAAAGTACTCTATCTCTGTATTTAACGAAAATTCACACAAACCAAAATGTATTTAACGCGCTTCAGCCTCAAAAACTATAGCACAACTTGTTTTAGCTGTTGGGTACTGTTTTCTGAAAGAATTTTTGCTCTAAAGATTCCTTTTAAAATTGATATAATCACTAAACGTTTATTAGTGACGAAATTCATTTTAGAAGCTTCAGAGGCATGTGTTAATTTTTATCTGTAATTATTTTCACATGTTCAACATTTTCTCTAAGTATTGATATAATTAATTATATCAAATTTTTATGACATTCAAACAGCAAATTATTCTTCAACCACGATTAGCAGTTCATGAATAACTGGCACAAAATCAAACAAGGGTCAATAAGAATTTTTGATTTAAGGGAATATCTAATAGATGTTAGAAAATTATCGACATTGGCACATGTTGAAAATATTTCTATGGAAATATATCATTTGTTGAGTTGATTAAAACATTTATACTCAATTTACACAGGCAGACATTTGTTGGAGTTAATCATCTTGAAAAAATGATATACATGTGCCATCAGAACTTGTAACACTTAGTTATAAGATGATAATAAAAGCAATGAATAATAATTTTGATTAGCACAGTTAACGCCTTAGTTTAAATCAACATCAGATTAAGCATATAAATCACACTCAATTATAGTTACGCGCTGAGATTTGCTCAAACACATGACCTTGTAAACATATGTAAATTCTGTCTAATGTCAAAATTATTCGTGAAAGTTTGAAATATGTGCAATTATTGTTGTTCTTCCAGTTTATTTAAATTTTATTACTATTCCATAGGGAAAAAACATCAACATTAGGTAGCAAAAGAAATTGTGAAATAATATTAAGTTCAGAATATGAAAACCCCTGAACTAAGAAAAGAAGTTTTAAAGCGTTTAGAAAATGTAAATCCTAGGTAACTCTAATTTCTTTATATTGCATATTGGAAAAAAGTTATTATAAAATTTGCTAAGCTTGATTGAATTGTACCAAATACTCCGAATACTCTGGCGCTTCTTATATTTCTATTCAAAAGTTACTATTATTTCTACATAACAGCTTGAAATAATTAGCAAAATCACCCTAGATCAGGCAACGTTACTTTTAAATCTCTATTTAACTACAAATCGATGAAAAAATAAACAAAAATTATGTAAATTTAATTTAGTTTTTGAATAAAAACTCCGTATTGAGTCATGCAATTTGAAGGTTTTTTTAAGTCAAAATCTGTTATATTGAACTAACAGTTTGTTAATCACATAATTAGCATTATGTTTCATTCAGAACGGTTGAAATAGTAGTCATAAGGATATGTTAATAATTCCGTCCGAATCCTGGGCTACGCGTGAGAAATGCAAGGCGATAAAATACACCTCGGTTTTTGCTTCCCTTGGCCGAATAACACTTCCCAATACAGGACCGGTTGCAGGCAATACCAGACGTAACAGGACGCTCGATTTGTCTACAGTCTCGGTTGGATGTGAAGTTCGACCAATTAGAAGACTGCTTTTTGCCAATATTTCCGAAATCATATTAGCTTTTTTAATGGTTAAAACTATTGACGAAATGGGTTCAAAGGTTTTAGCCGAAATAAATGGAAATATGACATTTGTTATTTATTTAATTTCTCTATAATCACAGGCCAAACTATTAAGGCCTCTATTTGTTCCTGTATTTATTCTTAGGGGACAATTGTCCCAGAATAATAAATTTCTTTTCTATTCTATTCTATTCTATCTTAAAATATGAGATTTCAGATTTTCATGATTTTCTTAAAAATGTTTTAATTTTCTTTAAATCTTCTCATAACCAATTTTAATTCCAACATTTTCACAGAAAAATTGATTTTGATGGAATCTATACTTTAAACACCCCCTCTCAAGTACCACTTCAAAACAATTCCCTTATAATATAAAATTTTTCGAAAAGATTGTTTCAGGGGCTTTAAAACTTATAAAATGGAAGTTATACTTCCAAATTTTTCACAGGTGGTTGTCTGTGCCACCAATCCTATTCGTTTATCTGAACTTTTCATTTTGTGGAGGCTCAAAGAGTTAACTTCAAACTGAAAGTTTAGTACAATTCAATGTGAGAAGCAAACTTCTCAATTTATTAAAATATAGCAGTAGCAAAAGTACTGTGCACCTTCAATGATTTTTTGAAAATAATTAATTCCAACAATTGCATTTTACTGGCTTTTTGTAACTGAAGTAAAGAGTTATCAAGCACTTGTTGAATTATTGAAATCAGGTGTGCCTAAAAAGGATCTCCCTTCATACATTTCTTGTCATTCAAAATTAGAATTAGTTAAATAAGATGCATGACACTTCACATATGTAACATATAAGATCATATATAAGTTACAATTTCTATATTCCGATGTGAAACGCCAATTAAAATTTATTTGTAAAACAATTTATGATGCTTTCTTTTTCTAACTGCCTTTTACAGATTACTTTCTGGCAGTGGACAGTGTAGTTTCTAACGAAAGAACACTGCTCTAAGGCTGTTAGTGCTCTGAAAAAGGCTTCCGGCGCCAATGATCTCAAATTTTGACAGGCATTAAATTAAAATAAATAATAATAATAATACAAAATATGTTAGTTGCTTTTGATATTATTCTTCTTTCATTTAAATGATTTAAAGGCACCAATTAATAACTTTTATTTGTTCTCAAACGTTTAAAGCCCAGATGAGATATTCTGAGCAAAATACTGATTGTTATATTCATGCCTTGGTGAACACTGATTAGAAAATAATCCCCTCAAATATTAATTAAGTTGTATAATCCTAAACTAAGTTCTCTGAAGACAAATATTTTTTTGTAATAAACTACATCGGCTGCGATATATCCAACTCTCATATAAATTAGCTTCATTTTACCATTTATCGCAATAGATGGTATTTGGTATTTGCCACCATATAGTAAAACTTGTAGTTCATTTTCAGTAAATAGTTAAGGTTCTATTTGTCACAAAATTGAAATAGTTATTTCCGATAAAATTCACCTGTTCTTTAGTTTTGTTTGTGTTTAAAAAAAGAGTTGAAATTAAGCAACTATAATAATTCTACCATGATAAAAGCCTAGTAAAAGAATGTAATGTTATTTAATGCAACATAATCATAAAATTACATTTCAAAATTAATTCACTAAGCGTATGCGAAAGACCTGGATGTCGAGGCCAAAAAAAAAATTATCTGAAGTGCCGATTTCAACTGTTTCAAGGATCTTATTGGTAAACAGTTTAATAACTAATGCACTTGCAGATATATCATAAAGAAATAAATTTGAAAAATTGACCAGAATTATGGATATTAATTTATTTTTTCTCTCTTTTTGTATTTAAGATTATATTTAAGGACTCTTTAAAGATTTCTTGAAATTTTACGTTTAGATAACGATAATAAAGTTTAAGAATAAGTATACAAATTGTCTAAAGTCCACGTTCAAATTTAATTTTTTTAATCTCTACATTCCCATTTAGTTTGAACACTTATAAATTATAAATTGTTTAATTATTTACTTTTACATTGATTTATTAACTTTTTTATAAAGTAGTAAGTTAACCGGATACATAAAATTATAATGGCGATTTCAGCCAGTTTTACTATTATAAACGGATATACCGCATCAATTCATTGATGTCACCAAAAACTAAGAAACTTTCTCGCTGTCTGATGAAACACAGATCTAAGAGTTAATTCGTCACTAGTTAGTATACTAGTGCTCTGGAATGCTACAGTAATTTGTGTTATTTTATTTTTTCTTATTAAATTTAAAATAAAATCTAAGATAAGAGATCAGACATTTTCCTTCTTGTTTTCAGCTGGAATTATATTGTTTTCCGCGCCATTGAAACATTGAGTTATACAGACCATTTAGCTTTAAGCGGTAAGGATTCATGATTCAGTGCAATGAACCCTCCAATAAAAACCTGGAATGAACGTATAATGTGATTTCTAGTTACTCTCTTATACAAGTGACTTAGAATTGTTCTGAACCCAGGTTTGTCATTAAGTGTCGCTTTTGTCAACACAAAGGCTTCTATTTTTTAGTGCGCACTCTAACTTAATTTCATTTCCAAACTTCAAAATCTTCGGATGTGCCCTTTCAAATGTTTATCAAAGTTTGATAATTATTATTTCAAAGTGCTTTATCCCAACGAACTGAATTTTTTTGTAATTAAAAAAAATATCAATAAAATTTAAATCACGTTTATATAATAATATGTTTTACTCGTGTTGCAGGTTAAAAGGAAAAGTTAAGAAACTGGTAAGAACGTTGTATGCTGCAGCACATGTAGATAATTCTGTTGAATCAATTGCGGATGAATATTTATATAATTTACGTTGTGATAGTCATTTGCACTGTATTACAAAAAAAAAATGTACATCATGGAAATTTTTTGCTACTGACTGAATAATTTAAATCAATAAAGGAAAAAATACAGCATATTTTATTGCAACGTTATCAACCTCGTCTAGTATACAATTTTTACGAGGGAATTAATGAACTATTTGGTGATGTGAATATTCCATTAAACTTGCTTCTTAAAACATTCTGTACACATTATTCAGTTGTATCCAATATTTGGCAATAAACCCAGTGCATCCTGAGACAGATAACTTAAACAGGTTTATTTGTTTAAAGAAAAATCCTTAAAAATATAAATATATTTTTGTTATAAATATCATTGTTTATTTTTGTCGTTTTGTTTCATTGATGAACTTTAGTTAGCTTGACTAGTTTTACTTTTTCTTCAAAATTTTTTATTTTGAAATAAAGTTCATCAAACGCCTTTTAAGTAAAGACAACAAATACCTTTTCATTATTCTTCCTCGTAGTTATTTAATTTATAAATTAATCTAATTCAAGCTTTTGACTTTATTCTTAAGCCTTCAAACTAGACAGGACTCGATTTAGTCTAGGTTTTAACTATTTCGTGAGAGAGGGATCGGGCGTTTGCTGGACAACATTCAAGTGATTAAACTTCAGTAAACTTCTCTCATGCGAGCGATCTTTATAACGCTTTTTACCCATTCTAGATGAAATAGTAGTAGGCGCTTTTTGAATTTCTGAGTTCATTATTTTACTATGCTCAAATTGGTTTGTTATATTAATTAGGTGTTAGGGAAGGGATTAGCTGCAGACACTTAGATTTTTCTGGGAGCTTCTTACAGCTCACTTTTCGATGATAGACCGAGGCGTTAATAAGCCTTTATTTACATATTTTACAGAAAAAGAAAACAATAACCCAAATAAATATACCCTGCATAGTTCTAAACAAAACATAAATTAAAAAAATAAATAAAACTTCACTGATTAATTTCATTAGATCATACAATTGTTTATAAATCATTGTTCATTGATCCATTTCGCTGTAAAATATGTAGGCCTTCCCATAGGGGAGTTTTGGTCCTTTGACGGTGACTAGCCGAACCTAAGATATTCACTTTATATACTTATTTATATGCTTGGAAAGACTTATTTCTGCTTCTCTTTTCGCCAAAGAATTTTCGATAATTTTTTTGTACAAATCTTGTGATAAACCATGTTAAGCGTGATAGTGAAATTTCGTTACATTCACTTGTTATTCTGAGGCAGATGTTAGTCTTGAACTAAACGATTTAAAATTAAGAGTTAGAATAGAATAGAAAAGCGGGAGGCACCGCAGCCACAAGAGGCTTATTGTGCCCTTAATTAAGTTAAATTTCTAATATTGAAATGCTGATTCCATTTATTAATCTAAATCTTTTGAGCTTAAAAAATGTTTTTCTAATAATTTCATAGAAAAAATTAAAATGTCGCAAAGCATAATTTTACAGTTGCTATCATCGACATTTGACGTTAAACTGGCGTGTGTAACCATAAAACAAGATTTGCGAAAAGATTTATGTTCGATGAAGGATAAAAAAGTAGAGGGAGCCAAGATATTACGGAGAAGTTTGGTCCAAGACCCCTCAATCCTGGACAACAGTGGATCTATATTCTCGGTTTTACCATAGGATATAAGCAGTAGCTAGCATGGGATTCGAAAATATTAAGTTAAATAACGGTTTCCCATTCGAGTAAAAACTGCCACTAGCGCGTGATTTTCAAAACATTCTTTATCAACTTACGTTCTATCCAAGTTTTATTATTTCACCGAACTTTGACGAGAAGTAATGAAGTACTGCAATCGTAGTGCGTATTTGAAGTTTAATTTCACTTTGCCTTTTAGGGAGAAGTACTGTAATCGCAGTTTAATTTTGCTATTTACGTACATATACGAGGGGGTACCCAAAAATAACCGGAATTGCGTTGCCGCGCATGGAGCTTATGTAGTACGCATTTCTGCCGCTAGACGTGTATAGCGCAATTCCTTGCCAGTTCAGTCCTGCCTGTGTTGTCTGCCTGGCTTGTTCTGTTCATCTGCAGTGATTGTTTTTACCAGCGCTGTTTTGTTCTTTTTTCGTTTTTTATGATGGCAAGTTTAAGTGAACAACGTGCAGCTCTGAAATTTTGTTTTCTACTCGGCAAAAATGCTGCTGAAAGTGTTTTAATGTTGAAAACAGCTTACAAAGATGACGCTATGGGAAAAACTCAAGTATACGAGTGGTTTACTCGGTTTAAAAATGGCGACATGTCGATTGATGACAAACCTCGTTCTGGACGTCCATCAACTGCCCGAATCGACGAAAATGTTGAAAAAATTCGAGAGCTGGTGTTCACAGACCGTCGACAGACAATTGATCAACTGTCAGAGAGTAGTGGGTTATCTTGGAGCTTGGTTCAGCGAATTTTAACGGAAGATTTGGGGATGAAAAGGGTTGCTGCCAAGTTTGTTCCTCGAGTTCTGACTGACAATCAAAAAGAACATCGAGTTGAAACATGTCGTGCTTTGTAACAACAGCTTGAAACTGATCCAGACTTTCTGTCAAAGGTCATTACTGGTGATGAGTCATGGTGCTATGGTTATGACCCAGAAACAAAGCAACAGTCGAGCCAATGGAAGACGTCATCTTCACCCCGACCAAAAAAATGTCGTCAAGTCAAACATCAAAACAATGCTGATTTGCTTTTTTGATGCCAAAGGCGTAGTCCATTCAGTGTTTGTCCCCCCAGGTCAGACCGTCAATCAAACCTTGTATTTGGAAGTTTTGAAAAGATTGCGCAATAGTGTTCGCCAAAAAAGACCCGATTTGTGGCAAACAGGAGACTGGTTCTTCCACCACGACAATGCACCTGCACACACAGCCATCTCTGTTACACAGTTTTTGGCTAAAAATGGCATGGTTCCGCTGCCCCACGCACCTTACTCGCCTGACCTGGCTCCGTGCGACTTTTTCTTATTTCCACGCATGAAAAAGGGCATGAAAGGTCACCGATTTGACAACATTGAAGAGGTCAAGAAAAAAACGAAGAAGGAGCTGTCAGCCATTTCTAAAGATGACTACAAAAAATGTTTCGAACAGTGGAAGCACCGGTGGGACAAATGTATTAGTTGTAATGGAGAGTATTTTGAAGGGGATAAGGTTGTTCTGTAAAAAGTTTGTAAATAAATAGCTTTTAAAAAATAATTCCGGTTTTTTTTGGGTACCCCCTCGTACCTTCCTATTTTATTCAAAACGTTACATCAAGATAATTGTTTTTGAGGTAACTTTGGAGACCGTAACTATAAGCATTATTTAAAAAGATCTCTCCAGTTAAGGATAAAAGGGTTAATCAACCTTTATACTCAACTTTTTAATCTATAAATTTTTGTAAAGGAGATAGTTAATGAGATATAGAAGGTTAAATTTTACCAGATTTCAAATTCATTCAAGTTTCAAACCGTTTTAACTCTCTTCCAATTTTTCAGATTTTATGAATTCTTTACCAATTGTAGAGAAAAGTTAGCTCTATTAATGGTATAAATTAGAATCTTCTAGTGATAATAGTTAATGAGATATACGAGTAGAAGGTTAAATTTTGGAGGTTTTCAAATTCGTCCAAATTTTAAACCGTTATATCTCCCTTCGTATTGTTCATACTTTAATGAATTCTCTACCCAATTGTAGAGAATAGTTAACTCTATAACTGGTATGAATTGCATTGTTTTAGTGTTAATAGTTAATGAGGTCAAATTTTGGAGGTTTTCAAACGTTCAAATTTTAAACCGTTGTAACTCTCTTCCTATTATTCAGATTTTAATGCATCTTTTATCCGATTTTAGAGAAAACTTAGCTCCATAACTGGTATAAATTGCTATCGTCTAGTTCTAATAGTTAATGAGATTTAGAAGGTTAAATTTTGGAAGTTTTCAAATTCGTCCAAATTTCAAACCGTTGTAACTCTCCTTCCTATTTTTTCAGATTTTAATGAATTCTTTACTGAATTGTAGAGAAAAGTTAGCTGTATATTGGTATAAATTGCAATGTTTTAGTGATAACACTCAGCCAAACTAAAATGCATAGTCTCAGTTTTTAAAGGAAAATAATTTACTTTGGTTAATAAAAAAAAAGTACTTCTTCTTCATCAGGCAATGTTGTTGGCACACTTGTTTCATTAATTTCTTAAACAAGTTATATTTTAAGGTGCTTTCATTCCTTACTTGGCGTCCTCTGATTCCCACCTCTTCCTCTCCACGGACCACTCTTAACGTAAAAAAACTTTTAAATACAGAAAAGATTTTTTTAAAAAAATTGGAAAATAATTTTTTTTTATTCCAAAGGCTCCTGGACTGGGAGTCCTCTACATAATCATCGTAATCGACGTCATAATATCTACATGATTGATAATTACAAACTAATCAGTAATAATGAAAACCAGATGGAAGATGTTTCCATTAAATTAATCTGATACCACGTTCCAAGAGCAGCACAAATGTTCCAGATACATTGTTTTATGTTGCCATTCACCCAATTTTGGATTGATTTTGGCTTGTATGATTTAGTGGTGACTGGTGAATGTCCTTGACTGGCAAAATGCTCTATTGTACCTAAGACGTAAAAATGGATACGATTTGTACAATTATGTTACTGATGAACTTAGGAATAGACAGATATTAGTGGTAAGCATATAACTGTTAGGTATTACTTAATTTTGTCGTTAAAGATATGTAAGTTCAGATAAATTTTTCTATTTTTCTCTATCTATTTTAATTTATCTGTAGCTTGTATTATAATTTAAGTTAAATATCAAATCGGCAGATGAAATAGTGTTCATGCCAATGTTTGTATACAATAGCTAAAGAATGAATGAATAAAAAACCTGTTTTTTATTGCTAGTAGACGCATCCCTTTTTTTAGTTTCTTTAATCGTCCTAATTTAATATGAAAAACAAAACAAAAACCGGCAAATACCTAATTTGAACTATTAAACGTTAAAAAAAAAAAATCACTGTTTGAACACTATCATTTTCTCTAACTACAATTTATTAATCTGAATTTCATAAAATGTAGGAAAGATAATCTAAATCTTATACAAGTGTACTAAAATGAAACGATTTCAGATCAAATAGCGTGAATTTACAGATAGTATAATGATAATGATGATAGTATAAAGACAAACGGTTTTCCGAACTTACTGAAGTAGATACATATATAAAATTATATATGAAAGAGATATATATATGTATATAAGACAGACCAATTTGCAAAAACTACTTTTTCTTATCACTGCGCTTCATAATATAAATTTCCAATGAGATCTCAAAATCGGAAATGAGCGCTTCTGTTACTACTATGAGAAAGTTAATAAAAAATAATTATACAAATTTGTAATACATTAAAGCTAGACATTTGTGAACAGATTAGAATAAAAATATTAAGAAACTTACTTGTTTTGTTTATTTATTTTTTTCTGGACCTTGAACACTTTTAAACATAAATTAACTTCTATTAAAAACAAGCTTATGTACATTATATTTCACAACAACGAGCATTTCATCACAAACGTTTTCTTTTTCTGAAAAATATGAATATATACCAACATGTGTTATTATGTATGGGCAAAGTATACTTACATAATTTGCCTTTATTTAATTATGAAATGAAAACAATCAAATTATACGCACTATTAATTAATGAAATGATGACCGACTGAAACATTGCTTCTTTAATCTTTTGAAATGATAATATACTACACATCAGTCTTTTTTATATTAATTAAAAACGAAATTTTTTATTTTATCTTTACTGTTGGCAGTCAACCTTTGAAAGACATCGTTAAATTGGAATTACATTATTTTTTTTTTTTTTTTTTTTTGGCGCATCAACAGCTGAGGTCATTAGTGCCCGGAGCTTTTTCCAGTGCACTGCCGGCCTCCGGACAGTGTTCTCTCGTTACAGACAACACTGTCCATCACCGGACAGTGAGCTGTAAGAAGCTCCTAGGAAGAGAAAATCTAAGGGTCAGCTGCTGGATTCGAACCCGGGACCTCCGCGTGGGAGTCCAGTATGCTAACCTCATAGCTAATCCCTTCCCTAAAATTACATTATTATTATTATTTTCAGTTTGATCAGAAAAATGTAGTTTATTGGTATTCCATATGTACTTAAATTCAATTATCATTTGACTTTACTAAAAGTAAGTCATTTTGTTTTAGAATATTGTTCTTAAAATTTAATAATGCACAGTTACATTTCAATTTCACCATAGTTAAAATATTTATATGTTATTTACTTCCTTTGATTTCTGTTGAACTTTTTCGAAAGAATTATTTTTATTATCCGATTTTGGTGAAAATTTAATTAGTCTGGTCAACATAGATGTAACACAAGGTATCTGTTTCTGTTTGTCCATAGAAGAATTATCTGGCACTCTAGATTCGAAATCTACAGCCACTCTTCGAGATACAAATGTAAGTATTGTCAAAAGATCATACATAGTTCCGCTTTCTCTAAGTTCGGCTGCTAATGCTTGTATAAACCAAGAACCATTTGTGGTGTTGCGCCATGAATAAAAACCTGTAAAAATAAAACAAATATTAATAACGAAACCATTTTCTTTGACCCATCGACAACTATGGACATAAGCGTTCCTACGTTTTAATCACCTCGTTTCAGGTGGATGAGTCTAAAGTGTTCGAACTGGTGTATAGTACACTTATAAATATCCCTATATCCCTTCAAAACTTTAAAGTAACGATTATAAACCACTTGTACAACACCTCGGTCTCATTGTTCCTGTAAGGTCCCATTGGCAACAGGTGAGCCCAATCCTTAGACTTGTCAATGTTATAGATTCACGACAATTTAAGATCTCACGGTGAATTTCGTGCGCTTTAATATCTTAGTTTTTTTATTTTAAAACTTTATCGTCCGGAGGTTTTGCTACGAACCTGTGTCCTGATACCGCAAATTCTCACTTTCTTCAAAAATAAGTCCTTAGCAAGTTTAGTGCAGTTATAAAAGTTATCCATGTAAAGAATGTGCCATTTGTATAAGTGCGGAGCCATTAAATCCATAATTGTATCTTTTAAAGGTACCACAACACCCGAATATAGTTTAAATCCACATGTATACCCAGTAATGGAGTCGCAGACCATTCTGACCAATATGCCATATTTGGTAATTTTGCTTGGATTGTACACTTTCATTTTTAGTCTTCCTCGCCATGGAATCACACCCTCATCAAGTGATAGATTTTATTTTGGCTTATAAACCTCTTTGAACTTTTCTGAAAAATAGTCGATAATTGTCTGCACCTTCGATAATCGATTGGAATTGATTTGAATGTCTTTATTATTTACGAAGTGTAAAAATTTCAAAATTTGAGAAAAAACGTTGCGAGGCATTGTTTTCGAAAATATTGGCGTCTCCTTAAAAGGATTAGTAGACCAATAATCACTCAATTTACTTTTCTTCACTAGTCCCATTATAATAACAAGACCTAACCAAATTTTTAATTCGGGAACTGTTACATCACACACATTTTTTAGTTTTTTTGGGTAATTTATGGGCGTTGGAATTTTGATGATAATAGCGATTTGTTTCAGTTGAAATCGTTTGCAACAAATCATCTCCAATAAACAGGCTCACAATATCGCCTATGTTCTTTTTATCTGGATTAAATGATTGTCCTGGGTTACCTTCAAATGGCAGATTATTTCGGGGTAGGTCATCATCGTTCCAGTCGGACTCAACATCGTCTTCCTCTTCAGAATCGCTAGAAAATTCACGTAGAACACGCGGACGACGCCTTGTAGAAAAATAATTATCAGAGCCACTTTCACTTGCACTATCACCAGTGCTATGGTCATAATCGTCAGGAATATCTGATAAATCATCTGCACAATTTTCTTCTTCTAAAAATATATTTTCGTCTTCGTTATCCATTTTTATCGGTATTTAAATTCAAAGTAGGTAGCAAACAGTCAAATAGTATAATTATAATTAATTGTTATAATTTTAGTTTTTCTAATAATGAAAATTTAATTCAAATTTTTTGATACCTCCACTACAAATAAACGTATTTTATTGCAATCCACGCGACGGTTTATCTTCATCTGAACTAAATAGCTTCAATTTTCACAAAATACGATATTTTGTGAAGATAACGGTTATTAAATACGATGCTGCATATTTACTAGAACATCGCATTTGCAGTTTTTAGCGAGAGTCAAAGTGCTTTAATGATTACATATCGCAATATGATTACTTCATATATGACGCTAATTGGCGTTCCCGGTCGATAACGTTAGTTTTGGTTAGGACGCCAATTAGCGTGCCCGGTCGTTAAAGTGTAATTTTACGCGATCCCACAGCTGTGGTGACATTCTGAATATACTTTCTTTTACTTTATGTGTTTGTCGGTCAGTGAGACGCTGTTCAAATATAATGGAAGCCATTAAAATTGTATTAAAACTGTCCGGTAGGACAGTTGTATAAGGGTTGATAAATTTAGCAATTAAAAAATCCGTTAAGAGTTGTGAGACCAAAAATAATAACTTGGCCCTCTGAAATTAAAGTGAACAAATTTGGACTTTCTGTTAATACTGGTAAAGAATGACGAATTTTCTTAATGGAATTTTCACCCGAAAGATTCGTTTCGAGACCCCTAAAGTGGTTTTTAGAAAATAGAATGTTTTTTTTAATTTTTTTTTTTTTTTTTTGGCCTTATTGTACAACGCAAATTAGCCATTGGTAACGAATTTATTTTGTTATTTACAAGAATGTAAACAAAATGAAAAATTGCTGGAATAGAACTGAAAAATGGATTATGCAAAAATGCGAACAAAGTATGGAGATCGGTAAGTTTAGTTGGCAAAGAATAAAATGCAAAAATTTATGGTTGGTATTTCTCTAATATGGATTAAGACTGTAATTTAGGAAATGCAGGGGATAGGTGTTTCAATAATACCGAAAAGTTCGTCCTATACAAGATGGAAACTCTAATGAAGGTTGTTTTGTATAAAAACAAGAATAAAATGATATGCAATTTGAGTAATAATTAATGATAAGCGACTCTAAGAAATCAGTATTGTACGAAATAATTAAAGTTGTTATCCTAAAAAAGCATTTAATGATTGATATATTACCTGGTATGGTTGAATACACAATTAAAAAATCAGCATATATAGGAATTTTATAATAGCAAACTGAAGAATCTTTTTCCGTTACTAAACTGACACCTCCATCAAGTCTCGAACCTTGGCAAGCCTGAAATAAAATTGCTCATTTGAAACAAGATTGAACTAAAAGTAAACTTTCTAGGCTTCAAACAAGGCCTGACAAGGATCGAATTGTATAGTAGGCAGGCATTCAACAAACTCATGATATACAAAACACTAATGCAAACAAATAAAATAAAATAACGGGCTTATAATGAAAACGCTATTCAGAGAAAAATGATCAGGTTTAAGCTTCAAGGCGTCTGCTTTCAAATTTGCCGTAAAGCCATTTATTCGAATGGTGTTGGGTTTCGATTTTTTTTTGTATCTTGAAAACTGTCGCTTAATTGAGTGCTCGATGTTTATTGGCTTGAATCTTTTATCTTAGTCTATTCTGGACTTCTACGGCTCATATGGCGAAACTGGCCGGCATATTCAGTAATCAAACGCACAGCTCTGACCATATTCATAAAAGCCAAACATTTATTAAGGAGATCATTAGTTCGTAGTTTCGGGTACCTCTACTCTACTAAGAGTTATAGAAGCCCTCTTTCTAGGAGGGTTTAAGAAAATTTAGATTCTTGGATGTTTGTCCAATATTGATACACGATACACATATTGATAATTCATGAAACTTTTTCAGTTTCTGGGAGGAAAATATTCATTAATTATTCCCAGAATTCTTAAATTTGGTTCTTTACATTAACTGAAATCTGCAAAAACTTTTTTAGTTTACCCAAGACAATAGTACTCATTAAGAAATTATTTCCGTTTCTCTTTACACTTAGAAGTTCTTTTGTTGTAACTAATAGGCTCAGATTTAATAAAATTAACATTAAAAATTATGATATATTTAAACTTGTTAAGTTTTATGTATACTTACAAGTTTCTTAATTCATAAGAAAGATATTTATTTACGGCTTTTGAAAGGACACACGATAAACCTAAATAAAATTAGTTACCTGAATAAAAAATATTTTTGGTTTTCCAACAAGTGACGGACACTTATCACCTCTAAAATTATCAAATACTTGTTCATGTTTGTATGCACTATCACTAGCGAAAAGAAGTCCTTCTTCACCATGGGTTAATATAGCTACTACTAAGCAGTCATAGTCCGAATGATCCTCAGCAGATACTGCAAAGTAAATAAACCTTAGCGTACAGGTTTCACAATCAGCAATAAACAATAATTTCACTGGAATATGTAAGCAATGGTTTGTTTAGATACATTATTGGCACAATTAGGAACGCCTTAAAAATAAGAATGCTTATAGTTAGACTCATTCAAAATTGCAAACAGAAAATCAGAGTTTTATGTGAATTATAATAAGAGTTTCAAATTGAGTAAAACAAACCAATTTGGGAGAAGCGAAGTCATGAATTATGAGCCACTTTCCTGGCAATACAATTGAGCACTGGTATCACAAGGTGAACATATCTGATTGGTTCGGTTTATTGCTTGATCAATATTCAATCACACATTATTTATAAAAATCTCAACATCTCTATTTCAAAAGCAATTATAATTACCTTTCTCTACAGTCTCTAATAATGCCTTTACGCCAAGATCATTGTAACTATGTACATCAAAATCTAATTTCTTGAAGCACATTTTCAACTGTTCGCTGTCAACATTGGTTCCATTTCTATCCTTAAGATTAGGGACTATGAAAGTTTGGTGATTAAAAATAATGGCTAATCCTCGTTTTTTATGATTCATGTTATAGAAATAATCATCTTTTCCAACTGAAGACTTTACGATGTGTTTAGGCTTGTTACTGGAACCACTACCAAAAATGGCACAAATTAAAAAATTATGAAACATGTTAAAAAAATCATATTCTATATTTAATGCATCCTATGAAAGGTGAAATTAAATGCTCCATATATTTCATCAAAAAAAAAGAATAACTTACAAAGAAAATCCCAAAGCATCTGCTGTGTCTGTTTGCAAATTATCATAACTATTGCTGTTTTCTTCCATTGTATAAACTGAATTAAACAAAACAAAAAACCTATTTCTGTATTGAACGAGAAGAGTGCACAGAAATGTAAGACGCTTAGTTCTCCTTGAGAATATACAAGAACAAACTACTACAAAAACATTCGAAAAAAGACACTTTACATGAATCAAATATCTTTATTAAACTTACTAGTTCTAATTTCTACTTTAATTTTATAGCTTTATATTTTATATAACCTTTTCTTAGTTTGTTCTGTTGAGTCCAATTTAACCTTGAACGGTAGAGCTTGGCGCTAATGTATAACTGGTGAACAATAATTTATAGCCCACTGAGTCACAATTTTGTTTTGTTATTATTAGAAAAATATTTATCGCAACATTTAATTTTTTTTTTAATATTTTGATAAACCAAAAATGCGCGCGGAGTTTAATTTTAAAATCAGAAATTTATATAAAAAATTGCAAAAATTAGGAAATTAATTTTACTTCAATAAATTTTTGAGTATAAATGCTACATGGCCATAGTAATTAATATAATAGTATCAACTATATATGTATGTATGTATATGCAGCATGTATCCAAATAATTCTAAAAAATACGGGTGTCTGCTGAATTTGTACTGGGTTATTAAGTTTGAACGAGGGGGGGGGGAGTTCGATTAGTTTAGAGGATTAAAACTTGTTATTATTAATCATAAAATTAGACCACCCTTTATTGTCTCTGCACCTTTAAAATACATAAAAAACTAAAATAACTGAAAGGTTATACTGCACTGCATTATTTTTAATTTTTTTTGCCGGCGCATCGACGTCTATGGTCATTAGCGCCTTTTAATTAAAAACAGTTAATTCCTATTCTGTTTAGTAGCGTTGTTTGGATGCCCTAGAGAAATGTTAGTTAACTGGCAATTAATTATATTAGCGTAGATAGAATGAGGCAACACGTTTGGGAGCTTTTTTGGTTTGTTGAAAGTCTTATAGCAAATTAAATATTTAATTAAATAAAATTTAATCTAAATATTTTCTTACCATTGTAATAGTCATTACAATACTTAACTCTCTTTCTTCTACGATGGATTTTAAAAGTTAAAATTCTTATAAAGCAGAAACTTAAAAAACATCCATCTTTATTAATATTTAAACATTTCTTCTAAAATCTGCAGTAAACTTTGTTCCGTATTTATTTTCATTGATGAAGAAAAAACATTTCGTCAATTGCATTAGTGACAAAAATTTTATGTCATGCTGTTTCATGGAATAAACAATTATGTGCGGGAGGGAGATTCATGACTTTTTCAAGCATTATCAGAACTGTTGCAAAATTCGTAATGGAATAATATTTGAACAATTTTAGACCCAAACTTTCACCGTACGCTAGCTCCCTAATGAACACATTCTTTATTATATTTATAAACGTAATTTCTTATTATATTTGTTTGTATGTGAATGACTAATATAAAACTCCAAAACAAAAAAATCAGAGGAGGCGTTAAAGCAAGAGAATGTACATAAGCTGCCGTTAAATGGAAATCATTATTTATTTGTTGCCAATTTATACACCAAGATTTTTCCAAAGGTAATAACTATCCGGAGGCCAGAAGTGCACTAAAAAGACCTCGGTCGCCTCAGAATGTTGATGGGACTTAAAAAACAAATAACAAATAAAATCCTTTTCGAAGTATTAATGTTTTGAGTAACGCTGACTTTACTCTTCACAGATTCAAACACACATAAAGGAACATTCACATAAATTAATGAAATCCATTTTTTGGTCAAAGAAAACCTCAAATCGGACTTGAGAATGTGGTGAAAATTTGACAGGAAGGCAACCCTTACTCTTACCTAGGGTAGTAAGAGAAAGTAAAAGAATGCTAAACTTTTACAGGAAAAAGAACACATAAAGTTGATTTTAATGGAAAATTGAGTGTTCGAGATTCAAATTAAAAACAAAAACAAACTTTATTTAACATACTTTACAAAATATTAAAATAAAATAAATTAAAATATATATTAACTAAAAATTATTTTATTTGGTTTTAGAAATGGTCAAGAAAGGATTAAAAGGCAGCAACATGTTCAACCTGAAATAACTAAGATATCACAAAGCTCACTTAAGCAAAGTGGCAAAGAACTTAAGAATCATCTTTAAATGATCATTTTTCACATTAATAGTACTAGGTAATCATTTAAAATTGTTATAACATTTATTAAAAATTGAGACAAATGACAAATAATTTAGAAAAGATTTGTAAGTTTAATTACTACAGCAGTGATAGAATAAAATGTATACAAAAATGTAAATTTATATTTAAAAAAAGTCATGTTATAGACCAACTAAACTATGTTGTTAGAAGTCTTCTTGTTTTTAATTAACTTTTATGCATGTATTTTTGCATTGGGCACGAATTTCAGCGACCGTGAAAAAATAAAAATTATCAAGATTTGTGACTGTTCAAATGTACCATTTCCTCACAATTTTTGTCTTCTACAACTAATTTCTTCTGCTTCCTGAAATATTTCCTTAATGAATGCACTTTTCTATATTTTTTTAGTTAGACTCATGCAATTAAAATTTAAAAATCGAAGCTAAGTACCCAGTAAACATGCTTAATCTGAATGTATTGCAAAGATAGAAATAAAAAAGTACTTAGTGATAGATTAAAGTGCCTTTACATTTAATCTGGTAACATGCGAATTTCCGCCACATGCTGTCAAAAAAATTAAAAATAAAAGAAACTTTTCTTAGGATTAATAAGATTTTAATATTGTTCAAAAAATAAACCCAAAAATGCATTGTAAGCGTATCATGCAAAGATTTATTGAAGTCCACTAACTTTCCAAATGATTCTCCATCTTCAATTGTCTCTGGTAACTTTCTATTTAAAGTTTCTGGTAAAATTAATGCTAATGTACCACTAGATAGTGCCAGAACTCCAAAAACTATTAGCGGTAGAGGAGTCCATACTTCAGCCTACAAATTAGAATAAATAAATAAATATTATAATTCATTATACGAGCATTAATCAAGCAAGGAAAAATAATTAAAAAGTTTAAGCAGCTTTAAAATTATAAATTATTGTGTAAATACCATAATATTGACATAAGGGGCCAAAATTCCTCCAAATCTTGCGAATGTGGAGGCCGCTCCTAAGCCCACGTTACGTATTACTGTTGGGAACTGCTCAGCGGTCAATACATAAACAGTACCATACGAAGATGAAATGGCAAGTTTTCCTCCCATGGCCAAAGCAATATTCAACCATCCCATGTCTATAATTAAAGATTTGTAAAATTAAAATAACTACATTGTTTTCAATGAATAAAATATTAAATAATCTTAGAAATAATTTTGTTAATGAACTCAGAATTTTCTTTTCGGTGTAATGAGACAAAGCTGAACGGTAGCCGGCAGTCACAGGGTGATAATATTATTATTATTATTATAATATTATGTTAAAGCGAAAAAATAAAACTTTTTTGCGATTGTAATTTTCCTCTGTCAGTAGGAAAACATTTTTTTTTTTTTCCAAAGCAAATGAAAAATACATAATACACACATTCAATTTTAAAGGCTGAGGTACTTGAAATTTTTGTAAAATTGATTTGTTGATACACATTATGAGCTACTAAGCTAATACAGTACAACCTCGATTAACCGGCCCTCGGTAAACCGGGATCATGTTGAGTCATCATCATAAGTACACCTGGATCGGCGCCGAAACAAAAGTTAAGTTTCGGTGGCGACAGGAAATTTTTTTGTCTTCCGATGTAACATAATTGTAGGCGTGGCAGCAACTCTTTTATACCTGATTTTCATAAAGGGTCATTATCTATGTATGTGTGTATGTAAAAACCCAAAATATGGTGCAATTAGTACAGAATTTCTTGGGATTTAACACGGTCTTACAAAAGACCATGGGATTTACGTGTCGTAAATGGTTGATTTTCAACTTCACGGTTGAATACATACATACTTATATACAAATCTATATTCATTGGTACAAATATACTATGTAATACTGTGTATTCAGTTTAACCGGGATTTCAGTTTCCCGGGTTGGGTATAGCCGGAGGTCAGCCCGGTTAATCGAGGTTTTACTGTATTTTGTCTTTGGAAAAATGACCCAATGATAATAGCATTTTTACAAACCCCTGATTTATGGAAGCTTTGAGAAAACAGCAACTTTTCTATTTACTTCCTACGTTGTATTTTGAAGAGATGGATCATTCATCGACCAATTTAATCGCTTAATATTAACGACAGTTAAATGAATAAAATCGTTCCTCTGGAACTGAAGCTGTGAGAGTTTTTGAAATAAGATAAAATTATTTTAGTAGGCAATTATTTAAGGCAGTGGTACCCAACTATACAAAAAATAATAACTTCCTTGAAATATGCGCAAGAGAAATAAAAATATGAAAAATATTTGAATAATAATATCCAATTATTTATTCTATTATTTATAGTCTTTTCTCACACCCTCTGGAATATCGTCTTGCAACCCCAGGGGGTGCGAGGATCACAGGTTGGAAACCCCTAATTTAAGGGAACAAAGTATAATACAAATTTCTTAATGTTTTGGTAGTTTTAAATTCTTTTGAGCAAGTCAATTCAAATCAAAACATCATGTTTAAAATTAAAGTGTGTCTAACAGAATATATATATAAAAAATATTAGAGGATAAATTAAATACTCACCGTATGGCACAAAAACAGTTGCTATAAGACAAAGTCCAGCTAAAATCATCGCTCCACAAAGAATTAATTTACGGCCCCATTTGTCAAGTGTTAATATCAAAAATGTATAAGCTGGAACTTCAACAGCGCCAGATATGACAAAATTTAAATATTCATTACCACCAAGGTTGGATGTATTCCAAGACAAACCGTAATATGTGCCACTGTTCACAAACCTAAATAAATTAAGGAATTTTTAGAAATTTCTATTGATTTAAATAATAATATTTCTAATTCTCTTAATTATTACCCATAATTACTTTCAAGATTCTCTTACTAAAAAAATATTTATAGCGAATGATGTGAGTGAACAAAATATCATAATTTGCGAAAAATCGTTGGCTGCTTAAACTTAATATTCCGTTTGAATCAGCACAACTTACTCAGAAGTTTTACCGGAAACAGAAGTGTTTTAAAAAAAATTATTGAACAGTTTTCTACAGAAAAAAAACTCCAAAAGTGGCATTTTCGATCGAAAGCTTGTTCTATAAATTTAATTTCTTATACTTGAAAACAGACTCTTACCACAGAAAAAAAATGATGAGTGATTTTTTTCTTAGATTTGGATATTTGAAAAGATCAATTAAAGAAGGACGTTTGGCTGGTTCTGCACCATTGACAATTGCTTTTCTGTCCACTTCGCTTTGTGCACATAATTCCTCTAGTACTGATTCATCTAATAACTTATTATTCTCCCGAGCAACTGCACGTAGATTTTCTTTAGCCTCTTCTGTTCTACCTTTAGTTAGTAACCATCTTACAGATTCAGGAATAAACCTATAAGAAAGAAAAAAATTCTTTAGTGTTTAAATTTATTATATACAAACAGCGGTGAATGTATACTTTTAGAAGCTCACCACCAATATGTAAAGAAAATAATCCCAGGCAAAGTGAGGGCTATTTGTAAAAATCTCCAATCACGAATAAAATATGCAGCTCCAGCCGTAACTAGAAATCCTGCCGTAAAGAATAACTGAAATGCAACGCCAGCAAACATTCGTCTTTTTGGTCCAACTAATTCCATTGCTGCAGAAAACAGAAAGTACATTTAACTAAATATTTTAAAACTCAATTCCTATTAGGAAAAAATTATTTGAAAATCTCTGCTCTTAATGCAATTTAGAGAAAAAAGTTTACTCTACTTTAATTAGGTATAAGAAAAATTGTATGTAGGTTATTAGGAACCCTATATGCAATCACTTGAAAGTAATGTATCGCAGCTTTATGTGTGAAGAAGGATGCTTCTATATACACAAAGTATTAATTCAAGGGAGCAATAAAAATTTCATTCTTGAAGAGGCACTAGTAGAGAAGAAAGATATAAGTGAAGTGACGGGACAAATTGGAAAAACTAGAATTTGTATAAGTAGGTCTGAGATCAGTAATATGAAGAAGTTAGAAATACTACATTACCTCCACTGAACTGCACTGCTGGAGAAGATTAAATTTTTTCCACGAATTGTACATATATGTACCGATAAATGCTGTAATTAACGCATTAGTAGATAGCCTGGACTCACTCATGCTGTTGAAATGTTTACTTTTCTTTGAAAATTGCAGAGCTCTCGATTACAATGTAGGGATACTTAGTTGACTCACGATATCATAAAACAGGTTCTGAACATCAAGGAATATTGCCGAGAATTGGCTTTGGATGAGTAACCTTTTGAAAGAGTTTTTCAGAAAGGAGGAATTAGGGACGGCCCTCAGCTCTTTCTACCAAAGACTAAAGAAATCAACTGCCAATCCAGGTGAATAGCCATAAAATCTTATCAGAGAAAACTTCATAGTATATGAGTGTTGGGTATGCAGAAATACGAGGAAGAATTAAGGAATTGAGTTGCCAGTAAATGTTTTACACATGGAATTAATAATAATTATAATAAAACAACTTTTGAAAAGGTTTGCAATATTACTTAGAAAGGTCACCATAAAAAAACGTTGTTGAGGAAATGATTTAGAGAATTAAGTGCAATGAAATATTACACTCATCATTATTTTACAAGTAGAAAAGTAGCAACACTTTGATATTTTGTACATGGTCTAAGCTATTATGCTATATGTCAACAATGCAAAAATAATAATATACTTTATATGAAATTGAAAAATATTAATATAAAAAGGAAAATTTAAAAGTATATTCGGTTTAGAAAATCCCTCAGTCGAAAAATAAATATAGCTTACCAATTACATATGCGACAAGGAAAACTCCAGAGGTTGTTGCTCCAACAACCATTCTTGTCAACATATATGTGTAAACATCAGGAGATATACCGACTAGAACTCCAAATATCACTTGTAGCACCAATGAGATGAAAAATATTGGTCTTCGGCCTAGCCTTGACAAACATTACTCACATATATGATTATGTTAAAAAAATAAAATAATATATATTGCTTTAAACTTTAAATCATTTTCAACTTTAAAGAAGTTAAATATTTTAAAAATTAAATCCTGCGGTTATCAAGTACCTCAGGTAATGATTCACCTGTCTGATAGATCCCCAAATATGATTGATCCTAGCATAACTCCTACCATAAGAAGTGAATCCGATGTCGCCCTCAACCATGCTTTGTCGCAAACTAAATCCCACTAGATAAATATAAAAAATAATTACTTACTGAAACCAACATTAGATTATTACATCAAGATAACATTGAACTATATAAATATCTATTTATCAGTTTTTACCTCCATGGAAATTGTATTTTTATAAATGGATTTATCATATATCCACGATGAGCATGCTACCGTACTAGTTGCTGGTGATCCTGATAAGAAATATTGTGATGTATAGTTGCTATCGTAACGTAAGCAAGATGACCATGTACCTTGGCCTTCATCCCAAGGGTAAAGCAATGATTCCACAGAACCATTTGGTAATAGTCGGTAAGTTGAATTTTCATCATCTATGGACACCTGACACCTCACAACAAAATTTCAAAAATTTTTATGTAAATACATAAACTTATTATTATGAAACATGAACTTATTATTTACCAAATGAAAAAATTCTGACCATAATTATATTTCAGTATTTGTGACCAATGTAAAGAAATGAAATAAAATAATTTTATGGACTTTTTTTAATGATGGTGGCGTTCAGGAAAAAGGACAACTTCCTTCATTAACAGCCTTCTAAAGAATTCGAAGAGTTTGATCTAATTCAAGTTACTCAGATCTTATTAGGGTATAAATTGGTTTAACTCAACCGTCATGCTCAAAACTAGATTATTTTCTGAAGTATCTTAAATCAAATTTTTCGTGCAAAATTTTACTAATTACAGTTGTACATCCATATAAATATTTTATTTTTAAAGAAAGTCGCAGCAACTTGTTTTCGAGAACATTTCGAAATACTGAAAAATATGTACATATATATTTTTTTAGGTTTATAGATAACCACTTTTTTCTAGGCTCATTTTAAAAATCAGTAATAAAAACGGCAGGTAACCAAGGACATGTGACAAAACTACCTTTGAGAATGAAAATAATTAAAAAGACTAAAAAATGTAGCATACAATAATATAGAAATAAAATATAGAAAACAATAATATGAGTTTCTTGTAGGTTTTTTCTTTCTTAAAATAATAAACTACCGGCCTAAACTCAACTAAAGAGAATAGATATAAAAACCAAATGACAACTCAGGATGTCCATAATTATCTATTTTTAGATGTAAGCTAATATAATTTGATATTGTTAGTGCTAGAAGATGAGGGAAATATTCTAGATAAAACCGGATGGAAATGAATGTACATCATTTTTACTTCCGTTTAACCCAATTTTGTTAGAATTTCATTTTTAGCTTGAGTTTACAATGTTAGTTCGTTGTTTTAATATTTATATTTACATTTTAATATTTATATATGTATATTTCATTAAATATATTCATTTTGTTTAGTAAATTAAAAGCAGATATTGATATCTTTCTGGTTTTCCTACTAAAATAAAAAAAAAATAGCGATTTGTATGACTTTTAGATTTACAATCAATGAACTTGAAGTAAACAAAAGAAAATAAATCACAGATGTCCCTGAAAGTTGTGCAATTATTGGAATGTTATTCGTTTAATGAAACCTTGCAAGAGGAGAAGAAAGCTCATTTTGTTATGACACTTATTAAAAAAAAAATAAAAAAAAACATTGCGTTAATGGAACTCGTTCTACATTAAATAGAGAATAATATTCACAAAAAAGTTTTTGTAACAATATAAATGTTTACCTATGAGCAACTTTGGCTTGTAAGAATACACCTGACAATTTATGTAATGCACAGGATATAGCTGGTAAACAGAGTAGTAAATAGATTCTTTTTTGGTACTTTCCAAATTGTCCGATACTAATTAGAACATCATCATAAGCCATTTCTTTCCTTTCTGGCTGCCTGGAAATAAATTTAATGGATTATTGTAAATCAAGATAGAAGAGAACACAAAGCAGTTTATTGTCTTTGATTTCCTCTTCAGTCTAGTATCCCTAGAAAGAGAACCATTTCTTCTGATGACCACAAAAGTACATATATTTGATACATACATTTTTATGTACTTACATTTGTTGTACATAAAAAATTAATAAGACTAAAAGTCAGACTGTTAGGTTTCTAAAATGTTTAAAACCGAAACTTATTATGGAACTTGAAAAACAACGCTACGTTCTAATATTACTCAAATCAATAATGTGACTTATTATAAAAAAAAAAAAAAATTGCTACATTATTTAGAAATGAGACAAATCTAAGAAAGATTTAAGTAAGCCAAATTATTTTTTAAAAAACAAAGTTAATTTCTCTGTAAAATGAAAAACGCTTTAATGATGAATTACTTAGGTATCAATATTGCATCACCTATTCTGTTAAAGCCATCATTGAAGTTACGAAATGAATTATTTTTTTAAAAAACAAATTCAGCTTAATTTAAGCATGAAACACGCCATCAAAGAAACTGTACAATATAAAAAAAATAATTATTTATAGCATTGTAATTTCAATAATGAATTTTTAAGATTGAAAAAAATGAAGCGTTAAACTAATTAATGTTGTTTCATTAGTTGTTTACATTCGAATAAACTGCAATCATTTAATAGGATCTTGTATACTTGTATAGACATATGTTGACATCATTACATAATTTTCTTACAGCAATTTAAATGACTTCACTTTTCTTTAAGAAATAAATTGTTGCAATTTATTGATAAACAAGTGTTACAATGTTTTATTTCAATTCTTGTACATTAATTCTCTTAGTCCCTGGTATTTTTTTGTTTAATATACGCAGCGCATTCTGGTGTATAACTATAAATTTAAACACTAAATATTGGAGAAAACACAAATTTGAAAATATGTTTGGTCAGAAACATGGGTTCGTCGGGAAGTTAGCTAACAACAACCTTATAAAAAAAAGGACTTTTTATTAAAAGTATTTCCCAGGCTTTTTTAAGTTTAAACATGGCATCTACGATTTTTTTTTTTAAATTTCTTGCACACATTTTAAGCTTACAGGTTTATAACTTCTTAAAAACTTTTAAAGTGAGTTAATTTTTAGGAGGTGAGATTGGAATCTCCTCTAAAAGAACATTTCAATGTAATATTTGTGATCTTATCTATCAACTGTGCAACGTTAACGAAAATTAATTAGTTGCTGTAATTCTGAACTTTAAGAATAAATTACTAGATTGGAAGATGGAGATTTTTGGATTTACCCTTGTAAAAATATATATATATTTATTTTACTGCACCAATTTTTCTGTAATTCACTTAGAAAATCGCACGTGTGGTTTTCCTGAAATTAAGATTACAAACTACTCCAACCAAGATTATTACTCTTATCTTGAATTTTTTTTTTAGCTGAAAATAAATTTAAAGTAAATCCTCCTTTTTCTTAAATTCTTTAATTACAGGATTTTAAATAGCTTCCGCATCTGTAACACATTCTACTCTTAGGTCTTTGAAATTCACAGTGAAAAGTATAGGTATCCTTTACAACAGATTTTATAAAATTATATAAAATGGTTATTGATTTTTTAAATTAGGTAACTTTCATTTGTGTTATTGTTTTCATTATTTAGCTTTAATTAATCGCTATAAATAGAGAAAGAACAAGAAATACTAGAAATATAATATTTTAATAAGAAAACTAGTTAGTTAAAAAAAAAAAATATATATATAATTTAATATATTATATATAATATAATATACAATATATTATATATTATATAATATACAATATATTATATTGAACCATTAATAATTATATTTCAAAATTGTCTTCTGGGGGGGGGAATGTAGCTAAATTTTTTAGGGGGAAGTTCAGTGTGTCAGTCAGTGTATTAGGTCATTGTCACAATAAGATAAGGCTTCCAGTAATTCCATCTAACAATGGTCAAAAAGAAAGAAAATATACACATTTATTAATAATAAGAGTATCTAATTAATTCTTTTTTTTTAAGTCACTTACTTTTTGCCGTCGTTAATAACTTTCTGTACTATACCGTGCTATACGTCACCCGACATAGTTGTACATCAATACTGAGCTTAAAAATGTGGGCAACCCCTTGACACACACACACTCACACTACAGTTCTCCAACGCCGCACATGCGTTCTAATTCGTTTAACGTCAGTGAAAATCACCTGACTACTTTTTTTTACAGTAAAAATATGTTGGTCGCTTTAAACACAAAATAACTTTTCCAGAATAGCTTATATTTATTTATTCTTTTTATTTAAATGTTTTGTTAAAAGTTTCTTCATACAAAATTATATGTGTGTGAGGATATTAAAACATTATACCAAAGAAAGTTAAAAAAGTCACTACTACTAAAATAGGAACTCGTATATTCCTCGTAAGTTCCTAAAATGCCTGTATTTTTATTTTCTGTGATCTCTTGTAAGAAATAGTCCATCTGTGGATAACTAAACTTTACTGTAGAGCCACTTTACTCATTCGATTTCCGAGTTTTTTTAACAATTTATTATGAAATTTTTTTATATATACAGGGCGATCTATTTAAAACGCACCAATCGCTAATAACTTTTTAGGAAAACGGAATTTCGAAAAAAACCCATGAAGTAAACTATATGCTTTTTTTTTTTTTGTTTAGTATTAAAATTTTCCACCCCCGATGCTGTATCTTCATTTTTGGCGGAGTTACGGTCAAAAACCCGATTGGGGTTTCATAAGGACAACTGGTTTTGACAATGATTATGAAATTGAAAACTACGTAAAAAAAAACTGTGAAAAATGACGTTAACTCCGTTTCTATATTCCAAATATTAGTCGAGATATTTAAGATCAAAGTTACAATTTTATCTATTCGTGATTGGGTTTCCGATATTAATTTTCCACCAGAAATACACGTTTTGGGAGGTTCTCTAACTGCAAAAAATGTTATTGGTGACGCAAACTAAAAATAATAATAATAATTGAAGATAGGGAAGGGATTAGCTATGAGGTTAGCATACTGGACTCCCACGCGGAGGTCCCGGGTTCGAATCCAGCAGCTGACCCTTAGATTTTCTCTTCCTAGGAGCTTCTTACAGCTCACTGTCTGGTGATGGACAGTGTTGTCTGTAACGAGAGAACACTGTCCGGAGGCCGACAGTGCACTGGAAAAAGCTCCGGGCGCTAATGACCTCAGCTGTTGATGCGCCAAAAAAAAAAAATAAAATAAAAATAATAATTGAAGATTTTAAAACATGTAGTGTGATGTAATGGTTGTGGGTGAATCAGGATAAATTTGTTTATAATAAATATATATAAATATATAAATATATTTGTTTATAAATAAATAAGAGCAATCATCACATCATTTAATGCAACCATTATGCAATTTTATACAATATACAATTTTTTATGTAGTTTTCACAATCATTGTCAAAACCAGAGGTCCTTATGAAACCCCAAACTGGTTTTTGACCGTAACTCCGCCAAAAATGAAGATACAGAATCGGGGGTGGAAAAATTGAAAACTAGACCAAAAAAAAAAAGTTGTGAGTTTTTTCGAAATTCCGCTTTCCTAAAAAGTTATTAGCGATTGGTGCGTTTTAAATAGATCACCCTATATACGATTTATAAACTGACCAAAACTAAACATTCCTTAGAAATGATATCTAATCAACGACTGGTCAAGAGTTATCAAATTCCAAATTCGTAGGAAATTGTTTGATCGCATAAACCACTTTATTTTGATTACGCATCATCTGAGGTCCGGGAGCCAGTTTTCAGTATTTTCTCGATATAGACATGGTCAGTCCATCATGGAGTTGTGAGCAATAAGAAACAGCAACAACACTAAACTTATGTTTGAGTTAAGTTTTACTTGAAAACACAAAACTATCTACTTTCAACTTGGTACACTAATTAAAAAGTACATAAATAAAAAGCTACTAAGTATATTTTGAAAAATTTTTGGGTCAAATTTGAATTTTAGACGTGCCCAAAAATATTTAGAAAATTTGAAATTCACGACCTAGTAATTTTGGCTCCCAGAAGAGACATGTAAATGGAATGCTATTGTCTGTAAAGTAATTGATAAAGAAAACCAAGTAATTGCCCATAACATCTGAATGAGACTATTTAAAAATAAAAATAAAAGAAGTTTTTAAGCTCCGTCTATCTAACACATATTTACAGTGACAACTTAGTAACGAAAACCTGTTACGATCATAATCAGAATCAACAGAAAATACAAGAAAATTTCCAAATAGATTTCGAAACTTTTGAACACTAACTGTTATCACAGAAATTATCATAGAAATTATTATTGAAATTCCAGAAAGTGAAACTAGCTTGGCTACTGATTTTTAAAATATAAGAAACCAAAATGTAGGAACTAGTTTCAAAATGTTTGTTTTGTTTTGTAAAAATGTATATTAATAAAAATACTGAAATTTTCAAATTGATGAAATTTGGAAATAATTGTTGATTATTTAAATTTTTGCCCTTAAATACTGATAATTTTTTAATGAATATATTTTTTTTTAAACTTAATTAGTTTTTTTTTTTAGAAAATACAATATATATTGTAGATAATTTTCTGTCACTTTAAATTTTCTTCACCCAAATTAACTGAGGTGGATCTAGATCAGTAGTTCTTACTGGTATTCCGCGAATATGGTTTATGTGTTCCGCGAAGTTTCAATTTTAAATGTATTGAAAATTAGAAACTTAAGAAAGATACGAAAACCAAAAAAATCGTTCCTTTTTTTTTAATTTGAATTTCCTACTACCAAAGCTGGCCTATCTTTTTAAGTCATAGTCTTTTACAGCATTTTTCCAGTGGAAGTGAATTAGTGATGGGCAAAATCGTTCATTTCAATGAACGAGTCTGAACGAGTCGTTCATTTTATTTTTAATTTTGATTATTACATATATCTTTTTTGAAAATTATATTCGATTTTTTATTATTCATTAATTTTAAGTTCTTGCTAAATACCGAATTTCAAATTTTTTTAATGTTAGTGTTCCGCGAGAAAAATATATACATAATTGTGTTCCGCGTCTTTGAAAACGTTAAGAACCACTGATCTAGATTGACTTCATTCCTCTTTAAAGTTCAAAGTTGGGCTATATTGGCCAAATAAACACTTCTGACCCCATCTTAAGGTCTTACTAATCTGGTATTTCCATCTTTAAATGACACTTCTCAATTATTTTGGTCATAGGCCACTGAAACCTTGACGCATTATCATCCACTTAAAGAAAAATAACTCTAACGTTGTTGTTTTCCAGTGTTTTTTTAAAATTTTTTATAATTTTTTTAAACACATTGTTTCAGTTACCCTAGATATTCTTCTTTAAACTGGTTTTGAGACTAATTGACTCAACCTTGTCCTGTATTTCACTTTTTTCCATTTAATTATTTTACAAAACAAAAATATATATATATATATTTTACATGAAAATGAAAATGCTACGTAAATAGAGGAGATAGCTTGCTAAGTTTGCAATAAATCGTTGGACACGTTCTCATGAAAATCACGGAACAATTTATACAACTCTTGTTTAAAAAGTTGTTTTTGGCTGAAATGTTCTCAAAGTATACTTGAAATTATAATAATCACTTTTCAGCTGACTTCCATTTTGTGCTATTTCATTTTTATATATATATATATATATATATATATATATATATATATATATATATATATAAAAAAACATTTTTACGTTTCATATAAATAAACGTCCTTTGGTCAGGGTTACTGGCCTGGGATATAAGAAGAAGAAATAAACCAAACCGCCTATAATTATCTCTTAGGTGTATATTTGAATGTGAGAATTTGAAAAACATATATGTTTCGTACACAATAAACCTTAAAATGTAATTTCCGGTAAATTATTTCTGTTTTTAAGATTCAAATTTAAGATTTACTTTATTTAAGAATTATCGAGTTTAAATAAATTTGACCTCAAAACTAATATTATCGCTGAAAACTCGATATCCAAAATCGATAAAAATCACGATAATTACCATTATCTGTGGCAAAAAATGGATATTAAATTGATTATTCAGTAAAGACCCACTAATGAATCGAAAATATGAGATATTTCATACGACAAAATGTCTGTGAATACAAGTTTGATAGATTCTTGCAGAAAAATTGCTTTTTAAGGCAATTCTAAGAGAGATAGAGAAGGTTAAACTTTCTTTCTGGTGTATCATGAAAGTGTAATGTACGACCTCATTCCTTTAAAAAAAAAAAAGCTAATATGTATTCAATATGTAATTAAAATTCCAAATTTGAATATAATCGGCTAAGCGAAAGTGTTATTTCACTGAATAATTTTTGTGATTAGTAAATTTCATTATTACCAATATTTTTAAATCAATTCGTATTAAACAAGTTGCTTTTACCTTTGTTTTCCTGCTGATATAAAACGACGTAAAAACAAAAAAAATCTTAAAAGAAATTTAGAATTTATTAACAAAATATGCAAATCACATTGTCGCAATAAAAGAGTATATAAAAATTAACTTCCGTTAAATTTATCTTCATTTGTCCGCTTTACCTTGGCATTTATTTGCATACGTTAAGTTTTAACATTGATTTAGTTAGCATGAAAAAATAAATAATAAATAATAAATAAAGCTCAAGGATTAAAAAATTTCCACACTACTTGAATTAGTAAAGGATACTAGCAAGTTTCTAAACAGAAATTTTTCTAAAATTTTAAGAATATACGAGGGTCGTTTGAAAAGTCCGTGCAAAAATAAAAACTACTTAATTTTTTGGGGTAAACCTTTTTTATTTTTCAACATAGTCTTCTTTTAGGCTTATACACTTCGTCCAACGCTGCTCTAGTTTGTTGATCCCTTCCGAATAATAGGATTTGTCCAAGTCTGAAAAATAGCCATTCGTTTCTGCAATCACCTCCTCGTTTGAAAAAAATCTTTTTCCCGCCAGCCATTTCTTCATATTGGGGAACAAATAGTAGTCCGAGGGAGCCAAGTCTGGAGAATAGGGGGGATGTGAAACGAGTTGGAACCCTATTTCCATTAATTTTGCGACCACAACTGCTGAGGTGTGAGCTGGTGCGTTGTCGTGATGGAAAATGACTTTTTTGTGGGCCAATCGTGGGCGTTTTTCTTGCAGCTCGGTTTTCAAACGGTCCAATAACGATGAATAATATGCACCTGTAACAGTTTTACCCTTTTCCAGATAGTCGATGAGGATTATTCCTTGCGAATCCCAAAAGACAGTCGCCATAATCTTTCCGGCCGAAGGAACGGTCTTCGCCTTTTTTGGCGCAGATTCCCCCTTGGTAACCCATTGTTTAGATTGTTCTTTGGTCTCAGGAGTGTAGTGATGTATCCATGTTTCATCCACAGTGACGAAACGACGCTTAAAGTCATGCGGATTCTTCTGGAACAGCTGCAAACCGTCCTTGCAACACTTCACACGATTTCGTTTTTGGTCAAGCGTGAGCAATCGCGGCACCCATCTTGCGGATAGCTTTGTCATGTCTAAATGTTGATGCAAAATATTATGTACCCGTTCATTCGAGATGCCCACAGCACTAGCAATCTCACGCACCTTCACTCTTCTGTCATCCATCACCATATCATGGATTTTATCAATGATTTCTGGAGTAGTAACCTCAACAGGGCGTCCAGAACGTTCAGCGTCACTTGTGCCCATATGGCCACTCCGAAAATTTTGAAACCACTTATAAACTGTTCTAATCAAAGGTGCAGAGTCACCATAATGTTTTTCAAGCTTCTCTTAAGTCTCCTGAGGCGTTTTGCCTTTCATAAAGTAGTGTTTAATCAACACACGAAATTCTTTTTCGTCCATTTTTTGAAAATCACTCGACTTCCTCGATTCAAACGAATGCCAAACACAAAGAAATAGACCGATCTGGCTGAAACTTGGTGTGTGCTCTTCCAAGAGCTGCTACTAACTAAACATAACCTCGATACGCGCCAGTAGTGCTATCTCTCTGACTTTGCACGGACTTTTCAAACAACCCTCGTAGTTACATATTATGAACTTGTGAATGTACAATATAATAATGTAGAGTAATGCCTATTTATTCAACGTGGGCTTTACATCCAACTACCAATTTAGTTGCCGCGGACGAAGTAAATCTAGTACTAATAAATCATACTTTACTGTTATCCAATCAAAATAAAGTAAAAAAAAGGGTAAAGTAATCGACTATTTTTGTGAGGCGGGGCTTAACGTCCAACTACCAATTAGATGTCGCGGACCGGGGGGCGGGCGGAAGCTCATACTTAACTTTTACTAACAAATAAAAAGAAGCCATACGCGGGATTCGATCTGGGGATCTTTCACTTACAAAGCCACGCTCTTGTCCACTTTACAGATACCTACCTATACATACAAAGTATTCTCTAAAAATCACTTTTTTTTTTGGACATTCGAGAGACCTAAATATAGATTATTCCAGTCTATATAGGAAATCATAAACGTACCTTGAAAAAAAAAGAGGCAAATCTATTGCACTGTATGGGAATAATACGATTTTTAACGAGAATGAATTTCAACCTCTGTTTCATTCATTTCAGACACTACCTTGTTTTTATTGATATTTATAAAGCTCATACTCCAAAAAATTATTTTCATAATATTTAGTATTAATTAATAACAACAACAAATTCTCATTAGCGCATAATATTAATAAAATTCTGTTATTATGAAAATAATAATAGTTATCGTTTTTAAACTAATCAATTATAGAATTTTAATTTGTACATAATAATCTTACAATACCTTATTTTACTTTACAAAAGAAGTAGGAGATAAAATAAAACATCTGGATGGAAGCCAGAAAAGATCCTAGGTCTGTACATATCATGGGCAAACATTTAACCTTATAATGATTTCAGTGTAGTTAAGTAGTAACTAGAATAATATGGGAAGTATATTTACTGCCACGTGGGTTAAGGTCACAGACCCAATAGACGCAATTAGTATCCGATAAAATATTTCTTTTATAACATTTTTTTTTTAAATTTAAAAAGAAAAAAAAATTATTTGCCCATTTATGGAAATAATCTTAGAAATAATTAATTTAATCTTTTAGTTAATTTAAGTTTATTAAGTTATTGTTACATTAGAATTCAATTTTGCAAAATTCAGTAATTTTTCCTTGTAAAGATTTATTTTTATTTATTTATTAAGGTATTAATTTTTATTAATTATTTATTTTTATGTGAAAAAATTTGTTCAAGGGTTTTCTTCCAACCATAGAACTTTCATAATTAAAATATCAAGCAAAGCATTAGTCAGGACAAAGACTGAGCTAAAAGCTAAAAAATAAATAAATAAAAATAATTGTTAAAGAGAATTAAATAAACGATTTCTTCCAACATGGGAAAACTATGGTAGCAAGTTTTTAAGCCATAAATAACCCTAAATTCACAATTCATAAGGAAACGTACTCACCCATATCTTAAATTAAGTTGCCTAGAAAAAAGATTCTAATAAAAAGTAAAATTTTTTTATTTTATTCAGTTAGCGCGTATCTCTAATGGTAGTTACTTCAGAAGTGTATTGTGCGATGGTAACATAAGCGAAGTCTTTACACCAAACTGTCTAAACTACAAATTATGGATGAAGTCCTAATCTGGTCAGGGATATAACAAAACATGCAATAGATAAAATTAAAGCATTGCAAACCTAATATAGTAGCATAGATTTACATTATATTGTGAAGGTACAATGTGCAAAAATTAAAAAAAAAAAAAGGCATTTTCTATTGATTTGAAAGATTTTACAAAAAAAAAAAAAAAACTGACTATAGAAGATAGTTCTAAAATTGAAATACTTCCGGGTTTGATGGAGGCAATCATGACGTAATCCTTATTTATGAATGGATAACTAAACGATCAGCAATTTTAAAATAATTCAATTCGTCTTGCTAAGAGAAGTGCATGTGAGGTTCACATCAGAATTTAAAAAAATAAATTTGATCATTTATATAAGGCAACTTAAATAAAAATAAATAAATAAAATAAAAAATAAAATAACATATGAAATATCGATCTTGTATATAAATAATTGAATTCTAACGAATCACAAAAATGGACAACAAATCACACAGTACCCTTAAAGAGGCAGGCAGATCATTGTAAATTAAACGTATTGGCGCTATGTAATGTGAAGTATTGTAGGTTAAGGTCGGTCAGTATTATAATGAATGGGCGAGAAAACGAGACACTATTTACTTGATTATATAATGTATAACTGTAGTTCTTATTTTGTAGATTTGTACATTCGTGTCATCGCTATTATTAATATCGGCATTTCTAATTTTGTCCTTCCTCTTACGTATTTGAGGAAGTATTGTTATGAAGTAGTTTTTCTATTTTGAGTTTTGATCGGGAAAACATATTTTGATGGGAAATAGGTTGTTTTAAAGAGTAAATCTATTAATTTTTCTAAATGAAAACTCCACTTTGAAGAAGGTTACACCATCACGTTCTTAATCGGATAGTTTCTGTGAATAAGTTTAAAAAATAATTTAGGCAACATGTTCTTTTTAAGCTAAAAAATAAACATTAATAATTAAAAAAAAAATACTTTCAAGCTTATGGCTATAGTTCTCGGACGGCTCCATTGATGAAAAACGGAGGTAGCCGCGATGTAAGATGTTAAGCCGACGTATGCGTCACTTGGGTAAGTTTAATATGGAATTAATCCATCAAGGAGATATCATTAGACGATCCTAGACCTCTTGCAAAGCTATTGCAGACAGAAAAAAAAACGTGAAAATTGGTACATAATTGGCCTGGGTTTTTAGTACATAAAACGCCAGACTGTCTAGCATGTTTCCATGCTACCCTAAAAGAACCTAAACTATTTACGGAATAGCAAAATAGAGCCAACAAACGGTGTCCGCACAAATAATTGGAGGGGGAAAGCCACGGGCCGGAGATAGGCTCAAAAAATATTATTAGCCACATCTATAGGTTTATTAAGTCATTACTCCAACTGGAGGCCATTCAGACGATCATAAACCTCTTGATGGATTACTGCAACTGAGAGCCCATAAACGGTTAGCTGTGTAGGTTTATATTAGAGTTTAAGCTACACTAACAAATCGCTCTCCAGATCCTTAAATCTGGTCATATTACCGAATTTTATTTTTTCAAATATTTTCTAGAGTTCAAGTTGTAGCATTAAACGTTGGTCATATTGTTTACTGAGAATAAGTATAATTATTGCATAACATTGCAACAATTGAAGTGCTAGCAAGGATCGCTGTTTTTTTTTATGTCTCCACATTTGCTCACGTCTTGTGATAACATAATATAGATATAGATTCCTTAATGTAATGTACATTGTAATTTGATGCAACAAATTTCAATTATTTATTTAATATGGCGGATGGTCTGCGATTGCAGATAATGGGTAAATGAACTTTGAACTCAACAGTTTGAAAATTCAATTGATAATAGTCGAGTTAATAAATAAAAATCATAATAAAAAGAAGAATAAAGAACTGCTTTTGTTAAAGATTTTATCAATAAAATTTTTAATTTTTCAATAAAATTTAATTTTTTCAATAATTTATTATTGTTATATAAACTTTCAGTCACTTAAAAATGACTAGAAAAAAAAAATTGATAATTGATCCACTTCAATATCGTATGTTTTATATCTTTTAGAGTTCTTTAATCTCTATATTGTACGATAACGTTTTGTCTCAATGAAATAAAAATTTGTAAGCCTATTTCTTATGAGATCAACTAAAGCTGCTTTAACCTTTACAGATGGTTAAAACTTCTAAAGTCAATGCTTTATTCAAATACATTAGATTTTGCAACTGTTCTATAATTACAAAATTTGTATTATAACTTTAATTGCACCAATAATTCAGATAATTTATTCGAACTAAGAAATTTGGAATGTTCTAGACTGGTCTTTCATTTCTCAAAATCTTCTGAAACAATTTCAATACAATCTGGAAAATACAGCGCTACGTCTATCTTACTGACAATTGATGAAACTTTGATTGGATTCTTAACCTATTTTATGAAAACTGTATATAAGAAAAATCAAAAAAGTGTTTAATGTAATTAAAACATGTTTTTGCTTTTAAAATACAGTCACAAGATCTACAACGAGATTTTATTTAATTATTTTTTAAGCAAAAAGAATTAATTAATTTCATTTCGAGTACTTTGATAATATCAAAATGAAATCAGCTTTAACTTGTTACTCTTTATCACACCGCAAAAAGCTTTCAAAAGGTCATTCATTTAATCATTGCTTTTTGAAAATGATGCTAAATCTACGACAGTTAATAAATTAAAAAATAACCTCGCCTTAGGCCTATGCCTTAGGATATATTTAAATTATAATATAAACTATTCAACAGAAACTTATTTATTTGAACTTAACATTAACCAGAATATTAAATGTTTTATCGTATTATACGAAATAAGCAAGTGATTTCTAAAATACTTGATATAGTAAATTGAGTATTTGGGGTTTACTGTAAAAAAATGCCACTTCTCTAAATTGGTTTTCCAACTAAATAATGTAAGTGGTAACTCAATAAGTGTTTGTCTTAAGGGTTACACGAGAGATTTTTTATAACCTAAGAAAGAGTTCACTGTAATTCACATATTGCATTTATACAATTTACTACTATTTTAATCTGGTAATAATTTACTACCAGATTGACTACGTCATTAAACTGAATCCTTGTACATATGTACTTCAAGATTCATTGTTCTTCTTTTTTATTATAATTAGTTCTCATTGCTTCCTTCTACAAATATATGTAAACTATAAACAAACTAGCTATCTCTAATAGTTTATCTGTGTACACACAAGAAGGATAAAGTGTTCGATAAAACTGCTTCTATAAATCTACTATATTAACAAAAAAAATATGGAGTGTGGACTCATGTGACTTTTACTAACTAAAATCTCAAGGTTCAAGCTCTAAATTTTTAAAACATTCCTTCCTTACAGCTTTTAATTCTGAAATCGCAGCTAAAACCTAATCCTGACATTTCACAGTCAATCTTCTCAAAATAAATGAGGCATTTAAGTGGTCAGCGGTTTAAAAAAAAAAAACTGTAGCGGCTTGGAAAGTTCGGTAAGGGTTTTGTGTTGGAAGAGCCTTTGCGAAATTGCCAGAAAAATCTGTCAGTTGGACAAGCTGTATTCCGTCACCAGCTATATCCATCTCTCTCAACTTATAAAAAAGTTATGGTTCTCGTCGGGGTGGATGGGGGGGGGGGGGGGGGGGGGGGGGGGGGGGGGGGGGGGTGGGGGGGGGGGGATGGGGGGGGGGGGGGGAGGGGGGGGGGGGGGGGGGGGGGGGGGGGGGGGGGGGGGGGGGGGGGGGTGGGGGGGGGGGGGGGGGTGGGGGGGGGGGGGGGGAGGGGGGGGGGGGGGGGTGGGGGGGGGGTGTAGGGGGGGGGGGGGGGGGTGGGGGGGGAGGGGGGGGGGGGGAGGGGGGGGGGGGGGGGGGGGGATGGGGCTCTTGTTATGTATCAAGAGGTGGATTTGTTTTCTACTAAGTACCGAACTCTAAACCAGCCTTTCACATTGACGCAATAAGTGCTAGTTCCATAAATTTCCTAAAAAGACTAATCCAGGATGTCCTCTCCTAAGCGGTGCAAGTCATTGTTTAATCGATGCGCGCCTAAAGAAAAAAAAAAAAGTAATATTCGAAGACGTTATTCCATTACACATTCAAACTACTAACTTCTAGATTTTCTAATAAATTTTGGTAGCTAAATTACAGACAGGTCTCCTTATGGGAAAAAGTCGAAATATAAAGTTCCATCTTCAAGCTAATTTTTTTTGTCTTTGCAATATTTTCTTAACACAAATGCAGGTAATAATAAATTTATATAAACGATCATTTGTAAAATGCACTTTTTCGAACTAAGAAGACCTCAAAACGAACTTTAAAAAAAAAAAAAAACAAAAAAAAAACTCAATTTCCAAATTAGGCATGATTGCAAATACTTTCCTAACCTATGTAGTAAGAAAAACTGAAAAATTGTAAGACTTGAAACACGTGTTTCTAAAAGCGTTAAATCAATAGTAAGTTGACCTTTGAATATAAACTAGAAAATGCTAGTTATATCAACGTCAAATATTTGAACCGTACATTTTATATTCAATATTGTAGATTACACTAATATAACATGATTTCTCTTCTATTTAGAAATAAAATATTGTTGTATAAATAGTATATTTAATCCCTTACAGAATTAGATAAAAAATGTTATCCAATGTAAATGTTTAAGTATAGAAAATTGTTTTTCTTGTGCTTTCTAAATCGATAAAAGAATATTTTTAGCATTATCATTCTATAACAATAACTACTAAAAATGGGATACATTTGATGATTGTTACAGTGGTAACTTTATCCATTTGTAAAGTTTATTTTCTTGCAAGAATTATCTCATGGAAATTTCATTTTTACTTCACTTTTTTAAAAATAATAATAAAAAATCTGAATATGTATATAATATTCAGCGGTCCAAGATCAATAATGTCACTGAAATACCGACATTAAGTAGGAAAATAAAGAGGCGGATTTGGATTTACTGGGAAGAAATGTAAAAGGGTGAAGAATTTCAAGCGCTTGAGAAGAAGCGATCTCCAAGGAAGGCAATAAGAATGTTGCATCTAGTTTCGTAGAACACTAGTATTGCCAAAAGAAAAAAAAGAGAATATTTTCTACTCCATATTCGAGGGTATTCTTAGATTTGATGCCGAGAATTTGCACTTTAACTTGGAATTTGCCTCTCAAAGAATTAGAAATGATTATTGAAGATAGGTGTTTACCAAAAACCGCGAAGAATAGTAAGTGGAACGGGGATGGAAGAAATTAGAATATAAACGATGAAAAAAAACAAACAAAAAACAGAGAAGTTGAGGCAGTGGGAACATCTTCTGGAACCCGCCTGGCAGTTAGCCAGAGATGGACACTAAGAGGATCGAACCCTAGAGAAACAACAAGAAAAGAGGAAAGATATTGCAGTCAGTGGCTTAAGGCGTGGAATCTGGCAGAATAGAGATTTTGGAAGGAGGTTATTAGTTGTCGGTAACGCAACAGGGAAGTCGCCGGTTGAGTACGTCTAAATCTCGTTAAATTAAAATCCGAGGCCTTAACCGAAATCGAACTTTAACACAGAATGTCTTAGCTGTGCAGTTTAACGCATTTAACTGCTTAATAAACCTGGCGCTTACATACCTACATTATGTAGGAAGGTTAATGTAGAATTCTTAAAGTAAAATAAAAAGATAAAATAAAATAACAAGTTTTTAATGAATTTTTACCCATGATTATTAGGGTTTATTTTAGAAAACAGTAGAAGCGATAGTGCTTTAAAAGTGTAATGCTATTAATGATACAGTATTGTAAATTGCCTGACACCGCATTCATTACAAAAGCAGATAACACTTTCTTTATGAAAAAAGAGGTAATAAAGATTACCGTAAACAAATTTTTAATATTTTTTTAGCTGACATAATCCTTAAATGAATGGTTACAAAATTTTTCTTTAATTTTCTTCCTTTTGTCTACAATACCATCATTAATCGATGTTTCTGTCAAATTGAATTAGAATATACTTTTGTAGTAACATTATTATCCGTACAAACGTGTTGTTAAGAAAGTTTACATAGTATGAAAATTATATAACAATCATAAAACCAAGGAAGAAGGAGGAAAAAACAATCAACATGAGTAACATACCTAAGCGGAGACTGCCGGGTTCTAAATCAGCTGCCTGCCCCTAGATCTTCTTTGCCTTGGAGCTTCTTGAGCTCAATGTCTGGTGATGGACAGTGCTGGTAGTAACGAGAGAACACTTTCCAGTGTCCAGCAGTGCACTGAATTCAGAAGCGCTTAAAATTAAAAACAAAAATCAAGAGTAACAAACATTTAATAATTATCAATATTGTGCGGTGGTTAGGAGGCATTCTGCATTAAAAAAAGTTTCAAAATCAAATTGAAAGAACTAATTTTTTTAATTTTAGCATCTTAGGGCCAATTGTTGCTCAGATCCTTTTCATTCAATGTATTTTCGGAATTCGTATAAAGTACCTCAATGCTGAAATTGTAAGTGGGCACGTGACAAGGGCATCAAGCGAAGTTTACTTACGATGAATTTACGATGGTCCACCGGCCAAAATATATGTTCAGTACTGCGAAAAGAGGGCCACATATTAGATGCAGAAGAAGAATGCAGATAAACTGATATAAAGAATAACAAGAGAACTCTGTAACTAACCGAGATCTTCCCTAAGGGTCATGAAATCAAAGTGAAATATGACATTTATGCGTTATATATATTAAATTGCTTGGTAAGCAATTGTATAAGGACTGATCAAAGTAAATGATAAATGGTTGAGTTTACTGTAATTTACTTGACTTTTTCTGAAAATGAAATCAACTACCTATGTTAATTTGGTCAAAATGTTAAAATGGCCGATATAAAGATGCGTATAAAAATGAAGATTATATCTATAAAAATTAGAAGATATGTCCGTCCAAAATCTTTGAAAATTTACATTTATACTGAAAATGTTTCTTCATGTTAGGACGCTTTTTGTATATATAAGCCTTAAGAAGCAGTGGTTGGATGAATGAGGTGTCGATCGGAGAGCCGCTTTAGAGAGGATCTAAACTTTTTTAACAGATTTGAATCGTGTTTGAACTCAAATTGCAGTATTCATCGAGTAGAACTGCAGAAATAATATCTAAAATAATGAAGCCAAAACTTAATAACTATAATGCAATTTTGCTTTAGTAATATTAGATAACAACATTAAAAGTGCTCAATATTGTCAAAAGCTGATTGATTAAAAATGTACGGTATGAGAGTTGTATAAGGGTTGAAGTTTACTGAGAGGTCTTCAATGTAATTTTTTAGATGAGCTTAAGTAGTTTCATTCATATGGGCGTCAAAAGTTCAGCAAACAAAACGTAAAAACAAGATACAGACATGCTGAATTTTTTGAAATAATTGTGGAAAACTATAGTGGAAAACAATACTGAGGGTATCTTTCCAAATGTAGACTAACTTCCGCATTTTTTCAACACTAATGGTTACATGAATCGTTCAGCTTCAGCATTCATTTTCTGGAATGACGTTTATTTATAAATACCATCCGAAAAACCATGCAACAAGGCATTTCTCCCTGAATGCTTATTTTTTTTTTAAAATTACCTACATCCATTGCATTAATGTACGCTATAACTTTTTACTTATAATGTACTAGTTACGAGGGAGGGTAAATTGCTAATTCAGCGTAATTTACTCTATTAATAACTGCATAATATTAACGAGAATTAAAAGTAAAAATTAGTTTAAAAACCGTAAAAAATAGTGGATTTTGGCACTTTTTCCGTAAAATTGATTTTAGAGGATTCCGCGAGTAGTCTTGTTGCTTTGTCTATTGCGCGAAAAAAACCATCTGCATTATATTAGTGGGTATTAAAGATGTTGCACAATTTCTAGTATCCAAAAATACATTTAAAAGATTGGTATTTTTTGAAAAAATAAAACATGGAACTTTGCTTTCTCCGGAATTAATATTTTTTTATAATTTTTTTTCTCAAATCATATTATTAGTCGCATGATAGCATCGTTTATTTGATCCTTAAAATATCTCTTTTGTAATTTATAATCAATTATTGTTTATTAAAATATAATATTTCCTCTTTTCATTGAAAGTAATAAAGATGTCTGGTCGGTCAATAGTTTTTTAAAATGTGTCTTAAGTTATTTATTTTACATTTCATATAATGCAAGTCACTTAATTTGGCAACATCTCAATATAATTCAGTTTGTTTTTTAAAAAATATCTAAAAATGAAAACATCGTAGCCATCAAATCGTTAAATGAGCGCGCTAGTTAAGTTAAAAAGAAAAGCGATCGAAAACATCAACGCAAGGTGTTTTTATTTTTAAAGTGTTTATTGCAATCAATCCAACAACAAACCCCAATAAGCGGAAAAACCGTTAAAAAAAATTACAAATATGCTATTCATTATTTAAGATGAATTATTTATTAACATACTAAAACAGTACACATTAACTTTGAGACATATTTATTTTATAATTTTATTTAGGTGACATACCTTTCAGGAAAATTGTCAGAAATATTTTTAAAACACCTTATAAAAACGATCAAAATTGAATGTTATCACGAATACTTCTAAATTTAAGATCTCTGTCAGAGCGCAGTGTCAGGTACTATTCTACTATTAAGATTTGAAAGGAGTGCCACATTATAAGAACGTTAGATTCGTAATTGTGCCGCTAGAAGCGTGGATGATGTTTAAATGATCTTGTCACTGTATTTTTTTAGTATAGTATTATTAAAAAAGAGATTTTTTGGAAACACTTTTGCTTACTTTGAAAATTAAATGTCCATCCAACGTAATGTTACAATTTGTGTGAATGGGATGTAATACAAAAAAGTCAGTTGTCAGTACGATACATTATATTGATTTATCTGGCCAAGTACTACACTATTCACCCAGACGTAGAGCGGCAGCGGTAGAGGTTTTTGTCGTCTAGGGGGTGTAGCCCTCGATAATTGTACTTCCTTTTAATAACGTAGAACCCCGGTTCATTTCTCTTGAAATAAAGTAGTTCCTACATTTCTGAATTAGTTATGCGACTGATGTAGTTTTAAGGAAGGAGATTGTACTATCGATATAATCAAAGGACTTTTTGAGGTAAATACATTTTTACTATAACCTAAAAGTAGGGAGAGACAGTTATCAGCAGTAAAACTGATTATTATTCTACGTTCATATTGTTTAAGGCGTTGGTTAACAGTACATATAACTTATCACCTTGTTGATGTTAGCATAAACCTTATATCCCATTTTGTATATTATACCGTACAGTTAGATATATATTTTATTTTTTCATTAAGGTACACTTAATAATGGATCCGTATGTAATTACTCCTGCCGAACGAGCACGTTTTGAACAACAGTTCCTCGCCCTAAAGCCCATCAATGGAATTGTCACTGGGGATCAGGCTAAAGGATTCCTCTTGCAATCTCAGTTGCCACCTGCCATACTAGGAGTGATTTGGTTAGTTCTGAATCTGTTTAATGTTAATTAGTGGATATCTAGTTCCTAACATTGTTTACAATCTGTTGTGCAGGGCCTTAGCAGATACTGATGCCGATGGAAAAATGAATATTAATGAATTTAGCATAGCTTGCAAACTTATCAATTTAAAACTAAGAGGTTTTGATATTCCAAAATCATTGCCTCCAGCCCTTCAAGCTCTTGTATCACAACCTGGTGAGTAAAGACTTCTCTTTAAAATTCCGGAATTAGAGTTTTCTAACGCATCAATTAAACACCGAAATTAGCTAGCGTTGTCAGTTTATATATGGGTTAAGTCAATAAATTTTTAGAAACGTAAAAAACTTTCTTCTTTAGAGGAATGGACAGTCCCATAGACTTCTAATCTAAAATGCACTCATGTATTTAATTTAACATTATTAAAAGACTAGGTCTGGATTTCCTGATGTTCGTGCAAGGTTTATTGTTGGGCTTAAACATCCTCAACAAGTATTAGCTCAGATTTGGGGTGATGTCTGTTATATGCACGTTATCTTGATTTATGTAACTATTTATAAACAGCTTAGGGACAGTATCATAAGGTCATGGGGTGGACACCTCTAATATGAAGAGTCTAGTACTGTTTTTTTGAGTAATTTTGAAAGTATTTCCAATACAGGCTTCGGGGAGTTGTGACTGAAGATGTTAATTTCGTATTCTTATCAGCCACCTTTTGATTACTCTGCTCGGAGTTATCTTAATTTCCATTTTCTAACTTGCTTTTAGTAACTGTTTTTAGAGAATTTTACGTTGAAAAAATTAATAAAATATTGTTTTTTTGTGACTGATTCATTAATCCTATGTTAGTTCCTAGGTCGAAAGCTCGGCAAAATGATCATGTAAAATGCAAATCATGACTGAAATAGGCATTATTTTTTTCATCCTATTAATAAATATTTTCGTTTTACTTTTTTTAAATATACTTTCTATGTTTCATTAATCGTTAAATTTCATTTTATGGATGCTGATAAAATATTGAGCTTAAATGAGGATTTTTTTTTTTTTTTTTTTTAGCTGTCTTGACAACGGTCACCAAGCCACCAATACCACCTTTACCAAGCAATGCTCCTTTAATTCCTGGATTAAGTAGTGGGTTATCTTCAAATGTAACACATGAGCGGCCTCCTGGCCACATCTCGCCACCTTCAGGAGGACCTTCTCCAGTAGTGTCCCCTCCTCTAGTACAGCCTCTTACACCTGCTCCTCCTATACCTCCCTTACCTCAAGTAATGCGTCCTGCTAAACCTCCTTTACCACAGCTTCCTCCCCAGCCAGTCTTACAACAAACCTTAATGTCCCAGCCAACAGTCTTACCTCAACAGCCATTATTACAACAGACAGTATTGACACAGCAGCCTTTGATATTATCGCAACCAGTTATTCCTCATCAGGCTGCTGTTCCACCACCATCAATTCCTCCTCAACCGCTGATTGCACAACAACCGGTAATGACACAACCAACTTTAATTAGCCAAACTTCCATTACTTCTGCCATTCCACCGCAACCGATTCAACCCATAATCAACAGCGGAGTAATGCCACCACTTACTCCTATGCCTCCATTAACCGCTGCACTTACCAATGTAGCTGCAGTGCCTCCCAACACTCTATCAAATCTAATAACCAATCAGCCTAATCCACCAAGTGCAGTACCAGTTGCCCAGCCTGCACCTCCATCTCCACCTCTCATCACTCCTGCAGTACATCCTCTGGTCGACAGGGCAGCGTCTGTAGAATCTCCGTAAGTTATAGTTCATTGTCTTCTCTTTTTCTTTTTTTTTTCATAATTGATAGATGGACAATTTTATGTTTGCTTAGGTTAACGTTGAGTTCCCCTCCTCTAGTGGAATGGGCAGTTCCTCAAGCTTCCAAATTAAAGTACACTCAGTTATTTAACACCACTGACAAGACAAGGTCTGGATTTCTTACTGGTGTTCAAGCAAGAAACATTCTCTTGGCTTCTAAACTTCCTCAACCAGTATTAGCTCAGATTTGGTAGGTGAGGACTATAATGTCTGTTACGTGCACATTATCTAACAATCTTTATGTAACATTTTAATGTGCTAGGGGACTGTCGGATATGGATGCGGATGGTCGCCTTTCGTGTGAAGAATTTGTGTTGGCCCTTCATCTTTGTGACTTGGCTCGAGCTGGTGAAACATTACCACCTACTCTACCACCAAATCTTGTGCCACCTACACTTAGAAGAGCCAGAAATAATAGCTTGTCTGCTACGTCAGACCAGGGGGATCCCATGGCCGGCCTCAGTCAAGGTATTTTTTGTTTAAGTGACTCAACTTTATTATTCCTCTGCATTGAGTTTTGTTCCTTAGACTAGCTGTTTGTTGTTAATGTGATTGGAACTTATTTTAATATTTTCTTTGCCAACAATACGTTATAGTTACATTTGAAGATAAGAGAAAAGAAAACTTTGAAAAGGGTCAAGCTGAACTTGATCGGAGACGAAAAGCACTTTTGGAAATTCAAAAGAAAGAGCAAGAAGAAAGAGAACGAAAAGAACGCGAAGAGAGAGAGAAGCAAGAAAAAATCAGGTTCGTGTTGGTTCTGAATGTTTTTTACATTAAGGAGCGTCAACTTCTGAAGTCATTGGCGCCGAAGATGTTCTGTATTAAAAATAATGTTAAAAAAGCAATACATTCTAGCTTTCACTATTTACTAATTAAAAAGAGTCATAAACTGGTCGGTTGAAAGTCAGAAAGTAAAATTCTGTGATCTAAAAATTTTAATGTGCATGCAACATTAAAATTATAAATGTAAATTAGATTGGGGTCTGTACATTAGCTAATCGTACACTCAAATGTAACTGCCCTAGTGGGAAAACGAGGCAAGCAAGTCCTGCCTCCATGTTGATATCTTTAGGCGGCTAAATCTGCAACATTTGTTTTTATAAGTTGGAAGTTCAAAAACATTTGATAGTGTACGACATAAATAATTTGTAAATATGTGATTTTCATTGAATTTTCAAAAACAGTGACGACGTCAAAACAAAATTACCTAAAATGAAGTGTCCTAACATGCCTAGGTGAAAGCTTTTTTAAGGTGTTAAGAATAAGTCTAAGAAAGAGATACAGAAATTCCTCAGTTTTTGCGGATAGCGCTCTTTCTGAAATTTATTTACTGAACAGAAATTTGCCACATTTTTCTTTATAATCTAATTATTAAATGAATAACAATGTCCCTCAGGTTAGAGCAGGAAAGAAAAAGACAAGAAGAATTCGAAAGACAAGTTGAAAGACAAAAAGAAATTGAAAAGGCCAAAGAAGAAGAAAGAAAAAGGGTTCAAGAACAGAGAGAAGCTGCCAGAAGGTATTCCAATTATACCTTGTAATAAAATAATTTTGGTTTAGTTTTATAAACGAATTATAGCATAAACCGTGAGGATTTAAATTGTACATGGTTCCAAAATCGCATATTACTTATCATGGCTCGGGCATATTGAAAATTTATAGTCGGCTGACTTTGTCGTCTACTTTAAGCCACTTTCCATGACAATAATACGATATAATTTCAAGTGTGAAATAGTTCTAGCACGAAATATTTCACAACATATGTACATGAAGTCTAATGGTTAGATCTGCACTGTAGTCTTGCAAAGGTTTTTTTCGAGATTGATATATATTTCTCTAAAATCCGTTTGTGACCATAAATGTTGGACCATTTTTCGCCAAATCTTAATGTTAGCTTGTTAAATAAAAGCTTGTACGTTTGTTTCTTTGTAAAACTAAGTAATCAATTTAAAAGACTAGCACGTCTTTGAATTGTCTTTCGAAGGTGATTGTAAACTTAAAGGGCGAATATACGCCGCTAAACTTAACTATAAACGAGCACTACTAAAAGCTGAACTACCAAAAGCGTTGAAACTAATCATATGAAGAAGGAACCCCATGGAACCAGTTGAGGGATCCATTGACAAATCAAGACATCCTTGTGAAATGGCTTAGAACAGTGGGTGCTGCAAGGCAGAAAGTTAAAGATGTTGGTTAAAGATCGCATAATAGCTTCGAGAGCCCACAGTTTCTTTCAATGAAAGAATTGAAAGTGCAGCATATGTGCTGCTTGTTTGAAAGCTGATGGGGACATTCAGAACATCATATCAATGTAGTCGAAACATTCCATGAGGGGTTAGAAATATAATTGAATTGTTTAGTGGCCTTGTCGGTCCATACTTTTATCTCTATTTGATTTGTACTTCTAGTAATTCTTCCTATGGATACATTTTATAAATTTAAATACTATTTAGTCGTAAGTTGACATTTATAAAGTTAACATGTTTTAAAGAGCTTTTTCACTTGAATACGTTTAGAGTTCATAGAATGGGAATACATGATGGAACAGGCTTGCAGCGTACAATTCTCAATCATCGAACGATCCTGTAGATAAAAACCCGTAATTTTTATTTTCTACCTTTATATTCATTATTATACTCATTATTCTTATTTTTAGAGAAATGGAAAGGCAAAGGCAATTAGAATGGGAAAAGCAGAGAAATCAAGAGCTACAGAACCAAAGACAAAAACAGCAAGAGTTTGTGTTAAGCTTAAAAGCTAAGAGTCAAGCGTTATCAATTGAATTATCACAGAAGGTTTAATTTTATTAAAATATTTTACTGGGACAGTTAGTAGATATTCTGTACTAACATCATTTATTCTAGGAAGAAAAAGTAAAAGAGTTATCATGTCAAATATCTGAAACACGATGTGGTGTGACATCCGTGAAATCTGTAATTGATGGTATGAGGGCCACAAGAGATCAAAATCTTGCTGAATATAATAAATTGAAAGCCTTGCTAAAACAACGAAATCAACAGGTAAATCATTTATACAAAAGTGAGAAAGTGAGATCAAGGCAAGAAATTAAGAGATGTTTTACCTTTTTCTTTTTTGTCGAAAAGAAGTTGTGTCGAAGTTGTTGTCGAAAGAGGGTTACGATTATTAGTTGTTTTTTTTTTCTTTGTGCGCAACAGGTAGTGGCACTCAGTCAGCAGAAAGCAAAACTTGAAGCTCAAGGGAAACTTCAAGGAAAGGATTCTGCAGAAGAGAAGGCCGACGTGTTGGCGTTCAATAATAAGACAATAGTAGTGAAAAATTTGAAAGACAAATTAGCTGATTTGGATGAACAAGTAAGTATGATACAAAATCTGTTGTTCTAAGTTCCTTCTTTCTCGACTAAACTTTGATATCAATCATGTTCACTTTCATGGAATTAAATCACATGTTTTAAATATTTGATTTTTTTTTTTTTACTAAACGCTTAGAAAATATAAATATTTTACAGAAATAGATAAATTATATTCATTAAGAAGCGGAAACATATTTTACCTAAAATGACCAAAGCTATCAAAGCACATAAAACAAACTCGCCATCGAGGCGCCAAAAAATAAATAAAAGCCAAAAGAGTAATAAAAATAAGCAATAAAAAAGTATGCGACGAAAGTGAATGGCTTAATGTTTATTGATCAACGCTTCACCTTTCGAACTTAGAAGATAGATAAACAAATTTCAGTTGAAAACTTTGGAACATTTGGATTTCAGAGGTTTATCTTTATTGTAATTTGGATATCAGACCTTGCAGTTCTTAATTTTTTTCATGCTTGAAAAGCATCTTTGCTAGTTATTTGAAAATTATTTACCTCTCATCAGAACGTGTTTCTTCCATTGTTTCACCCAATGATTCAGCATTATTAATATAAGTATTAAAATCAATATTTTAAAATTAGTCACTAATTAGCCCTTATTAAAATAAGTATTTTCAGTGAAAAGACAATTTTTGAACGCAAATTCATGCGGTACTGAAATAATAATAATAAGTAATGAGTTACTTTAAACGACATAGTAGGAAATGATACCTCGATAACAGATAATTTTTTTTCTTTGTCTGATTATATATATTTTCTAATTAAAACTCATTATGAATTCTAAAAAAGATGTATTAAACTTCATATTTGACCTTAGTTATTGCGCTGATGTAATGTAAGCGGCTTAACATGAGCGATGTACCTATCTTTGTGACCAGGATGTGATTGTCTAATGTGACTAATAAGTGGCCTTATTGCTTTATGTTTTTTTATTTGGATACCAGGATTGTTCCTATCTTCCATTTGTGAAAGCTGTTTTTCTTCTTCACTTTTTTTAGATTGAAAGTTTTTATCATCAATGTTTTTCATATTTATCAATGTTGTGTAAAGTTTTTCTAATGTACTTATTTCATTTGCTTCATGGTTATTAGTAAGGTTTTCGGTTTTTGCTTGTTTGAACTGTTTTCTGAACCGATCTACTAACTCCAGCAATGAAGGAGTTTTCTGAAATTTACATTATTATGAAAATAGATTGTGTGAATAATAAATTTTTGCTTCAGTTTAGGATTTTAGTTTCAACTTACATGATGCACTGGTTCTTGTGCTAAATGCAATTCTGGATGTTTTGTCACAACTGGAATATCTGGAATTTGCGGTATAATGTAACCGTTAAAAAATGAGTTCTTCAATGATTGTGGTAAAATCACATTCGTAGATTTGGTTTTGTTATCTTTGACATTTGAGGATTTTGTAGTGGTTCCGAAATCTGGAATTGGAAGCAAGAAATCTAAATTTTCAGAAGTGGCTGCTCTGTTCGATTTTGTTGAAGTGGATACCTGTTAAACATAATTTTTTTTTGCTTGTTATTTTTTTTTTTTTTTTTTTTTTTTTTTTTTTTTTTTTTTTTTGGCGCATCAACAGCTAAGGTCATTAGCGCCCGGAGCTTTTTCCAGTGCACTGCCGGCCTCCGGACAGTGTTCTCTCGTTACAGACAACACTGTCCATCACCGGACAGTGAGCTGTAAGAAGCTCCTAGGAAGAGAAAATCTAAGGGTCAGCTGCTGGATTCGAACCCGGGACCTCCGCGTGGGAGTCCAGTATGCTAACCTCATAGCTAATCCCTTCCCTTTTTGCTTGTTATTATTATTAATTTTTAGTTATTAATTATTTATATCGGTAACCGTCTTGTAACAAGTTAATCAATTGAAATGAATTTGGATGTAAGAGTGAAAGATCTTGAAACTCTTTTAGAAACTGTAAGCTAACGCCATACGTTTGTATTACCTCTTTAAGCGACTTATGATTTGTGAATATAAATAAGGAAAACTCTTCACAGCAAAATAGTGGCAAAATAACAAAAAATCAAACCTTTTTTAATGAAATATTGAGTAAAAACATTAGTTAGGCCCCTGATGAAATACGTAGTAAATATTTTATTCAAGATTTTGATTCGAGTGATAGCAAAATTAAAAATTCGAACATCTTAACGGTATCTTATTAGTTTACGTATGTTTCAAATCAACGCTTTTTCTGCCTTGATAAAATCTAAAGAGAAATTGAAAATATCTGTCCAAATTTTGACATTTTGCGCCATAAGCGGTTAGATCTGGTTTAGGGTCTTCCTAAGTATTGAGAAATAGATAGCCAGATTTAGTAAAGTAAACTGGCTGTCAATTTTTTGTTTTTTTTAAGTGTTACTATTGGGGATGAACTGAAGAGATTTATTTTGCATCGCTAATGAAATTGCATTAATTAAACAAAGGATTAAAAGTTTTACAAGGTAGTTCAGGTGTGAAATTGGGCTTTTTTGGAATTTTACTTTCAGCTTCTTTTGAAAGACTTCTTTATTAATGTAGCAGAATAAGTTCGTTTAAAAGGTTAATAATAATTTAAAGTCAGAAGAAACTTTAATCTTTTGTAGGCTTGAAAAATTCCTTGAGAGATAATGAGTTTGACTTTCAAAATTAATTTCAAATGTGCAAAACAAACCCATAATTAAAAATAAAGAATTTCAGAAATTATTGCAGATTACTTGCAGCAACTTTTTTGGTTACTTAATAATTGCACTATAAATTAAACGTATTTTGGAAATCTTGATGAACATGTATAGAGAAACATGTTATTATTACATTTGTGAGGGTATTTATTTCAATCAATCAATAATTGTAAAAATATCATAAATAATCTCTCAACGTAATGGTAATTAAACAGTAAATAAAAAGTATTTCCCCATTTCTCGAGACGAATGTTTTTAAATTACGATTTTAATAAAAAAAAATTGAGTTTTGTGGTATGGGGTTTTAAATGTTTCCATAAAGTTATTTTATTTTTGTTGGAACTTGTATGTGTTGTACTGTTCATTAGATTTATGGATATTAAGGCCATAACGTCACTTGTTAAAGATTAAAGACCACATTAGATCTTATATGGAAGAAGCGTGAAAAATAAAAACTAGTCAAGATAGTTGTTACATGATAAGGATATTGGGGTAAAAAGAGATAGTTAATAAACGTAGGCAGATAAAGGAAGTCCAGGATTCGTAATAAAATATAAATTGACTGATCGGGAGAGAGTAGAAAAAAAGAAAGATGAAGAATCAGATTTTAGATGAAATGGAATACATTTAAGAATGTTTAAAAAAAAGTATATGGCCCATAAAAGAGCAAGTATAAATTAATTATGAGAGAGAAAGACCGGCTTTACCCTAGAGATGATTAAGAAGGAGTGCAGTCTTGAATAAATTACTAATATTCATAAAAAGTTAAAACTTGTAAAATTGAAAAAATAAAAAAAAGGGTTACTTAGTTTACACTACGACTATGATTATTCCTAGGGGAACAATGGGCATTTTGGATTGCTTGCGTTCCTTCCTCTTTTTGGTGGAACCGCCTCTTTTAATACGGTACAATGATTATTCCTTGCTATAATTGTATATACTATTTAAATTGTAAAATTACCTCATTTCCACGATTGGCTTCTCTATTTGCGTCATTGATACCTTCAGGATGGTACAGTTCTACTTCCTTCTGTAAATTTCCTGTCATTCTACCATTTTGAGGGTGAAATCGATGGCGAGCACGTATTTTATCGTCTATTTCATTTGGCACAAATACGGCTTTAGAATAATTCATCCATGCTGGTAAACTTCTCGCTCCATCCCTTAAATTATTTAAATTAAATTGTTTTTAAAATAATAATAAACGTCAGCTCGTAATCTATATTTGTAAATAACCTGTCTGGATCGAGAATTCCCATAACTGGATTTTCTACTGAACTCCTTCCCAAAGGTCTTTCCCAGCCCAGTAATAGATCAGACTGGGCCAGATCATCATCGGAAATGTCATCGTATTTTACTAAATATTCTGGTGAATATCCATCATCATATATTGAATCTATAAGTAATTCTAAATCTCGTGGTAATGGTAGCATTGTTGACATCCATATTCCTGCTACCTTTGAACATTTTACTGAAACACAATTACACATATTTATCATTTACATTTTATTATTTTATTAGGTGATTTATTGTATTTTTTGGTTCGATAAATCTGCACAAAAAACAAAAGAACTTTTTTAATCTCTTGTCTAAGTTACCTGAAAGATGCAGGTTTTTTTAAATATTTTATATTTTCTTTACTAAGTTACTTACTGAATATTAAAGCTACAAAAAGTATTATTTCCATATACACAATTTTTGAACCTCCGATATTTTTCCATGTTTTTTTTTACTTGTTTCTATGGTTTTTTAAATAAATATTTTTTGGGTGATTTTATTGCTTACAGTTTTTGTTCTGTTATACATTAAGAAGTTATTGATTTATTGACTAATTTATTGTGTGCTACTCCTTCTGAGGATTATTCTTGGCGTATAATAACTCTTTAATTATATTTTTCAGGTGAAAAATAAAGTTACTGACGTAGAAAATAATAATTCTCAGCTGGAAAACTTAAAAAGCGAACTTTCATCCATGATAACAGAATGTGAAAAACTGTATGCTATTTATGAAGCAAAAAGAAATAAGGTTAACTTTATATGGCTTTAATTCTTACAATTTAGATTGTGTATTCATCGAATATATAAATTTTTTACTTTTTAGATAATGGAAATGAGAGGTAATACGCGACTAGATAACAGCTGGGGCGATGCAGCTTGGGAAACCGCTCCAACGCAGGCATGGCCAGAAGAAGTAATAGAAGACAGGCCAGGTATCATTTACATACATTCTTGTTGTCCTAAACAAACTAATTAGTTAATAAAACACTTATCTCTCATCAATTATTCTAGGTTTTGCCAAATATCGAGGATTATATGAATTTGTGGCTAGAAATGCTGACGAATTATCCTTTCAACCTGGGGATATTATATTGGTAAAGAACTTTATTTATTTGTTGCAATGAAACATTTTTTTTGCTAGGAAAGAAAATGTCGGAGGGTACAGCATTAAAAAAAATTCTAGTTATTTTTTAAATTTAATTAAACAAATATTTGAATATATTAATACTCAAGTTAGTTTTCTCTGCACTATGGAGTAACATAACTATGAAATAATATCGTTACTTTTTTTTTGTTTTTAATCTTCTTCTTCATTATATTTGTAGGTTTATGAAAGTAAGTATGCTCGTCTCTGCAAAAAGAAATATTTGGTAGTGAATGTAGGATTTTATGCCATTGTAATCCTCTGAAAATTTGGTTTGGAGTAAAAGTGAAAACGATTAATTTTCCTTTTGTAATAAAATTCTGGTTCCTTTTCTTCTTATACCCATAAGAAGACCGCCGATAATACCTTTAATACGCCTTTACCTGGGCAATAAAAAAATTATTATTTTTTTGTATACTTATATTTATAGAAATTTAAAAGTAAATGTTGTAAGTTCATTTATGTATAGTCCTTTAAAATGTAAGTTACTATTCAATTGATTAAAGGTACCAACGAATCAAGCTTCCGAACCTGGCTGGCTTTCTGGAGAACTAAGAGAAGTAACTGGATGGTTTCCAGAATCGTATGTAGAACCTCTTGATTCGGCTGTGACAGGAACCGATGTTATTTCTAATAACATTGGCGCTAAGACACCTTTAGAGTAAGCAATCGAAAATTGTTTGAAATATTTTATTAATTTCCCCATTTTACTGTTTAAGCTTGCTATTATGCTAATGAATTCTTTATATAAACAGAGGTATAGCTGAGGTAGCAGAGAATGTTTCGGAAAGTGGATCTTTAATCGAGGATGGTCCTTCTTTACCTGTTGGATTAGATCCTATTCTTGGGCTAGGTAAAGCAGTAAATATGACAGCAGTTGCATTGTACCCATTCACTGCTAGAAAAAGTGGACAGTTATCTTTCGTGAAAGGGGAATCATTAAGTGTCACCGAACTTCAAGTAAGTAACATTGTATAACATGCTTTGTAAAAGAATAATTTACGTACTATAGAGGTATTTAATATTTCTTCAGGATCAATGGTGTTATGGACAGCTAAATCTAGCTGAAGGATGGTTCCCTAAATCTTATGTCAAACTGGAAGATGTATCTAATGTATCAACTCTTGCGAGCCAAAATCAATCCATTACTGGCACAACTACTGAAATATTACCACCAGAAGGACAAGGTATTCAATTAATCAATCTCTTGGATCGACTGGGTAAACACTTATCTTTTTAATTTAAAAAATGTTCCATGTTGCTGTAAAAACTTCCAAGGATAAGAAAATGGTCGAAATCCGTGTCTCCGAGAAGGGGTTCAGAACAGTAACCACTGCCACTCAGCTGATCCCTTCACTTCACTTTAATTATTATTATTATTACCATAATTATTCCTCCTGATTCCCATCATGCAGAGGCCCTCCCCCAGCGACCGCGGCACAAGTCCCGTGGCTGAAATAATCAACGGGACTATCTCCACCCCTGAGACTCCTCTCCACACAGCAGATATTTCTGCCGCCAGTGGCTTGTATTTAGCCAATTTCGTGGTATACGCGCGGGCTATGTTGGCGTCATCTGGGACAGATACATCAATCAGCCACACCCTGCCTGTTATTATTATTATTATTATTTTTTTTTTTTTTTTGGCGCATTAACAGCTGAGGTCATTAGCGCCCGGAGCTTTTTCCAGTGCACTGCCGGCCTCCGGACAGTGTTCTCTCGTTACAGACAACACTGTCCATCACCGGACAGTGAGCTGTAAGAAGCTCCTATTTTTTTTTTTTTTTTTTTTTTTTTTTTTTTTTGGCGCATCAACAGCTGAGGTCATTAGCGCCCGGAGCTTTTTCCAGTGCACTGCCAGCCTCCGGACAGTGTTCTCTCGTTACAGACAACACTGTCCATCACCGGACAGTGAGCTGTAAGAAGCTCCTAGGAAGAGAAAATCTAAGGGTCAGCTGCTGGATTCGAACCCGGGACTTCCGCGTGGGAGTCCAGCATGCTAACCTCATAGCTAATCCCTTCCCTAAGAAGCTCCTATTATTATTATTATTATTGTTATTATTATTATTATTATTATTATTATTATTATTATTAAGGCACATTCGATTTTCTTCTTTATAACATTTAGTACCTTTATCTGTTGTTTAGAAAAGTAAAAAGATTCTCAGAGAATGCTTACTAAGTACTTCCACTTCTGTTATACACCCACTTTCTATTCACAATCTTTAGGCTCCGCAAGAATCAAATTCTGAATACTTGCGTTACTTGAAATGTGTTTGCCTGGAATGTGCTAGGCATGATCAAATTAAAACTGGTCCTGAAGTGTGGGAAAAAAGGATTGGGTTGTTCTAAATTCTGTTATGTTTGTCTAACAATAATGTTGGAAGAGAGAGATCGCTTCATGTAGGGTGATGAAGACCACGGGTTCGAATCCAGAATAGCTACTCTTAGATTTTATATTTAGAGAATTATTAAAGGCATATTAGTATCTTCTCTTGGTATGCCCTAAATTCTAGTATAGAGCAAATTTTATTCTGCAGTGTTTAACTATAGGTGAGAATTAGTAAACATAATCTTATAAACAACGCAAAGATTAATGAAAAAACAAACAATACTGGTATTGACGGACGGCTTTTTATTGCCTTTTTTTTATCTAATCTCAATTATCTCAAAAATAGTATATGAATGACTCTTCTCCACTTTAACCGAGCGCCTAAATTAGATTAGTGATGTGTGTCTCTCAGCATTTAAAGATTCTTGGTTGTAATAAAAAGATTTTTTTTTACAACAAACTGGCTCATAGAAAAAGAATTACTTGGTTTGTGACTAATGGTAATGTTTTGTTTTTTTAAATAATTTAATAGCAATACAGTGAGTTAATATTAAAAGCTAGTGTATAGTGTTGGTTAGGACATTTATCTAGAAACAAAATAAAATTACTACTACTGCAAACATTACCATTACAGTAATAAGGAACAAAAACAATTTCAAAAATTAATCTTTGTTTTTTAATTGTTAGTTTCCTTTTCAATGTTGACTTAAAGTTTACTTGTGTTTTTATTTTAATACCTTTTAGTCAGTATTGCGTTTTACATTTTATTTTATAAATTGGCAATAACTGCAATTCGAACAAGGTTTCCATCATAGACAAAAAAATTTCATTTTTTGATGGAAAAGGGCATATTATTAATTTTCTAAATTTCAAGTTCTTATTCTTATTTATTTTTCATTAAATATTAAGGTTAATATTTTGATTAATTATTTTTTGGTTTTTGAGAAGCAGTTATAAATTATAAAAAAACTTTACCAATGTTTCGTGTGTATCGATTTGAGAATTACGTTTTAACACACTTAATTTTTATTTTTCATGTTTCTGTGTTATTGTTCGGTATTTGGAATTTTCAGATGACGGTAAGCCTCTAGATCGCAACTAGTTCAGCTCATTAAAGTTCCACTTTACGCATTTAGTAATGAAATAACCTCCATGACATTCGCATATAGGTTTTAAGTTTCATAACTGTATATAAAATAGAACCACAGGAGACGAGATAGTGGTAACTTTTTATTATGGATTAATATCGCGATCTTAAGACAAGAGAAGACGAAGCTTATGTACACCTCAAGGATCTAGAGTCGAGGAGAAGAGAAGGCTCAAGTTTTCAACTACATCTCCAAATGCCATAAATTTAAATACCTTAGCTCAGTATTGTCAGCAAATAGTGACATCGCCGCTGAAATAAAAGGGAGAGTAACTGCTGGAAATAAATGTTTTATAAGCGTTATAATTAAGCTTTGCGGTTTAAGAATTTGTCACGTCCGGCAAAAATTATTAGTTATAAAACAATATTAAGTCCAGTGTTGAGTTAGTGAGACATGGGCAATTACGCAACAAAGCGAAAAGCTCCTATTTGTAAACTTACAAATTTAAAGGGATATTGCCTTCTTTCTTTTTCATCGAAATGTACTCGATATCAAGTTATATCATCCTTCATCAAATGTGGAAGGGACATTCCTTTACATGATATTTGCTATTTATTTGTTGATAATTTTTTTTATTTTTTATTTTTCAGAATACTATATAGCTATGTATCCTTACGCATCGGACGAAGTTGGCGACCTTACTTTTGATCAAGGTGAAACTATATTGGTGGTTGCAAAAGATGGAGATTGGTGGACAGGAGTAATTGGCAATCGGTCTGGTATTTTTCCTTCTAATTATGTTCAGAAATGTGAAACAGTGGTGAGTAAATGTATTTGAGCTATTTTGAATAGAAACTAACCTATTAATCATGTACGCGTTAATGATTTTTGAATTGCTTTTATTTACAGGCTGTAGCGGAAACGGCAGCAGAGCTCGCCATGACTACATCGACTGGAACCAGCTCAATACTAGAAACAAACACAGTTACTTCAGTAACACCAACTCCTAAATCACCTGTGGCCGCATCTCCAGTTCCTGTTGAAGAACCTCTAGTCACCGAGAAGAGAACAACCCCTGTTTCTGTAGAAGCTCAGGTTTTATTCATATATATTTATTTTTATTTTTTTTGTAACAACCAAAGAAATCAATAAAAAACAAAGAAGTCATTATTTTAAGTAAATTTTATGTCTCGTTTTTTGTTTGTCTTTATTGGGATGGTTTTGGGGTAAGATTAGTCTTACTTGAGCCGCTTAACACTTTCAGATAACTGAAGACGGCAGGGCGGCTACTCCTGACTTTACGAGCTTATCTTCACAGGTTTGTTCTGTAGTGTTCTTAATACAAAAGTAAATAGCTGTGTCTTAATTGCTTCTATTTCAATAGTGTGCGACCGTTAAGTTTTTTTTTGTTGCTTTACAAATCTAAAGGTTTTTTTTCGCTTTGATGTTTGTAACTTTATATTTGGTTTGGATTAACAGGTGGAGTCTGGAAGTGGAGAAGAAAGTGATTCTAAGGTAGTGCTTTGTTAACTGTTTTTTTTAAATCAATGTGTACATATGTATGTCTGTAATGAATTTTTGTTCCAATTGAGTGTCTTGAATTGGTTGAAGGCGAATTAGAGGATCCTATTTTTTTGGAAAAATTAAAAAGATAACTCCACAGTTGTTAAACTTTGTCTGCTTAAAGTTACATTTAGAAAGTCTGTCGTTATTAAGGTTTGTTGTACTGTTTAGCCATTTACTCATGTTTTATGAAATTTCTGAGTACTTTTTTTACCATTTAATTGGGATATGAAATCATTTCTTCAAACCATTTTAAAAACTAAGAAATAAAACATTTGAACAGGTAATTAAGCTCAGAAAACGCTTATTTATTCTAAGAAATATATGTCATAGAGAAAGAAATGTCGGAAGAGATTCATATCATATAATTAATATAAATTAATAATTATCGCATTAATAATAATAAAATAAATCTCAATTAGCCCCTCAACATTAATGGTTGACAAACCTATTAATTTATTGTTTTTATAACTTTTTTTCCCCTAATAAATCATATTTCTGATCTTACCAATGATCAGATTAGATGAAATGCGTTATGTTAAAATTATCGGAAAGAGCTTTAATTAACTCATTCTCATTGGGTGGGGTGTGGGGAGAGGAACCTTACTTACAGTGCATAAACTAAAAACGAATGGAGGGGTTTAACTAAGTTAAGTTACTGTTAGACAGCATTACCACTTAACTAGGGGAGAACGTGGTTAGACCACCTCCAATTTGGTTCAAGTGTTTAATGGGTAATATAGGTTGAAAATAAATCGACACCAATTCGGCTTTTCGTCTCAGAGGCCCTAAACTAAAATTCAGATCGAAAAATGACTAAAAATGGCTTTTACGAAACAGCGCCCAAGTAATTGAACTAAGTTACCTGCTAAGACCTACGACTAAGAACTACCTACGTACCTACTGAGAACTGATCCCAAGTTACTGAACCTGTATTAAAACTTCGTTAATATATTTTTTTTTTTTTCTCATCAAACATAATCACTGAGTGTTTATAATCGATCTCATTTTCAGAATTCAATTTTTTTTCACCAAACAAGGGTTAACTAAGAGTTCAGCATGATTAGTATATATGATTTTTAAATAATTGCAACAAATTATGATCAATGATTTCGCATCATTTATAACAATTATACTATGAGATAACATAATTTAGCAGAGTTATAGCGTTTTTATTTATGAACTTTTTAGAGCAAGAGTAGAAAACCATTAATTGCAACGGTTATTGCACCATACCAAGCGACTAGTTCAGAACAACTTAGCCTTCAGCGAGGTCAACTGATAATGATTAGGAAAAAGACAGCAACAGGCTGGTGGGAAGGGGAATTACAGGTATGGATTTTTTTTTAACTGAAATAAACCATTTTATATTTTTATTAAATAAAAAAAATGTGTATTAAATAAAAAGATTAAACTCCAAAGTTGTTAAACTGTGCCTGCTTAAAGTTATATTTAGAAAGTCTTGACGTTATTTAAGATTTGTTGTACTGTTTAGCCATTTACACATGAGTTTTGTGTGCACTTTTTTATCATTTAATTGGGATATGAAATCATTTCTTCCAACAATTTTAAAAAGCTAATAAATAGAACATTTGGACAGGTAATAACGTTAATTAATAAAATATCAACTTGTTTTGAAGGCAAAAGGTAAAAAGAGACAGATTGGCTGGTTTCCGGCATCTTATGTCAAACTTCTGGGAGGCAGTGGAAGGGGATCTCAACCTACTTCTAGGAAAACTTCTGAGTCAGGCCTTAATGATAATCTTTTAGGTGAGAACTATCATCTTAAAAATATAAGTGATTCTTCCCATACTTACATAATTCAGTAATTCTCATTCTTCTTATACATTCAGTAATTCTCATTAAATATTCATTTAATTAACTATATTTGTTAGGTTTGTTTGATGATATTATATATAATTTTATTTGTTCTTTACAGAGAGAGTAGTCGCTTTGTATCAGTACGTAGCTCAAAATGAGGATGAATTAAGTTTTGAGAAAGACGATTTAGTTACTATTTTAGCCAAAGATGAACCTTCATGGTGGAAAGGTGAATGCAAAGGTGCTGTAGGTCTTTTTCCAAGTAACTACGTTGGACCAATTTGTAAGTAAATTAGTTTAAAATTATTTATTTTCATTAAAATACACAACATTGAATTGATTTTACCATCACTAAAATTCTTTTATGACGGTATAATATTCTAATTTTAAGTTCGGAAGGTAATATAAAATACATTAAGTGATGAATATACTAGGGTGCTACAAAAGGCTGGCGTTTTTCACTTTATAGTTTTATTTTCTAATTTAGTAAGCATACTGCGTTAAATGTAGGTCATCACTGGTCTAAAATTTAACCCATCCGTATTGGATACTGGATAGCAATCACATTGAAAACCGATGAAGCAGTATAAGAAAAAGTAATAATAAGTGATTCTGTCTACTTACATTCACGGAGTAGCCTCAGTCTTAGGTTTCTGGCTTTTTTTTTAATTTAACATCGAGAGAGAAATTAGTCTATATACTTCTTTCCAATTGAGGGTGCTATTGTCATTTTAGCGAAGTCGTTCGTCGTTTAATATAAAACGACCTGTATGGTCGGTCTCAGTCTAAATGAGTACATCTAGGTATAATTGTAAGTATTTGTATAATCAAATTGTAAAATTTGATGGGGGATGCAGCATTATAAAAAGAAGTTAGCGATTATTAAAGAAGAGTATTTTAATAATTAAGGAGCGATTGTTTGAAGACTTTTTTAAAGGGATTTCGTAAGGCCTATGATCATTCAATTTCAGAAAAAAGGCGAAATAATAAAAATATTAGTATATTTGCCCAAATACTCATGTAATTTAAAGTTATTTACTCATACAAATTGTAAGATATAAAAGCTTTTAATAGTTATTGAATTGAATAATATGGGGAAATTATTTTTCATTTACAACACTTGAATAACGGAGGCTGGGATCTAATTTAACACCACACCGAATTACTAATGAACATCACTTGGGTAAGCTCTTCGGCTTTTCAAATAAAATTATATGTCCTCTCGGGCAGCGTAACTGACTTTTTTCAAGATCCATTTTCATCTCCATTCGGACAGCTTACGATATATGTAAAGATACAGTACTTATATATGATCTCCCTCTTCATAGAAACGATAGACTTATGTGTCTTAGGGACCAATGCACCTTTTGTTCTCTGACGATCAGGAAGGGAATTTTGACTCCCAACTAACTATTCCATAATTATTTTGTCGTACACTTCAGAAACTCCTATTGAGGTATTGTGATTGCTTGTCGTAAGATTTAAATTTTTTTGTAATGTTATAATTTTTTATTGTTATTACGATTAAATAATTCATTTAAATAAATTATTATAGTATTTCTTTTCTCCAACACATTTCACCCTTAAATTGAAGATCTCTTTTTTCGGAAAAAATTGGCAGGGAAGGTTATTTAATCTCAGACTCATTTCTTTCACAATAACCCCGCAGAAAATCCTAATAAGTGGCCCTTTTGTCTGGATTACATGGATATATATTTCTCCACAATTAAATCTACAATTAAATCCACAAAGTTAATTGCTTGGAGAAGCCAAAATTTCTTTATCAAAGATTTTAGTAGGTTAAGATAAACAAATGATCATGAAAAAGGAGACCGAATCACCAAGAAACGTTCAAGATGTACACCAAGAAAGAAAGGCAGATTCAAATTAAAGGAGTATTTAGAAAACATCTCAACAACTAGGAAACACTGGAAGTCGTCGGTTCTCTCACATCATCACCACAGTGTTAGGTGCATATAACGAAGTAACAACAAAAGCTGAATTGGTGCATGTCTGGTGTTTACGATTGCTGCGCCTTTCGCAAATGACACATTCACATTTGCTTATGTTATAAATTTACAAGGAGTAAGGAGACTTTAAAATAGTTATGTATCTTGCATAATAAATTATCTATATTTTACAAATTAAAGACTTTAAAAGATCTCAATCATCACTAACTTTCAATGTCTGCGCGACTATTGAATACTTTAATATATTAACAGTAATAATTTATTTTGTTATTCTATATCGCGTACCTTAATTGTTAATTCAAATTTAATACGATAATCAAGGATTATATGCATGAACTTTGACGTTGAATATGAAAGTGGAGAATAAGTTCGTTGAAACAAGGGCAAAGTATATCCAAGTTCAGGTAGTAGCAAAAATATTTGTTAATCAATTGCTAATGTTTCTTCTCATAATTAGCTTTTTAAAAAAAATTGGCGCTAATTTATTAGATAACGTGTCTGGCTGTTTACAAAATAGAAACTCATTTTTTTCAGACGAGAACTCGATTTCCTCCGGAAGGGAAGTAAAACTGGGATAATCCTGTGATGAACTTAAGATAGGTAAAATTGTGATACTGTTGATCACACTATTTTAATGTATTTCGCATGTAGTCAAAAACACGTTTTTTTTTCTTTAAAAAAAACTTTAATTTAGACTCTTAAAATAAGTTAGAGTTATAAACAAATGTTTATCAAATCATAAGATTAAAAGAAAAAGTTCGAACAAAAATTGAAATGTATTCATCAAAAAACTTAGGTGCTTGTAAAGTAAAAGGTAGTGGAAATTATCATGTAGTTAACTCTCAAGAATGAAAACAAGTATCTTGTATATTCACTGTCCTGTTTCTGCGTAGATACTATTAATATTAAATAAAATTGTCAAATAAAATCATTAATAATTAAGTAACGTGTAGTAGTTCATAATATGTTTAATTGTTAAAAAAAAAAGAGGGATATAGAAGAAATAGGAATTGAGAGAACCTGTAGAAAAAGACATAAATAGATCGCGAATCATTATATTATCTGTAACATAATTTGATATTTAAAAACTATCCTCGTTTTACGAGTTTATATAAATATGGATATAGTGTTCATCGTTAGAATAGGATTAGAACTTTAAAACGCTGGCATTTGATTAACAGAAAACTATATATAAAAAAAAATGAGTACGCCTAATACTAATACATCTTGAATTGTTAAAAAGGTTGTTTTTTCTTTTAATCAGCGACTCTTTCAGGAAACATTTAAAATAAAGAGTGATATTGACTCTTTTTTTTTTTTTTTGTGAAGATATTATTGTTATTCTAATTGAACAGTTTTGATTAAGTAATTAAAAAAAACCTCATAGAGATTTGATCTATAGATATTAGTCACTGATTTATTTTATTTTCATCTTTTATTCACTTACTTTAATTATAAAGAATTTTTATTTCCATATTTGCATAGGTACTATTTGCGATCAGCTTGTTAGTATTGAAAGAGAAAATCCTCTTTGTTTCAGGAGAAGGCCAATGTTGATCATAGTACATCCATCAGGCTGAGCCCATCCGTCTTTCTGCAAGCCATCGGTTCGCCTATGTTACTTAATTAAACATACAAAAAAATTAACAAAAAGTGATTACCCTAATCATATTACATTTTTGAATGTTATGAAAAAATTGGGGATAAAAAAAAAAGTCGTCTCTTCTTTTTGAGTATAATGTATGCATGTGTGTGTTTTTATATTTATAATACTTAGGAAGATTTGGGAATGGGGAACAAAACAAACGAATCTCTCTGATATTCAGTAGTTTAAACAAAAAAATATCCGTTAATTCGGATTATTTAACTATAGTATTTTGATGTAGTAAAGAATTATTTTAGAACATTGGCTAGTCAGTAGACGGTTTGGCGCAGCCTGTGAACCCCATTCTTAGTAAGTCTTATTTATTTATGTTCCTTTTTTTTCAATTTTTTTTTTATTGAATCATAAAACAAGTTCGAATTAAAAAGAAGTATGTAATTCAACATAAAATTACATTTGTTAGCTTCCTTTTTTTCTTGCGAATAATGGAAAAAGGTGGTAAGCTGAAAAAAAATGGGGTTCTACAGGCGTTCTAATAAACTTGATACGTTGACTTTTTTAAAAATCATTATGAATTTAATGGCAAAATGTTTTCCCCAACTATTGCACTTTATTTTTTGTTTTTTAAAAATTTAAGTTGATCTTAAAAGTCATATCCAATTTCTTGTTGATCAAAAACTTATTATATTTGTAATGTTTGAAAAAATAAGCTTCCTGTGATTTTAGTTGTTTTAAATTTCAAAAACAAATTTAACTATAATTTAAAACTAAATAAATAAAAAACCTTGTTATTTATTTGTATGGTGCATGTTCACAGTTTGAACAAGTAGTAAGTTGACACTCCTGTTATATATAATATTAGACAAAAAATGATAATGAACAAAAAATTACAATAAATAATAAAAATAAAAGTAAGTACGCATGTAAGTTATAAATGTTAATAAGTTGTGAATGAAAAGTATGCTAAGTGTAAACCCACTTTAAAATTGTTATGTATACTAATTACTTCCTATGCATATTTTGTTTTACATTCAACTTTTTTTCCCAACAATAATTTTAAATTTTGGTCATTAATTAGGGTTGAATAATAACAACCTTTTTAAAACTTAGTTTAAGTTTATTTAAACATTTATTTTAGAGTACTTTTCGACCTACTAGGTCGCTATTAGCTTCCTCGTAGTGTTGCAAGTACAATTTACCATTTTTTATAATGTCTTAATGTGAAAGTATTAAATTCATATTTTATTTTTCTATTTGTGCAATTATCGTAAGAATTACAAGTTAAATAATAACTTCACTATTATTTATTTAGCAAAATGGTATAAATAATTTTAATTTCTTATAATCCATTTTGTCTTCCGTTACATTAAGATATCAACGTTTTAAATTGATTTATTTCATTAACCTATTTCTTTTTAATGTAATATTATATTTAAAATTTGTCAAATATTTTAACAAACTATTTTTGTTATTTTCTACTAATGAATCAGCAAAATGGAAAGGAAAAAGCAATGCGCTACACAAAACCCCAATGGGCCCAAATACCATTCCCTATGAAGCGCAGTATTTGGATGTATGAATGTGTGTGTTAGTATGAATGAGGGTTTGATGGTAAAGTTATAGTTCTCCTATGGGTTTACTGCAGGCCTATGTGTATATCGTTGTGTATAGAGTTGCCAGTGCAGTGTTTTCTGCGCTTTTTGGCTAGGGCACCCGCAAGGAAGCCAAGATCCCTTATAAAAGAAAGAAAGGTTTAAATTAGGTTGAGGTGGTGAAGGAGGTTAGTAGAATATAAAAAGTTAGTCTTTAAAATATTTGTAAAATTTGAAATATTTTATCACCTTTTTAAAATTAAAATTATTATTATTATTTAATTATATTTAATATAATATTGTATAGGTGTGTAATACACTATACTAGTAATAATACTTAGTGTATTATATTGAATGAAACATTTATATCAGTACCTCGGAGGTATACAATACTATGTCACATTTTTAATTTTTTACCGGAGAGCAGATGAAAGATTTTTCGCGGTTTTTTCTAGCTCATAAGCCCACGGGAGTTATTTTGCTTAAATCTTTGGCGGATAATAAGTAACGTAGATGCACATTAACAGATGATTGAGAAATAAAAAAAAATAATTTAATATTAGAAACAAAAACAGAAATTTTGAAAAAAAATGGACTTAGTGTTGTACGAGTATACCTCCGAGGTACTGATATGTTATCTCTAAATAAAGTTTAAAATGGTTCAGACAATTAATGAAATAAATATTTGCACAAATAGCAACATAAAAAGTATACGAATGTTATATATGTACAACGGAATATTAATGAAAATTTATTTAATATTGCATAAATTGGATGTTAAGTTTACAGAGCTGAAGATGAACTAATTGGTTCTCTAATTGTTCTCTAAAATAAAGTAACCTGATGACTAAGTTTAAAACATTTTGTTAATACTCAACCCAAAATTAAAGATACACTTAGTCTACAAATATAAAAATGGATTAAAATCAATGTTGTTAATTGTATCATGTAAAATATTTTATAAAATTACTTTTTCTCAATTTTTTTACCGATCTGTTAATAACTTTTTGTAATATATTTTTTAAGTTTTGTAATCTCTGTTTAAAAATATATATTAAAAAAGAAAAGAAGAAAGCTGTAGGCTGTTTTTTCTGTAACTGATTACCTTCGCATTGGCACTAAAATATATTTATATGCACGATGAAAGATGTATATAAAATAATGCCTTATTATGTAAATTACAATAAATATCACTAAAGACAAAATTGGTAAAATATAAATGAATTCTGAATTTACTGCAAGATTCATTATTTTAGAATGAATGAATTTTTTTTTGTTTAACATATTAGTCTATAAAATGTGCCTCTTTTTTGTTTTTTTAAACCTCGAATTATCGACGGAAATAAAAAATGCACAATATTATTATAAGTATAACCAAAAAACTTCATAATACTCATTTACTGGAATCTCTCTTTCTCTCTCTACAACTCGTAACTCTCTTTCTCTGTTAAGCTACAATTTTTTCTTATATATAAATATATATTTATATTAAGTAAAAATATATTATATATGTTTTATCGATTATGTAAGTTGTATATTCTGTGCAATATATCTAAATTATATTAATTGTGGAAGATAATAATTTGTGAAAAATTTATAAAATGTTATTTAAAAAATAAATAATATAATAAAGCAACAAAAATGTATGTACATGTCTGTTATTAATAAAGGACAAAACTATGATAAGGATAAAGCACTGATAAAATGCCATATGTATTATGTTAGTTACTGATTAAATTATTATGGCTTGTACGTTTTCTTTAGTTAAAAATATTAAAGCCTACTTTCCAACTTAATAAAATTAACAGGTTAACCTTATGGGTGTGTTACTTTCTCCTATCCGCCGTGAGAGGAAGTATATCAATCTCGCAGTTTTTCAATTTGAGGTCTGTTGTGATGGAAAAAGTGTTTTTATGGTTTAGGTACGACAAGAGACCTGATAACTGATGATCAGAATCAATGAATCAAAAGGGCCACTTTTCAGATTTTCCAGTTTATTGGGCATTTCTAACATTATTGGAAAGGGATTAATGAGTGGTTAGTGCACTGCACTCCTACGGGGAGTTTGCGGGTTGAATCCTACCTGCTGATAGACTTTCTCCTCCTGCATAGGAGCGTCTTGTCTTACAGCTCACAGTCTTAGGGAGGAAAAAAGTGCCATATCTAATGTTTGCAAAAATGAATAATAAAACAGTTTTATTTTAATAATTATTTTTGTTTTTTAATCATAGTTTTTATTTTTGATGTATATAGTTATGTGTTATTTAATTTTTTATAAACGTACCAGATGTTTCTGTTGGATTATTCTAGTAATACAAAGTTGAAGGCATTTTGTTCACAGCCTCTTTTACTTTTACCTTTAACATACTTTTGTCTTAAAGTGTACCACCACCTGTCAAAGACATGCGGAGGATCCTCGCCAGTGTTTATGGCGGATCTAATAAGCCAGGGTCGTGGAACTGTTAGTGTTTTGGTGGCCCACTTTCCAGGCATTGCACCTTAGAAGAAACAAGCCTGCTGGGTACGGTTGTCAGTAATCATTGTTGGTTTGCTTGGCAATTCTATGTTCTTTGCCAAGGATGTAGTAGGAACGAGACTCCTCCCTCTGGGACTAAATGGGTGGTCCGCTTTTTTTTACATAATATTAATTCTTTACAGATCTTATTTCTTGAATGTTTTTATTCTGCTTTTTTTATACTGCCTTGCGCCAAGTCCTTGAACAATTTATCTGAACAGTTCCAGAACGGGCAAGGATGACAGCTTTGACATATATATATAATTATTAAGAACAACAAAAATAAATAGGCTTTGGGAAAATATCAGATTTTTCAGAGAATTCATTATGGACTAAATAGAACTTTACGAAATTCAGATGAAAACTCCGTGCGAGACCTTTTTAAGCTATCCTTTTTGTGTTTTTATGATAAACATAATAAAATTTGTGAAATAATCTTTCTTCATTTAGTAACAGGAAAGACGAGCATGATTAGGATGCCGTATAAAACCTTACAACTTTACCTCCGAACTTAATAACTTTAAAAAAGAGAAGAGACCAATAAATATCTGCCAATTGAATTTCAAATATATAAATATATATACGTATACGTTAGTGGATCTTTGACTAAAGTACTGAATGCAAATTTTTGTTTGAAGGCAATACCTGGGACGATGATAGCTACAATGTGAATGGTGTAAAAGTGAAAATCTCCAAAGAAGAGAAAAAGAGGCAACAGTATATAAAAGAATTAATATTAACTGAACAAGCGTATATTGACGATATGTCCATTGTACACGATGTAAGTAAATTAATGCGACTACAGCTTAGATTTACAACTAACAGTTCTAAAAAACAACTAAATTTTGAATTCTGTTATCATATAAGAGAATTAATTTAATATATAGCCCTTAGGCGTTCAATTAACCATGGACTTTTAACAAAAACGTGCACATTTCTTTTGATAAAAAAAAAAAATTAAAATCAATGGTGCACAAAAAAATTCAAATTAGTCGCTAAGTTGCAGGGATAAAATGTTAAAAAGTTTTTAGTTTCTAGACCTAAGAAATTTGACTAGGAAATGAACACTCAATACATAATGAATACTTTAATTTTATTTAATTAATGAAGCGTTTGTCTCGAAATTTTGGCAGTACAATCTTACTTTCACTAATGTTTTTAAGATGTATTTATATAATTACCAATTTTTGGTATAGCTAATGAAACTCAGAGGTGACTCATGGATTCTTCTTGTTGAATTTGTTTCCTTTTCAATAATTTTATGGTTCAGCTGAACTCTATAAATATAAATTTTTGTTTTTGAAACAATTCTTTCTGGTTTCAGTTAATAAATGTGACGCAATAAATAATAAAAATAAGTGAAACTTGTATTGAAACTTCATTTAGATTTTCTTATATTTATTAAAATTAATGTATTTACAGATATTCGAAAAACCTTTAGCTGAGAGCAAGATAATTAGCAGTGAGCAATTGAGAACTATTTTCATAAACTGGCATGATATTATTGAATGCAACTACACATTTTTAAGGTAAGAATTGATGTAAAATATTTCATAAAATTATGCATTATTCTTAGACTTTTTAGTTTTAATTATTAATGACTAACCAAAACTAATTGAATTTTCAAAATTTAGATCCTTAAGAGTTCGAAGAGAAATGAGTAAAGGAGGAATTATTAAAATGATTGGAGATATCTTATGCGAAAATGTCAGTATTATTGAAAAAAACTTTGGATTTTTTTGTCTTTCATTATGTTTCTGAAGTTTCATCTTTTCAGAAATTTATTTTAAACTGTTCTTATCTAGTTACCAAGAATGATGGTGTATGTGAGGTTCTGTTCTTGCCAACTAAGGGCTGCCACGCTTTTACAAAATCTTACAGAAAACAACAAGGATTTTCTTGCTTTGACTAAACAGTGTCAGGCCGATCCCCGGACTCAAGGACTTCCACTAAGCTCATTTCTCATTAAACCAATGCAAAGGATAACTAAATACCCACTTCTTATTTCTAAGGTCTGTGTATATAAATATACACTTTATTTTAAGGAAATAAATAGATGCTTATTGTAATGTATAATGCAAGGAGACCAAAAAGTGTTGGGAAAAAATAAAGGCTCAAAATGAAGGTTTTTCTTGATGTGAAAACCATTGTTTCAAATAGTCTTAGATAATCTTCTCAAAAAAAAAAACTTTATAGTGCAAGATTACACATTTCGAGGAATTATTTGGGGAAAACTTGTTGTATTTAGAGTAAGAATTCTATTAGACTAATTTAATTTCTGATGTATTTAAAAATTTTGATGTAAGGAAGTTTACAAGAATATTCTATTATTTTTACCTCCTTTGGGAGTCTGACAACTTGCAGTTATAAATAGGGGATCCAAAAAGAATGACAACACTCGGTTAGCATGGAACAGATATTCAAACCAAATGACCCTTCCTCACTCATCTCAAAACCTCTGAAACTACAAGATCGACAATTTTAGTATTTGGCACATAGGTTCCTAGCTGCTTTGATAAGAACGGATTTTTAAAAACAGTGACGTAACCTCAAAACGTAAAACTAATGTGAGAAATTTTAGGAAGAGAAAGAAGTACCTGATTCACTTTTTTGTTTTGATTCCGGGTCTGATTCTGTTAACTAGATAATGGTGTTTGATGATTCGACGTTAATCACACTGTTGCAATCTGAACCATCCGAAACTGTGCAATATTACCAAGTTCGGGTAATGACTTTACACTAACTTGAGATTGAAGCCACGATTTTGCAAGCGTCGGTTTGGAAGAAACCATTTTATCCTCAGACTGCCACTTTCAGTTCAAATGTCTGCAGTTTTCTGTTAAGGTGTGCAATTCCATTACCATAAATAGGACACAGGGGCAGACAAAGTGCCTTGGGTGACTCTGTGGAGTGAGAAGTATCTTCCAAGGACAGTAGTAAGGACAATGGTATAAAATTCCAAATGAAAGAATAGTTTTTAATTTATTAAGTAATGAATTACTTCTTCAACCGAGCCTTCCGAAGAAATTCTAGCGCGCCTCTGTCGGCTTAGTAATAATAATTTTTGATTAATAGATGTAGTAATTTGTTTTATAGTAAAGGAACATTTTCATAATTGATGTTTTGAAAATTTCATGTTATAAACGATGTTACACTGTCACCTACTTGCAACAAAATGGATAAAAACAGAAATCATAAGTTTTCTGATCTACAAATGGTTTCTTGTCCCAAAGGTACAAAAACCTACATATTTTCTACCAATGTGAGTAAAAAAGTTACTGTTCCCCTTAAATTGAATAAAACGTTATTTTTGTGCCATTGTTGTCACTTTTTGCGGAAGTCCTGTATCTGTTCATAGGATCTTCATATTAAAACTTCCGTTGAAACATTCTTTTTTAATTGTATGTTCTAAAGATTCTGGAATACACTCCTAGAGACCATTCGGATCGACTTTATCTTGAAGAAGCTCTTTCAAAAGCTGAGGAACTTTGTAACCAGGCAAGAATTTTTTTTGTTAATCTATATTTATTTTTTTCTCTCTTTCAGTTTTGTCCATAATCTTTATTATATTATTTACGAGGAACCTAATTTCCCTTGCTTTAAAATAAATCCTTTAATTATTATTTTATCTAAAATATTATCTAAAGTGAATGCTCTCTTAGTCATAATTTTACTATTTCCTAAAATTATCTTTTTCAGATTAATGAGTCAGTCAGGGAAAAAGAAAATACCGAAAGATTAGAATGGCTTCAATCTCATGTTCTAACAGAAAAATTAACAGAACCTCTGATATATAATTCTTTAACTAATGCACTTGGTCCAAGAAAATTTTTACACTTTGGAGTCTTAACAAAAGTTAGTTATTGTATTTGCACCAACAATCCTTGCCTTTTTCCTTAATAAAGTAGATATTAATTATAAAAACAATTTCATTTTCAGACCAAAAGTGGAAAAGAACTTGTGGGTTTTCTTATGAATGATTTTCTTCTTCTAGCCCAACCAAATCGTACGCTTGGTGGAACATTTAATTTTGAAAGGGACAATAACGTTCTCTTTCGAATGTATAAACAGGTTATAATTTCATTGTTATTGTATTTAAAAAAACAGAATTTTTCAAATTTTAGTCTATGTTCAGAAGAGAGACAGATTTTCAAGTGTTATGTAAAGAGTTCTGACTTCTACTTACAAAGCTTTTGCCTCATTGTCATCACACTATATAACTCTAAGTGGATCTACACGTATCTGATGTACCAATCTCTGAACATGGATAAAAATACGAAACTCGTTAGAACATAGGGAAACAAATGCACTATGAAGGTAGATATTGTCCAACGTTGAGATTTAACAGATCTTTCTTTGTTGCCTTACTCGTTCGGTAAGCAAGAAGTTCGGCTAAGAGGTGAAATGAACTGACTCCATTGAATAAAAAGTTATACTGTAGGATGGAATACTACTTTCATCCTACATCAATTTTTAAAAATGAAAATTATTTAATTCTAATTTTACAAGGTGTTTAAATTTCTTTCTTTTAAAAGTTCAAAAACTAATAATAAGAACATTATTGTCGTTGCTCTCCAATTAAAACAATTTAAGTATTTAATCTTTTTTCTCTACAGCCATTAATGCTAAGTGAAACGTCTATAGTAACAACTCCGGAAAATGGAAACACTGGTGGTGTTGAACTAAAATTAGAACATAATAGAATCCTGTACAATCTGAGTGCTTGCTCACCAAACGACAGGGTATTATGGCTCCGTAAATTGTCTTTGGCTCAAGCAGATCTTCGACGAAAAGAAACAGAAAATTTCCGGCGACAACAATCCAGTGAGTATATTTGAAATTTATTTTTATACTTTATTATTAAGTGAATTTTGGAAATGGTAAAAATAAACTTTTGGAATATAGATATTAGTATGTAATAATAGTAGTCTTAATTTTAATTTTACGTGCCATTATTTCATAAAGCTGTAAACCTACGGAACTCATTAATTAGCGTCTTAAGAATTTGCTATGTTGAAGTTAGCTTTGACGGAAAGATTAATAGATTCTGTTTGAAAATATAGAACAAGCATCCTTTGCTGTTGTTGGTCGTATCCTTGTATTAGTCCTCGAAGGAAGCAAACTTAAACCTTCTGCAGGTATTTTTTGAAAACAGTATTGAATGTAACACTGGCATGGGTAGTAGTTCATCTGTATTGCACTAGAAAACTCTAAAATGACTGCATGTCCTAGCACATTCGTTTTCATCATACTTGTAATTATTTTAATATTTATTCACAGTAATAACTTACACAATGTTAATATAAGTTTTGTTATATTCATATCTCTGTTTATAATTTTTTTAACTTAACAGTGAATGAAATTACAATAGTTTAATAGACTACAACTTATTTTAGAAATGTAAGTATCCAGAAACTGAATTAATTTTGGGTCAAGACTTTCACAGTTTAATTCTTTTTTTCTTCTCGAGTACTTTACTCTATTTGGGTAGTTATATTCTTACTTTTGTAACCGACGGAAATATGAGTACTCTATATATTTCCTTAACATTCTACAGCTTGTCGCACTTTTATTAGGTCAAGAAGCAAATATGGATTCATTTTTTTGGAAAACATTTGGTTTTTTACTTTCTGATACCCTTTTTTAAGTGGATTTTTTTTGTGTACTCCTATTAAGGTCTTATAAGTATTTAAAGTGGTTTTCCGAGATGCGTATGTGTTTTGGATTGTATAAATGAAAAAAACAAAAAAAAAAGTTGACAGTTAATGGTACTTTTATTTTAACGAGGTGCAAGTGAGTTGCTGGAATTTCTTATTTGAAGAATGTGTCGTGGCGGAAGGCGAACTGAAGGTTCATTCACTTTTCCATGATTTTCTCAAAAACCATTTCCTCAAACCTTTTTCAACTTATATTAACCACTCTTATAGAAAACAATAACTTTATTTGGAACTTTTATATACATTTTGGTTGGTTTTGAGGCAGGTTAGAAGTGCTAATTTTAGAATGAAACTGGTAAAATTACGATTTCTAAGAAAGTTATTTAATCGGAGTTCTCTTGATCGATTGCCGATTTTCATTCCAATGTAATGTTTCTCAGAAAACCACTCAATTGTGCTTAACATTTTTTTTCGTAAAAATCGATTTATAGAACGATTATGGGGCAACTAGCTTTCCACAAAGCTAATGGAAGAAGAACTGGACTGAATCCAACCTACAATTAGTAAGCATTTAAAGTTTAAAGAAAAACTTTAGAATCATAATAACAGTTAGACATGTGAATGTGACATGTTTTTTTTTTCCTAAATCTCTGAATTTGTTTGTGGTTTCAAATAAATTGCAGACATCATCCTATTCCTTTTGTAAACCCTTCAGCTGAATTTCAATGGATTCTCAGCCGTTAGACGTATTGCTAATTCAAACAGTTTGCAGTAACTTTATTTTCATTTTATTTTTTACTTTAAATAACTGTTTGATTAAGTTAAATTATCACTAAATGTGATCACGAAGTTTGCAGGAAAAAAAGAGAAGTTTTTAGGAAATATCTCTCTCTCTCTGAAAATGCCAATGACATAATGATGTCTTTAGTAGGATGTGTATGTGCGAACAAAATCCTCAAAAACGAAAGCTTACAGACAACTTAAACTCTGTGTTACAATGTTTACAACAGATTTCTTTGATATTTTATTTATTTTATTTATAATTATTTAGTTATGGTATATGTTCAGTTAGAAAAAGACATCCCAGGGGTTCACTTAAAATTCGTTTGAAAAAAGCATCTCAGTTGGAACCTAGTACGTTAAGGGGAGGTAAGATTTGCAAATTATTTAAAGTAAAGCAATCAGATTTCTTAAGCATTGTTATGTTTCGTCAGCCAACAGATGCATGTAAATGTTCATGTCGATTATTTTTTTATGTTAAATTATAATCGTCTTGTGGATAATGTTTTAGCTTTAAGTGGCATTTATTATATATCAATAAGTACATATTTAATCAAAAAGTGACAAATGTCATTGAATTATTTTTAGAAACTATTCCATCATCATAATTTTTATTTTTATTAATTTGGTTCAGTTGTAAAAACATAAATTTATTTGTATATTAGTTTATGCCTTTTTTTAAATTTGGTTTTGGATTTATAATCTTTTAAGTTTTAGTTTATATATTAGTTCTTCTAACCTTTTGGTAAATGTTATGAGGTGATGGTTATTTATTTTTGAAGGAAGTTTTCTCTAACTAACATGCTTTTTGTAGAAACTATGCTTTTTTTTACATCCCATAATTCCCCACCAACGCTTTTCGTATGATTTAAGTACTGAAAAATATAGATTTGTTAAAAAACGAAAATTTTATAACAATTGTTATAAAATAGCCAGTCTTAATTTGACCCATATTTTAATATCTGAGGCATAATGTGGCTACAGCGGAATAAGGGAGTCGCATATTAAATCAAAGTGACCCACAAATATATTTTATTGTAATATTATTGATTTAATTTTCATAATTATTTAATATGAAACTTTTGAAAAATTCTAGTAAACAGAGAAGTATTCTGTGAGGTGAGCATGGGCTCACAAGAACATCGAACACCAGCCGTACACAGTAGTATATCCAGTGACCCTGTGTGGAATACATCGATGCAGTTCTTAGTTAAAGATTTCGATGATGACGTATTGTGTTTCACTGTGAAAGAGAAAGGAAACTTCTCACCAGATCGTAAGTACTTTACTGTTGTAAAAAAAAAAAGTAAAACTAATGTTGCCATCTATTTTTGAAGTTGGGCTTCCAACATCCAGATGCCAAATTAGATGTCACGGATGGAGGCTTAAGCTAATACTTTACTTTTAAATTTTTTTCTAACAAATAAAAATATCTACCTGCAGTATTCGAACTGAGAATTTTCCATTTAAAAATCCTCGCCTTATAACCACTTCACTAATACCTGCCCTAATTTGTTGTATGTACGAGTATATCGTTTTATTCTTGATAAAATTTGCCTCTATTAAGCTAATTATTACTAAAGGACCACAAATAATTTTTTGATAACTTTGTTGAAGAAGGGTGTTTTGAAAGCTATGCAAGCAAAAGATTCTTAAACTCTATTGCGGAAATGTTGCAGTCGCACCACATTTTCCGAATTCGAGTTTACATCTCATTTTGAGGTCTCGAGATCGTGAAAATTTTTATAATTAATTTTTAATTAATTAATTGTAATGGCGCGTGCTTTTGGAAATTGCACAACGCTCATTCTCGGTATTTCGTTTTGATACTATTACCGACTTCTTCTAAAGACTAAAAACTTTTCCTGTTTGTTGGTTTGATGGTCTTGACTGCTGCACTAGAGTACGACAACATAGTCTCATTAATATATAACTTCTGTTCTTAAAACTATAATAACCTTTTCTTTTTTTCTTAACAGATTTTCTTGGCAGAACTGAGTTGCCAATATCAGATGTTATTACTGCTACAAAAGATACAAGAGGGCCTATTACCAAGGAATTGCGTTTGCATGAAGTCCGTTCTGGTCTGGTAAAACTTAGATTGGATCTCCATTTCTTCGGGAAAGTGGCTTCAGCTCAGCATAAAAACATAAGCTGAAAGCTTTGTTCTTAAAATATTCATTTTTTTAATTTTTGAAAGTTAAGAGATCTTACAAATGAATTTTAGAATGGTGTAAAACACATGTGTCTTTCTCATCATTGTTTTTAAGAACATGTATTTTTTTATTTTTATCAAATTATTTATAATGAAAATACATTTGTTTGTTTTTTAAATTCATTTTTCTAATGTGCAATTAGATATTTTTTTGTAGATGCCGTTTCTAAAATTCTGTTCATAGTATGTGGGCAGTGAAAATTAGAAATCATTTTCTAAAAAGAGCTTTAATTAAGATAATCTGTTTATTAATTCAATAAATACTTAAAAGTAATGATTTCGCAGAAATAGTATTCATTTATATTTTTAAAATTTTTACCTATATCATTAAATTTAATTGATCTGTCGATTCATTATATTACATGCAGATATTAGATAACTTCAACTTAAAATAGGATTACCATTTTTTGAATAATCTTATATTACAAACATCTGAAATAAAAAAGTAGTGAGTCGTTCTCATTTGATGGAGAATTGGACGTTAATTCAATTGAATATTACTGTATTAACTTAACTTATGCTTTTTACCATTAAAATATATTGAAAATATCATTGAATAGAAATGCACAGTACTAATCTAAATAGCCATGTTTTGTTAGCTTTGTTCTCAATTATTCATTCCTTGTTAGTGAAATAATAATTCTCTTAATTCGAAATAAAAACTCTTTCTACATAATGTACGTTAAATTAAAAACATATTTTTATATTACTGTTAAACGGTGTTAATATATAATATAATTTATAAGTGTGCCTTCTATGGATTATGTTGTAAATATGCTATTATTTCGTAACTTTTGTTTGATTAATATTAATTTTTATCTTCAGCTATACCGGGTGGCCCAGTATTGCTGATAATTGGTTAAAATCTAGAAAAGTTCCAGTCCGCTTATTTTATTAGCAGAAACAATCTAGAGACATGAATGATGAATAAATATTTATTTTGAACTTTTAATTAATACTCTTCCTGAGCTAAAAAATTAAATCTACTAAGGTTGTTCCATAAAAACTAATTATTTAGGGGATAGAGCCGTAACTATTTTAAGTAAGCACCTTATGACAGCTCCTCGTAATTTTTTATTCTTTTTCAATCCTCTATTAACACGCCAGACCGTAATTTTCAGATTTAATGTCGGCATTCAAAGAAAGATAGAGGAGTATACCAGCCCAGAAAAATGTTCCAGTTGTTTTTAAATAAACTTAAATTTTAGAATTTTCATAATTTCTTTGAGAACATTAAACACCAATAGTGCCTGTCGATAACGGCATTAACTGATCATTCAGCATTAAGTTTATTTTATTTTTTTTTTAATTAAAATTTATAAATTTTTATTGTTTTGTAAACTATTGTAATTGTAAATATTGTATAATGAATATTGTTGAAAATGTATTATATAATATATTCTTCAAAGAGAGCCTGAGAAAAAAAGACCAAAAATAAACAGACCTTGTCACAGGCCGGCTTTTATGTAGGAGTAATAAAAATAAAATTTATTAACTTTCTTTAAATGCAAAAAGTAGAAATATTATTACATACTGTAGAAATAATAAATTAATTATAAAATAAATAGTCTTTGCATATTAAGTAACAATTTGTAAACAACACAGTGAAGCACATAGTGAATAGCTAGAAAACCCAAAACCATTATTTAGCAAATAGTTCAAATTAAAGTAGACTGTTTTATTTTTTTAAATTCTGTAGTGATGCTTACAAAATTGCTTGGAAAGTGACTAGCTATGTACGTACATTGTGTACAATTATTATACATTCAAGAGGTACCATATTTACTTTTCCTAACTATGTAGCTGTACCTTTTTTGATAGGTCCAAAACATCCTTTAGCTTTCTCTTTTTATTTATATTAATACTGCCTTAATAATAGTTTAGCTAATTTTTATAATAATAGAAATAATACATATTTTAAGACAAAACTTAAATAGGTTAACTTTGGAAATAATTATGTATACCTATATATTTTTTACAAAACAAAAATGATTGTTCAAAAAGGCTTTAATATATTTACACTCCATGACATTAACAGTTAGGTAAATGCCTACAGCTTTATTTTGTAATAATTTCTTCTTTTTTTAAATAGTAATAATAATAATTCTCTGTACATCAGCCTAAGCAGTACACAGGGACAATTAAGTCTGCTTTTGATGTTAACAAAATATGCTAGTCTTTAGACAAAACAGGCTAGAGCCAAAGAATAAACATTTGTTTTGTTAAAAAGCCTATAAAAGCTATATATGTGATCTTTAAAATGTTAAAAAAATATTTAAATAAACGTTTAAATATAGTAAAATCATTATTAAATCTAAAATAATTTATTTATTTACAAGTTTTTCATACATAACAAGCCGCGTTGTTTTACATTAAATATAAAAAATGGCAATTTTTAAAAAATCAACATTGCTTACAATATTGAAAAAATTATTAAGCTTTTAAATCAACCGATGATGTTAACATATTTAATTATTCTATGCTTCGTCTATAAATACGATACTATCTCAACTAGTAATTTCATGCATCATTCGGCATGCACTTTTATCAATTGAGCTTTAAATTTATTTGTTTGGATTATGAACTAACGATCCTATGTTTTTTATATAGTAGATTCAAGATCCCTCCGATTGTAATACTGTGACGGAAAGCGATTACAATTTTTGAAGCATATCTAAACCAGCACATATTCCTGCCTGCAATCATACCGTTAATCGCCGTACAACTATAATAAATTAGTAACAAGTATGTACAACTTTCGTACTTTATTCCATTGTATGATGATACGGAAAATGTTTAATGCGTTCATGAACATGGAATGATTGCATCTCGCTTCGACTTCCATGTTAAAGGAAATCAAGTTTTAGCAGAAGCTAATCTGTTACTCTTATCGTTCTTGATTTGTTGTAATTTAAAACAGTGATTGGTTAAGACTGAATGCTTGTGTTTTAAAGACAAGCTACAAAGGCGCTTGAGAACTTAGTATACAATGTATTTTACTTCACAATGCAATAAAAGAAATGTATCTAAAAGTTTTTCGTAATTATTTTTTTAAAAAAGTTATTGTTAATTTATTGCATTTTATTTAAATTGATAATGTGTAAGTAATAATACAAGGGAACTGTAAAACAGTACAAAACGGTAAAAAAAAATTGGGTTTATTTTGGAACAAACTTAGAAAATTAATTGGTACTTTTACGGTGTTATTTGTAATTATGCTTTTTTGTTTTTTATTTTATAAGCCCGAATAAACTCGTGAGGTCATGACAATGTATCCACTTTTTGGTGAGCCATTAGCATAATCACGTTAGCTCTGAGCCGTGTACAATTTGCACTCATCTGTACGGTATTTCACTTAATAATTTCATAATACGTTAGTAATCAAAATCCTACTTTTTCTATATTTTGTCTATTCGAGAGATAACTAAACTTAAATAACAAAACTGTACAATATTAATTAAGGAGTTCATTATTGTAGAAATACACATACATTCCACATTCTAAACTATGTGAATGTTGTACTTCGATCCCCTGATATTTCTATCGACCCTTCACCCTTTCGTATGGACATTTGGCCTAGAAAATTGTTCATAATTAAAACAACTCTTATTTTCTCAATAGTCCTTTCGATTTTTTTTTAAATGCCTAAAATTCACTTTTAATGATGCACTTTTTCTTTATTTTCAGTATCAGCTGGTGGGACTATTGGTTTAAACCCTCCAAATAGTTGAGGCTTAAAGTTTTGAATATCAAACTTAGGCTCTTCCGTGGTCTGTTCTTCATTCAGATCTTTAGCTGTGGTACTCTCTTCACTACTCTTTTCTTTATTGGGTTTTTTCTGGACCACACTCCAACCCTGACTTGGAGCTGTTAGACTAGCATGGAATGGAGCCTGGAAATCTTGCGGTTGTGGTCCTTCATTTACTACCCTATGATTATCATTTTTATAAGGTGCTGGTGTCATTTCAATGCTCGCTGGTTTTGCTCCGACCGTTGCTGGTGCATGTTTTATTTCTGTGCCGAGTATCCACGTATCTTTATGTTGTGGCTTTTTCGTGGCAAATGGCATATAGTCCTGCAAGTATGGTATAATATTAATTTCAGTATCATGATCTTTTTCAATACTTGTCACTGTTGGGCTGAATGCTGTATATTCCTTTGAGACTTCACTCCCCGGTGTATTTTGCTCTTCTTGATTTGGTTTTATGAGTGCATAAGGAAATTCATTCTTAATAATTGGCTTTGATGTAGAAGGTTTACTTTTTAATACAGGTGTATCAACTCTGGCTTGGAAATTTTTATTATTATCTAATGGAAAGGAGTCCAAATCATCACCTATATCTAAATTATCTGGTGGCAGTGGACGCTGAGGACCTCTAGTACCTACCACAACTCCATCGCTTGGTGGTGATGGGGCATTATTTCCATTGCTTGGGTAAACTACAAATACTGGTTCATTTTCATTACTATCTTCTATTCTTAAGGCAGCACGCTTTGAAGTCGGCGTTCCTTGCATCATTTGTAAAGTTGTCACTCTGCTTGTTTGACCATTTCTTCTATGAACTAATGGTTTAGTTTCTTCTATCTCTTGTTCCAACCTGAGAAACTGGGGTCTTGGCAAAGGTGGAGGCTGTAAAGTGTCGTATGGTTCTCTTGGTTTAAGATAGATGTGTGGTTCAGCATGACCAATCTTTGCATTTGGTCTGAACTGTGGCAAAATATTTGGTAAAGGCTTTCTCTTTATCGGAGGAAATGGTTCTTTTTTATGATACAAATGAGGTGGTTTCAAATGTGTTTCCCACGGAGGTCTTGGATACTTATCTACTTGGATATTTGGATGCGTTTCAGAGTGGCTTACTTGTGGTGGGCGTTGATGCTGCCAAACTGGTGGTCTCTTTTCTGGTTCCTCATCTGGAAACAGTACTTGACCTACTCCATGAACTCCGCTACTAGGAGGTGGTTTTTGTTCAGGAGGTGGAACGCCTATGGAAAATGAAGTCTGTAGAGAGTAGCTAGGATTTTCTTGACCTGGTGAAACAGAAATGAAGTGATTTTCAATTTTAGACGGTTGTCCAAACTGGACTGTGTTATAGTCAGGCCGTTTTCCCAATTGTGGTTTAGAAAATATGAGAGGGTTAGTGTTAGCTTCTGGTCTTGGTCTGACTTCCGGGCTGTTGTGGGCCGGCCTAATTTCACCTCCATGCACACCTTGAGAAGAGGGCCTCAATTCTATATTATTGACAGGCTTTTTCTGATCATGAGGCTTACCTTCTGGAATTCTAACACCTGGAGGCCGCAAATACTCCAATCCTGACGGCCGTTCAGGCACGCCATGTGGTCTATCGGTAACTCTTAGGCCAAATATGGGATTAAGGGGACGATTGAGATCTTGCCCTTGGTAATTCAGTGGTCTGCTATGTTCTAAAGAATAGTGAACGTGTTCATGAGGTTGTTTGTTATGCGAAATAAGACTGCTTGGTGGCCTTTTATCTGGTTTCAAATTGACCTGTAATCGGCTATTTTCGGTAGTTGTAGACAGAGGTCTCTGGGTCATTATATTGTCTGTTGCTGACACTCCCTGAGGTTTATTATATTCTTGTGATGAGATTAGTGGTTTGGCATGACCTTGAATTTGTATATGTGGTCTGTATTCTTGTGGAGGTCTATTACTGCCTGTTTGAAATTTCGTTTGCTCATACGAAACTCCTTGGGGCCTTATGTTTCCTGGTTTTATGTTTTGATGTTTGTTATGCTCAGTTATTTGTTCTTTGCGCTCAACTTCTGATGAAACGAAATCGGGCTTTTTGAGGTTTAATAATGAACTTTCGTCTGGTTTTCCTGTTATATCTTCAGGTCTCTTAAGCGTTTCGACCGGGCTAATTACCGAAACAATATGCTGTGCAACAGAGGATTCTTGCGGCTTAGTCTTATCAATATTGTACGCTCCTTGGGGCTTTTCGGGACGTTTTCCTGCATAAGTTTCATGAAGTGTCGATGATTCTTTGGAGCTATCACTTTCAAGGTTGGTTTTATGTTTATTATTATCTTGTGTCGATACTGCTAGAACTATACTTTGTTCGGCGATATTCTTATTTGAAGAGGTGTTCTGTGAAGGTTTGGATTGCATTGATGAATTCTGCTGGTCATCTTGAAGTTGAATATTTAACTTTGTTTGTTGGGTTAGTGTGGACCCTGATTCTTGTTTTATTCTTAAGGAATTTTCTGGTGAATAAACGCTAATTGGTTTTTTGTCTTCAACTATTAATGGTGTTTCTGGATACCTTACTAATCCGGGATTCCCGACATTCTGATGTTTCATCGGAACCACCGATGAAAATGGTCTAGTTGGATGATGTTGTGGTGGTCTTAGTTCAATAGATAATACTGGTTTGGGAGGGCGTAAGTCAACAGTCTCTTCATGATTTGATGATGCATTATCACCGACAGGTTTCTTTGTGGAAATTAGTTGATTAATATTTTCTGTAGTTTTTGATGGTTTAATTTCGGTTTTTGTAGTAGGTATCACTTCAAAAGATGTTGTTGTCTTGGATGTTGTAGTTGAAAGTGGAACATCTGTTGAAAGCTTGGTTGTTGATTCTTTACTTGTACCAGTTACCGTAAAAAATGTAGTGGACTGTTTTACTGGATTAATCGTTGAATATTTATCTTGGGTTTTTGTAACTTCAGATGAAGCTCCTAAGAATTCGTAATCTTGTGACGAATTTTCAGTACCTTCAGCGTCGCTTTTATCGTAGTCGTAATCATATTCGTATTCATAATTTGAAAAAAGAGGTTTAATGGTGGTTGTGCTTGTTTTCAACTTAATTATTTTTGGTGTTGTAACTGTTGATGGTGCTTTTGTTGTCTGAAAGGTGGTTGATGCCCGTGTGGTAATACTTGTACTTGGTCTAGGTGCGGCTGTAGTGCTAGTTGTTGTCGTTGTGGTCGTTGGAAGGGCTTCAGTTGTAAGTGTTGGTTTGGTTGTTGCAGCTGGAGTGGTTTTGAGAGAATAGTAAAATGGTGAAACGCTGGACGTGGTTGATGTGCTTGATGAATGTAATTTATGATTACTTAACGGACCGTGACCTTGCACTTTAGTATTCGCATAAGAACTAGATATTAATGGAAATTTACCACTAGAAGAGTAATGTACTGGTAAATTTAGGAATTTATGTAAATCTGATTCTTTAGATGGCGATGCTATATCATTTCTAGTATAAATTTTTGTACTATCTTTACGATCAATTGTTTCACCAGATTCTTCGTATTCTTCATATAAATAATCATCACTTGTAACGGGTGTTGTCTTTAAATTTGAATCAATAGCACCTGTTAGCGGATCCCGTTCAGCTAGAAATGGTCGCCCATGATTAAAAGTAAAATATCCACCTTCTGGCATTACGGACATTACTGGACGTGGTATCTCTACTACACGTGCTTGTTCTGCAGGACCACCAGTTGTTGGCCAACAATCGCTAGGTGTGAGTGCCCACAGCATGAACACCAACATCGGTGAGTACTCCATAGTTCGGGTCTCCCTCACTTCTCTACCCTAAAACAATATACAAAAAAAAAGATATTAGAATAAAATATCTTTCAAAGAGTTTAAAACGTCTTTGAAAACATTATCAGTCATAAAAGCAACTAAAATATGTGGAGGTGACAACCTCCATCATCAATCAATCATTTTCTTTATATTAGGAAATTTTTTCGGACAGATTCTCTCGTGACAACACTTTCCATCACTGGATAGTCAACTATCTGGTGTCAAGAAGCACCTAGAAGAAAATACGTAAGGATAGGCATCCGGGACTTCAGCTCACATTTGTAATTCATTAATTGGTTGCGAGGAAATTAGTAAAGATCGTATCAAAAGCTGCGTGGCTTCAAATCCGTTAATTATTACTATTCCTAAATGAATTAATCCAGACACAAATACTCAGCATGCCATTCAATGTATTAATCATAGTTTTTTAATAAAAAAAAAATTAGTATTTATGTTCATTATTTAAATGGATAAAAAGTCGTGTTTGATTGCATTAATACAGGAGCCAGGCTGTTTAATGTAAGATGATGAGGACTCCTCCTTCAATGATTTTTGATTTCTCGTATTTTAGTTGGAAGAAACACCTGATAGTAGGAGTAGTCAGGAGAATATTTGGGAACTAACTGTTTGAGGTCTAACCCAGATAGAGGTAGTAGAGGCTTCTCGCTCTCTCTCAGAATATCACCATCTCCAACTCTACCAAAGTGAACCCCTTTTTTCCTTGTAACCTGTCTAACGGTGCCACACACCTTCTACTGCATTCTCATTCTAACTTCACTACGCGTTCCATTTCACTACCTCAACACATTCACTTATACACAAAAGAAAATTTGTATAACCCTCGCATGTCTTTCTTTTTACGCTACCCAGAGGACAAAATTTTCTTTAAAATTTTAGTAAAATTAGTCTATAAAGAAGTAAATTTTAATTAAATTGTTTAAAGAAATGCCATATTCATTTGTTTTCTTCGAAGATCACTTAGCCGTAGTTCATCATTCAGCACAATTAACTGAAGAATGACAAATGTTACTCTACTCCTCTAAAACGCTAAGTCGCAGCAGCAAAGCACTTCTTTTTATCTTTTTGAGATACTTTTAAGCAAGTGTAGAACGTACCATGTTTAAGGTTAAATCTGTTAGAAATGAAGTTAACAGGATAATTATTTAATATGATTTTGTTTAAAAAGTTTTCAGAACCTGTAGTTTTTCTCTAAATTTACATTTTAGATGAACAGATATAATCTTACGAGTTTTTGTTTGAAAATTGTTTGTTTATGTACGAACTTCTTAGATTGTTTGGTTTATTTGATTGCTGTACATATTCAAAGGAGAGAAGAATTCTCAATTATGAATCTTAGCTAGATGCTAACAATTTAAATCACCACCCGCTATATATAGTATTTACGTGTTACATTTACGTTTAGTTTTAGAAAAATCTTTAGAAAGAAAATCTTGAGTGCCTTTTACGTAAACCAAGTCAAACATAGACAAATTCTAGGCAAGATAACATGATTAAATAACCAAAACTTTTAGTTTATAATGAATTGGAAGTAAAAAACATCAATTAAGAAATAACAATAATGTGGGAATAAAGTTGATTCAATCACTCGAAACTCTAACATAAAAATGTAACATTTTTTTTTTCATATTCCCAAACATCATCTATCTAAACATCCGGAAAGATTGTGAAACTGATTAGACTAATGTTAGCTCATAGCAAAACATCACAGAAAATAATGCATATCAAAACAATGCTTCCTTTAATGTATTATGGATACATGAGAACTTACACAATTGGTAATTTGAATTTCTTGAAGATATTTGAATTTCTTAAAGATATTTGAATAATTTAAAACCAGAACTGTTTTTGCATATTTGTAGGTGGTACTTCATATAAAAAATATTCATGCAATTACCAACACTTCTTCAAATTAAAAGAATAATTAGATTAAGTCTGCAGAAACGAAGTATTAAAGGATTTATTAGAATATTGATTCTGCATTAAGCAGGTTCAAATCATGGTTTAAAGAATACCTTTCAAGGATGAAGAAATCAGAGAGAGGGTTTACAGGAAAGTGGAATGAATAAGAAGAAGACAAGAACGGAACTTCTCAAAACTGAGGTTGAATAGAAAAGAATCTCCAAGACCTCTAGACTGTTGACTGCCCTAAACAGTAGAGAAGGATTGAGAAGTGGTAGTTATACTGGTGATATTAGATAATAAATATCTAATCTAAGAAAGTAATGACGATAATTTAGAAGTAATAATCTTATGTATTAAAATGAGCAAATTTTACATCTGACGATCATTTTCAGAATATATTTATGCTAACCATGCACAGTATGCATGTAATGCAGACAGTCAATGCTGTTCTTTTTACTTGCTGTACAATCAGATGGATGTTCATCCATCCGCTTTGGTTTTTAGTGTCACACTATTTTTTAAATTAATTTTCAGTTCTACGAGTATCGTTTATTTTGTAAATAGGCTAACAGGTATATTAATTATTAATATTTCTATTTCATAACACCTACAAAGCTGTTAACGAAATTATATTCTATTATAAGCCTACCCTGAACCTTTGTCTAATAAACACCAATCAAGGCGTCGACGGCAACAGATCACCAATGCAGACAACCATATCGTACTCCAATCAGTAACACATCTCCAAAACATATTAGAACCATTGAAGAAACGCACATCTTTTTCCGAAACGTTTGTCAAATACAAAAAGATGCGTTTAAGATTTACGTCCAACAGAGTTCAAACATTAAAAGAATAGTTCAACATGTAAAGCACATTCATTCATAATAAGCATGAATTCGTCGGTGAAAAAAGATTTATGGTAAAAGTTAATGTTTTTAGTTTAAATAATGTTCGTAATTTCCATTTTTTTTTATCATACAAAACTAAACTCCCGTATACTCTGAAATAAAGGTAAAACTCGAAGAGTGGGAATCCTGAAAGAGGAAATCCTAAAAGAGTGGGTAACCTGTAAAAAACCTAAAAATTTTTTAAACAATCTAATACTTTAAAAAGTTTTATTAAAATCCAATTGTTCATTCATAAACCAAACTACCGCAATAAGTACTCTGGACGCCAGAGACCTTGATAAGCAAGATAACTTCTTGTACCGGTGACATTGGCAATTACTTCAGTTTAGTGACCACCAAACTTCCAAAACTTTGATTGTTGAGCCCTTGAGATTTATGTGTTATACGTCACAGTCAACATAATTTCTGTATTGAGAGAAAAAAAAAATACAAAGAACAGGAATAAAAAACCTTAATAACATTTTTTTATTTCTACAAAGCTATGGAGCTGAAGGTTATTTTTTATTAAAAACAAAAAATTGCTACCAAAAACTATTAAAAAATAATGATAATAATTTAAATGCAGTCACAAATTAGAAATAGGAAACATAGAAACGAGGTAAATTTGAATTGGCGATGAAGATGTTATCAAAAGTTCAATCGAAGCTTGCGAGAAATGGTGCTAGCATGTCAGCATCGCTTTTTCTTCCATTGATTGGATTAAATGGTAAAGAACTGAAGAGGGGCGATATGTTCCAATATCCCTCAACTCATTACTACTTCTCAGTGGAAGTTGTAAAGGATGTAGCGAGGGAAGAGCAGATGCCAAGCCCAGCATTAGAGATTTTAGTGTTCAAGAAGACGCTAATGGCCTGGAAGTCGATGGCCAAAGAAGTAGAATAATAACAATCATTCTTCTAATATCTACTAATCACATCACTCGCATTTGGTAAGTAGCAGCAAACAAAACAGACCCACTCTATCTGACTGGTTGAAACCTCAAGATAGATACTGCCATACTTGTAACAGTAAGTGAAAAAAAAGGTGAAACTGATGTTGGTAAAATCACGTGTTATATTTTTATCAAAACTTCAACATATTTTGTTAGGAAATGCTTCTTTTTATGTTGCTGCCAACTAACCATTCTGTTCACGCTGTGTTGCGGTTATAAGCGATTACTTCATCTGTTTGTATTTTTTTTTTTTTTAATCTTTACGATTCTTTTTTTATTTTCTCGTATGGTTTTTCTCTTTCTCTTGTTACAAGTCAAGTTTTTCTCATAAAGGATTTGAAACAATTGTCAATAAACTCGCTTTTCTGTTTGACTGATTTCTTTCAAATTCATAATTTCCTTCTTAAGAAATCAGAAACATCTAACTTAGGATTTAAAGCACTTTTTTTTGTGATTTGAACAACATCATGACACGAACATTTACATTTCTTTTTCTCCTCCTCAATTAAGTGCAGCCCAGTACTAATGTGGTTCAGAAAACCCAAAAAGTTGCATACTTCTGATGTAGAGGCTGGCTAATCTAAAGGCAGCTAGCTCTTCTCAAAATAGGAACATCCTCATTCATAGTCGATTGCACGGTACGCGATATTCCTCACTTTTTAATACTTGCGACAGATGTTTTGTTCCATGGTGTTCTTTGTAGAGAAATCGCCTTTAGAATTATTTAAACTTCTTACTCAAACATTCATATTTAGATCTATACATCTAGCTGGTTGCTTTTTAATTTTTTTTTTTATTAAAAAAAATTAATGGGTTTGCGAGGAAGTTAGTGCGTCATGCTACCTTTTGAAACACCTTTTCATTTATTATATAGGTTACTCTCAACAGTGTAATATTGAAATTCAGTTTAATATTGAATGTAATTAGATGCTTGACAAACAAATTTGACCTTTAGATAAAACGAAGTGTAATATTTGTCGGTATGTTTCACACAAACTCCTGATTTGTTCCATTATACCAACATTTCATAGTAATGATTCGAAATATTGATGTCTTAAGTTATTATGTAAGTATATTAAATGAAGTATCAATGACGGTGTTATTTCATGGATGTAATTAATTACAAGGTAATCAAGATTTTTTTTTTGTTTACCAAAAAATATCCTATTTTGAAAGTGCCATAAGAGAATGAAGTTAAGTTCTTATGGTGGAAGCAAAATTGAAGCGAATAACTGTAACAGAAGGACAACACTTGAAAGATTATTATTTGTTTTTAATATTTCCTTTAACCCAATGACATTCAGTTTCTTTAATATTTAAAAATAAACTAGTGAAAAGCCGTAAATAAAAAATCCACAAAGTTTAACTAAATTCTTTTTCTTAACAATTTTCTAGGATAGTTACGCATTTCTTTATAATTAATGCTATAAAAATATTAATGTGTTATTATTATTTTGGACTGTTATATTTTTACAGTTAAATCAGTTATTCTGTTTACTCTTAAATGAACGGTACTTTGGTAAACGTATGTAACACTTGGCCATTTCTAAACAGCATAAAATCTAGGGCAAATCCATTTTACTTATTTTCAAAAACTGGTATTGGGTTAAATATATCATTTATATAAAAAAACATACGATGAATGGTTACGAATAGTTATGTTACAAACGGTTATGAATAGTTACTGTGTTCGTTTTGTGTGCATGTTCTTGGGAACTGAGTTAATATCATTACAAATTGCTGCAGAAACCTCGTACATTCTGCTCAGAAATTAAAGCGGTACCAAGAAGTTAAATTAGAATCAAGTTTGACGTCTTAATAGAAATTTCCTCATTGGCTTCCAGAAGTTCTCTACATAAGACACTAATCCACTTTTTAAAATATGTAGACTTCACTAGACTATGCAAGACTTCGGTCCTATCCATATTTTCATCAGATAAACTATAGATATAGAAATCACTCGGTTCATCTCTAGGAACAACATTGCCTAAAAGATGTAATTATTGTACGCGGTGGCAATAATAGACAACCACACTTATTTTGGAGCTAGCTAAAACGTACCTAAAATCTAAAGTTACGTTTGGTGATGTACAATCTAAAATAAAGCCAAGTTCAACGGTCAGAGAATGCCATTGGCCTCTAGTTAATTTTTACTAATCGACCCAAAGAAGAAAACATGAAGGAAACATTATACATTCAATATAATACGTGCTGCAATTTACGAATAAGCGAAGCCGTTATTAAACTGCAATCTAATACAACTACTAATTTCTTAATACTTGCAAATATTGAAACAATCCTGAATTCTGTTAGATGAGAGTTACTAGCTAAAATTAAAATAAATTCATTTATATCTATTTCAGTCCTTCTCCTTTATCTTTCTGAAAGGATATTTTCCTTATAATGTCCTCAATTTCTCTTGTTTCCTGGGATGTTTTCCATATCGCCTGGACTTTGAATAACACTAATGTGAATTGTTGGCCTTAATTGATAAATTTGTAATGATTATTGATTCTGCTAAATAATTCGGTGAAGGATTCCAATTGCTAATAGAACTGTAATTTATTAGGTAAATAGTTTATTTATTGTTTTTGCATTCTAGTAACAAGAATAAACATAGAGCACAGCATTAAACAAACATTTAACCTTTCTCATTACAACCTATTTAAGTGATCAGCATTTTTTTTTTGCGCTTCAAAAAGTAGAAGTATAGTTTGTAAGTAGCAAAATTATAATTTTTGAATGTCAGGTTGAAGTAAATTTGAAAATTATGATAATTTTACAAAGAACTGGTTATTGATGGAATACACTGATTTAAATAAAAACTAACAAGAAATATTCACTGAAATTTAAGATAGACTGCAATCTGCAACAATAAACTTTAACCGTAAATACATTATTTGAATTTAAGATGCCTCAACTCCTTAGCTCAGTCGATTACTTTAAATTATCGCTAAGTAGTTTTCTTTAATTTGTTACTTTAAATTAAAGGAATATAACGTACTAAACCGAAGAAATCAAATTACGCCTCATAATTCTTTATCAATTAATTTATTCAGCAAAATACAGTGGATGTTCCACAATTAGCCAATGGTTTTTCATGGGGAAAAGTAAAAATAGGAACAATAAAAGGATGTGAAAAACATCTTCACTGAACTTAGAGTAAACAATATATCTTATTATATAATAATAATTATAAAGGGATTACAAGAAATGAAACTAAATTTGCAAAGAAAATAAACAGAAATTTTGATTATAAACGAGGGTCGTTTGAAAAGTCCGTGCAAAAATAAAAACTACTTAATTTTTTGGGGTAAACCTTTTTTATTTTTCAACATAGTCTCCTTTTAGCTTATACACTTCGTCCAACGCTGCTCTAGTTTGTTGATCCCTTCCGAATAATAGGATTTGTCCAAGTCTGAAAAATAGCCATTCGTTTCTGCAATCACCTCCTCGTTTGAATAAAATCTTTTTCCCGCCAGCCATTTCTTTATATTGGGGAACAAATAGTAGTCCGAGGGAGCCAAGTCTGGAGAATAGGGGGGATGTGAAACGAGTTGGAACCCTATTTCCATTAATTTTGCGACCACAACTGCTGAGGTGTGAGCTGGTGCGTTGTCGTGATGGAAAAGGACTTTTTTGTGGGCCAATCGTGGGCGTTTTTCTTGCAGCTCGGTTTTCAAACGGTCCAATAACGATGAATAATATGCACCTGTAATAGTTTTACCCTTTTCCAGATAGTCGATGAGGATTATTCCTTGCGAATCCCAAAAGACAGTCGCCATAATCTTTCCGGCCGAAGGAACGGTCTTCGCCTTTTTTGGCGCAGATTCCCCCTTGGTAACCCATTGTTTAGATTGTTCTTTGGTCTCAGGAGTGTAGTGATGTATCCATGTTTCATCCACAGTTACGTAACGACGCTTAAAGTCCTGCGGATTCTTCTGGAACAGCTGCAAGCCGTCCTTGCAACAGTTCACACGATTTCGTTTTTGGTCAAGCGTGAGCAATCGCGGCACCCATCTTGCGGATAGCTTTGTCATGTCCAAATGTTGATGCAAAATATTATGTACCCGTTCATTCAAGATGCCCACAGCACTAGCAATCTCACGCACCTTCACTCTTCTGTCATCCATCACCATATCATGGATTTTATCAATGATTTCTGGAGTAGTAACCTCAACAGGGCGTCCAGAACGTTCAGCGTCACTTGTGCCCATATGGCCACTCCGAAAATTTTGAAACCACTTATAAACTGTTCTAATCAAAGGTGCAGAGTCACCATAATGTTTATCAAGCTTCTCTTTAGTCTCCTGAGGCGTTTTGCCTTTCATAAAGTAGTGTTTAATCAACACACGAAATTCCTTTTCGTCCATTTTTTGAAAATCACTCGACTTCCTCGATTCAAACGAATGCCAAACACAAAGAAATAGACCGATCAGGCTGAAACTTGGTGTGTGTTCTTCCAAGAGATGCTACTAACTAAACATAACCTCGAAACGCGCCAGTGGTGCTATCTCTCTGACTTTGCACGGACTTTTCAAACGACCCTCGTATTATTGCAACGTAAGACGAGAAGTTAGCTTCTTGAAGTAGAATTTCCGTTTCTTAAAAATACGCCATGAAATAGAGGTACTTAATCTCCTCTAGAGCTCATATTTGAAAGAACATACTTGATATGAGATGAGCTCTGAAATCCTGGAATGGCGATGAAATAAGCAGGAAAAAGAGTGTAGCAGCAATGATTACAGAAGTTTTATTAGTGGCAATTAAATTGAAATCATCTCATTAGATCACTTTAGTTAGAAATCTAAGTCAGGGATGAAATTTACTCAAGTAAACTACTGCTGATAAAATCAATCTTACAAGGAGGGACGTGAAAAACTGATGATTGGAGAATAAGAAGTTCCACAAAATAGACTCTTTAAATCTTGATAGGACGAAAAAATATGTTTAAACAATTGCCCTTCTTTTTTCTGAACAAGTAAGAAACAGTAACAGTTATTATTGCGTCAGTAATGATAGTGACCTCAAAAATTACTAACCTAGATGAGATTTCTGATTTTATAACTTTATTCATTTTTAGAGAAGTAGCTTTAAATTTAAAAAATACAGAACTAAGAAAAATATTCTATGTTTACATACACTGGTATAAACACCCTAACAGAATGTTTTTTGATCAGTTTTTTTTTCTTCTAAATACTGGAAAGATAGGACACAGCAAAAATGTTTAAATTTTTAAAATAAGATCCAGCATTGGGCTTCCTCTGGCACAATTACTATTTCTTATTTTAGACCTTCACCTTTTACTTAAAAATACCAAATTTTTAAAGTAGAATAAATTTTAAACAGAGATAATTTCCTAGCCGTTGTCCTAACAAAGTTGGCAAAGGATGTCCGTTGTACACATGGCGAACTACTGACCCGTTTAAATTTTGTTTTATTTTTATTTTTAAACTGGGAAACTCTGAATCGTGTATGTTGTGCATTGGTTTAGGTCAGGCTAGCGGAAATGATACTTAATTTTGAATGTGAAAGTCTCCAAGTTGATACAAATTAGGAAACAACAAAAAACAAATTTAAACTCTCACTTGAACCAATTTGTTCAATTTTCTTTTAATCCTTCTCGTAAATATTGATTATTTTTATAACCAATTATTTAATCCAATTAAAATTGTTGGATAATTTCCAGAGGATTGTAAAATTCTACAAAAATGTAGAAATGTATATATTATTACTTTTTATTTCCCTTTGTAAAAGGAATATTTCAAATTTTGGATATTGCAATATATCGCTAATGATTCCCAACGTCGAGCGGAATGGGGCTCATAATACTTAATCGCCTCTGCCCTAGCGGTATTTTTTTTTTATTAAATTTAAGACATCTGTAAAAAAGCCTAAAGATATTTGAATTGGGAAATCCACTCTATGGTCCTGAAAAAGAAAAAGGCTTTGCGCTCTTTAAAGTTCACCGTGCAAAATGATTTAGTCTTAAGCAAATATTAACAAAATTGATTCAATTTTAGATATTTATATAATACTATTTACATTCAAGAGAAACTGAAAATAATTTTTTGCCAAGGTCTCATAAAGCTTTACTAAAAAGTAAAATATTTCTTTTTTGTTAGAAGTTATTATTGCACCAATTAATATTTGTTTCTCTTGTGTTAGCTATAATTTTATTTTAATGAAATATTGTACTCTGAAAATGGAAATATTGATAATACAAGGTCTGGAAAACGACCAATTGGTTCAAATAACTTTCGTTTCACAATTACTTCCTCTTCGGCTATGACAGCAAATATCCGCTTGTGTAATTGTAAGATGCGGCAATGAATCATTGTCAGTACATGAGTTATAAGGTCAAAAATTTCTCTAGTAATTTGAATAATTTTTATTTCCATTAAAGTTTAATTTTTTAAGACTGGATGCAGTCTTTCTATAAAGCCATTTCTGCAAAGAAATTGGTTTAACAGATTTTTAAATTGTTATAATTTCAAGTAAATACATTCTGAAATAACAGAAATGCGAGGTACACCATAGAAGACTTTAGTTTTCCTGGATTTGCATTTAAAAACATGGCTCAAAGTGTCTACGAAAATCGAAATACTAACTGGAATTTATGGATTAATGAAAAAAGAAAAATTTAAAAATCATTTTAGTAATGTTGAACTGCTGGTTGAAGAAATTCAGTCGATCATAACATTGAGTCGGATTATCAAGAATGAACTTGTTGCAACTTCCCGTTTGTGAGAATTTTCGAATTTGGGGCACTTCATGACCTGTCCAGTCCAGAATTTCTAGTCCAAAATTGGTTATGATGTTACTCGGAGTAATAATAATAAAATATATGAGCATTTCTCTTCCATATTCTACTTTGATATTTCTCCTTGAAAATGAAGAAAAGTGTAAGTTATTATTTTCAATGCCATTTCCGTCAACATTTTCAACCTGTCTAGTTTAATCTTCTTCTTATTAAAATCGCTTATTTATTTTGGGGTAGAAAATTAAAATCTTATAAAATAATAAAAATTAGGTCTTGATTAATATTAGTAAGAGACCCAGAACGTGGAATATATAACATTGAAGTAATAACGGTGGTTAGCAGAGTGACGATGCGGCTGCCAAGCAGGTAGAGAGAGCATTGCCCTTGGACTGCCTTGACCTAAACATACCAGCGCCACTGTCAGCCGGTTCACCTACTGACCCCACTATTCTCTTTTTTAAACTTTATTATGTATCTCTCCTAATATAAACAACTTCCTTATATTTTTCTTTCGTTCATTTATTTTTGGTTTTGATCTCTTTTTTAAAGAATCGGTTTTGACGGTGAACTTTCAACACTCTTACGATTATAAGAGCATTTTACCCAGAAATACATGATTTTAGATCCTTCAAGCGAAACACCATCTTTTTAGGATTTACTCTCTTTCTTTTGGTGTAAAAAAACAAGTCAACTTATAGAATCGCATCCTCCCTATCCATCATTTCCTTTACCTTAATTGTTACTCATACGACGTTCGGAGGATTATAGAAGCTATAAAGAATAGTTTCGTTCCGCACGACCCACTGAAGGTCAGTAATTGTCTCTAAATAGTAGTATTACCCTTCCGAGGATTCAAGGAGGGCTGGTATACCTGCAGGTCATTAAGAAGTACCAGAGTAACGTTGATGAAAAGGAACTTGAAGATAAAAATGTACATTGAAAACGTGGTTGGGTCCGCTTGCTGGATAATATCGTAGATTTCATCATCAGTTTGCGGTCAGGAATTATTTGACATCCACTGTGTTTCTGTCACACAATTTCATAAACAGATGAATCAACTTCTGAAGAATAAATAAATAAAACGTTCCAGCTTTGAACAATAAAATCAATGTTAAGAACGACTAAATTCAGACTATTTTGTTAAACAAACTTTTCCTAATTAAGTGGGCCTCAAACCGGCCAAAAAAAAAGTTGACTAAGAAATGATATAAAAATTGTGAGAGATATTCAAGCAATGTTGCATCCATGCACCATGTCCATGGAATGCATTATTTAAAAATATTTCCATATAGTATCTGAGGTTTACAAACAAATTAATGGGCACTTATCAATAACCTAAGATGTAAGCAATAAATACCTGAACATATCTTGTCTAGACAAAATTAAAGATGTCTCTAGATCCCCCAGAGAAGTAAGATAGATACTTTGACAAGCTATTCTATTTTCATATCGTCTTACATTAACAGGTATACGTTCCTAATGGAATTAAAGAAGAAAAAAAGATAATCTTAAACAATTACTTCTCAAATCCTGAAAATATTATTTTTCTCATATTTATTTTACTTTTCTTTTATTTTTCGTTACAGTGCTTTGAGATACGGGTCACCTTTACATTATGGTATTAGTACCTCTAAACCTCTCCTCGCATACATAATAATCAACTTCTAGAAATATTTGTGATGATTTCATTTCTAAGCTCAGCTCTAAAAATAAATAAATCTCTAACTCATTCTAATTTCTAATTAGCCTTAATAAAGACCCTTTAATAAATCATCGTTAAGTGAGATTTTCTGGATAATAACCGAAAAATATTTGAACTAGATTCTTAATATTCTGAAAGACAATAATAGAAACGGGGTTAAATATAGAAATCTTTAAATTTAGGTCATGAAATTTCTCTTTCACTTGTGATTGATTGATTTGCTGCTCATCATACGGTGTAATAAAAATCCACGCTTCCTGAAATGATGTCACTAGTACCTAATTGTTTGCTAATAGAACTGATATTAAGCACTTGTCGCTATGAAATGTGGGTAATAATTCAAATTGTTAACACTTGTATATTTAGTAATGATAGATTTTCTGAAAGAAAATGGTGTTCCAGAAGTTGAGTGCTTGGAGTGCTAGAATAAAAATGACTGCTTTTGCCATCAGATGATATCGTGTCGATGAGCTAAACTAGAGCCCAGTGCATTACTGCATCTGATATTCTTAGAATGCCCTTTCATTCGAACTTGAGCATCGAAGCGCCTTCTTTTAATACACATGTTGTGGAGGCCATCCTCATAGCCTACGTACTGATTGGCTTCTAGCACTTCCTAGCTTGCTAAACAGGACTTTCTTTTGGCATCCTTTTGTCAGACGTTTGCTCTTCTTAATCTATCACATGTAAGAGAACTTTTCTTATACATACTTCTTGTTTACTTTCATTTCCACTTGTTGGCACTCAGGATTCTCTTGCATTATGTAATTTTCGGACCAATCATACTCTACAGACTAGTAATTTAGCCTTTCTTGACAGTTTCTTGAACCGCTGGGCCGTTCAGACAGCGATTTCTTCATTTATTTTAGACTGTTGACTTCTCACGAACCTATAACTGGTGCACTTTTAAGTTGTGGTATTCAATTGGTACATAACAGTACCTTTCTTTCGGTGAATTCCGAGCTTTTCATACATTTTGAGGCAAATCAGAATTGGTGAACTTTATTTTTAAAAAAGCTTTCAGAAAGAAAAGACATATTGTGCAAATAATCAGTTTTCTTCTTTTTCTTTCAATTTCGCCAGTTGGCTAATAGATTCTTAATAGGAATTAAGAATCTATTAGGACAGAGTGAATGTATTTTCCTTAAAGGTTTTTACGATTCATTTCACACTATAAATGGAACACTTCAATCGGAAAAGGAATGGTAACGATCGCATTGTTTCTCCTTTCAGTTCATTGAACTTTCTTCCGGTAATGTGGCTCAGAAAACGAATCACGCGAAACAGAGGTAAATGATGCCTAAATGAAAGCATCGATTATAGCAGATACTCTCAGCTTTGTTAAGATACTTGTAGCAGCTGCCGAAGAATTTTAAGCGAAATCAAATCTATCATTTCTTGAAAATGCTTTCACACGCACCTAACTTCATTTTATAATTATTGTGTAAAAATAAATTAAGAAAACAGTGGAATATTCAAGGCAAGAGGATTGAAATGATGCGTCACGGTAGCCGAAAGATTTGAGGCGCGATTCCCTGGTCTTGAGGTCTTAGATTTCATTTAATGCAGTTAGTAGTTAGCTATACTCTACCTCCATCCACGACACTAATCGTAAAAACCCGTTTGTGAAAAAGTAGGAAGTAAATATGGAGGAACAGGAAATGAAAATAAATTAAATTTAGAGAATATTTTTGTTAAAATATCTCTAGTGTGAAGTTTATATGTAAAAGCATTCAAGAAAATGGATGAATCGAAAGAAACCAAAGTAGAATAGTGGACTAAGGTCATCCTGAATTTAGGATATTAATGAGAGAAGCGTGCTTATACATAGTAATGATATCTATTATCTTGTCCACGATTTAGAAAATAGAAAAAAACAAAGTAATGGAATAACGATTATAAAAAAGAAAAGAAAATAGAGTGATGAGAAGATGACGTCAACTCGTATGATTATTACTTCCTTTCTTATATTTCTATAGAACAGGTGAAAGTTGTCGGCGAACAGAAATACCATGTTACAGTAAATAACACTTGCTATGTTACAATGTCAGGATTTATTTCCAGCTCTCCGCCAATAACTGTACTTAGTCATTATAATAACCTACTTAAATGTTTCTCTTTGTATTTACCAAACTGTACACACATAATTTGTTGTATAGACTATATTTTAACTGTCACCACACCAAAAGAATAATACTGCAAAGGCAAACGGGCCCAATAAATAAGAAGAAGAAAAACTGCAGAAATATTTGTTTAAATAATCTCTCAACTAATCATTTAGAAAAAGGTGCACAACTTGCTGACCTAACTTGAAAATAATGAACTTCTTGTTTTCTCAAATAATGTTTGAGGAAATGTGATGTTGACACATACTGCTCTCTTTCTCCATTGCAATTCACAGGTTACCAATGTGTATGTGATTAAAAAAACTGACTGGGTTCTCAGCGATGCATTATATCGCTGTCTTTACCTGTCCTAGCCAGGCATGATTCTTTGTTTTTATATTCTTGACCGGTTTTGAGTCTAGATCCACCATTACAGGTTGTTGATTAATCAGTTTGGTTACAGAGAGTTGGGTTTAAGTTTTCTACACACATAACTCTTGCTAAATGAGCCAGAAATATGTAAAAAAAAAGTGTGGGTTACGATGGATAGAGTCACCTGATTAATATTACTTCCAAACTTTCCAAATTTTATTGAAAGCCCTTTAGCTTTTTTATTGTATAGGGTTTATCGTAATAATCGTAGAGAAGAAGGTAAGATGTTAGAGCTCTAGAATATTTGACGTGCTATTTCATTTTAGTAAAATTTAACCCTCAATATTTCGCTCTACGAGAATCTCATACATTCATCAGATCATAGTGAAATTTTAATCAATTATAGACACTATCATTTCCTATTAGAGAGTAAAATATAAAATCAACAGGCGAAATAGTTTAGGAGATAATTCATTTCATTCAGTAAAATATCAAGAATAAAAGATTTATAAGCGAAAAAACAAGGACTTTTTTTATTATATCTTTAACATACATTCGTATGTTAATGGCCACCTTTCATTTACGAAATGCATGACCCCACTGAACTAATGACAAATAAAACCACATCCAAACTAAAGCAATAATATATACATATTTTTTACTCAAAAGAGTAATCATTTAAGGGTAAGAATTAGTTGTGTGATTGATCACGCAGAGTTGTCGGATTCAAATCCAGCTAGCTGTCTGTCCTCAGATATACTGCTCACTTTCCAGGAGCCTTTTAAAGCTCACTGTCTAGCGGCACACTTGTCCATAACAAAAGAACACTAACTTGAGACTCGGGGCGTCAATGAACCCAGACGTCTGAACGCGCCTTCTTATTTAAAAGAATATATATAATTTTTTTTTTTGTGAAATGTGTTTGGTTCCCCAAGAGTGGCGGCCCCCCAGACTTGTTTTTTCCCTGAGTCAGTTGGCGGAATTGGGTGAGCACGAGGAGAGAGGGGAGGCGCTGGTAGGACGTGAGGTCAAGCGTCAGTGTGTGAAGTAATGTCGGCCATGTTAGCGTCCTTTTTCTTGCTTTTACATTGTGAAAAGTTTGATGATATAAAACCTGGTTTTTTGTTCACAAGTTTTATGGACAAATCGTTAATCTGTTGGACAACATATATATATATATATTCGTATGTAATTAGCGTAATTATTTTATTGTATTTAGTGCGCGTCAAGCACGTTGTTAAGTACAAGGTCATTTCCCCAGTTACATATTGTATTGAACTATTAATTATTGTAATTATTTTTCCCTTTTGTCATTATATAAATTGTTTATCCTCACGTGTATATTGCCTTGTACATCTGACTATTTTATTGTTCTCAGAGTTTATGGATTATTAATAAAGTATTGAATTGTATCTATGTAAAAAGTGTTTTGAAGACTGGTGGCGTCCCCCACTATTCCAGCCTTAATTTGAATTGCTTCTCTATCCACCCCCCTTCCTTTTGAATATTTTTCATGGTGCCGAAACCCGGGAAACAGTCTTCAGAACACTATTCAATTGTTTTTTCTTTTTTCTTTTTACCTTGTAAGTAATCTCGTCTTTTCTTAAAATAATTTGTTTATACCTTAGTTTTATTTCAGTTTGAATATTGACAGTTTTGATTTGACAACTGTCGGGTTTTTCCTTTTTTGTTATGTTCAGTTGTGTTTAGTTTATATAACATTGTTTGCTGCTTTATTGTATCATTAGTAAATGTAGTTAAGTTAGCACACGTTGCTTATTAGCTACCAAGTTACTTAGTCTATGTTAGTTATTTTGTCTATTTTTTGTACTGTTATTATTCTTGTCTATTGTATTGTAACTTGTGTATAATTTTCGTATTGTAAGTCCCTCCAGCCGTGGTTAATTATGGGTAATTCATTTACTTCCGGCAACGACACTCCTCCCCCCTCCCCTGCAAGCCCAACCACTCCGTCAATGGAGGATACTCCCTCAATGTCCATGCTGTCAGGGGGTGATGCAGATCTTAAAGCTATCAAGTGCCGATACCTCATTGACAGGCTTGATCGATGGACACAGAATGCAAAAACCTTGGACACAGATGTTCCCGAAATTGTAACTACGTGCCAGCGGCTTTCCTCCGGGTTTTTGGCGTTGTCCCAGACTGTGGACGGGGAAGTGTGGGAATGGCTCCGAGCACTGGTTCCGGAGGAACGAGGTCCGCTTGCCAGAGCCTTGACAAAAAGCTTTGCCCAAGCTGAGCTAGTCCATTTGTCAAGGATTGCACCTATTCTAGATTCGTCTATTTCGTTTTGCGCGTCTGCCCCTCCTGGCCCAGTTTCTCAAGTCTTGGTCTCGGACGAGTCGGTGGTCGAACTCGCGAGGAGACAATTACAGGAATTGGTGATTCCAAAGATCACCCCATTCGAAGGGGATGTTCTCGCTTACCAGGAGTTCAAGCGCACCTTCCAGTTTGAGATCAATAAATTGTCCCTGCCTCCTCATAGGCGTCTCCAAGCTCTTAAGTCCTGCTTGAAAGGCCCCCCTCTGTCTATTATTCAGAATTCCACGCCTACAGAGGAAGGTTACAGCTCTGCCTGGGAGACCTTGGATGCTCGCTATGAAGGCAAGTTGCGTACCGCCAGTGCGTTGTTCGAAACCTTCCTTCAGGTCCCGGAAGGGAACCCCACCATTGATGAATGTATCGCTTGGATTTCAAGGAGGCAAATGCTACTAGATCAACACGATATTCCCCAGCCGTTGGATTTCCTTTTGTGTCATGTAATTCTGTCGGCCTTGTCTGCTAACCTCCAAGAGGAGTTTAGGAAGAAGTATTTAAGATCCTTTGATGAACTGCCCCAAAGTGCACAAGTGCTGGAATTCTTGAAAAATCAAGAAGACAAGTTCGCCCCTAAAATAACATTAAGGAAATCCACCTCTTCGCCCCAAGACGTGACAGCTCCCTCTAGTCGTCTCCCTGAAGGCCCCTCCTCCCAACAATCTGAAACCCCTTCCCTTCCTAGAACATTCTTTAAGCCTAGGGCTGTCTCCACCTTGAAGCCCTCCAAGACCCACACACCCAAATCAGCTAAGTCTCCGCCCCCTTCACCCAAGAAATCCTCTTCTCCTATTCCTGCCCGACGGACACCCCCCTCCACATCGAGAGCTCCTTCCCCTCCAGTCCACTCCTTACGCTGTTACTTTTGTGACGAGTGGCATCTGATATCTAATTGTAACGAATACCTGCGACTGCCAGTGAGTAATAGATGGAGTTTCATCACTGAGAACCACTTATGTGTTAACTGTTTCTCCAAATCTCACTCAGTGGCTCAATGCCCTCGAAGTGCTGGGTGTTTGGAGTGCGCTGGTGCTCATCACACCACCCTTCACCCTCCTCCCCCCTCTTCTAGTCTAAGTCAAAGGACTTTACCCGATGTTGTCATTCCCCCGTTAATGTCTTTAAGCCCTAAGCTGACTAAGAAACTTCCTGACCCTTCTCCCAGAAGGGCAGTTCCCCACCTTCGAGATGACGTTTCTTATCCTTCGACTTCGTCTGGTAGCAGCACCCTTTCTTCACTCCCAACTATCTACTTTGGTAGTGATTCACCAAAAGCTACCTTTTAGGGATTCGGCCCGCGCGATACCATTCCCCAGTCCTGCCATGTTTTGTCGAGTTTTCGCCGAAACTGTCACTTGTGTCATAGACCTAATCCACAAAGCAAAGCTATTTTGAAGTCTTTCCCTTCCGATTTGTCGGTATCCCCCACTGCCCTGGTTTACCTCCTTGGAGGAGATGGCCAGTGGTATCGCGCTCGTGCCCTGCTGGATTCAGGCAGTGAGATAAATTTGATGTCCAAGAAATTCGCCAAAGAAAGTAAATTGAACTATAACCCTATGTCAGGTGGGATTCGAGGGATAGGAGGCAACATCGCCACCCAAGTCGTAGGTCAAGTTTCTACCAATGTAAGGCAATGTCCCCCATTTTCCCAAATCAAAGTCCCCTTCCGCATAGTCACCAAGACTGTCCCAGATGCACCGTCCTCTTATTTCCCTGTTAAGGATTGGCAGCATTTGGCGGATAAACAGTTAGCCGACCCAAACTTTAACGAACCGAGTCCTATAGACGTAGTATTTTCAGCCTCGGTTTTTGACGCCATCGACCTTAGTCAAATAATCCGGGCACAAAATGGTTCCCCCAACGCCCGACTAACAACTCTTGGCTGGATTATGTCTGGCCCCTTGAGAAGCTTCCCCTCGAGGCGGGTTTGTTTTCACGCTTCTGTCAAGGACAGCAGGTCCAACTCCAAGTTATATCGGACCTATTATAGAATTTTGTTCAAGCATAAATATGGTCAACTACCAGCTCCTAAGGCACCTGCTAACCAGTCTAGCCCAGAAAACAAGCCTTCGGCCGAAACCCTCTTGTACCGGTCCGAGTCGGAACAGCTTGCTTGCAATAACCCTGAACTCCCCGCGCAGTCCGGACAATCAGGCCCCCCTAGTTTGTCTGTGTCCTCCGCCCAAGCCAGGTCTACTCCCCAAGAGGAAGTCATCACTCAGCAGCCCACTCCTCCAACTTTGGCTATCCAACTTCCAACCCCGAAACCTCAACGTCTGATTAGAACGCGGCGGCCGCTGCAAACTTGTAATACCTTCCTTCCTGAAACGCTGCCCCCCACCACAACTTCTGCCGGGGTTGCTCTCTCCGAAGGTTCTGATTCACCTGTTGGTCCCTCTCTAGTCACTCATATGCCGGCAATTCCTGCCCAACCCACGGTACTCCGACTCGGCTCGGGTAAAATCCCCCAATCTATATCACACCCCCCTGACCTAGTCTTGTCACGCCTGATGGAAAGAATGTTTGCCTTGGAGGAAGTGTCGGAGGTTTCGCCTCTCACCCCGGACGAATTGAAGGCTGAAGAGTGCTTCTCGAAGTCACATTTCCGACTTCCTGATGGTCGGTTTTCAGTAGCACTGCCATTTAAAACCAGTCCGTGTTGCCTCGGTGAATCCAGAAAGATTGCTTTAAGGCGTCTCCTACAAACTGAATCCCGTCATGCCAAGTCCCCACATCTCCGTGCTCCCTATGTGGAGTTTATGCAAGACTACTTAGATTCGAATCATATGGAACTGGCCCCTCCTCTCAAGTCAGGCCAAATTGTCTATTATATTCCCCATCATGCGGTACACCGTCCAGACGATCCCCCGGAGAAGATTCGTGTAGTATTTAACGCTTCCCAGAAGTCCTCTTCAGGCATCTCCCTCAATGAGCTCTTGCTCCCTGGACCCCGTTTACAGCTCGATATCTGGAAGGTGGTTACCAGATTTAGAGTGGACAAATGGGTCTTTACGGCCGACATTCGCCAAATGTTTAGACAGATACAACACCCCCCGGAAGACAGGGATTTGTTACGCATACTGTGGCGATTTGACACGAGCCAACCAGTGCAGGAGTACCGTTTGTGCACTGTGACCTATGGAACCACGTCAGCCCCCTACTTGGCATGTCGCGTCCTTCAAGAATTAGCTCTGACCTCTCAGGCTTCCTTTCCCCTGGCCTCTGAGATACTCCGCGACCGTACCTATGTGGATGACATTTCTGGAGGAGGCCCTACTCTAGAAGTGGCATTGCAATCCAGAGATCAGTTAATCCAATTATTGAGTCAGGCTCAAATTGAACTCAGAAAGTGGGCCTCAAATCAACCGCAATTATTAAATAAAATACCCTCTGAATATCTACTTCCAGCCATGTCCTCAGTCTGTTTAGAAAACGATGAGGAGTCACAATTGAAAATCCTCGGACTTTGTTGGAACCCTGCTCAAGATTACTTCCACTTTCTAATCCGTTCCGTGCCTAATGTTCAAACTAAAAGACAATTAGCCAGCCAGATTGCCAAAGTCTTTGACCCCTTGGGATGGCTAATTCCCATAACAGTTTTTGCCCGTGCAATATTTAGAATAGTTTGTCAAGCCTCGTTTGATTGGGATGACCCCCTGCCCTCATCAATTGCCCAGGAATGGTCTCAGTTTGCTGTTTCCTTGCCTGATCTGTCCAAAATACGCATACCTAGATTTTTGTCATTACCCAATCCTAAGTGCTATTTAGTGGGTTTCGCTGACGCGTCTGAGCGAGCCTATGCGGCAGTGGTCTACCTTGTGTCCCAGTCTGAGAACACTACCATTAGCCTGGTCATGTCTAAAGCCAGAATGGCCCCCATGAAACCGGTCACGCTCCCTCGTCTGGAGCTCTGTGCGGCCCACCTACTTGCCCTTACAATTCACAAAGTCAGTCTGCTGTTCCCTCAGATAACCACCCAAAATATCCTAGCCTTTTCTGATTCTACCATTGCCCTTGCCTGGATCACAGCAACACCACCTCCGCATTGGAAGGTGTTCGTGGGTAATAGAGTAGCGGCTATCTTGGAAAAGGTTCCCGCCTCGCAATGGTTCCACATCTCCTCCTCACAAAACCCCGCTGACTGTGCCTCACGTGGAGTACGTCCTCAAGAATTAGTGAGTCACCAGTTATGGTGGGAAGGTCCCCCTTGGTTGAAATCAAACCACGAGTCATGGCCCCTTGGGCCAGTAAATGCCGATTTGTCTGACCCTGTCGTAGGAGCAGAAATTCGCTCCCAGGCCCTTAACGTGTCAAGTGTAATGCCCTGCCCTGAGGAATTAGAGTCTAAATTTTCCAGTCTGTACACTCTGCAAAATGTAGTGGCCTGGTGCCTGCGATTCGCCCACAATACTAAAAATCCAGTACATCGTATGTCAGGTCCATTGAATGTAAAGGAACGTAGCGAAGCCCTGCGAGTTCTAATAGTCCGAGCCCAACAGCACTCGCTTTCCGAAGAAATTGAGGATGCTCAGTCCCCTCGGCCTAGACTACGCCTCGTTAAAACGTTAGGCCTATTTCTGCACACTGATGGAGTGTTGCGAGTCGGAGGGAGACTCAGACTGGCCGATGTCCCCGAATATCAAAAGCACCCTGCCTTGTTGCCTTCGCAACACCCCCTCACGGCCCTGGTCATACAAGATGCCCACATATCCAACCTCCACGTAGGCCCCACTGCCACTCATGCGTTTTTGAGAAGTCGATATTGGATTGTTAATGGTAAGAATGTTGTCCGCCGACAATTGGGAGCCTGTAACAAGTGTTTCAGTGTCAAGCCAACACCCTTCAACCCACTCATGGGTCAACTGCCCGAAGGAAGAGTCAGCGCTTCATCACCCTTCGCCACCACTGGCATAGACTACGCGGGCCCCTTCAACGTGAAAATTGCTTCCCTGCGTTCAGCCAAAGTCCTCCAGTCTTACCTCGCCATTTTCGTCTGTTTTTCCACCAAGGCCATACACCTGGAACTAGTCACAGACCTTACAACACAGGCATTTTTAGCTGCCCTGAACCGCTTTGTTGCCAGGAGGGGTGTGCCGAGTCACATTTGGTCGGATAACGGCACTAACTTCGTCGGAGCCAAAAGAAGACTCAAGGAGGTATCTGCACTACTAAATGACGCCAAGTCTCAGGAGGCCATTCTAAGAGAATCCAACAAAAGAAGCATCGAGTGGCATTTCATCCCCCCTCGAGCACCACACTTCGGAGGTCTCTGGGAAGCAGCCGTTAAATCTACCAAAAGACTACTGAAGGTCATGTTAGGCACTCAAGAGCCCACCATGGAGTGTTTCCTCACAATCATTTGTCAAATTGAAGCCATATTAAATTCCAGACCTCTTACCGCTGTCTCGTCCTCGCCAGATGACCTGCAAGTCCTGACGCCAGGTCACTTTCTGATTATGCGACCTATGACTGCGCTACCTCCCGATAGCTCCTTAACTCCTCGCACTGCGCTCAAATCGAAATGGGCAATGGCACAGCTCACTGTTGGACAGTTTTGGAAAAGATGGCACAAGGAGTACCTCCTCGAGCAGCAAGCCATGCTCAAATGGCATTCGCCTTCCTTCCCCGCGGCAGTGGGACAAATAGTCATGATCATGGACGACAACCTTCCTCCCCTGCAGTGGTCCATAGGCCGAATCGTCAAGCTTCACCATGGCCGAGACGACGTGGCCAGGGTGGCCGAGGTCAAGACAACTTCAGGACTGATTAGCCGGCCTGTCCGGAAGCTTTGCCCCCTGCCAACTCAGTAAGTGGATCTCTGCGAGTCCACTGCGGGGGAGGATGTTTGGTTCCCCAAGAGTGGCGGCCCCCCAGACTTGTTTTTTCCCTGAGTCAGTTGGCGGAATTGGGTGAGCACGAGGAGAGAGGGGAGGCGCTGGTAGGACGTGAGGTCAAGCGTCAGTGTGTGAAGTAATGTCGGCCATGTTAGCGTCCTTTTTCTTGCTTTTACATTGTGAAAAGTTTGATGATATAAAACCTGGTTTTTTGTTCACAAGTTTTATGGACAAATCGTTAATCTGTTGGACAACATATATATATATATATTCGTATGTAATTAGCGTAATTATTTTATTGTATTTAGTGCGCGTCAAGCACGTTGTTAAGTACAAGGTCATTTCCCCAGTTACATATTGTATTGAACTATTAATTATTGTAATTATTTTTCCCTTTTGTCATTATATAAATTGTTTATCCTCACGTGTATATTGCCTTGTACATCTGACTATTTTATTGTTCTCAGAGTTTATGGATTATTAATAAAGTATTGAATTGTATCTATGTAAAAAGTGTTTTGAAGACTGGTGGCGTCCCCCACTATTCCAGCCTTAATTTGAATTGCTTCTCTATCCACCCCCCTTCCTTTTGAATATTTTTCAAAATGAGAAAAGTAATCTTTTATTAGCCCAAATGCTCGACATTGGTGAATTGTTTTAAATGTAAACAAATTGTTCAATATTTTTGTTACTACCCATTACAGTATTATTGTAACAGTAAAATTAGTCATAAAAACGAAGTACCAGCTATTATGTAATTACATTAACTATAGTAACTAATTATTATAGTAATAAAACAAAAAAATTCTGCAAAAGAACAATAGTTAAAGATTTATTTAACAGTAAAGAACATTAAGAAGCGATAGTAAGGTTAATGAATGAAAGTTTCCAACGAGAGTTGTCGATAAATGATGGATAATTTTCAAGTGCTAGTGAAAACTGCATAATTTTTTGATTGCCAATGCAATTACAATTAATGCAATACAATATAAAAATACTTTCTAGAAAAATTTGTTTTTAAAAAGTGTTCATTTTTTTTTTACAATTTCATTCTTTTAGATGACCACAGCAGCTGGGAATTACAACCATTAATTGATGTATAATTATTTATAAACTTCAACTATGTTTTAGAATAAAATGAAACGTTTCCATTAGAAATCAATTTAGATAATATTTCTTTGGGAAACTGTGAGAAATCTTTTTAATAATTGTATCAGTTTTCAATGAAATCAACTGATATTTTTTCTTGACTAATTAACTATAAATTATTTTTATTCTAATTTGGTACAACATTGTTGTTATGAATGTAGCTTACTTTATTCATCGACGCTTCTGTCACTTTAAGACTGCGTTTACCACTTCACACATTCACAAACCTTTACTAAACTTGACTTATAATGGTTCAAAGAATAGCAAACCAATGTATGACTTGCATCCAGTCTTTCTTGGTACAGTGGTCTCTGATTTATTTAAGCTATGTAAACTTCTTTTATGGCGGCATGTCGCCGTCCCTTCCTAAAGCAGATAATATGGGCCCACGTTCCCTCAACTCTTGAGAAAATGCCTACTTCAATTAAGTGATAGCCGGCCCAAAGATTAATTATCAACACATACATCTTATTTAAATGATACTTTATATCATTACCATAATCTGAGAAGCTTCTTTTTTTTTTTCCTGAGAAGGACAACAAGAAGAAGAGGTTAATCTTTCTTATTCCCTGTCATATCTTTTTGGAAGGGAACCCATTCTTAAATATAGCCCAGCAACGTTCTATTTTTCCCAGCTGGGCCAATCTTCATTCGCAAGTATAGATTAAGCTAATTTCAATTTAATCTCCGATTAATAAATCAGTGATTTGTACGATATAGAGGTTTAAGGTACTAACCACAAATAATAATTAGCAGTAAATGAGAATAATTTGTTTCTTTATTTATTAGGATGTAAATCTAAAAAGCGAATGAAGTCTCCACATTTCTACTTTTTCAATTTAAGTCGTTTCAGATCACACAGGACTTTACAAAAGTAAAGTAAAGCACAGTAATTTATAGTAAAGTGTAAAGTATAAAAGAAAAATTTAATGAAAACCATTTCTAGTACCTGGGAAAGTATTAAAAGTGGATACATATTATTCACAATTTGTTTGGAGCTTTTTTTATATTTTAAGAGTAAACAAAAAAATTGTGACGGTGTGTTACAGTCGTTAACATCTTAAAACTAAACAGAACTAAATCTACCAGAATTTATTTTGTGTTAAAAATTGATTTACCAAGTGGATTTGTAATAAGTACTTTATTTTTGACAGAAAAATCTCTGGTTGAATAAGTTTTAACCAATTGGCAGTCAATGAATGTGTATAATTAATCACCGGAGTTTTATTTTTTGTTTTTGATAAATTTTAAATTATAACAAAGGGAAGCAGCTTTTATATAATAATAATAATAATATAAGGGGATGTAAATCGCATCAACTTTGTTACCTATTCAATAGAATCCGCTAAAATATAAATTCCCGTTATAAAGTGACCTAAATTTAAGTATTATTTAGGGAAAGTTTTAAAAAACTGTACCATATAACAATAATATCATTAAGACTTTAAAAGTTTTATAATTATGTGATTTATTTAAATTTAATTACAATTAACAATACATTAATGTTATTGACTAATTGATTGATTGACACATTGTATTTAGCAATTGTTTGTTAACAATGGAACAGACTAACAATTTGTTTTTATTGGTTCTTTCGAAATATTTAAACTTAATGGATTAGTAAGTATTTGAATTTATTTTTATCAGGAAAACTGAAAGAATTTTTAAAAATATTTTACGTGATATATGCCACGCTTTTTTAAGTATAGACAAAACCAGTATTTGGTTGACACTATCTGTTGTTGATTTTTCATATTTGTTTGATTACTAAAAAGAAAAAAATCACAATTAGGAAAACGCTGATTTCTAATTTCTTAAAGAGAAAAAAGCAAATTTGTTGAGTACACCCAAACAACTTTTCTCTTATTGGTATTCTCATGTAATTAGTGTTGCAACAAAGATATATTTACTGCAGTAAAATAAAGTTGTTCAAGGAGAAGAAACGTGATTTTACAACTTGTTCAGAACTTCGCTAAAAATCTTTTCTTGCTAGCAAAATGCAGCCTAGCATAGGACCACTTTTACATTCAATTTTCTTTGTAGATGTTTTAAATCAAAGTATTGGATGTTATGGTATGTCCAAGTGAAAAAGATACCCACTGGCACGACTGTCCAGAAAAATGTAGAATACTTGGAAAAATCTAACATTTTTTTTTCAGGCATCAATGATTTTAGTGGAATTCTGAACAAGTTATGAAGTCTCGTATTCTTTCCTCATTGAACAACTTCATTTTATTGCAGTAAATATATCTATCATTGAAAGCAACTATCTTTTTTTAGTATAAATTCTAAAAAATTTACGCAAAACTGCTCATTAAGAAACTCGTAAGATTGTTTACACCATGTCTTAATAAAATTTGGATTCGATTTAAATACAGTTAAACGAACTATTAAAGAAATTCCGCAATACGTCCACAGATACCAGTTGATAAACAAAGTTTTCTTAGCTTACTTAATCAGTTGCAATTAGTTTTTTAAAGTTGCTTTTTTAGAGCTTGCACGCTTTAAGAATATTTTAGACGTGAAAGCGCAACATGTTTGTACCTTCTTAGAAGGAAAGCATCAAATTAAGCATTAATTTAATAAGCCATTTGTAGTTTCTTATTACAATAGTTTATTTTAATTTCAGCGAACTATCAGAAAAGTGAAAAGCTTTACAACAAATACTGTTTAAAGAAAATAGATGGACTTTTTTTTAAAGAAAAGCTCTGCAAATGATTATTTAAGTTTATCAACAAATCTTTTTTAAATATTAAATAGCAAGTAAAAGGATTTAAGATTCTTTACCAAACGATTAATTCACTTCCATTTAAGAACACTTTCAAAAATCAAAGGCAGCTTTAATAAGTGTACAGCTAATTCATGGAAGATACCGTTATACTCTAGTAAGTGCTTCCACCAAATAACAAACTTAAGATATAAATCAAAGAAAAATTACCTAACAATGAAGAAACCATTAAGTTAAGGCTTAATGGAATAACCTTTAGTTATAAACAACGTATCAGATTTAAAAAAGAAATTAAATAACGCAATCAGTAAACTGGACGAGGATGCAAGGACACTTTGATAAGAGTAAAAGACAACCTTTTGCAATATAAGTGCAATGTTTACTCTTAAAGGAGAGAAAAAAAAGTGTCCTCTTTAGGATGCATCGAGCAACCCAATTGTTATGTGTGGCAGGCTTTCTTAAACCAGGACCTCCTCCCAAAGCTGGCCCGTTAGGCGTACTCCAGTCTGGTCGACGGTTAGCCGGCCATTAGCTGACCACTTCCTATCTGCTACCCTATTTATAACCCACGCTCTCTCACAAACTTGAAATTTTTAACCTCTTCAATGAAACTGGTCATTCTGCAAGACTTTCTTAAAATGTTAATAAAAGTGAATGACTTCTTTTTATTGTTTTCAACAAGCTTCTACTTTTTATAACTAAATAAAATACTCATCACATTCTGAGTAAAGCAAAAGTAAAGCTAGCTTTTGCGATAATCTTTTAAAACTGAAAATCTTTAATGAACACTTACACTTCTGATTCTTCTACATTCTTCATATTTAAGAATACAACTTTTTATCAGTATTATTATGAGGTGATTAAAGACAATTTCGGTTTACTAGTAATAGAAGTTTTGGTTAGCAAGTATGGTAAGAGCTAAAAACATGCCAAAAGCAATTTTCTGCACCAAAGTGGTAGATAAGCTTTTGATGATTGATAAAAGATTGAAACCGGTCAGTAATTCAAAAGAAGAAGCTTGCTACGAAAGGATAAAATCCAACACTTTGGATCAAACCTAATTTCCAACTCAAGAAAACTCCTTGACGTTAACAATAATCAACGAATAAGTAGCACACAAATCCGATGAAGTACGCAGCAACTATTTGGGTTTAAAAAAAATCCAAAGCAAAGTTTAGATGTTCATCAACAGGGTTTGTATACATTTTATAACTAATATACTGCGTTAAACTAGGGGGAAAAAATAGATTAAGTTCTAAAAAGAAAAAGAACCAAAACTCAAATTGGAAAATTTTCTCTTTTAATTCTTCTTGTCAACAATGTTTAGAAAAAAGTGAAAACCCGCGCAGCATATGAGCTTTCACAGTTGCGTCTTTATAAAGCTATATACATTAGCTTTAGTTTGCATCATTTATAAAACATTTAGAAGAAAGAAAGAAACTATAACAGTTAATATGTTCATGGCCAGTAAATACAACTGGAAGTTAAGAGGAATATCTTGATTTAAAAGCAACAGCTACTTCTTAAGTGGACAATAATTTTGTTAGAATAAATAGCCAGGCAGGTACTACCCACCACAAACTTTCATAAATAATCCAGGACTGACTATATTTCTTTCTGTGGCCAGATTTAGGTAGACATATACATAGAAGTATGGCTATGTACTACTACCCATAGATTAGTATAGTTGTAAGTTAAGGGTACACATGTAGTTTTTAAAGGCGACCTCATTGCCACGGCCCATTTCCTTTTCAACCAAGTCACCATAGCACTAATTACTCCAATTCCTCCAATGAATAAGATGTACACGCGAACCTAAGAGAAATGCGATGATTTCCACCACTTAAAATATGCTCTTGATACTGTTTCCTTGAATATTTATTTTTCTTTGTATTCCAAATTTAAGATCGCAATCTAAATGTCTTCACTAAACCATTCAAATTGAGTGGCTCAGTCAGGCTATAGAAGATGCCAGTAACTACAGCGAAGAAAACAAATTTGAGTTGATGTAGGCAGCAAAAATGCGCTCTTCTTTTAAAATGAGTTAGTAGCATCTACGTAGTAAACCTCCACGTTTGTTATTTACTTCAAAATTGCTCCTCCCAAATTAACTCTAGGTTGGTGTGGTTGTTCTAGTTTACATTTATCTAGGTACCAGAACATGCAGAATTTATGGTTGGTTAATACGTGTTTGGGAGTTAATGTTGGTCACTTGAATGGAGTATAAAGTTGAACTTGCTGTGGTATTTCCTTTTTGTTATATCTAGACCAATTTGTAGACAAAAAACATTCATCTGGATAGAAATTAATTCATTAATAGAAAAGTACACATAAGCTACTTTACTTTCTATGTAATTCGTTTCTCCTTCCTTTGGCAAAAAGAAAAAAAATAAAGTAACTTAGTATTTTGTTATATTATTTGGTTATTTTTTATTTTCTTTTTTTTGACATTTACATATTTTTCACTTTCTAAGACTTTCTAGTTATTCCTAATATAAATATTTTTTTAACTACATCCGGGTATTAGTTTACATTAAAGTTTGTATATCCAGATAGTATGTAATGTACGTGCGTGTATTGACATTGTGTCATGGTTGTATCTTTGAAACGAATTGCATGAAATTTTTCAAGAATAAACTGCATTCCAGATAGTGCAAGTTGCATCCCATTGGAAACTGTATTATCTATATAATAATGTCGACGAATCAAACTTTATAAAGCAGTTAATGGTAAGCCCAATATCCATAGCCTTCAGAATACTAAAATAGGCAAATATTCTACTAAGTGTAAGCCTAAATGGTATTCGGATTTTCGTGGCTTCTTAGTAAGTTCCAAAGTTGTGTCTAACAAAGATATTTCTCAAAAAAGAGAAGTCAATGCAGTTTTTTTTAGTGTGCACAATGCCTTCTCAACTAGTTTAAAGAGCTAATTTTTTATTGCGCTTAGTTGGAATGAATCAAATATTTAATCTACTCGAATCTAAGGTTGAGTGTCACCCAGTTTTCTGTTGTCCTACTCCTTCTGAAGTAACAATTCGAAAACTTGCGGTTACAAAGGCAAACCAAGGTTTTCTTTTCGAAACATCGTGGTAATCCAGAAAGAATATAGCCTCACCATTTTTACAGCTAGGAAGATCGTTTCTCAGTTTTCGTCCTGAGACTTCTGATAACTTATCATTTTCTACTGCATTTCATTACGAATAAAATGCAACCTTGAAAGCTCCGCTATTTTGAAATGTCTCTTTGTAGTTTTTACTGTTATCGGCGGAGAATTATCGTGGGTTAATCTATTAGAAAAAACAAACCACGCTGCGCAGTTGTTTATGTCTAAAAGGATGTAATAACTTCAAGGAGAAATAAAATAGCTTCTTGAGATAATTCCTGATGAGAGTAATGTGTAAATTAAAAATGAATTAATCTAATCAAAAGATCGTAAACAATATTAGTTTTGTCTTTTCCGAAATTAACATTTAGCACGTAATCTGTTTGAATCAAGTTCACTTAACCACTCGGAGAATGCTAGAGTACATTAATCTTTTCTCTTATTTAGTGGATTTGAAAGCTAACTTAAACATAAATATTATTACAACACATCTCGAAGCTTCTACATGCAATACATTTACTAGTACATCATTAAAAAGTTCAGTCTAAAGAAATATGTTCTCTGACTGCAGTTTCTAATACATTCTGTGACTAGAGTTTTCTAATATGTTCATATATGGCCAAAAAATATTAACGTGTTGGAATTTTAGAAAATTTGATTACTTTTCAACCAAAAATATCTGAAAACTGAGATTAGAAACTACTACTAATATCCAGCGCATTGAATTCAAAACATCCAATTAATTAAAAAATCATTCAACTCTTAACCAGAAAAACAAATCAATATCCAAGGTCAATTAATTAGATAATAGATATTCATGCTATTATTTGGTTAAATGATCTCATGTTACCTATAGTTATATAAAAAGGAGGATTTGCCCTATATTTTAAAGAAAGTTTTAAAATTTTATCTTTTATAGAAAAAGAGAAACAAATTGACAAAGTTGGGCGTTTTTCAACGTTTCGTTTTTTCGTGCAGTTTTTGACGATCAACCCTTATACAATTATATAATTTGAAAGTCTCTTTAAGATAACTGTTCAATATTCAGTTTCAGTATTTAAATGACTTATTTTTTCTTAAAATTGAAACCAACAAATTTTAACTTTCGTTTAGAGTCTTGAGAGTAGCAATTCATGATTTCCACAACGAAAACATTCATTTACAAAAAGTTGTGTAACACCATTATCAAAATCGTACTGACAAAAATTTATGTTTACAAAACATTACCATCATTTTATCACACAATAACATTGTTAAGTGATTTGTAATCAAATAGGGTAATTCCAAATTAGATATTTATTTCAAAGTGATTTAACACCTGTAATTTACTCGCTGCAGTCCAGTATTCCTCACCAGAACGTGAGCAGTCAATTAACTGTGGAAACTATAAGATCGTTTTACTCATGCATGATGCATTGTATTTCTTTTAATGCACTAAGATGGAGTTATCACGATTACTCAACACCCTGACGCTCCCTAAAAACATTGTATTCAGAAAAATACAAAAAATGCTCTTGTTTACGTTCAGTCGCACTATTTTCTCTTAATATAATTTGAGAAATTACATTTTCTTATAATTCGTACTAAAAATATAATTTCTCCAATATTATATATATATGCACTAATTCCAAATCAGTTAGAATCTTACGTTTATAAAAATCAATTTGCATAAACTATATAAGTTCATTACAAAACAGTGATACAGCTGCAGGAAATGGGGCTTTCCCTGAATCCTTCCAAAATATTTATCTTCCCTGAGAAATATTTCCATACTAAAGTTACATTATCACTTTAGGTGACTGTCCGAAAGAGACAATTTAAGGGTTAGTTCCTAATTGATTTGAAAAGATATTTTAAAGAGAACGATAGATTTCGAGTTAATCAGTACAAAAGTTCAGGGTAAAATAAGGGTTCAGGTTTTGCATGGGGTATGGATAGAGAAGTCTAGGCCCCTGGGCCACAAAGAGCCCATCTTGAATACTGAAGTGACGGGTCGGATATAATGTTACGTCCAAATTCAAATGTTCGCTAAATGCACTTTTTACAAACTTCAAGCATCAACAAACTGCACAATTACAGATATATACAATTAATATTTTATTCCCCGTTTCGAGCGTTAAGCGAAAGTAAAAAGTAATGCGTTTTTATTTTTTATTTTTTGTATGAATTTCAATCAGACGAAGCCTAAAGTTATTTTGAAAAAGTTGGAGAAAATTCGTATTTCGTTCAACAATTTTTTACATAAACAGAATTTTAGACTCATAAATTAGTTCTCTTAAAACTGTACAAGTTTATCCACAAAGTTCAGTGACACATTGTTCAATTACGTATTAAAATTCTTTTAAACTAAATTTTGTTAATAAAGTAATTTTAAAAATAAAAGCAAAAAACCCGAAGAGTGGTAACGAGGGAAATCCCTTTGTACAAGGGAATGACGTAAAACTCTAAACTATAATTAGAATACCTGGTCAAAATAGCTTCAGAAAAAAAAGTAATTGTGTAGCCTAGTGGTAATATAGAAAATAAAGCAACATTATTTTTCCACTTCGAAATAAACCGAATCAACTTTACATTTTACATGCATAATTCATAGCTGGAAATACAATTTTAGAAAAAGAAGATAAAAAAACAAAAGCAAGATGCTACAATTGCATGCGATGTAATTACGGACCGGCCAAGTTCTTGTTAGACCACAGGCTCCTTAAAGCCTGTAAAGATCAGTAAGCTATAAGAGTCACAGGAGAAAATCTTAGGGAAGGATGCGCTTGTGAGATCTATCAACATTAACCAAAAAGCTGATCTCTTCCCTCTGAATAGTTTAGATATTTGTGTTGTTGGTAATTTGGAAGTATTGGGTCATTCTTACGATAAGTAAAGCACAACAACTTAAATAGAAGCTAAACTCTAAAATTGGAATATTAAGTTCAACAACTTTCATTCGAAATATATTTTTCATTTTTTTTTAGCATTGCCGTTTCCCTCAAAATATCCCAATGAAGATTAAACGATTTTACTGATTAATCAAATCGTCATTACTTATAACTTTGCTTATAGCCTTTAATCGACATTCTTACTTATTTAGCCAGTCAATAACTGAACAAGAATGTAACTGATTCATAACATCTATATTTTTACAAAATATTATTTACTTATATTGCAAAAGCGCTTGTAAACATTTCTAGAGCCAGTTAAACAGTCCATCTCTTTTGTGCAACACCGATTTGTTTACCAGAACCGTATGTTTGAAATTCTCGCGTTTTCAAGATCACTCTCTCGCATAACGGGTTAGAAGCTTTTGCTTGATTTTTGCCAATAAAATCTGCAAACTTGCTAGAATACATATCACAGAATAGATAAACATAGAAATATTAAATAGCATGATAGAATTTAACATGTTTGTTGGCTTGTTTTAGGTCAGTTCCTTAAACCATGGAGGTTTCCTATCTTTTTAAGGTGCGTTCACCTTGGTACTTATATCTGAAAACTTATATTCTACTTGTCATTCATGACATGACGGTTCAAAAGACATTACACATTCGCTGAGGGGAGGTTAATGTTGATATTATTTGCAGAACTGATCCGTAGAATTAACAATAACAAGTTGGAAAATGATTTCTTGTTAATCGTTACACCTAAGTTTCTAAACTTTATTTCTGGTCATAATATTTAAATCATGATTTTAATTCCAAAATTATTAATCCTATCTCATGTAAAAACCCTGGTCTTTAAAAAATTCAAAAAAGCTTAATGCCTTAAATGTACTGAAAAACTTGTTTACATTGAATGACTTCTAAGCCTGCGCTTTTTTAAACTAATAAGTGTTGTAAAATTTTCTTTTTTACTTTCATTGGTGTGTAATATTAATTAAAGAATGTCTATTTATCAGTAATTTCTAATATCTTCCCTGTAAAATACCCAAAACAATAATAATAATAATAAATTTCCATAACTGGCTTGGAGACTTTAACGAATTCAATAATGATTCAATACAACACTTAAACATAAGTTTTATTATAAATATGATGATTTTTTTTATTTTAATAGTACTGCATTCTTTTGTTTATTTCATTTCAATTAAAAAAAAAAAGGAAACTTTACAGCGATAAGAAAATAAGATTAATGATAGATACTAAATTTACTTACAGAAATAAATGATTAAATGATGGTTCTAAACGCTGGATCAGGAACTACGTCAAGCAGAAGATCATCCTGAGTTCAAGAGGTGTTCATGAAAAAAAAAATTGAGTTCTTCTGGATTAAAGAAGGCACTGTGGTACTACTCTAAAGAGGAATGCACGTCCCACACGGTTGCCGAACTGCTAGTAGAGTATTTCCACTACCCCGTGTTCTTCGGAGAGCACTTTCCCCCACCTGTCTCCAAATCTACACACATGCACACTCATACAAGCCCACATGGGCGACCCTCCAGTCTGATCGCTCTAAGAAAGACATCTCCTGCTGACCCACATATTATGTGGCGTATGGCACTTTCACCAAACAAGATAAGACAATTGATGTGTACCCCTCTAATCGTCTTTAATTACACCAAAAGTAAATACAAAAAAATGAACGCTCTTAGCTATTTTTGGTTTTAATACACTTCTAGGAGTAATTTTTAAAAATCCAGCCATAGTTATTTAGAAAAGATCTAAAATTTCGTACTGAACAGTTTGGTACTTGCTGATAATTAGCAATTCAATTATTTTAAAACTTCATTAACTTTCAATAATATCCGCCAAGAGAACAACAATGGCGTTTAATTTTTGATAATTAATTGAGAGTCTCTGATTTAAAAAAAAAGTTTATCATTAATCGTACAGCCAAAAAGTTGTTAGAAATTCTTGTTCCACTTGTAACCAAACAGTGTTGTGTCAGTAAATGTTCAACTCCGGCTAGCTTCATGTTGTTACAGAAAATAATTAAAAGACTTCAGGGTCAAGAAAGCTTATAGTCTCGTTCGAGAATTGGCTACTTGGATTTTCATAGTACTTAGCCATAACGGTAATATTTTCTGTATTTTTCACAGAAATTTTCAAACCCTCTCTTCAAGAAAATTATTGCAACAGCTACAACTTGATTGGATCATATTTTCGTGGAATCATAATGGACAGTCTTCATTCCTTATACCATCTAATGGGCGCAGAAGCACTACGGTGCCTTCAACATTCATCTTTCTTCTGTCTTCTGCCTTCTACTCTGATTCATAGGCCAATGTAGCTTTTTTCCTAATCCTGGCAAAGATTCTGAATCCCTAAAGTTAGTTTTTTCAGACTCTTTATGACTGAACACCTATTCTCTTCTTAAATAGTTGAGAAGATATTGAGAGTTGAAATTTTTTTGGGTCATAGTTTTGCTGTGAAATGGGGCCCACAGTAAACAACAGATTATTCGTATGAAACTTTCTGCTCATGCACACACTGTTTTACTGAGTTGTATGCTATAGTTTTCTTGAGGACAGATCCATTAGTTGAGAAGATATTGAGAGTTGAAATTTTTTTTGGGTCATGGTTTTGCTGTGAAATGGGGCCCACAGTAAACAACAGATTATCCGTATGAAAATTTCTGCTCATACATACACAGTTTTACTGAGTTGTATGCTATAGTTTTCTTGAGTACAGATTCATTACTTGAGAAGATATTGAGAATTGAAATTTTTTTGGGTCATGGTTTTGCTGTGAAATGGGGCCCTTATAACTCCCACAGTAAACAACAGATTATTCGTATGAAACTTTGTAATCTCACGCACTCTGTTTTACTGAGTACTATGCTATTGTTTTCTCGAGGACAGATCCATTAGTTGAGAAGATATTTAGAGTTGAAATTTTTTTTGGGTCATGGTTTTGCTGTGAAATGGGGCCCACAGTAAACAACAGATTATTCGTATGAAACTTTGTAATCATACACACTCTGTTTTACTGAGTAGTATGCTATAGTTTTCTTGAGGACAGATCCATTAGCTGAGAAGATATTGAGAGTTGAAATTTTTTTGGGTCATTGTTTTGCTGTGAAATGGGGCCCTTATATTTCCCACAGTAAACAACTGATTATTCGTATGATATTTTCTGCTTTTGCACACTCCGTTTTACTGGGTACTATGCTATAGTTTTCTTGAGGACAGATCCATTAGCTGAGAAGATATTGAGAGTTGAAATTTTTTTGGGTCATGATTTTGGTGTGAAATGGGGCCCTTATAATGCCCACAGTAAACAACTGATTATTCGTATGAAATTTTCTGCTCTTACACACTCCGTTTTACTGAGTAGCACGCTGTAGTTTTCTTGATAACAGATCCATTAGTTGAGAAGATATTGAGAGTTGAATTTTTCTTGGGTCATGGTTTTGTTGTGAAATGGGGCCCACAGTAAATCAACAGATTATTCGTATGAAACTTTGTGATCTCACGCACTCTGTTATACTGAGTACTATGCTATAGTTTTCTTGAGGACAGATCCATTAGTTGAGAAGATATTGAGAGTTGAAATTTTTCGGGGTCATGGTTTTGCTGTGAAATGGGGCCCACAGTAAACAACAGATTATTCGTATGAAACTTTCTGCTCAAACACACACTGTTTTACTGAGTTGTATGCTATAGTTTTCTTGAGTACAGATCCATTACTTGAGAAGATATTGAGAGCTGAAATTTTTTTGGGTCATGGTTTTGCTGTGAAATGGGGCCCTTATAACTCCCCCAGTAAACAACAGATTATTCGTATGAAACTTTGTGATCTTACACACTTTGTTTTACTGAGTAGTATGCTATAGTTTTCTTGAGGACAGATCCATTAGTTGAGAAGATATTGAGAGTTGAAATTTTTTTGGGTCATGGTTTAGCTGTGAAAGGGGGCCCTTATATTTCCCACAGTAAACAACTGATTATTCGAATGATGTTTTTTGTTCTTGCACACTCCGTTGTACTGAGTAGCACGTTATAGTTTTCTTGAGGACAGATCCATTAGTTGAGAAGATATTGAGAGTTGAAATTTTTCTGGGTCATAGTTTTGCTGTGAAATGGGGCCCACAGTAAACAACAGATTATTCGTATGAAACTTTCTGCTCATACACACACTGTTTTACTGAGTTGTATGCTATAGTTTTCTTGAGTACAGATCCATTACTTGAGAAGATATTGAGAGCTGAAATTTTTTTGGGTCATGGTTTTGCTGTGAAATGGGGCCTTTATAACTCCCCCAGTAAACAACAGATTATTCGTATGAAACTTTGTGATCATACACACTTTGTTTTACTGAGTAGTATGCTATAGTTTTCTTGAGGACAGATCCACTAGTTGAGAAGATATTGAGAGTTGAAATTTTTTTGGGTCATGGTTTAGCTGTGAAAGGGGGCCCTTATATTTCCCACAGTAAACAACTGATTATTCGAATGATGTTTTTTGTTCTTGCACACTCCGTTTTACTGAGTAGCACGTTATAGTTTTCTTGAGGACAGATCCATTAGTTGAGAAGATATTGAGAGTTGAAATTTTTTTGGGTCATGGTTTTGCTGTGAAATGGGGCCCTTATAACTCCTACAGAAAACAACAGATTATTCGTATGAAACTTTGTGATCATACACACTTTGTTTTACTGAGTAGTATGCTATAGTTTTCTTGAGGACAGATCCACTAGTTGAGAAGATATTGAGAGTTGAAATTTTTTTGGGTCATGGTTTAGCTGTGAAAGGGGGCCCTTATATTTCCCACAGTAAACAACTGATTATTCGAATGATGTTTTTTGTTCTTGCACACTCCGTTTTACTGAGTAGCACGTTATAGTTTTCTTGAGGACAGATCCATTAGTTGAGAAGATATTGAGAGTTGAAATTTTTTTGGGTCATGGTTTTGCTGTGAAATGGGGCCCTTATAACTCCTACAGAAAACAACAGATTATTCGTATGAAACTTTGTGATCTCACGCACTCTGTTTTACTGGGTACTATGCTATAGTTTTCTTGAGGACAGATCCATTAGTTGAGAAGATATTGAGAGTTGAAATTTTTTTGGGTCATGGTTTTGCTGTGAAATGGGGCCCACAGTAAACAACAGATTATTCGTATGAAACTTTCTGCTCATGCACACACTGTTTTACTGAGTTGTATGCTATAGTTTTCTTGAGGACAGATCCATTAGTTGAGAAGATATTGAGAGTTGAAATTTTTTTGGGTCATGGTTTTGCTGTGAAATGGGGCCCTTATAACTCCCACAGATAACAACAGATTATTCGTATGAAATTTTCTGCTCTTACACACTCTGTTTTACTGAGTAGCACGCTATAGTTTTCTTGAGTACAGATCCATTAGTTGAGAAGATATTGAGAGTTGATATTTTTTTGGGTCATGATTTTGCTGTGAAATGGGGCCCTTATAATTCCCACAGTAAACAACTGATTATTCGTATGAAATTTTCTACTCTTACACACTCCATTTTACTGAGTAGCACGATGTAGTTTTCTTGAGAACAGATCCATTAGTTGAGAAGATATTGAGAGTTGAAATTTTTTTGGGTCATGGTTTTGCTGTGAAATGGGGCCCACAGTAAACAACAGATTATTCGTTTGAAACTTTCTGCTCATGCACTCACTGTTTTACTGAGTTGTATGCTATAGTTTTCTTGAGTATTGATCCATTACTTGAAAAGATATTGAGAATTTAAATTTTTTTGTGTCTTGGTTTTGCTGTGAAATGGGGCCCTTATAACTCCCACAGTAAACAACAGATTATTCGTATGTAACTTTGTGATCTTACACACTCTGTTTTACTGAGTAGTATGCTATAGTTTTTTTGAGGACAGATCCATTTGTTGAGAAGATATTGAGAGTTGAAATTTTTTTGGGTCATGGTTTTGCTGTGAAATGGGGCCCTTATATTTCCCACAGTAAACAACTGATTATTCGTATGAAATTTTCTGCTCTTGCACACTCCGTTTTACTGAGTAGCACGCTATAGTTTTCTTGAGTACAGATCCAGTAGTTGAGAAGATATTGAGAGTTGAAATTTTTTTGGGTCATGGTTTTGCTGTGAAATGGGGCCCTTATAACTCCCACAGATAACAACAGATTGTTCGTATGAAATTTTCTGCTCTTACACACTCTGTTTTACTGAGTAGCACGCTATAGTTTTCTTGAGTACAGATCCATTAGTTGAGAAGATATTGAGAGTTGAAATTTTTTTGGGTCATGGTTTTGCTGTGAAATGGGGCCCTTATAACTCCTACAGAAAACAACAGATTATTCGTATGAAACTTTGTGATCTCACGCACTCTGTTTTACTGGGTACTATGCTATAGTTTTCTTGAGGACAGATCCATTAGTTGAGAAGATATTGAGAGTTGAAATTTTTTTGGGTCATGATTTTGCTGTGAAATGGGGCCCACAGTAAACAACAGATTATTCGTATGAAACTTTCTGCTCATACACACACTGTTTTACTGATTACTATGCTATAGTTTTCTTGAGAACATATCCAGTAGTTGAGAAGATATTGAGAGTTGAAATTTTTTTGGGTCATGGTTTTGCTGTGAAATGGGGCCCTTATATTTCCCACAGTAAATAACAGATTATTCGTATGAAACTTTCTGCTCTTACACACTCTGTTTTACTGAGTGGTATGCTATAGTTATCATGAGTACAGATCTATTAGTTGAGAAGATATTGAGAGTTGAAATTTTTTTGGGTCATGGTTTTGCTGTGAAATGGGGCCCACAGTATACAACAGATTATTCGTATGAAACTTTATGCTCATGCACACACTGTTTTACTGAGTTGTATGCTATAGTTTTCTTGAGGACAGATCCATTAGTTGAGAAGATATTGAGAGTTGAAATTTTTTTGGGTCATGGTTTTGCTGTGAAATGGGGCCCTTATAACTCCTACAGAAAACAACAGATTATTCGTATGAAACTTTGTGATCTCACGCACTCTGTTTTACTGGGTACTATGCTATAGTTTTCTTGAGGACAGATCCATTAGTTGAGAAGATATTAAGAGTTGAAATTTTTTTGGGTCATGATTTTGCTGTGAAATGAGGCCCTTATAATTCCCACAGTAAACAACTGATTATTCGTATGAAATTTTCTGCTCTTACACACTCCGTTTTACTGAGTAGCACGCTGTAGTTTTCTTGAGAACAGATCCATTAGTTGAGAAGATATTGAGAGTTGAAATTTTTTTGGGTCATGGTTTTGCTGTGAAATGGGGCCAACAGTAAACAACAGATTATTCGTATGAAACTTTCTGCTCATGCACACACTGTTTTACTGAGTTGTGTGCTATAGTTTTCTTGAGTACAGATCCATTACTTGAGAAGATATTGAGAGTTGAAATTTTTTTGGGTCATGGTTTTGCTGTGAAATGGGGCCCACAGTAAATCAACAGATTATTCGTATGAAACTTTGTGATCTCACGCACTTTTTTACTGAGTACTATGCTATAGTTTTCATGAAGACAGATCCATTAGTTGGGAAGATATTGAGAGTTGAAATTTTTTTGGGTCATGGTTTTGCTGTGAATTGGGGCCCACAGGTAACAACTGATTATTCGTATGATATTTTCTGCTTTTGCACACTCCGTTTTACTGAGTAGCACCCTATAGTTTTCTTGAGTACAGATCCATTAGTTGAGAAGATATTGAGAGTTGAAATTTTTTTGGGTCATGGTTTTGCTGTGAAATGGGGCCCTTATAACTCCTACAGAAAACAACAGATTATTCGTATGAAACTTTGTGATCTCACGCACTCTGTTTTACTGGGTACTATGCTATAGTTTTCTTGAGGACAGATCCATTAGTTGAGAAGATATTGAGAGTTGAATTTTTTTTGGGTCATGGTTTTGCTGTGAAATGGGGCCCACAGTAAACAACAGATTATTCGTATGAAACTTTCTGCTCATACACACACTGTTTTACTGATTAGCATGCTATAGTTTTCTTGAGAACAGATCCAGTAGTTGAGAAGATATTGAGAGTTAAAATTTTTTTCGGTCATGGTTTTGCTGTGAAATGGGGGCCTTATATTTCCCACAGTAAACAACTGATTATTCGTATGAAATTTTCTGCTCTTACACACTCCGTTTTACAGAGTAGCACGCTGTAGTTTTCTTGAGAACTGATCCATTAGTTGAGAAGATATTGAGAGTTGAATTTTTCTTGGGTCATGGTTTTGTTGTGAAATGGGGCCCACAGTAAATCAACAGATTATTCGTATGAAACTTTGTGATTTCACGCACTCTGTTTTACTGAGTACTATGCTATAGTTTTCTTGAGGACAGATCCATTAGTTGAGAAGATATTGAGAGTTGAAATTTTTTTGGGTCATGGTTTTGCTGTGAAATGGGGCCCTTATATTTCCCACAGTAAACAACTGATTATTCGTATGAAATTTTCTGCTCTTGCACACTCCGTTTTACTGAGTAGCACGCTATAGTTTTCTTGAGTACAGATCCAGTAGTTGAGAAGATATTGAGAGTTGAAATTTTTTTGGGTCATGGTTTTGCTGTGAAATGGGGCCCTTATAACTCCCACAGATAACAACAGATTGTTCGTATGAAATTTTCTGCTCTTACACACTCTGTTTTACTGAGTAGCACGCTATAGTTTTCTTGAGTACAGATCCATTAGTTGAGAAGATATTGAGAGTTGAAATTTTTTTGGGTCATGGTTTTGCTGTGAAATGGGGCCCTTATAACTCCTACAGAAAACAACAGATTATTCGTATGAAACTTTGTGATCTCACGCACTCTGTTTTACTGGGTACTATGCTATAGTTTTCTTGAGGACAGATCCATTAGTTGAGAAGATATTGAGAGTTGAAATTTTTTTGGGTCATGATTTTGCTGTGAAATGGGGCCCACAGTAAACAACAGATTATTCGTATGAAACTTTCTGCTCATACACACACTGTTTTACTGATTACTATGCTATAGTTTTCTTGAGAACATATCCAGTAGTTGAGAAGATATTGAGAGTTGAAATTTTTTTGGGTCATGGTTTTGCTGTGAAATGGGGCCCTTATATTTCCCACAGTAAATAACAGATTATTCGTATGAAACTTTCTGCTCTTACACACTCTGTTTTACTGAGTGGTATGCTATAGTTATCATGAGTACAGATCTATTAGTTGAGAAGATATTGAGAGTTGAAATTTTTTTGGGTCATGGTTTTGCTGTGAAATGGGGCCCACAGTATACAACAGATTATTCGTATGAAACTTTATGCTCATGCACACACTGTTTTACTGAGTTGTATGCTATAGTTTTCTTGAGGACAGATCCATTAGTTGAGAAGATATTGAGAGTTGAAATTTTTTTGGGTCATGGTTTTGCTGTGAAATGGGGCCCTTATAACTCCTACAGAAAACAACAGATTATTCGTATGAAACTTTGTGATCTCACGCACTCTGTTTTACTGGGTACTATGCTATAGTTTTCTTGAGGACAGATCCATTAGTTGAGAAGATATTAAGAGTTGAAATTTTTTTGGGTCATGATTTTGCTGTGAAATGAGGCCCTTATAATTCCCACAGTAAACAACTGATTATTCGTATGAAATTTTCTGCTCTTACACACTCCGTTTTACTGAGTAGCACGCTGTAGTTTTCTTGAGAACAGATCCATTAGTTGAGAAGATATTGAGAGTTGAAATTTTTTTGGGTCATGGTTTTGCTGTGAAATGGGGCCCACAGTAAACAACAGATTATTCGTATGAAACTTTCTGCTCATGCACACACTGTTTTACTGAGTTGTGTGCTATAGTTTTCTTGAGTACAGATCCATTACTTGAGAAGATATTGAGAGTTGAAATTTTTTTGGGTCATGGTTTTGCTGTGAAATGGGGCCCACAGTAAATCAACAGATTATTCGTATGAAACTTTGTGATCTCACGCACTTTTTTACTGAGTACTATGCTATAGTTTTCATGAAGACAGATCCATTAGTTGGGAAGATATTGAGAGTTGAAATTTTTTTGGGTCATGGTTTTGCTGTGAATTGGGGCCCACAGGTAACAACTGATTATTCGTATGATATTTTCTGCTTTTGCACACTCCGTTTTACTGAGTAGCACCCTATAGTTTTCTTGAGTACAGATCCATTAGTTGAGAAGATATTGAGAGTTGAAATTTTTTTGGGTCATGGTTTTGCTGTGAAATGGGGCCCTTATAACTCCTACAGAAAACAACAGATTATTCGTAAGAAACTTTGTGATCTCACGCACTCTGTTTTACTGGGTACTATGCTATAGTTTTCTTGAGGACAGATCCATTAGTTGAGAAGATATTGAGAGTTGAATTTTTTTTGGGTCATGGTTTTGCTGTGAAATGGGGCCCACAGTAAACAACAGATTATTCGTATGAAACTTTCTGCTCATACACACACTGTTTTACTGATTAGCATGCTATAGTTTTCTTGAGAACAGATCCAGTAGTTGAGAAGATATTGAGAGTTAAAATTTTTTTCGGTCATGGTTTTGCTGTGAAATGGGGGCCTTATATTTCCCACAGTAAACAACTGATTATTCGTATGAAATTTTCTGCTCTTACACACTCCGTTTTACAGAGTAGCACGCTGTAGTTTTCTTGAGAACTGATCCATTAGTTGAGAAGATATTGAGAGTTGAATTTTTCTTGGGTCATGGTTTTGTTGTGAAATGGGGCCCACAGTAAATCAACAGATTATTCGTATGAAACTTTGTGATCTTACACACTCTGTTTTACTGAGTAGTATGCTATAGTTTTTTTGAGGACAGATCCATTTGTTGAGAAGATATTGAGAGTTGAAATTTTTTTGGGTCATGGTTTTGCTGTGAAATGGGGCCCTTATATTTCCCACAGTAAACAACTGATTATTCGTATGAAATTTTCTGCTCTTGCACACTCCGTTTTACTGAGTAGCACGCTATAGTTTTCTTGAGTACAGATCCAGTAGTTGAGAAGATATTGAGAGTTGAAATTTTTTTGGGTCATGGTTTTGCTGTGAAATGGGGCCCTTATAACTCCCACAGATAACAACAGATTGTTCGTATGAAATTTTCTGCTCTTACACACTCTGTTTTACTGAGTAGCACGCTATAGTTTTCTTGAGTACAGATCCATTAGTTGAGAAGATATTGAGAGTTGAAATTTTTTTGGGTCATGGTTTTGCTGTGAAATGGGGCCCTTATATTTCCCACAGTAAACAACTGATTATTCGTATGAAATTTTCTGCTCTTGCACACTCCGTTTTACTGAGTAGCACGCTATAGTTTTCTTGAGTACAGATCCAGTAGTTGAGAAGATATTGAGAGTTGAAATTTTTTTGGGTCATGGTTTTGCTGTGAAATGGGGCCCTTATAACTCCCACAGATAACAACAGATTATTCGTATGAAATTTTCTGCTCTTACAGACTCCGTTTTACTGAGTAGCAAGCTATAGTTTTCTTGAGTACAGATCCATTAGTTGAGAAGATATTGAGAGTTGAAATTTTTTTGGGTCATGGTTTTGCTGTGAAATGGGTCCTTATAACTCCCACAGATAACAACAGATTATTCGTATGAAATTTTCTGCTCTTACACACTCTGTTTTACTGAGTAGCACGCTATAGTTTTTTTGAGTACAGATCCATTAGTTGAGAAGATATTGAGAGTTGAAATTTTTTTTGGGTCATGGTTTTGCTGTGAAATGGGGCCCACTGTAAACAACAGATTATTCGTATGAAACTTTCTGCTCATACACACACTGTTTTACTGATTTCTGTGCTATAGTTTTCTTGAGTACAGATCCATTAGCTGAGAAGTTATTGAGAGTTGAAATTTTTTTGGGTCATGGTTTTGCTGTGAAATGGGGCCCTTATATTTCCCACAGTAAATAACAGATTATTCGTATGAAACTTTCTGCTCTTACACACTCTGTTTTACTGAGTGGTATGCTATAGTTATCTTGAGTACAGATCCATTAGTTGAGATGATATTGAGAGTTGAAATTTTTTTGGGTCATGGTTTTGCTGTGAAATGGGGCCCTTATTGATCATTAAGGAGGGGGTAGGGGGCGTGGCCTTAAGCTCTCGTCGAATTCGATGGTTAGTCAATAAAGAGGGGGCGTGGCCTAAACTCTCGTTGAATTGGATGATTATTCAATAAGTATGGGTGGTGTTGGTTGTGGGCGGAGTTGGGATGGCGGCCACCATGCACAAAAAAGGTGCACATTTTAGGTGTGCCAGATTCCTCATTTCCCTACTAGTATTATCACTAAGAATCATGGAATTTAGAAACTATTAGAAGATACAGTTTTTGATAGCATTTTTTAAACAGCATTTTCACATTGGCGGAGACTTCCTTCTTTTGTCAGAAAATTTGTTCTTGTGGTGTGTAAAACCTTCCTTCCACACATATCAATTAAATTTTTCCTTCGTTCTGCCTTTGGCATAAGATGGGAGCTCAGGTTTTTAAAACTTTTCACCTAATCCAGTAATAAATCCAACGTGAAGATTGGGAATCTATTTCAGTAACTTAAGTCCCCTTGTTGTAAGAAATGATATTTTCTTTTTAACAAAAAAAAGAAAAAAAAGACAAATACTTCTGTAAGTCGTAATGCAATTTTCTTAAAATTTATTTCCTAACCTTCTTTCTTTGCAAATCCATTTTAAAGGTACGTCATCATTTCCCATCAAACTACACAAAATTTATTTTTCAGGAAATGTTTCGTATAAATCAACCTCAATGCCCTAAGGAAGGATATAAACTCCTCCATTATCGATTATAATGTAGGTCAGATTAGTCATCTTGAAAGGAGATACAAGATGAAAGGCATTCCAAAGTCTGCTATTTCCGTAACTTGGGAATGTTTAAAAAAAATAATAATAATGGTATTACTAGGCAAGGAATTAGCTATGAGGTTAGCATACTGGACTCCCACGCGGAGGTCCCGGGTTCGAATCCAGCAGCTGACCCTTAGATTTTCTCTTCCTAGGAGCTTCTTACAGCTCACTGTCCGGTGATGGACAGTATTGTCTGTAACGAGAGAACACTGTCCGGAGGCCGGCAATGCACTGGAAAAAGCTCCGGGCGCTAATAACCTCAGCTGTTGATGCGCAAAAAAAAAAAAAAAAAATTCTCCAAAAAATCATTCACCAAAAAAATGACTCTCCGAAGTGCGGTGGCTCACCGACTACTTACATGTCCTTTCCAAAATTTAGATTCCATTATGTGTTATAGAAACGCATTGGGTTTTTTTAAAAATAACGAGAAAGAAACGTTAGGCGGATATCCCGATCGCTAATGATATAAAAAACTAATAATGAGTTTCTAAAAGTGACGTCGATCTATCTCAGACAAAACGCCAACGTCCTTGGTAGAAAGAAATGACTCACCAACGAACAACGCAGTCAAAGAGGCTGGGAATTAGATTAAAATTTCCCCCGGATTTAGAAATAATTCTACCCCCACCAAAATACCTAATTCATTTTCAAAATATTTTTACTTTCTCTTTGGCTATAAGGAGATTTCCACTTCAAAATTTTGACTAGATTTTTTTACCGGAAATATATGTTGGAAATATACATTAAAACTGTGTGTAAAGTATTGACGCGTAGCATTTATTTATCTGTTTGTGTTTCCTTGTTTGTGAACTGAATATAAACTAACAAAAGAAAGAAAAAAAAAAAAAATCCTCCAAAGCGCAATGTTTATATTCTGTTTCGGTACTAGTGTCGCTTTAGACTGAAATCCGTTCGTCTAAAATGCTAATAACGATTTTATTGTGGAATAATTTTTATGCACCTCCTATAGCCTATCGTTTGTTTGAAACCCTTATCTGGAAAAGTTATTTTTGGTGAATCCTGGAAAATCTGAGAGCCTGGAGAACTTTTGCCAGGTGACACATTTATTTACAACTTTTTACCCGGGGAAATTTGTTTTTAGTTTGGGAGAGGAGATGAATCAACTAAGGATAATCTGTAAGGATTCATTTTTATTTTATTTCTATTATTATTATTGCAAGTTAAAAGGATTAAAGTGTTGCTAAAGGAGTATTTAGGTATATTTGTAGAGGCGGAGCTCATGCTATATCAAATGAAGACTTTATAGAAATTGATGTCAATGGCCTTAAAAGAATGGTCCAACTAGCAAATCTGGGTGAAGTACCTCATGGTGATTAGGGAGTGAAAAAATAACAGGATTTATTGATTTAGTGCCATGGAGCAGAAAAATATAGCCCGGTACAGAATGGTTGATCTTCATTCAATAATCTGGATTTTATTGTTGCCAGAAACTAGAACTTCAACTATAGTTTAATATAAGTGGATTGGAAGCTCCAGATTCTATGATTACCAACAGTTGAATTGGAAAGGCCAGAAAGATTCAGGTGATGAACTTCGAGAAGTAGAAAATGTAATGAGATTGGAAATAGACTGACTGGAGAATTGGCATGTCATCCCTTTAACTTGGAGGAATGCGCTTCTAAGTAAACACCTTCTCAAAGTCAAAGTTCTAGAAAAACCAAAATATTAAGTTATTATTTATTTACAAAATACAATATGTGCCAGTCTGCTTAGAGTACTTCATATGCTGATATTGTTTTAAAATGATTAAAGTTCTTGCTTAAACGATTTATTATTTTGATATTTTTATTCTTAAATAATGCAGTTTAAATTTTCCTGGGTTTTTAAAAAACTGGTTTTTAAAGCAAGCAAAAATAGTTTATTATTGCAAGTTTTTTTTGTTAAATCATGAATAAAATTAATGAAAAATTAATTTATATGAAAAATGTACAGGTATACAGCAACTAGCAACTCCGGGAAGCCCGGACAAACCAGGGCTACCTTTGGAAGCTGTTACTTCTTTTACAATTTTACTGACATGTTTCAACCGGTCCTACTCTTATTTATGATATGAATACGAAAAATCTTAATTACTGAGATTTAGAATAGTCTCCCATTTTAACTTTGCAACTATTTATATTATTCTAGACCGACTAACGGCTCTTCTGCCTCTTAAAATAGTGATTCTTAATCACAGTTAATTATTTCAACACACGAATGCAAGGCGTAACATTTCATATCATTCTTGTATTTCATTTATTTTGGACCAAATTAATTTGTGCATTCTTTTCGCTATCACAATTCATTTCATGACGACTGCAATTTGAAAAGTTAATTTTACTGTTGAAACATTAATTTAAAGTTAGCCTTAATTTAATTTATATTACTCAATCTCCAGTTGCTCTTCAAAGGGGCCTACAAGCATCCAAATTCCTTTCTGTTTTCGTTACAGTAATGTCGCTGTAAACTTACATCCCCTGGACTTCCTCTGGCCTAGAATTTCACGCCTTATTGCTACTACTATTTGTGCAACCTATTAGTATTGGCAGCACGTCAGTATAAACACATTATTAATACATTTATTATCTTTTATTGCTGTAAGCTTTGTAATCTTACTTCTTCTTTACTATCCTTATTTATTAATACTGATTCATGTTTATTATCTATTATTGAAGGTAAATTTGAAGTAAATAAACTTATTTCGCAATTATTTTCATCCAGGCAGTTTCCCATTGCCTTGAATAAGCTCATAGGGTTTGATAGCCCCTACAGCCGTTGGATGTCTCAAATTCGTTTTCCTTCTCTAATAATCTCAGTACCAAAAAAAAAAAAACCTTACTCAACCAATTGCTTGGAATCCAGTTGTACGTTATATTGTAACTGCACGATTAAAGTATAGCCCTGATGGCTTCTGACAGATTTCACAACTAAATCATACTCTGTTTCCCAAAAAGTTACCCAGTATCTTTCTTTTCTTTTAATAGAACACGCATCTCTATGAAAGTAACTTTCATTAAATGTAATTCTGTTTAATTTTTAATTATGACAAATTCTCTCATTAACCAATTTCTTTGTTACTAAAATATATCTAAAAATTATTAATTATTTCTGTCAAAGAAAAACGAGGAAAATCGACCAAAAAACCAGACATGAAGTGTTCACATGATTCCTTTCTATGATAGTTAACCATTCTTCTAGAGGTCATTCTACAACATTGAATTTAATCTTTTGCATTAACATTACTTCAATAAACAGAGAAATCCATATATTTATGCAACTCCTCTGGTTTGTAAATGCAAACATATATTTTACAAAAATGTATTTGTTAACAAATCGAATTAATTATTACATGAAAATATGTGTCTCAAGTGCATGAATAATATTTAACTTTTTTTTGTTTTTAATATTTAAATATTACAGCAAAAATTGATAAATCAAACTCATCTTCACGCTAATAAATTCTTTATTCATATCCATTCTGTAAATACGCATAAAGCCAACTGAAACTTGGTTAGGATTAGCCAAAATTCACTTTCTGGTATTGGATTTTCATCTTTATGATTGGACAAATCTTAAAGAAAGCAAATAATTATTATTGGTAGCGAGTTGTGACAAATCAGTGGTAAGTGAAATCAGCCGATGGAATTTGTTAATAATGGACTTAGTAAAAACTGTGTCTAAACAATTATCGGATGTTTTAAAGTTATTCAATCTGTTAGGATTACATTTAAAATCTAACTCTGCATAAATCGTTAAACAATAGTTTTTAAATCCTAAAGTAAGTGCAATTTAATATGGCATCAAAAACTAAATCTCGGTATTCTTGTGAGATGGGAACTTTAAATTAAAAGAATAACAATTAAATTAGTCATTATTTCTTCCGTATCCTGTTCTTGAGAAAGAAGGGATACTGCAGATCGTGAGTGTGTGAAACTTGCTGTTAATAAGAACTTTCATTAATTTATTCATTAGCAAGTGTGGTCATGAAATTCTATCTATTGTACATGTCATCTTTAATGTTTTCTATCTCATTTAAACTTATTCAATAAACTAAACTTATTAAATTTACTCAACTTATTTAATTTTTTAAGTAGTATCTCTGTAAATGAGAGCTATTTTGAGAGTGACTTCTCTTCTTCAACACTTGCATTTTCCGAAAACTCAATTTAGAAAGTTAAGCGGCACATTATGCACAAAAACTTTGCAATACTAAAAGTAGTGATTTTAAGGCATACAAAGTTTTTTGTATAATCCATTACAATATTCTTTTATTTGAGTTTTCTATCTGTGACGTTTCAATCGTAAAACGATCATATCAAACTTGTAACAATTTTTCCTAGACCAAATTTTTCTGATGTAGATTACACATGATACAATATTTAAATAATTTCAGTGTTATTACCTTGTAGATATACATTAAAGCAACCAAATTATTGATCAGAAACGAGTATTCACCTTGGACACCAACTTAATTTTAGAATATTTACCCGAAATAATGGCGAAATAAAACGCTGAGGGTCCAAATTTTCCTTTAAAATATTTTTATTCTTTTCGTTTTTCCCACTAATAAACTATTTTTCTTTTACAATCCTTGTAAGCAAAAAATTACTGTGATGAAAAAATCCAAGATTAATGGTGAAAAGATTCTGGGGCAAAAGGCACAATGTTCGAGGACTCATTGGCAGAACAACTGGGTTATGGTATGGGGAGTTGTAGGCATTGGGTTTAGGCCACTTCTGGTCGTTATGAAAAGCAGTTTCAAATTTCTTCGTTAAATAGAAAAGTGCTTAAGATTAAGATCAGTTTTAAAACTTATGTCGAACGATTTTGTTGGAAACAATTTCCAACACTATTATGTATTCTTGACCACATTCTGTAATTTTGCAAAATTCACACATTTAAAAAATAACTAGTAGAATTTTAATGTTTGCCAGCTTATTCTCCGATTTAAATACAATAGAACATTTGAAATGATTAAAGACGTTTCTCGCTTGCAGAAGCTGTTTCCCAACCTTGGATGAGATACTGCAAGTTTTTTTGTGAGGTTTTTTCCCTTATTATTTGTTAATTTATTATTACTTATTTTATTTAAATATTGTTATCTATTTATTTATTTAAATTATTGCTTTGCGAGATTACCTTGGGAGCTGTTTATTATCTATCTATTAAATTAGACCACTCTTCTCAGTTTAATGCATATTTCATCCAATTTAACGTGCCACACAATTTTTAGAAATTCCGAATCCCATCAAAGTTTTGATCTCTACTCACTTTTCTTAATCTGTTTCTTGGATATCACCTGATTATTTCTGGCGACCATCTTCCATTTTCTCTTCCTGATATTGCCTGCATATTTACACTTCAGTTTCCACACTGTTTCCACCAATATCTTAAATGCCTAATTGTGCTCTTATCCAACTGTTCCTCTTTTTATCTTTCAAGGAAATTTCCAACGCTATCCTTTCCCTTTCCTTAATGAGATCCTTAGATTAGATTAGATTAGATTAAATTTGGGTGGCCTCAAGGCCTGCGCCACCGCGACCCCTATGGATCTATTGTGGCTCCCCGACTTTAGAGCTCACCCTCCAGACCCGTCCGTTTAATCAGACTCTTAATTCTGGAGAGTGGCTCCTGGGTAAAGCTCTCAGGCCTTGGTTTTTCCTCCCCGAGAAGTAACATCCTTAGCCATACGAGCCCCTCACACTGACACAACACGTGTAGTGCAGTTTCTTCCTCTTCCTGACAGAACCTACAAAGGCTATCATCTGCCAGGCCCATGCGATGCATGTGCTTTCTGAGCCTGCAGTGGCCCGTTAATAGGCCTACAATTATCCTTATAGCCCCACGGCCTTGACGGATTAATTCTGCGGTCAGCCTCGGCGAGTAGCCTCTGATGAACTCCTTCGCCTGTCGCAGCCCAGTGGTAGCAAGCCACCACTCCTGAGCCTTACTCTGCACCCATGCATTGATGGCCGCAGACTTAACACACTTCGAAACCCCAAAGCAGGGCTCCGGGCCAACGAAGTGTCCCGCAGAGCCTTCCCGGGCCAATAAATCTGCCACTTCGTTCCCCTTGTGTCCTGAATGTCCAGGTACCCAAACTAGAAAGACCATATTCTGGTCACTAATTTCCTTCAGGGCACCCAGACAGTCCCAAACCAGCCTTGAATTGACCTGGTAGGAACTAATTGCCCGTAGAGCAGCCTGACTATCCGAGAAAATTACGACCTTAGAGTTAATAATTCTTCGCCCTTTAATCTCGGTAGCACAGAACCTAATTGCAGCTAGCTCAGCCTGAAAAACTGTAGCTAGTTTTCCTAGGCTAACCGAAAAGCTACATTTCGGTTTCGCCCCGTACACTCCCGCTCCTACTCCCTCCTCCAACTTGGAGCCATCTGTGTACCACATTGAATCTCCCACAACTGGGGGTCCACTTTTCCAAGCCTCCCGGTCCCCAATACAGACTTTGAAAGGCTTGTAGAAGTTATATTTGGGAGTCATAAAGTCCGAGGGCAGGCCCAGAATTGGGTCGGCCTCCAGCTCCTCATATAACTCTTGATACGCTCCTCCATGCCTAACGGTAATGGGGGCTTGTCCTGTCATAAGCCTAATGACAACGGCCTTTGCAACGCCTTGAATATATATGTGCAATGGGGGCAAATTTAATAAAACCTCCAAGGCCGCAGTAGGGGAAGTCCTCATGGCCCCAGTGACACTCAGGCAAACCAGCCTTTGAATACCACTGAGTGTTCGGATTCCCCCCACCTGCAAGGTTTTCGCCCACCACGCCACCGCCCCATGTGACACCATGGGTCTAACCACACTTTTATAGATCCAGAGCGTCATCCTAGGGCTTAATCCCCAACTTTTCCCACACAGCCTTTTGCAGCATCCTAAGGAAACCTTAGCCTTGTGGGAAATCATATTTATGTGTGAATTCCATGTAAGCCTTTTATCGAAGATAACCCCAAGATATTTGGCCTCCATGGACAGGGGGATAGTATCTCCCCCCAGAGTTGGTTGCTCCAATCCACCCAGATTCCTCCTCCTCGTGAAGGGAACAACCCTAGTTTTATGAGGATTGATGGAGAGACCTTCCGCTCTACTCCATCTATCCACAATATTAAGCGCTCTTTGCATGCGCCCCGAGACCGTATGAGCGAATCGTCCTTTAACCACTACTGCCAGGTCATCCGCGAAACCTAGACAATAGAAACTCTCCGCCGTCATTTTCGCTAAGAGATCATCCACCAGAATCGTCCACAGAAGGGGTGACAAAACTCCCCCCTGCGGGCAACCCCTCACCACTCTGACCTCTACCGAACAGTTATCCAACGTGGCCATAACAATGCGGCCTAATAGGTTAGACTTAATCCACTGACAGATGGTTGGCGCCAAGCCTCTCCTTGACAGGGCATCAATCAGCGACATAGCCGAGACATTATTAAAAGCCCCTTGTATGTCTAAAAATGCGGCCATCGCAAATTCTTTGTCCTCTTGGGACTTTTGAAGTAGCCTATTAAAATCATCTAATGCAAGGTCCACAGACTTGCCTGCCTGATAGGCATATTGACGATCACTAAGGGGTTGAATTCTTAGGATTTCGTCCCGAATATGTCTGTCTAAAAGCCTTTCCAATGTTTTAAGCAGAAAGGACGACAGACTAATCGGTCTGAATGACTGCGGTGTTTGGTCCCCTAATCTCCCAACCTTAGGAAGGAACACGACCTTCACCCTTTGCCATACTTCAGGAATGAACCTCCAAGCCAAACAGCCTCTGAGGATTCTACACAGGAAGGGCATTAGCACCTCCCCTGCCTTTTGTAGAAAGGCTGGGTAAATTCCATCCGGCCCCGGGGATTTAAAGGGCTGGAACCTTGCGATCGCCCACCGCAGCCTATTTGGTTGAACGATGTGCGTCGCAATCTTCCAATCCGCTCTTGAAGGCCTTTTTGGAACCTCCGAGCTGACCTCTTCATCACCCGAGGCTGATAGTCGAGTGGACCCCGGAAAATGAGCACTCAAGAGTAATTCCAGGGTTTCCTCCATCGACTTAGTGTAGGTTCCATCATCTTTAGCCATGAAACCTACTCTGCCCGCAGTACCTTCTTTCGCCAAGACTCTATGTATTCTGGCGCATTCAGGGGTTTCTTTAATGTCCTCGCAGAATGACCGCCAGGCGCTTCGCTTGGCCTTCCTTATCTCCTTGTTGTACTGCGTCAGAGCTTGTCTATATGAGTCCCAGTCCTGGTTATGTTTGGCCTTATTGAACAGCCTTCTCACCTCTTTCCTCCTCTTTTCGAGGTGACTATTCCACCAGACTGTTTTCGACCTTTGTGGTCTGATCTTTTCCGGGCAGTTATCCTGATAGGCCTCTAATATCGCCTCATTAATATGGACCACTGCCTGTTCGATGCTCTCCGTCCTTCTAACATCAACCTTAAAGCTTGTTAGGGACTCTGTGAGCGCTTGAGTAAATCCCGCCCAGTGGGTTTCTCTAGGGCTTCGCAGCCTCTTGATAACCAGGGGCGGGACGCATATATCGAATCTGATATGCCTATGATCGGAACAAGACGGCTCGTTCGATACATGCCAATTAACTACGGTATTTGACATGCAACGCGTGGCTAGAGTTAAATCCAACACCTCCCTCCTAGTTGCAGTCACAAAAGTCGGGACTGATCCTATATTAGACACATGCAGCCCCTCACCAGAAATGAATTCTAAAAGTAACTTACCTCTGGCGTTGTCGTCGGTGCTCCTCCATGCAGTATTGTGTGCGTTGGCGTCACACCCCAGTATCAGCTGCAATCTCTCTCTCCGGCAGTGGGCAACAATGTCGCCTAACAGAGATGGAAGGCAGTCCTCATCACCGGGAAAATAGGCCGAGCAAACCACAAGTTTTCTTGGTCCTCCCTCGGTGATGATATTTAGAAGAGCTGTAACAAAATCTCCAGAGCATAGCTCCGGTATAAGTGTACATCCAATTCCATACTTAAGCACTATACAGGCTCTGGGTCTACTAGCAGACTTGCTGTATAGTGTCTTCCCCAATTTGGGATTAAGACCCCGGACAAACCCCCCATGGTACCATGGCTCCTGCAGTAGGGCTAAATCTAGCCCCTCGCTGTCAAACCTCCTACACACCACGGCCGAAGCAGCCTTGGCGTGGTGAAGGTTTGCCTGCACCACTTTCAGCACCATGTTAAGCGTCCAAGGTGGGCGGGGCGACGTCTCGAGTTCCCGCGGCTCCCCCCCGTGTTTCAGCGGATCCTGACTCTTGCTCCTGGCCGCTAGGCCTCTGGGGCAAGGGTCCGCTTCCACCCGGGAGTTCGCCCACGGAAACCTCCATCGCTTCCACCCTCTCTCCTTTGGGATATCCTACTCCCGCCGGTAATTCGGACAGAGCGGCACGGAGGGCCTCCATTTCCCCCTCCAGCCCACTCTGCCCCCCTGGCGTAGATTCTATTACAGGGTCTGTGGCTTCCAACATCAACCCCTCCTCTTCCGTTGATGTTTTGGCCTCTTCCGGGCCCTGATATTTTGAGGACTTCACCCTAAACTTCACCTGTCCCCAGCCGAAGAAAGGAGACATTTTCAGCCTCCTCAATTCGTCTAATGAGGCCCTGTCCATGGAGAAGGTCCACACCTGACCGCCCTCCACAGGTTTACAACCCCATACTTTCCAGTTGTCGGTGCATAACTTTTGATTGCCTACCTCCAACCGTTTCAGCACTATATCGGCCTCTACTCTGCTGCCATGCTCATCGGGGATAAATACTACTGCGGTTTCAGGCCTTGGAATATCATCCCCTAGCAACGGCAGCAGCCTGGCTCCATCCCAGGGTCTGAGCTTTGGGACAATGTCCCTAAGCCACTCTGCACTGAACTGGTCAGCACAGGTGGCCAAGACAAACCCTGGCCTATACATGCATTTGGCTAATCTAACCTGCATGCTCCCTTTTGGGATTTGATCGTATTCCTTCAGCACGGCCTGCTGGATGGCGGTAAGCCTTTCCGGAGCCAGCTGAGCTTCAGGGTACCCCTCCTGCACAATGGCAACTTTGACAAAGGAGAGGGCCTCACTGTAGGATTTCTCCCCAGCCCTAGCCTTAACCTTCTTTGCCGGCTGCCATTGTTGTGGAGATTCCCCCTCTGATCTGGGTCTTTTAGCTGCCTTAGAGGTTTGCTGGGCCCAGCGATTAAAATTTTCCCGGATTACTTGCCTTTTAGCTTCTACGTAATTCCGGCCCTCTCTAGTAAGGGCCATGACCCTCTTCTTTGAGCTACCCGAGATACGCGCCGCATGCACTTCTGCATCCGACATGTTCTCTATCGCCTCTAGGGAGTCTGCCCTAAAACTAGATCGTTGTCCACCTCCCGCCCCTAGGGCCTCAGGTGTCTTAGGTTTAATTATGCCGGCCATTTTGGTTGGAGGATTACCCATCCCCTTCCCTTGGCCTTTGCTGGGTTTTGCTTCCCCACTTGTACCAGCCATGGCCACATTTTTACGGCCTTTGGCTGTTACTGGTTTGGGATCGGCCTTAGAGGTCGTGGGGTTTTCACCTCCACCCCCCTGGCCTATTACAGTCCTTTCAGTCAGTTGGTCCCGTTGTTTCCGTCTACTTTGTTTTCTTTGTTGTCGTGTCTGTTGTTGTTGTTGTGTCTGTTGTTGTTGTTGGTGTTGTTGTTGTGACTGTTGTTGTTGTACCTGTAGTGTCTGTTGTTGTTCTTGTACTACCCCTCCCGTGTCTTTGTTTTTTGTTTTAATGTCCATTTTGTTCCCACGAGTAGCTAGGGAATTAAAAAGTCCGCCCGGCCAGAGCCCCGCATGGTCGGGTAAGGCTACTTACTACCGGGGGGTCGCCTGGTACCCCGGAGGATCCGTTACTGGCACAACAACCCCTGTGCCATCCATCCCTCAGCACGGAATCCCACACCTTGGATTGGGGGGGTGTTTTCCAGAGCTGCCCCCGGGGACACCACCCTGGTGACGAGTGACTTCCACCCTAAGCCACCCGGGATTTTTATCGACATCCATGTCTAGATCCGCCGAGTTTAGTTATCCAGCAGGGCCACCTCTTGCAGGATGTAGTATAACTTAATGCTACGCTCGGACGGTCTTGGTGAATAGAAGGTGAAGCCTTAACTATTCACCCTGGCGGAATAGAAGCCCAAAGGCTCCCCCCCCTTGGCCCCTAATGAGATCCTTAATCAATGTGATTCTTAATTTGTCTACTTCTTTTTAATTTTTGTTTAATATCCAAGTCTCATGACCGTATGTTACAGCTGGAAAAACATCATAATGAATTCTTTTCTTTTAATTTCGATTGAGATATTTTTGCATTATATTAAAAAATAATATTTTCTTAAGGTAGCCCAACCTATTTGGATTCTTCAATATTCCTTTCCACTGATCTTCGATCGAAAGTAATTTTCCCAAGTAGATGAACTCTGTGACTGCCTCTACAGTATTGTTTCCTAAATAAATCGTGAGATAATGCATTATATTTCTTCTTTAAAACTGTTGTCATTTTTAAATAAATTTTCTCTTTCAGAGATTAGAAAAAGTAGAAAGAGATTTACATCAAGCAAGTTTCATTATTTTTGGTTCTTCAACTTTCCCTTGTATTTTTAAAAGGAAATAATTCTGACACAATAGACTTTTTTTTTTAAATAAATAAAAAACACATATTTCGCTATATATTCTAAGATGAGAAAACAAGTGAATGAGTTCTGAGTTTTTTTGTTTATCTATGTACAGAGTATTCCAGTAAAAGTTAGACAGTATTAATTAAACTAACACCAAGATAATTTATAAATGTACAGACGGAACTAACAGCGTCTCATTCACATGAGAATCAGGAAGATTGCAATTCTTCACACTTTTTACACCTTCCGGGGCCCTTCTATTGCATCAGTCTATCCGGCAGTAGTGTAGGAAGGTTCCAGTTGGAAATAGAATGCGATTCATACAAGATCTGCGCCACCATATCTACATACATTCACACACATTGCAGTACTCTTTTCGTAGCTCAGTTTTAATATCTCTGAATGGAGTTGGAAACTTTCTCCTGAATTATCTTCATCGTAGTCAAAGTTGACCAGCTTTCCCTTCTACACTTATGGCTCACCAGATAGGCATCCTACCCTACCTGTTGGATCCATTCACAAAGTAAGCGTGCCACGGGCCGCCACCTTTCCGGCTGGTTATTTTTGATATAATACTTTCATCTTTCTTTAAAAATATTACTATATATGTAACTGATATAATGAATGTTAAATTTAACACGTGATCTAGATTGAAGCTGCATTAAAAAAAAAAAAAATGGTAAATAAAGAGATAATTTTATGGAACTATTCAAGTGTTTAAATCGTCTTCGGCCATTCTTAACAATATGAAGTGATCGATCCGAATTTCCGAGAAGAGTTACGATCCCAAATCTTTGGCTAATTGCCAATATCATGTAAAGCTCTAATCTCGCTTTTCTAAACATTTTCCTTAGGCTTTTTTTCACCTCTACACCTTGCAGTGTATTCTCTAGATTGCATGGTTTTTGTTAATCTGACATTCTTTATTTTGATTTCTGTATCTCAGGAATTTGTTTAAACATTCTGCTGTAGTGGCTCATTTCAGCTGCGATCATCGGTCCTGTTTAAAGTGTAATACATGATTAGCATCTTTAACTATCAAAAAATAATAAATGACCCTGACTAAAATACAACCGCCAAACCTATTTTATGCATATATATTTACTTCTGCCTCAAGTAATTAATGAAAACAGGGATGTGCTTTAGTAAATATTTTAAGGGAAGAGGATACACCCTCCCGAATTCTGTTATCTTGAAAGTGTGGTGTTATCTAAAACCTGTATGGGGAATTTACCTGGCAACATGGTTCTTTTTCAGTGTGTCCTTATACTTCAATTTAAAAAAATATGTATATTTTAGTGTGTTTAGTTTGTGTCGAATTAATTTTGAAATTTCCAAGAACTAATGATGAAACAGGAAATAAGAAAAGAAAAGCAATAATACACATATTGTTTCGGCAAAAAGCAAAAAAGAACTGAGTATCATTAGTTTTAGACATTTTTTTTTAAAGCACATTTTTGTCAAAATAATAATAACATTGAATCAATTCAATAAATATGGTTAGGACGTTAAGCCCCACCTGAAAAAAAAGGCGATAACTTAAATGTTATTAAATAAAAATTAAGAAGAAGAAGTGCAGTATGTAGTAACAGATGTCAACCAAATTATTTGGGTCGTGAGAGTCACCGAGTTTTCCCAATTCTGGCACATTTTTGGTAAAGGCATATCTAATTTTGGAAATCTATTCTTGATCTAAAATTGAATTCATTCATCGCTATGGCTGAAAGTCTAGTTTGACATAAATTAGGAATTGAAAAGAAGGAGATCATTTTTATGTTATCTTCTTACTTAACACTTTGGATATTCATTCTTTAAGTATAGAAAGAAACGTTGTCTTCAGTGTTAGGAACTTATTTGAAGTGAAGATGAAGCATAGTAAACTTGAGTTATATCAACATTTGTGTACAAACTACCCACCACAGCATGGATATTTAATAATGGATTGAAGAAAATAACTTTATTCTCTTCCTAGTTGACCTGTTTATTTTTAATTTTTTTTAGAATAAAAATCTTTTATGTTATGTTTTTTATTCCTTCATTCAAAAATTAATAACTTACTAGATAGTCTGAAAAGATTTTGCATGCATTAATAAATTGTAGTCCTTAAAACGTTTTTCATAATATAATATTAATGTCGTCCTATAAACTATATTATACTACTCAGTTTTTAAGAACTTTACCTTCAAAAATTCCATGTCACCTACAGTTTGAATAATTCTGCAAAAAACATCCATTATACCCCATTTTCTGTCTAGAAAGCTGAGGTATGAACTTCTTTTTGTTTAACGAGATCTTACTTCTGTTGCTACAACCCCAAATACCAATTTTCTGCAACACTCTTACTTATCAAAATGTTAAAAATAATTTTATTTTTTTTGTAAGACATTAGAATCTAATTATTTTTATTTAATAAATGAAGAATTTAAGAGATTTATAATTTTTATACAGAAAAAAACGAATGCAACTCTACATATTCAAATGATGAAATATTTTTAAGCTAACTCTGATGGAATGCACCCGTTATGTCTTCTTTTTTTGTATAGTTCTACTTTCTGAGTTTTATAAAACTCATGCACGATCGCATGCCCATAATAAATATTACAGTTATTCAGTACTTATTTGAGTTAGTAGTTAGCGTTCCTACAATTTGATTTGGTTAGAAAAATATATTTAATGCGTAACAAATTATTTCTTATAACTTTCTTTAAAAAAAATAACAGAATATAATAAGTTTTTTAAAAAACCTCTTGACTAATTTATTTTGAATATATATTTTTGTAATTCTTTTGTTATTCTTAAAAATTTATTTGCGTTAAAAAAAAAAATAAAAATATATAAATATACATAACGAAAATTTCCAATTTTGTTATAATAAAACATTTGGAGTGGCAATCTTATAACTTGCTTTTACTAAGTTATAATTATTCTAATTGAGAAAATTTCAATTGTTTCTATTTTTTTGAATGTTCACAAATAATGACGTAACAATAATATAACAAATAACAACAGTAAATAATATAACAAGAAGCCCTACACTTACACTAGCAAATATTTTACTAGCACAATACTAAGGAAAATTTAATTTGTTGAAAACAATCTTAATTTGTAGGAAATAGCCATTTCTAGGGAGAATGTAGTTTTACCACTTTTGCTACTGAAAATAAATAAGTTCTGAAATTTAGAGTTTCTGAAAAAAATCTGCAGAATACTAAAACTTATAACTATGAAAATTAGTTGGATACAAGAAAATTATATAAATGTTTCACACTAGACTATTTGGAGTGAGATCGCAGAAGCAAGAACAGATGTTTCCCAAAAAATATTTGACGATGAACAATGTGAGATTTTTCACTAAAAAATCCTCAAAATTCTGCGTTCAAATGTGCTACTTTAAAAATGTAACTAGTTCTCACTATTGAATATTCGTTTCAAAATAATAGAATGTTTATTGCTTTATCTGAGATTGTTCCATTACAATTAAGAATCAGACATCTTATTTTTACCTAATTAAAACATTACTTAAAGGCTGTTGGTTAGACAGATGGAATAAAAATGCTATTTTTTTTTTTTTTTTTTTTTTTTGGCGCATCAACAGCTGAGGTCATTAGCGCCCGGAGCTTTTTCCAGTGCACTGCCGGCCTCCGGACAGTGTTCTCTCGTTACAGACAACACTGTCCATCACCGGACAGTGAGCTGTAAGAAGCTCCTAGGAAGAGAAAATCTAAGGGTCAGCTGCTGGATTCGAACCCGGGACCTCCGCGTGGGAGTCCAGTATGCTAACCTCATAGCTAATCCCTTCCCTATGCTATTATTTCCAGAAAAAAGTTACGGAAAAAAAAATTATATTTTTTAGATTTAGATTTTCTCTTCCTAGGAGCTTCTTACAGCTCACTGTCCTTTGATGGACAGTGTTTGTAACGAGAGAACACTGTCCGGAAGCCGGAAGTGCACTGAAAAAAGCTCCGGGCGCCAATAACTTTAGATATTGATCATTAAAAAAAAAATAAATAAAATAATCACGATTTTGTCTAGACAAGGAAGTCAGATAATAAAAAAAGTATTTTTAAGTCTATCACACTTTATTTAAGTACCACTGGACTACGTATTAAATTATTAAAACAAGAAATTAATATTGACAATTTACTGGCTACATAGATTGACAATTTAACTGATTTACATAGATAAAATAAAAATTAAATCGTATCTAGGACTCTTAAATTATCTGGTACTCTTGATGCTAATTGTCTTGGTGTTAAGGAAATCTGGAATAGTATGATGAACAGCTTTAAGGCTAATTAGCAATGTCCAAGTTAGATTTAAGTTATCAAAACCTCAAATTTTCTTTGTTTGGAACATTATATCAGAACACATAAATAAGTACCATATTGGTTCAATGAATAAAGAAATAACAAAATGAATTAATAAAGAGAAATAGTCTTCTGTTTGTTTTATGTCTCCTCTACTAAATTTTCACATTATTTACACTACAGTTTTAAATTTAAGAGATAAAATCTCAGAGATAAGATCTCAGAAAAAAAATTATCAAATAGAAAATATTTTCAAAAATGTGTTTTTCTGAATAAATAAATGGATCACAAAAATATATTTCATGGGTGAAAGAATCGAAAAATTAGAACAGAATAACAGCGCATTCTAGCAGAATAAGTATCAACTAAATATAGCTACATAGTTACAATTGTTTCCAATAGATAGTGTGGGCATGTCAACTTTACTTTTATGATGTGAAATCACCAAGCAACATCGCTCTGTTTATGTTCTTCATTATCATTTCACTACATCATAATACTACATCCATCTTAATTGAAACATTCATCATAATGAACCCAATAGATTTGAGCGGAAAGGGTTTTTTGAAGACTGTTGATAAAACTAGTGAGCTTGAAAAATAAATTACTTTACAGAAAATACAAGCTTATATCCAAGAAACTTTCAAATGACGGAATGTAAGTAAGCCAATCAAAACAAGAAAATTATACATACATGCAATCAAGAGTAACAAAATATACTGGATATCTAATTATAAAGGGTCATCTCTGAAAATATATAACAATATCAAATTTTCTACTAAAGGGGTCTTTTTTAAAAGAGAAAATTTAAACAAATTTATCCGGAGTGCTATCAATCAGTTCTCTTTGAACAAAATTTATTTTTCTTAAGTCAAACAACTGAATATCTTAAATACCTTATTTTTTATAACAGTAATCGCTAAATATACATCTACTTCAACACTATTTTCTAATTTTCAGTTTTTTTGGGCTGGTTTAATTTTGATTGAAAGTATTCACCATCCCCGTGTGTTGCTTGCTTGTTTATTTCCTTATGCCGTTCTTTGGAAACAATCTCTTCAAGTACCTCCCCATCACCTTTCACAAGTCGATATCTGCCGGTCTGTTCATCAAATACTCTTTTTATCACATTCTGTCTTTTCTCCCATTCTTCTTTCGTTTCTGGAGCCATTCTCCTACACTGTTCTATCAAATTATTCGGTACCACAGGCCCTATCATACCCTCAATTTCACTTTCTTCTACTTCTTCTTGGGCTTTTCTTTTCTTTTTTTGCTTCTTTAATTTTTCCTTCAACTTCTTTTTTGTATGTTTTTTTGCTTTATGTTTCTTTTCTTCTTCTCTACTCAATGAACTGCTACTTGTTTCTGAAGATGTAGAAGAATGCCTCTTTCTTTTTTTCTTTGACTTTTTCTTGTTTTTTTTTAAACGATTGTGAGAACCACATTCTATTGAATCACTTTCATGCTTCATTGATGAATAATAAACAGACGTACACCTCTTGACTTACACATAAATTACTTAATTACTTTCACTTAATTCCCTTACTTTTAGAACTGTTAGTAGAAGGTTATGTATAAACTGATATTGTCGTGTTATCCCTTGCTTAACACAGATGTGCACGCATTCTATGAAGAAAAGTAAACACTAAGCAGTCGGGAAGTCATGAATGATTTGAAAATAATATAATATCAAACAAAGCAGAGGCGCACGGGGTATGTGGTACCATATAATTAAGATTAAGCATGCCAAACTTCCTGGGGAATTTATTAACCTTTACCTGAAATTTGTCTGTTTTATTAGGTTCGTCTGAACAAACTCAAGGCTTATGGTTACACCTCTAGAAACCCAGAAAAACATTAATTATTGCATTAATTTTGGAACTTATCCGATTCTTTTCTCATTAAAGTTGATTGAAATCTTTAGAACTGGCAAAGATAGCTTACGTTATGACAATTAAGTAAAATTCAACTGATAACAAAGTAACTGTAAGAGCAATAAAAATGAGTACTTTAAAAAAGAGATCTGTACGAACTTCAAATTAATCAGCTTTCATAAGGGAAATCTAATTCAGTGAAGGCTTTAAAATATATATATATATATATAAATTTATTGACCATCATCAGACCAAAAAAAAAAAAAAAAACGCGAAGTCACATCCCTCAGCCATCGAGAGAGGTTACTGGGAAGTATCAAAGATGAGTGCAGATACAATAGTAGGTTGGGATGACCAAATAAAAGAGAATGCAAACTTTGTACCCTGATTTCTTTATTTTTATTTCTACATAAATTTTTCTGAAACCTTTAGTTCAAGTATCAGATTTAAAAATTTTCTTTTGTAAAAATAGGATTAACGAAACAATGTGTTTAATACGGAGATGGTTCTTGTAATTTTAAATTTGGAGATATTGGGACAGTAGTTTGAACCATGTGACACTCGGTTGAAATTAGAGGAGAAGGCACATCTTTGAAGAAATATTGCACCTTTTCCTTGCCAGACTGGAACCAAGAATTGCCGTAATGACTCTGAATCCAAAATAGACAGCCTAGAATTCAATAAAATAAATGTGTTGTCCTTAGGGAATTAATTGTTAAATTAATTAATATAACAGATTTAAAATTTGTAAATTAAGTTAGTAGAAAATTATATTTTTACCTGCTAGTAACCACAAGAGTTGATCAAACCATATTTGGGAATTCACACTTCCAAGCAAAAAGATATTGCCAACAAATGAGGCGATCGAAAACAAAAATGACATTTTATAATTATCAGTCTCATTTTTTAGAGACGGCTGATAAAAAATTATAAATGCCCAACAAATAATGCCTAAAAATGTGTTAGTTTACTAATACTCCGAAAAATATTTCAACTTTTTTCGAAAATGTTATAACTTTTATTGACTTACCTAAAATTAATAGAGCTGTTGTTATCATTTGATTGTTTTGTAACGCTTGACTACCCAAGAAAGAAAGAAGTGCTATAAATATTAATAAAACTGTTACAAGGCCTCCAGTTTGTAATGTTGGTTGAGGCCGATCTTGTCCAAAAGGATTTAGGATCTGTCACATATAAAGTCATCAAGTAAATAAAGAAGTATACTCTACTCTGTTTCTGCTGTAAGGATTATCTGAAGCTAATTTAAACAATAAAATGGTAAATTTTATAAACAATAAAATACCTTCACTTTCTCCTTATAATCAGCTACCTCTGCGTCAATATCTGTTTCAGAACTATGGCCAGAATCATCACTTAAAGCTTCTTCTTCGTCAATTTGATTTTTAATTTGTTCGGCAGAAATATTTTCTATGCTCTCAATGTGTTCGTAGCGGCTTGATGAGGTAACAATATTACCTACTTTTAAAGAAAAGTTTGGTTTTTATTTTATATTTTTCTATTTTTACTTAAGGAAGATATTTATTTATTTGCAAGTGGTGCAAACGGCAAAAAAGCTCAAGTGGAGGTGGGCAGGACAGGTATCTCGAGCTAGCAACTTCTTCAGTGCGACTGAATGGTTTCCATAGGATAAAAAAAGGAATAGAGGTAGACTGTACTTAAGATGGAGGGATAAGATTCAGAAATTGTGGCTCATTTCTATATTATTAGTAAGTTATATTCTTACAACGCCGTCCAAGATACCTAATTGATAGTTTACTACAACATACTATATGTGTATATAATTCAAATAATAATAGCAGTTTCGCTAATAAATAAATGAAGTTTTTGACCAGTCAATAAAAGTTATGAAGAACGTTTTACCTTTCAATTTAGGTACATACTCAGGTTGGTAACTGTCATTCAGCGTTAATACAGTACTTAAACAGTTACCAATTACAAACGCAGTGCTTCCAATCATCATTAGTTGATAAGAAGAGTACAAATAGACGAGCATTGAACAAGATGTACCTATAATTTTAAATTCAATTTACTTATGTACATTAAAAATTAATTTATATCTGAAATTTATTAATATTGAATCTGAAATAATACAGAATATTTACCTATGATAAGTATTGCATAAAGAGAAGTTCCAGTAAATTTATTTTCTTTATTAATAGCAGAAAAATATCTACTTCCAGAATGAAGAAGGACTTTTAGACACGGAAGATATAAGCTATATGCAGCTAATGCTAAAGTACAAGTTAATAGCATGACTTCAACAGGTTCATACCAGTTTTGAAGTTTATTTAATGGACAAAGTAATCCATAAAGTTTACATCTATAAATATATAAAATTATTATAGGTCTATTTAAAACTTTGGCTCTTTTGTTAAAGGTCTATTTAAATTTTTATATATTGTATGTGCTACTTACTTTATCTTGCTCATACCACCTAAGATGATGGTTATTAATAAATAGTTTATGCAAGAAATAGTAATTCCTTTCGAAGTATTTATTTCAGAAGAATTTCTTTCCGCATAACATGGAAGAATTAATAAGGCACTAGGTAAAACCTGAAATGGTGAACGAATTTATTTTAACACCATTAATTTTCTAATTATGCAAAAGTAAACTCCAATCAGAATTTCCACTCATAGACAATGCTTATGCATACTTAACTCCAAAAAACATAAAAAATCATTATACAACAACAACTAAAAGGAACTTACTAAACTCATAAAATCTTCTTGGAATTCAGGAAATTCTAATTTAAAATGAATATTTCCAAAACTAGTAAGTAAAAAGAGCCCAAATGTTGTGGAGTAAAAGGCACAAAGCAAGATGGTTAGTAACTGTGATTCCTTAAAAAGAAAAGTAATGAATTTATTTAAAAAAAAAAAACAACAAATAAATAACCCACTCATACACACTCAGAAGAAAAGAGAGATTATAAGACAACTTCCCAGGAAGTCAACAATCCACAGAAACTTCATGAAAAGTATAGTACCAATTTCAGTTATGATTTTTTTATTTTGACGAGTTTTCGACCTAGGAACTAGGTCATCTTCGGGCTTATTGACAATATAATATGTTTACGTTATAATAAAGTTGTTGTATCTTCTGCCCTGTCTGCTTATGAGTTTAGAATTTTTCTAGAATACGCACTTCGCTTTTTTTTTCTTACAGTTAATGTAAATGCCTCAAGGATTTCGACTGTAATTCTACTTCTCATTACTTTCACTTTTGTTTATTGGAAGCGTAAGCAAATTGTTTTAAATATAAACAAAAAAGATGGAAAACGTTCATCCACTGCCGGCTGAAGGCCCACACGGCACTGTCCTAAATTTCCTTTTTACCTTCCATACTTTGGAACCGACAGTTTATAATATATAGCACAATTATGTGATTGGACTCAACGGTTTTTTTATAAATATCATCAATGTCATATGATGGCTATCCTGAAACTATCCACCACTTTTAAAGTTTTGAAAGCATTAAAAGCACGTTGCATTTTATTCAGCTTCAGCAGATGAACAGATAATTACTTAAAATATTAACAGGAAATTTTTTAAAATTTGTAATAAGTTGGATACATATTGAACGAAGAAAAAAAAACCCGATAGGTTTATGATTTTTTTTTCTTTAGTGCTGGTCCAAGTTTTTCTTTAAACTTTATAGTCATACACTATCTGAACCATTTCAAATTTTACTTTGGTTTGAAACCTTCATGAAAAATTACTTTGAGATTCTAACGACCAGAACTAACTTAAGCTGCCGGTTAGTTGTTTAAAGTACTGAAGGCATGTAAATCAATGCAGATAATCGCGTATATGCAGATAAATGTATGCAATATTTACTATAACTTTGTTTTAAAAACATTATTTTCTGCATAAAAAAATTCCAATTGCAAAAAGTATTTGTTTAAAGTACTCCCTTTATATTTATTTGAGTTTATCTACCTATATGCAGGAGAAAACTAGCTTCTCACGTAAAATAATGCTGTAAGACTAAATCAAAATTCAACAAACCTCAAGGCCTAACGCAAATAGAAATGAAAGCACCATAATGACTGTAATGGGCATTAAATGTGGCATCGTATTAGTAGGCATAAAATGAATATAATCTTGGGCTTTTTGTCCATCAAAGTAATCCAAAAAATGACTGACTCCCGCTGCGCAAATACATAGGTTGCAAAGATTACTTAACCATTTGTACCAAGCGCTTATTATATTTTCATTTCTTGATAAGCTTTTACCTGAAAAAAAAAATTAAGAAAATAGAATTTTGATAACACCTTGTAAACATCTTCAGTTAGAAAATAAAAAAAAAAGACACAAACATGTTATGTATTTGTATAACAATTTATCATAATAAAATAGTTTTACATATTATAAAGATACTATAGTCGCTAACCTTGTCAATACCTTACTTAAATAAACAAACTACCCAACGAACAATTATAAACTTACAAATTAAACCTGAAATAGCTGCTGACAACAAAACTCCTCCTATGGATATAACAGCCCCAAAACGGCTATAAGAAATACTTAAATTAATGATAGAACCTATTGAAATCAAACCGTAGTCAGCTATGTTATAAAGCATTGTGATAAACTAAATGACTTTTATCTACTCAGTGTATTGATCTAAGCAAGAAGTAATTTATAAGGGCTCATACTATTATAAATAACATCGTTTGTATAATGATTCAAAATTAAAAATAAAAATTGTTTCTATTCATTTTACCAAATTATTGTTTATTTAGTTCTGCAGCTATTAAGATTAAAGAAAAAAAAATTGTTGAAGATAAAGCAGTTGTTAAATTATTTTTAAAATACATGCAATAATGGGAGCAATTATTAAAAATAACAGCAGAAATATATCATTTTACATATTTAGGAAAATGCACTTTAAATGATAATATGTTTAGTAGTTACAATGTTTGTTCCATTTCATTTGTTACCATAGCATCAAGCTATTTTTTTTCCTCTACTAAGAAAATGGCAAATAAATAGCGGATAGAAAAGTTTGGAAATAAATAAAATTTTATCTTATTTTAAATGCTTTCATTTATTGAAAATTAATACTATTTTTTTATTAATGCTATTTTTGCACCTAATTTAATAATAATGTAATTTAATTTTTATGTAGCTGTTATTTCAAAACATTTTTGGGCATTATAATCCTTTTTGTGAAATATTTCTTTTATCTGAGCAAAGAAAGATCCATGAATTCTTTTAATTATTGAACACATTTTTTTCTCAATCTTTCTTCCTTATTATTCACTGCCGAATCTCTCCATCTCCTTAAATTGGATTCCGTTCATCCAAGCCACCTGAGGCTTTCTCCTACTTTACGTTAACCCGATTATATTTAGTTCCGAATATAAGTCTCTTCCATCCTTTCTTAATGTCAACCTTTTAATGTTTAATTTTTTTATGATACATTTATCCTAATAAGTGTAAACAAACAAAACCAAATACATTTCTATCAATTATCCACTTTTATTGGGAGTCTGTTAGAAAGGTAGATTACACTTACATAACGTGATTTTGATTCAATCCTCGTCCTCTCTCTCTCAGCTCTCTATTTTTAATCAAGATCCAATTTCCTATTGTGAGAGATACCTATAATTTCAAAATTAGGCAAAATTAGACACACCAAGATTCGAAATCATTGGTACTATAAAAATTTAGTAGAACTCTGTAGGAATAGAACCGGACCGTTCGCCCTCGCCACTGAAGCAGTAGCAGAAGAGTTGCAATTTTTATCATTATTTTAAGAGCACTTTTTTTTAACCATGTTTTTCATTAAGGCGCATTAATATCTGAGGTCACTTTTGATTATAAATGTGAATAATAGAAAGCTAGCGTAAATAAAGTATTGTACACCTAAATAAATAAAGAAAAGAAACAACTTATGATTGTTTTCTTTTTACTAATTACCAATATGTGATTTCATTTTGAATTTTGAGGTGCTTTTTTGCCGCCAATCAGCAATAAGCAATAATTAGTGACATACCTTTTTTTTTCTTTTTTTTTTACAATATCTTTATATTTAATTTATATTTGTAAGGTGTATTTTTGTATTGATTAAATAAGAAGAACCAAACTTTAATGATAAAGATGAGGTCGTGGGTTTCAAATAAGCAGGTTATTTTGTTTTAAAATGAAGGTTTTGTTTAAAAGTTGACTTTATAGTTATTTGTTGAAGTATTACTAAGTTTATTTAAGAAGTAAGAATAATGTATTCTCGTTAATTAAAGTTTAAAAATTTAAAGAATGTTCTTCACTTTTAGTGTGTGCTTATTTTAGGAAATACAGTTTTGGTAAAATGGATAACAGAAGTGCGTGTAAATATGGCGAGAACTGCTACCAGAAAAATCCTGAGCATCTTAAAAAGTACAAACACAAAGGCAGGAATGAGAACGACAGTAAAAGTCCTTCTAAAAAGTTTAAAAGTACAGTTGATGGTGCTGAAACCAGCACAGACTTGGCACCAGATGAGCATCAGATGGTAATAGTAACAGATCTTCCCCAGGATACTAAAGAAAAGATTAGATTACTTTTTCTAGTCGAAATGCCTGATGATTTTTATGAGTTTTATGAATTTTGCAAATCCATTTCACCAGCTTCACCTAGAAAAGCATTGAAACCATTGAACCTTGAACTTGTCGGTCCTTTCGATGTTCTTAATGGTGCAATAATGAAGTGTACTAAAGAAACAGCTCTCAGGCATTACAGATATTTTTACGATCCACCAGAGTTTCAAACGCTTTTAAAGGGAGATGAAAAGGAACAACTTCATTACGGATACTTTAGGGATGATCCAAAAGAGTTTCCTTGTTGTGTTGCTAGAAATAAAGCAGCTGTCAGTCCGGCTATAAGTTGTGTAGCTGGAAATTTATTTGGAACGGTAAATGTACATGCTGAAGAAGTAAAAGGAACGGCGGATATATTTAGAAAAATGCAGATTCAGAAAATACAATCAGCTTTGGTAAAGTGGGCTAAACAAAAAAAATTTACTCTTGACACAGTTACTGCATCTATCAAAGCTAGAAGAAGTAAGGTTGTAGCAAAAACATTTAATGGTATAGGTGTTGTAGTTCCTTACGATAAAAAAACTGATGTAGGATACAGACCGTTAGCGGTTAGCGATGACGAACTTAAACAAATTTTAAAGAAAATTGCATCAGCGAATACAAACAGTGAACAGGATGTTGCTTGGTCGAAGTTACAACCCGTAATTACAGCTGCCAATATTGCTAATGATGAGTGTGATTTCGGCACCTCTCTCGAATTAGGTTTAGATATGTTTGCGTTTGGAGAAGAAAGTTTACATGCTACAATAGAACAGGTCTTGTGTACTACATATAATCTTTTACAAAGAAATAATTTTGCTGACATACTTCGCGCCCACTTAAAATCTCGTAAAAGAGATTCTAATTTAAACACTATTATTTAATTATTGATCTGTTTCTATCGAGTCGTTTTTAAAAAACTTTTTCCTTTTAATAAAATTGAACGAAAATTATGACTTCTTGTATTTTTCCTTTCTCTCCTTTTTTTTTTCTAGTGATATAGCAAAATTAGAAGATGCTTAATGCTGTTCTCAACCTGCATTGAACCAATTAGCAAAGTGAAGTGCGATCCTTGAATGCGTACCTATCTTTTTTCGTTGAAGAGTTAAGGTAAAGAATTTGTTTTCCATTGTAAAGCTTTTACTCGAAAAGAAATGCTGATTGGTACAAAGTTAGCTTATTTGCAATCCCTGCATTATGGAGGTCCTATTTTATATGTTGTAAATTAAAAAAGTATTTTTTTTTTGTACTAGAAAAAAAAATTTAAATAGCATTGTTGACTTTTATTAAAATATGCGAGGAACTTTTGCGATAATCCTTGCAAAATTCTAATACTGCAAAAGCACTTTTCAGTCTCATTTACTTGTCACTATTTCCTCAAAAGTAAGTCACTCTAGCAACTACTTCAAAATTATGTGATAAATTTTGGAGCTATCAGCGAAGTTTAAAAATCATAGTTGATACTAACTTTTGAGTAAATTATTTTCTTTAATAGTAAGTTGGTGAAGTGATGAATATTGGCAAAAACAGTTCGCCCCGAAATTTTATGTCGATTCCCTCTACGGCAGATATTCTGAACTTTTCTTAACATTTAGTTGTACCAATTTTGTATAATAATCCATTTGGCCTCCCTAATTATTGTCAAATTTTCTTTAATGGACACTGAAAGAAGGATAATCTGGTAAATGACCCTTATTTACGTTTCATGCTTACAAAATGACATAATAATGAACGTCAAGCAGTAAGATATCTATAAAATAGATTATCTCAGAGTTCTACTTGCTAAGATTTTTGTGATCAACAACATAGAATCTTAACTATTAATTAAAAACGCTTGCTTTCAAAACTAAAATAAGAATTCTAGACGATATTCGTTGCATAGTAAATGTATTAGCCTCATGATTGAGCATAAAGGCGAATTATATTCGAACTTAAGATTTTTTGTTTTGAAGTGTTTTCAGTCTAATGCTAGTAACATGGTTTCGGGCTCATAAGAAGCACTTTTTTTTTTTTTAAGGAGGTTATATACAATGAAAAATATTTCTTTTTGACTAATTATATTCAAATAAAACCACAGTTTTTATTATATTTATACATTTATATATAAAAAAAAATTAGATGAAGAGAAGTTGAAACAGAAAGTCCTTTTGCTGGATTCAAGTCCGTCCAGCTTTTTGCAATCAAGATGACGTAATGGAGAGAACCACCTCTTGGAAGATGTTGCTTGTTTTTGTTTTAATACTTGTATGGATTTTGAGTGGCTTTGGCGTACGGATTAGGTGGCTGTGGAGCAGGCGGGAACCTCATCTGACTAGGATCAGGAGGTGCTCCACTAGGATCTGGATACACTGCATTCCGGTACATAGAACTTCCTGCAGCAGCCGCCGCCTTACCATGTGCACTAGCTGCTCCATGGCTTGATGATGTGAACTGCCTGCACATAGAACAAATATCATTTCTAACTAAATGGGCAGCAAAAGGCCAAGAAAGAAGAAGAAAAAAAACTAAATGGGCAAAACGAAATGAGTAGTGAAAGTCTGTGTAAGCAAAATTTTATTATGAAAAATGATACTAATCATTCTAGGTTTCAAAAAAGATACAACTTAAATAAGGAATTTGCGGTTCTAATTAATTGTAGCAATTTTTTTTAACGGAATATTTCGTGATGTGAGAAAATTTTGAAACCAAAAACCCAACGAAGTACTCTTGTTATAATGCGCTTCATAATTTAGTTATATATTTGTAAAAATATTCCAAGCAAATAAATGAACAAACTGATTTACAAAATAATTTTACAAAGGGTAAAATTAGAAAAGGCTTACTCACATTCATAGCCCCCCTGTACGGCCCGAAGAAGTGAGAGGAGGGTGTCCCGAAGAGAGGCTATGGATGCAAAGTTTGCCTTGTCTTATTGGACGTTCTTACACGGACGGCATCGTTATTATTATTATTTTTTTTTTAAAGCATTTTTTATCCAATTCTTCAAAGCCTGCCGTACGCAACCTCCAAAACACTGAAATTATGATAAATGTAAAATATAGTAATGGAAATGTAAAATATAATCGAACATACTTTGTTTGTTTAGTTTTTTGCTTTAAAACTATCGTAAATATACCTGGTAATGTGCCCCAAAAAATCAAACGGAGAGTGATCCTTTAATAAAATGATTGCCCATTGATTGGCGTGTTTTTTTCTTTTTTAATAATTTTTATTAAATTGGTGAACATTCAAATTTAAGATAAACAAATTATGAACGGTGAACAATGCAAAGTGTAGATAAATTTGAATGACTGATTCATTATATTTTTATTTCTAATACTGTGGAAAGTGATTTTGTTTGGATGTATTCTGAAATTAAATTTGTATTACATAGAAGTAAACTCCTCTTTCATTACTACCTACCGCGTTACATGTAAAAAGTAACAAAACAGATTTTTAAGAAACGAAAAGCGGGATTATAATAATCGATTATTATTATTTAAAATTTGTTGACAAATATTGCAAATACATTTTAAATGAGTCTTTTTAAATTTACACAGCAATAAATAAGTTATATTTATACGCATCCAACTAGTATATAATTACAAAAAAGAAAATAAAATCACAAATAAAAATTTTACCATAAATGTCTATAATTAAAAGAGGAACATCATCTAATAATTTATTAATCATTTTAATACTTTTTGTTTCGTAATTTTAACATACATTCAACATCAACCTAAAAACTGGCACTTTTCTGTGTCTCAGTATGCAAGAACCAGAAATGTACATAATAATGCGCACATATAACATATTCACAATGAAATTATAAATAATATTGAATAGAAAAATATTTTATTGTCATTGTAGCATGCTATAACGAGAATGATTGGCAAGACATGAAAATATCACTCACAACTTAAGTCCATAATACATTTCTGGTTCATTAATAATTATTACATATATTTAAAAAACTTTCCGACAATTATAATAATAAAGTATAATAATAAAAAGAGAGCAAAGTCGTAAGTAAAGGAGTTGAATTTACAAAAAAAGTAAATTTAAAAATCTTATAAAGTATTGCTTCCTAAAGGTACATTTTAGATCACTGTTTTTTTTGTTTTTTATATTCTTAAAATTTAAAATCATCAGCCATAAAGTCTCGTACGTTTTCTAGTGTATCCGCTTATGGATGACTATAGTTTCCATTTCCTCCTCTTGTATGAAGAATCCCTTTAGGCAGACAATAAACATATAATCTTGATTTTTGTAAATATTACCTACTGATCGTTTTTCAAATTAACATTCTTAACTCTTGTTTTCAATTATTTTGAGTGCTATGTGATTATCTTGGTTTCGTCTACAGACAAGAAATTCTGTTCCCCACCTTATTTTACATACGAATCGCATATTGCAAAGTATATGGCAACATCAAGAAAATAAAAATCTTTCGCACAGTTATTTCTAATTTCTGACATTAGAACAGCAAATTTTCCTTAAAGTTGGATGTTTTACTTACTTTTACTTTTCTTTATTACAATATAGTAGATGGTGAACGTATTGCATTTGAATTATCTTCAGTGTGGAATAGAATTTTTGACCATGGTTATGAAGGAAACGAAAAAAATTGAAAGACCTGTCATTCATTACTTTCCAAACAAAGTTTTAAAAGCATGTCTAAATAAATAATCTCTCAAGGACTAATCCTTGAAACGATTTTCAAGCAAGCTTAAAATGAAGAAACACTGCACTTGGAGTAACCAATTTTGGGGATCTATTTCTTTTTAATATTTCAATCATCCACCTGGAATGTCCAAATCATCTGAGGAAATAAAATTTTCACTCAGGCACAACATCTTCAGTGTGGAACTGAATAACAATGTAAAGTGTATAGTACTGTACAGTAAGTTAGGAAATGCTCGCCGCTTTGTTCACTACAGACTGAGACTCCTGGAGGTGGAGGTAGTAAGGGTTAATATGGTAAGGGCTAAGCTTAGTGCATCCATCTTGACTTAAACATTTGATTACTCTTGTCAATTACAAATTATCAAGCCCAGTTTGTTTTTTTGGCATACAAAACATTCATTTACAGATACCTATATTTAAGGCATAAATGAAGTTCGTAAACTCTATTAAGTTCAGTTTCCGAACAACTTTGGCGACCATCTTCAGAATTTTTTTTATTTTAACAGCTGTTTGATTGTAAAGATTCAACTTTATAGACACAAGAGGTTTTAGGGAACTTGTTTGTTCTTAAACAGTTACATAATTTTTCGGCTAGAATATACGGTCAGAACTACACACATCGAGAAGCGGATGTTGATATTCTTTTATGTTAGAAATTAAAACTGTCCGGTAGGACAGTTAAATAAGGGTTGATCGTCAAACTGCACGAAAAAGCGTAACGTTGAAAAACACCCAACTTTGACAATTTTTTTCTCTTTTTCTATAAAAGATAAAATTCCCAAATTTTCTTTATAATTCCCAAATCCTCCTTTATAATAATAGTATAAAGTTTATAGATTAATAATATTAAGTATTTATTCCTTAATACTTATGTTAATCATATAAATGACTACTGGGCATACGTGCATGGAAAATCAAAAGGGCAATTCTTAGTTGGGTCTAATGGGTCACCCAACAATGATTTCTATCTTTTAATAAAAGAAATCTTCGATACTAGGTTTTGAATACACTAATAATATTGATTTAGTTTCAAGCCTTAAACCTAAAACTGATACTTAGCACCAATAAAATTGAAATTCGTCAAGAATTGTGCATTCATCAGTCTGGTACTTTAGAAAAAAAAACACTTTTTATTTGACTATACAGTTATCAAAGACTAGTTGAAAATATGGTAAGGTCCTAAAGTGCTGAATAACATCGTTGATTTTCACTTTTTTAATTGATTCAATTAGAGCTTTGAAATAGGTTAAATTAAGAAGAAGAGTTTAAGTGGTGAAAGATGGCTGAATTATTATACTCAAAGCATTCAAAAATTTAAATGGACTTCTGGGTTTTAAAAATTATACTCAGATGATGATTTGGAGACAATCTAAATCAGTGTTCTTGAAAAATGTTTTACGAACAACCATTAAGAATCACAGTTCTACGTCCAACTATAAAATTAGCGTGGACGAAGGAATCAGCAAACATACTTTACTATGAACTTCGCATATTAATCATTAAATAAAATCTAAGGCCGAAACCAGGAATCGAATCCAGGAACACAATATAATAAATAGCTTGATCTGTAACCGCTCGACTATCCTGGACTCATTTCGAATGAGTATTTTTAAAGCATCCATCTGGCATTTTACGAAATGTTTTGTGACTAACGAGGAGCTTAGCTAACCTTCAAACAATTCGTTTGCTTTCTGGATGTACACATACTGGACAAACAAACTTGTAATAATTTTCTGACAGACTAGCTGAATTGAAATGTTATTTTTGTAAGAACAAAGATTAATACAAAACACTTTCAGTTGTCATTGTCCAAAAATCATTTTCCATAAATAATAGACGTGACGATTTAGAAACCAATTAAGATTAAAAGCATTTGCAAGTAACGTTTATGGCGGTTTCAAGGTAATAAAAATAAAGTAGTTCCTCGATCTAACGTCGTTCAATAGTTCTGCGTCGAAAATTATCATTAAAATATGTTCATACATATATATAAAACTCAAAAATTAAATAAAACTTACCCTTGCAAGTATTGAGAATACTGATTAAAAGAGGCCGAAGAGGTTGGCATCATGCCTGGCACCGAATACTGACTCACTCCATATCCTATTTGAAAAAAAGAAATGTACGTATATTAAAATACAAAAATTGCTGCACCCTCCAGTCTTTTATTGTCAAAATAAAATAAAAATGGAAAGAAAATCAAACCTTGCTGTTGCATCTGTTGGAGCGTGCTATGGCTAGGATGATGGCCATGTCCAAGTTGTTGCATGCTGGCTGCCGACTGAGCTGCAGCCATCTGTTGTTGTTGCTGTTGTTGTTGTTGTTGTTGCTGCTGCTGCATTAATAACCTCTGAGCTTCAGCTTGTTGCGTTTCCATAGCACCTTTAGCATCATCTGCTTTTGAAATCGGTGTATCTATAAATACATATATATATATTGAAAAATAATAATAAAAAAAAATATTGTGTAAAATGAACCATTTAGTTCTTAAGATAATTATTACCCTTGCCTGAATCTGATGCTTTTTTATCATCATTCCCTTTTTCGTCTCCTTGCAATGGATCGAACTCTTTGGAACTTGCCTGACTTGATATTCCTCCATTTGGTTTGTTATCATCTAAACGTAAGACACATTAATGCTTTAAAGAGCGTACGGTAGATGATCTTGTTAGAAAATCAGAAATACATGCCAATCGTACAATATGGGACCACAAACATTAGAAAAACATGGAATTATGGATGACAAAATTGTCTTATATGTATATACATATATTTAAAGTCATCGAAAGGAGACTTTGGTGTATGAAAAATTAGATTTCTCATCATGAGACCTCAGCAAGCTTCATCAATAAATGGGCTAGGGATGATAAAAAGAAAAAATTCACACACCTCCCCATGATTTGGAAGGACAAGTCGAAAAATACTTTACATGTTACACTGTTCATTAAAAAGCAAGACAGAATCGTGAGAAAAAGTCTCTACTCCCTATTGCAATTACAAATTATATCGAGTTTCTTCCAGAAAAAATATTTCATGCTGCTTTCAACGTCCTGAAATGCAAAATGTCATATTTTACCTGAAGTTTGGTTAGCTTCAAAATAACTTTTTCCCAGACTTCATCATTAGTGACTTACTGTTGAGATAAACGGTTCATTTTGACCGAATAAACAGTGTGAATAAGCAAATATAAATGGAAGCTAAACATGGTTCCACTTTGTGCATTCATGGATTTATCATTTTTACTGTTTTCTTTGCTCATGCTGCATGGATTTGACACAGGCTCTAAATACTTGCACAATGAGCGGATTATCCCCCCCTCTTTGTATGAGATGATGTTTGTGGTTTCTGAAAGTAGGCATTCTTTGCCAGGTTTTTGAACTCCAATTCCATTATCAGTTTTAGCCAATTGGAAAAATTTACTGAACTGCCAGGTTCATTACACAACGTGACATTAGGTTCAAGCGCTTAACCTCCTAATGCTAAAATAGCGACAAAATGAAAACTAGCGTTAAAAACAGTTAACAAAATCATAAATTTAATCTGTAAGATCGCACTCCTATTACCAGATTGCTTCAAATTTAGAATTATAGCAATCACTTGGTTGAGGAAGATTGAACAAAGCTGGTCATTGAGCTCACGATGTTTAGTTAGTGATCCCGAACTTCTTTTGCACTGAAAACCATGACTTGAGCTTGCCCAAACGGAAGGATCCTTTCGTTTGTCTTGAGAACAGGAAGTTAGAGTGTCAACAAAGAATCTTCCCACTGTTTCTTGAAAAAATAGGCACAGCACACTCAAACCTTAATTTAATGATGAAGATCAAGAAAAAGCGTTTGTGTTTGTGGGGTAAATAAGCAAGGATATTGGAAAAAGGAAAACCCAAAAGGATACCAGATTGGAACTTTAAGGGGGAAATGAAAGAGGCATGCCGAGGATTGATTGGACAGACCGAAAATCTTAGATAAATAAGATAAGTCATGGCACAAGTGGAGAGAATAATGAAGTGATGGTTCTTAAAAAATTACATGACCTAAAATGCTAATTTCGTTCTTTTTAATTTTTCATTATCTTCAGACACCTTTTGCTTTTGTTAGGCAATCTTATCGTGAAAAATAATTTTAAGGAGTTCCACAGAAAGCTACCGACAGGCTTCAGCAAAAGAATAGTACAGTTAAACCACACCGAAACCTACTGTCGTTTAGACTACTTCAAAGATCGAATTTTGGAGAAAACTCGTACGTTAAAAGTTTTTCTGTAAAGAAAATTAATAGTTCCTTTTTCAACTTCATTAAGATCAAGTGCAGTTTACTATTATCATGTCAGATTTCGGAAAATATTTACAAAAATAAGAATCTCTTTCAAGTATGCTTTAAAACATGAATTTCATCCTTGCCTATCATGTATATTAAATGAAAATATGGGTTTACAGCGCAATACCAGTTAACAACAAAATTAGTACTTAATAAAATTATCATGAAACCGCAGTAAAAAATTATTTAAATTTTCAGAAACAGCAGTCAACATTTAGAAAATAGCTAAACAAATATTTATCACACTAAAATGTGCTTTTGCGCACTTGGATCGCTTTAACACTAAACATACACAAATATAAATTTATACTTATATATATTTTTTTTAATTAAGGCGAATCAACTTCTGTCATTGATGCCATGATCAGTTCTCTCTCAATACGGTCTACACTCCTCTCATTTTGTGAGCTGCAAAGAGAACCCTTAGGGTATCCGCCTGATCCCTTAACTCCACTCCCACAGAATCATGGTCTACCCACTCTTATAATAAATTAAAAAAAAATCTTAATACTAACTATCTTGTGACACACCAGGGTGTGCGTCCGAATAGTGAGATGGTTCCATCATGTCCAATAGTTGATTTACGTGATCTCTAAGCGATTTAAGTTCTCCTCTTATCTTCGACAATTGTGGTGGTTGGTAAAGACCTCCTTTACCACCCTCGCCAGATATAAACAATGTAAGCTTTAAAACACGTGAATATTGTATTGCATAGGATAGATCTGAACTATCAAATATCGTTATTAAATCACCATCTGAAAAAAAAAATCAACGCCCGTTACTACTCAGATTTATGCGAAATAGAGGCCTTCCAGTCGTGCGTACAACCAAACTACTGGACTAAAACCCTTCTATTCCAGTTATTACATACATAAGTAAGTAAATGATTGTAAGCATAGAAGAGGAATGAATTACAATTACTAATCAACAAAGAATCAATCATTTTTAAGTTCTTCATATCTATGAAGAATCACAAGCTCTCGATCGAACTCGATGAATACGGCTTAAAAGGTGTAAAGTATGATATCATTATAATCCCTTAATTACATTTTAACAAAAATATGTGGGATCCAATACTGAACATATGAGTTCTAAACTATAATTAACATTTTCTAAAGAAGTAATACGAATTGGAGCAAATTCAGTGTTCAGAAATTAAAACAAAATTAGTACGAAGCAATTTTGAACTATTTAAAATAAATTAGAAAAAAGATTATTTCATTTTTGCACAAATATTTTTGTATTAAAGTGCGATATGACAAGCGAGTGCGTCTAAAGAACAAAAGAAAAAAGTCTAAGAACAAGTATACATGTTGAATTAAACGATAAAGGAGTTAAAATAAAATCAGAAATTGGCAAATTACAAATTCACCTACATAAATGGTTACTTGTTAAAAATCAAAAGATTTTAGAGGGGCAAATATGGTTTGGTCTGCACTACTGGTTAAAATCAGTGATTCCATCAGAATTTTCGTAATATTGATAGATTTCCTATTTCCATCCACCTTCAGAGTTTGAATGAACATCAGGTATGTGTAGGCAAATTAGAATTCAGTCTTAGTCTACACTTTACTACACTACACTATATCAGTGTGGTGATAATGAGACGAAATGAAGCGGACAGAAGCTTTATAAGTAGAAATCAATTTCTTATGAACAAACATGTTGATTCAATCTCTAATAAAGATGAATGCAAATACAAAAAAAAGGTCAGAATTATTAAAAACAGGCTTGCTATAACGATAAAATCACTAACCCTAGAAAAGAATTGGGAGGCAAGATTATCAAAAATCTAAATTCAAATGACGACTTAGCCCTAAAGAGAAAAAAATATAAAGAAAACAAAATGCAATTTAAGTGGATGTGAAAGATTTATTTTTTTTAAAAAAGGTAAGAATCTTCTAACATTTAGTAGTAACAAATGCTGAGCCACTGAGTTACAACTTATAAAGTGAAATGAAAAGATCTTTTCATTCTATGTAATTTAAGATATTGAAAATTGAATTGAATAAATTTGATGTTGGTCTAAATAAAAAAAATGCAATTAGTAACCTACTATTTTTTCTCATTTGAAAATAAGGGCTTCAAATCACCAATTCTATCAAAGACATAAATCTTACACAAACTTTTGTAAAACAATTTCGTAAGACTCAGTAAGCTAGAAATCCACGAGTCCAGCAAATCTTAAAACATATGACTCCTACACTGTTCTCTCTAAGTGATAGAAAAGAAGGTGTAGGGTATCTAAAAAAAAAAGGGTAGGTATAAAACATTAAACTGTTCTTTAAAAGTATTTTGAAATATCTCCCGAAATGTAATTTTACAAGATCTGTAATAGATAGAAATAAATGAAATCAATCAAATGGTTTGTTTTGGATGCACATTTCCTAATAAACAAGAGTAAATTAACCAGTTAAACTGTACTAAAAAATACATGTATTTTCTCAACTCTCTCAACTTAATTTATCAAACTAAGATTGGATTTAATATTTGATAGAACAGTTAATGTTAAATTCAATACAAATCTGGTACTACTTATCGGCATGGTTAACTTTATTGACCCCCAACCAATTTCTTTTGAACATTTAATTTGATAAAAATCTATTAAATTTCAACAATGACGGCAACTCCGGTGTACAAAATGTTAATACTAGCAATACAAATAATTACATAAGAAAAGTCCTCAAAAAAAAAAGAATAATTTTCCCATGTAAGTACTTTAGACTGAAGTGGCCTCCTCATTAACATGCAAATTCAATTAGTGCAGCCTAAGTCAATAATAATTTAAATACTAACCTTCATCTTTATACTTTATTATAATATCGTCTGAACTTGAAAGTTTGCCTCGGAAGACCCGCTGCATCATTAAAACCAATTCATCATAAGTTATGGCTTCATTATGAATAGGAATTCTCCTTACATCATCTCCCAATTGCACCTGAAATTATATTAATTTCAATGAAAGTATGTCATACAATATTGTTAAATCATCAAGGTATCTTAAGAATTCTGTACATCATAAGAAATATATTTTACCTTTATTATTAATTTGCCGGTGAGATCTAATTGCTGGAAGCTTTGATCACCAGACTTGGACGTGAATGTAGTTGAAGAAGTCATATCTTATATCCCAAAACCCAGGAAATCTAATCGTAACTATTCTAATTGAGCGGGCATTTGCTTAAATAGATTATTTACGAATAAAAAAGTCTCTAAAATTTTGAAAATTAATTCCTAAAAGACTAGCGACTGAGTATTCGGTAAACAACTTTAACACGTTAAAAACTTATAAAATCAGTGTTGCCGCTCCTGACGCCATACTGGATACTTGCATCTCAATTCTCAACCTAATCCTCTGTTCATAAGTAATAGTGTATGGCTGTGCAGAGTTAATAAACATTAAAACATTTGTTCTATTGCAATTACTTATTTCATTAAAATCAAAAAAATTTAAATTTTTAATAGTAAGTATTAGATAAATCATAACCTAGACATTGTAGATGCTGGAAATATCCCAACTTTTCTATCAAAATGGCACTCCTGATTAATATTAATTTTTGTTTTCTTTAATGGAGCAGAGCAGGGTGTACTTGAACACCTGGTGGATAATGGATTTTAGTTAAGGTCAATGTTAATGCTTATTAAAAAACGTAAAGGAACCAATTGTAGGAACGATTAGCACTAGATATTTTTAAATTGTAGAAATGCAATTGAATTAATTAATTATTTGAACGTTGCGTTTCTATTTTTTGAAATAATTTTCATCAGAAGGTCATTGCGTGCGTAATTAACATAACTCAATAGGAGTTAATTAAATTCAGTGGAAACTGAAATGGAAGCAATGACTGAACGAATTTTATTTTGAGATAAAATAACATCTTTCTTCAAGAACAACTAGGAGGTGAAGGTTTAATTTGATCTGCTCCCAATTGTTAATTATAAAATTTAGATAATAGACTAAATGGGCTGTTAAAATTGTTACCGTCTAATGTCATTTCGGTTAAAAAAGAATCTGATAGAATTTGCTTGACCTATAAACTCGTGGAGGAAATGAATTTAATTTATCTACGATTTTGTTTTTCCATTGACTTAAATTATTGTTTTAATTTGTAAACAACAGACATTTAATGTTTTGTTAATAAGGCAGTTTTAGTAGATCTTTATACTATATTTTATTGCCTTCAAATTTTACAAAGTAAAGACGAATAACAAAACACAACTTCTTTATTCTTGTGGAATAGCCAGAATAATGGTTTAGGGGGAAATAGTTCTGGTTTCGAGAACCGACTCTCGTCCTCAGGGTTAATCCGAAACAAGTGAATTCTCAATCACTCTCCAATTCAATTTTAAAGAAAACAAACTAAAGTAATAATTGTACAAAATTTTACCTATACAATAGTTGAATTATTTGATTTTAACTATATCTGTTCCATTTGAAATAAATAAATAAAATAGAAATGAAAAATCTTACAAAACACTACTTTCTCAATCACAGTTTAAATAATTCAATTTTCTGAAGTAATTAAATTCAAGAAACTCACCAACAACCCAGAGAAAAAGTCCTTAACTAAAGTGATACCTTCAAGTTCAAATGAAGTCCTTTGACTACTGACTAGAAGATTACAGAAAAATAGAAAAAGTAAATCTGTTCAGCTCCACTACGAGTAGACTGCACTTAAATAATTTTTATTTTTTCAGTTTTGTGTTCCATAGTGGTACAGTTTTCGCCTCGTTCTCGTTACAGATAGTATTAAAGGAAATATCCTCTTTTATAATACATAAAGTGAACTAATGCATTAGCCTGGATATACTTTAAGCATCTTCCCTCACTAAATAATTATAAAATAATAATTAAATCTAAATAATTATTTAATAATTAATAAAATTAAAGTACGGTTAAAATTATGCAATATGCGTTGGTTAACAAATCAATTTGTGATAATTTACAAAAGTAAACAGTTTACTCAAACTTTTATTTATATAATAAATTTAAAAAAATTATAACAATAAAAAACTAATATTTTTAACAAAATAGTCACTATGATAACGTTAATGTAGTAAATGTTTTCTCAGAATTTTGCCAGTGGGTGAAGTCGGTAATGTTGTGACAAAACTAACTCCTCCTCTCAATTGTTTGTAGTGTGACAGTTCATCTGAAAATTATAAAAAAAAAAGTGATTCTGTATTCTGCATAGTGAACATAGTTTCAACAAATTAATATTGAATAAAAAAATTAAATTTAAGTTAAATCCTTTAGAAAAACACTAGAAACCTGTGTTATTTTAAAAAGTGATTATGTACTAAGTGTTACCTATCAGAATCTCAATTTTGTGTTCTACATCTTTTGTAACAAATATAAAGGTTAGATGAAAGTAGAATTAACGTCATTTAACGGGCATGGAATACTGCCCACTTAGCTGCTAATCTAAAATTAAAAAATTTGGCCTGCTTAGAATGGTTAAACTTCATCAAGTTAGCATTCAACGGAAGATGTTAGGCCTCCTCTCGGTCGTAAATGCGGAAGAAAGAACGAAATCCCAGCACGAACTTGGTAAATGTTCAAATAACATGATTCTTGTTAAAAGTGACATCACAACGTTTAGCACATGAGAATTGCTGGCGTAAAAGGATACCAATGTCTAAAAGGCGTGTTCGCCAATGTTGAGGATTGATAAACCACAATGCCAACCTCATTGCATTTAAAAAGGACCGTGTACTACATAGATCAGTGATTCTCAACCTTTTTTTTGTCGCGGCACACTTTTAACAATTTCAAAAATTTGGCGGTACACCAGCAATAAGATAAGTTTAAAAGTATTTTACTTATCCCATAATACACTGTGTAAAATAGTTTATGTTCAGTTTCAGTAATACAAAAACAACAATATATGTTTATTAAGGATTGATTACAAGTTAATAATAAGAATACTTTTAATGAGAAATTTGAGCTTGATGTTTTTTTTGTTAATTACAGTTTATAGTTTTGGTCGTATAAATGATAATGCTACTTTCACAACGTCTTCTACATATAATTATTAATATATAATTTTTATTGTATGCATTTCTAAAATTTGGTGGCGGCACACTTCAAAACTTTCGCGGCACACAAAAGTGCCGCGGCACAGTGGTTGAGAATCACTGACATAGATATTGATTACATCCGCTGTGAAATTAGAGACGAGGGTCAAGCAAAGAGAATAGGCCAGGAAAAAAAGGTTCTAAGGAAAATGTATTTCCTTCTGCTAAGACCAATTCAAGGAGCGAAACCGCGAAAGACTGAGGATCCAAGGTTTGTTTGTTTGAAATTCCTCAACGAGTTCTACAGAAAACAGGCATCGACTTGAAAGATCTCAACTGAGACAGTTGCTGGGTTGCTTGGGTATAACCCAGTAAAACATCTACAGGTGGGGGTGAATTTTTTTTTTTACTTCTTTTGCCTTGTATAAGTGATAATAATTACTATTAATGTCTTTTAAATGTGATTAAAATAGATTAAATTTCATTTTTACTTTCTTTGATTAAGTAAGGAAAGTAAGGCGTCTATGATTACTTTAATATTTAGTGATATTTAATATTTATTGATGCATTTTTTCGCCTTATTCTTTATTATTATAAGACTCATACAATGTTTACTGATTTTTCAACAGAGAAAACGATGTAATAAGGTTATGTTGACAAGAGATGTGAGAATCTAGTATTCGATAATATGAATAATGTTACTTTTGACGAGTTGAGAAAGTTCTTCTGCTGTAACAGATTCACAATTATTGCTAACTACAAAAGCCTTAGGTACTTCTCCATATTCTTCATGAGGCACTCCTACTACAGCAACTTCCGACACAGCAGGATGGGTTAAAAGTACCAATTCTAGTTCGGTAGGAGATATCTAGAAAAATAAAAATTTAAATTACTATAATAAGTTTAAACTACTTGTTTTACTACTGTTTATATTTTGCAACCAAATTACCTGATGTCCTTGGTACTTGATCATTTCTTTTATTCTGTCTACAATGTAAAAATAACCATCACTATCAAAATAAGCAAGATCCCCCGTGTGGAGCCAACGATATTGGTCAATAGCTTCGGATGTGGCTTCTGGATTGTTCAAATATCCTTTCATTATTAAGTTTCCTTTTAAACACAATTCGCCTAATTGTTCTTTTAGTTCTTCACCATCTTCTGAGATTACCTTAACAATTTAATAAATAATCACTTAACGAGAGTATTTATGAACGTAAAGCGTGGCTGAAAAAATGTGCATTACTTTCCATTTATAACTCTTAATAAATGAGTACGCGAAAAGTGCAATTATAAAGAAATTTAGGGGAGGGGAGGCTGTTTAATCTAATACATCGCGGAAACAAACCTTTTGCTGTTAGATTTGGTTGTTTTGTGAAAGCTGAAAGAAAACTTTATCAACCACTACAGCTAGATTGTTACTTAACGATTTAATGTTTATTTTAAGACCATTTTGAGGATAAATTTTAATATGTTTGGAAGATTGACCCAAGAGAACATGAGATGGGGTGATGAGGCTAAAGAAAGAAGAAGAGGTTGACCCAGAAGAAGTCGGATAACAGAAGTAACATATGAATTAGATGGAAATCGGCTTGACGAAAGCGATCATATGAGGCATTATAGATCAAAATCAAAAAAGATATAGGGAAAAAATTCAAATGATTGTTGGTAGAAAAAAATTCAAATCAAAAAATATCATTAGGGGTTATGACTCATCCCGAAAAATCATAGATTCATTTTTATTTCTTGGATTAAAAAATTTTTTTAAGGATCAAAAAAATGAAAATATGCCTACCTTTGCTGTAACACCTGGTAGTAATTTTCCTGCAGAACCTGGTTTATCAAATCTACATTCAGCAAATAATACTACAAATGTGGATTCTGTCATTCCATAAGAATGATATATTTTTGCTGTTGCTGACAGTTTACTGATAAATGCTCTCTGATGTTTGGTTAAAATTGCACCAGCTCCTGTAAAAACTTCTTGAATGGTGGACAATGTTTTAGAATTTACCTCATGGTTTTTAGCTAGATTGGTTAACAGCGATGGTACAATATGTAAATGCGACACCTAAAAAAAAGATCAAATATGTTACAGATGTAAACCATATACTTACAATATATAAAAGCACACAGACGTTTCTGAAATTGAGGGAAAAGTTGTTTGCAGACTCGACCTCAAACAACAGACTGTACGATCCTCAAAATGAACATTCTGGAAAATGTAACTGCCTTTATTAACGCCTACACTTCTTGCCGAATAATCTTAGCAGATCTCGTTTAATAGATTACTCTAATGTATAACATTACTCCCAAAAAATTCAATTACTTATTGCCTTAACTTTCACAGGTTGTTCATATTATACAATTATATTATAATATTGGTAAAAAATGATCCCCCAAAAATATTAGAATGTATATCATACCTTGAACGATTCAATTACGTTGATGAACGTTTTCAAGGAAAATTTTGGTAAAACTACCATCTTGGTGCCTTCATATAAGGCCATTAACATTAATCCGAGCCCATAAGCATGACAGAATGGCATTAAACCTATTGCTGTACCATTATGTCTCATAAATATGCCACTGAAACCACAGAAATACAATGACTATTAACTATTTTTAAGAGATTGCTTTGATTGATAAACGAGTTTATGGGATTAAGTAATTTATTTTCTAAAGGAACAATACAAATTCATTTCATTTGAATCGTGAAATATATTCATAACGTAGAAAAACAATTTTACTTATCTGTTAGAAAAATTATACTGATTTTCTAAATTTCGAGCTTTTCATATTTATTGAACGATTTTAAAAGGATTACTTTTATATTTTACAAAGGTGCATTCAAAATTATAAAAATGTTTACTAATGATTGTACTTACCTATGGGAAAGCATTGTTATAAGATTATTGTGGGAAAGTAAAACACCTTTGGGCAAACCGGTAGTTCCACTGGATGACAAGATAAAAGCTGTGTCATTGCCTTCAGCTGGACATAAGCCGGTCCATTGCGACAAAGTTTCATGTTCCTCCAATTCTTGAAGAAGGCAAGATGACGATTCACATTTAGTAAAAGCTAATGGTACATTTTCCAACCATATATATTTTACAAATTCTGCTTCTTCCAGTACTTTCAGCTGCTCATCACTGAAATGCTTGCCAATTATTGCCTTAGGCTTGGTAATATTGATGCTGTGTTTTAATTCTCCTGGAAATTAATAAATTAGTTAATTTAAAAAATCAATTAATAGAGATAATAACGCTAGATTGATGTTTTATCGACTACTGATTCACTCCCATTTGGATAAATGAAGAGAAGGATGCCACAAACGCCTATTTTCTACATCATTACGTAAGAGAACAGCTGAAGTTTTAAAAGAGTTGCCAAAATGAAAAGTAAACATTTGAACGAAACATTCCAAGTTCGCGTTGTTATTGAAAGTGAACATTCCATCGACTACTTACTCGGAGTTGAGGAGGAAGATATTAGTGCACATGAAGCTCCAGTATTTAATACAGCTAATATCTGCCAACAATAATCTATATTATTTGCAGAACATATTGAGACTACATCACCATGCTTGATACCTTTATTAAAAAGGAATGCTGCAGCTTGCTGAGTTTTGGTTCTAATCTCATCGAAAGTTATATTTTGGTTGCATACGGCATCGATCTGTAAGCATGTATTCTTTACAGTAGTTCATATTTCACGCAAAATAAATTAAATCTAAAGTTTTATTTACTTGATCATCCCTTTATTCTACACTCTCTTGATCTACCTAGAAGCCATAGTCTCCATTGTATCGGGGATTTCATAAGAAAGTACATCACTTCATCGGGAAGAGTGATGAATGGTGAATATTAAAGAAGAAAGACTTTAATATAGAGGCCTATCTGTTAATGATATTCTGTCGGTAATCTCTAGGATAAATATAAGGAGAAATTCTCATGACACTTGCTACAATCCCCATTTACTCCAGAATTTGCTGTTACCATGCCTATAAGAGGAAGATTTTTATTTCATGTGTAATAAAGGAATAAATAGCCTGGTTAATATTTACTTACTATCACTGGTTCTGAACTACATTTTCATTTGTGGATCTTACTACATATTACTAATTTAACAGAAATACTTTTTTCTACCCAATTTTTGTAAAAGGATCAGAGATTTAAAAAAAATTGTATGTCAATTTGGGATTTTGGAAGGGACAAAAATTAGTTTCAAATTAATTATAACTCTAATATAGAAACTACCTAACGCAGCAGAAATGTAAAGGCAGATAATTTGATATTTTTTTTTACTCTTCCTATTCCCTAATCTTTATCAAAATGATCATCTTTTTTCTAATTTTAGATCTTATGAAAATAGTAATGATGTCCAGCTAAAGATTGAATTTTTATGTTCTTTAATTAACAATGAAATGTATTGGTGAAATTAACTAATAAATTCAAAGTAAATGACCGCTTACAAATGTGGCCAAGTGAATATGACAAAGAAAAGAGCAGTCAACTAAAGATTGAATTTTTATGTTCTTTAATTAACAATGAAATGTATTGTTAATTGTATTGGTGAAATTAACTAATAAATTCAAAGTAAAAAAGATAGAAACACTAGATCAGCGCCAGGGGATAAAAAATTTAGAAATTAACAGCTAAATATTTACATGGCATAATGAGTCAGGTCTTTCTTATTAATGAGACAATGTTGAATAAATATAGGCAATTTAAATTCACTCCAGAGGCATAAAACAAAAAAATTGAAATGATGGGAAAATATGTCTATATTTAATCTATTTGATCAATATATTTCTTTAAAACAGTAAACAGATTACATAGTATATGTTTATTCAACCTACTTTTTATTTTTTGAAAATAGAGCAAATCCAAAAAAATAATGAAAATTGTATTTTCGAATTCGCAAGTTGAAGAAGAGGTTGTACGAACGAGAAAAGTTCCACTTTGGAAGTATGTTGCCACGAAAAAGTGAATTTATCTTGTTAAAATTATTTATGTTGGGTTATATACGTATCTGGAGAGCTTATTATAAAATCATTAAAGAATAGTGAATGTGAAGGTTTATAGGTAAGATAAGATTATAAAATAGAGGATATCAAGGAAAGCTTTTATAATCAAATCTTAAACATAAGAACGAAGTGATTCTATTCTATTCTAAAAATAAATGTTTACCTGGGCTACAGCATTTTTATACTTCTTGATCGACAGTAACACACAATCTACCAGATTAGAACATCCTTCAGTATTCAAGATTGGGCTATTAAAGTAGTCTTCTTTCCACAACATTTTAGTTAGAACTAGATTATAAAATGATTATTTCTATATGCCCTATGAACTCTGAAGAAAACGTATTAGATTTTGTTTATCACTGATCTGTCGCCAGTATCGTTTAATTATTAATTAATTTTTTTAATTATCAAAAATCAAAGTTTTTATTTTTATTTTAAGAATATATGTTTTCAATATTATTTATCACACTTTTTTTTGTAAACTTTATAACTTTTATTTGAAGAAAAACAGAAAACCATAGATTTCCAGCTTATGAAACATACAGCTCATTTGATATTAAAATGTTGATGTGTTAGCAAATAGTAATTTGTAATATTAAGGTGAAAATAAAGAGAAAAACTAAACCAGTTACAACAGTAAATTCTGTATTTAAAAATATAAACTACATTTAAATAAATATGGAATAGACCTCTTCTAGGAAACTATTCCCAGTTTGTTTTTGAGAAGTATTATGATTCTTCTGTAGCTGAATCCAAATCAACAGATTCAAAAATATTGGTTAGAGTATCAACAACCGTGATATCATGTCTGGACATATCGTCACGGTCTGGACGTGGCAATCGGGAAGATATTTGTTCCCATGCCATTCTTGGATCAACACCTAAAGGTATGTTCAATAGCTCATCCCAATCAGGCTTCCATGTACCCTGCAGAACCTGTAAGGAAAGCGAAGTAACTATTTCTAAAAATATGTAATCTCTGTTGGATATAAAACGGAAATTTTATGAAAGTATTTTTGGGTAAAACTTTTAATATTAATTTCTCTGCTTTTAATTGAAGGGAAAAAATAATTATATTATTATTGTATTCACTTCCACAATATTTCACCAAACAGAAAAAAAACACTTCAATAAACTAAATAAACCACATGTATTAAGAACGTTTCTGTTGTGCTCACAAGATTAATTATCTATGGAAATATTTGCTAATGCACGGATTGACCTACTTCATCAAAAGGGTGCTCTCCAATGTGGAACATAGTGAACAACAATGTTGCTGAATTTACATGCGGTATTGGTTGTTCCAATGTCTTTAGAATCCAATAGTCTTTCAGTATAAACTCGTACAACACCTGAAAGATAACAGGAAATTATATTATTTAAAAAAAAGTTTACAAATTTATATCATTGTTGAGGGCGACGCAGACTTAGTTGAGTAATTAACTTTTTAGAATGTTTAAAAGAAGTTCAAACATTATATAAATAAAAAATATAAGTGAATGCTGAAAAGCATATAAAACCAAAAAAATGTTTCTGAGAATCACCTTTAAAGACATTCTTCCTGATCTTGTGAGCAGCAGCTGGCTAACTTGTAATTCACAAATTTGCTGAGATGATTCTAAGTTATATGAGGGTCTGGGTACTTCATCAATTTTTCTGCAAAGTACCTAAACTTATCAAGAAGAATTTTTAAATGTTTAACCTATGTTAAGCTATCATAATTAATTTCCTTGAACTCATATAATTACCTTATTCTGTCCAACGTTGGTGCTAAAATATCTTCGTCTAAATTACATAAAGCTTCAGCCAATGGGGTTTCTATAGTCCTAGCATATAAAGCACTAACCATAAGTTGTATCAGCACAGAACCAGCTATCGGCTGACAGGTTGCTGGTAGAATATCCTGCAGAAGTCGGGCAGCCTGATAAGTACCAGCAGGTAGGCAATCACAACATTGGCATAGTAACGCTATTGATAGCTCGGTAAGTTGAGCAGGAGTAGCATCATCCTTCAATGCAAATTAACAATATTTCAGAAGTACAAAACATTATTTTAAATGGGGCATACCCCATTTAGTTTTATTCTGTGTAGTTTTAACACAAATTACTTACTTTAATTGCTTGATTTATTATTTTAATAACAGGATCCATGAAATCCATTATGGGAATAACTAATGCACTGAGCCAGCCAGGTCTCTTTTGATTCCATACCTAAATAAATTGAAAGATTTTTTTTTTCTCATTACCATAAAATTTAACTGTAGAGCTGTTAAGAATACATTTTATTTGTAAAATTATGAAATCTGGGACATGTCTGGAATAAACAGAATCATTTTTGTTAAGATTACTTTTCTGAGCAGACGCAAACACTACTTTCACTTTTTATCAAAAACATTTAATTAAAACTGTCCGGTAGGACAGTTGTATAAGGGTTGATCGTCAAAAACTGCACGAAAAAGCGTAACGTTGAAAAACACCCAACTTTGAAATTTTTTTTCTCTTTTTCTATAAAAGATAAAATTCCCAAATTTTCTCTAAAATGAAGGGCAAATCCTCCTTTAGAACTGTAACTTTTTTGCAACAACCCAGATATAATAGATTTCGAGAAAAAAGTTGCTGAAAATGAGCAAAAACGGCATTTTCAAAAATGGTTGTTGTTCTTCTTGTTGTTGTTGTTGTTGTTGTTACCTTTTTTGTAAACTGCGTAGCGCCTAAACGCGTGAACCGATTTTCATGAATGAGGTGTCATTCGATTCGGAATTTTATGTAGATGTGCCTTTTGGGGGTCTCGACGCTGTACATCGAATGGGAGAGGAGTTAGCCCCCTTTATGTAAGGCCCCCTCCAAAATTGGCCCGATTTTGATAAAATTTGGTAGGATCATAGGGTTATGGCTTCCCTACGTAACATTAAAACGACGTTCTGCTCTTACACTTGTTAAGAGGAAGTATAGCAATCGTTTCAAATTATCGAGACGTGAACCGATTTTCATGAATGAAGTGTCATTCGAATCGAAATTTTGTTCAGACTTAAAAGTCTCGACGCTATGCCTTATAAGGAGGGGAGTTTGCCCCACCCAAATAATAGACAAAAAGAAAAATCTATCCAAAAGGTACACAAATCTCCTTAACAAAAACTTACAGTTTAAAATGTTAAGTATAAGGGTTGATTAAACGCCAAAATGCACACAAATCAGCAAGTATCCACCATTTCATTCATACTTCATTGATATTATTTAAGTAATTTTACTACATTAACTTTTCCTTCACATTTTTTGAATTTATTAGATGTTTCACAGACCCTTATGCTGGCCATTTTAATCTACAAAATATATGTTCAAGTAGAACACCATTTAACTTAGATTGACTGTAATATCTAATGTTTTTTTCTACTTTAACATGCATGTATAGACACTACATTAACTTTTACATTATTTTTGTACCTTAAATTAACAATGTAATTTTACTGCATTAACTTTTTATAATTTTTTTTTGAATTTATTAGATGTCGCAGACCCTTATGCTGGCCATTTCATTCATTTTAAGTTTTTTGATATAATAATAAAAGGTGAGTAATATCAACATAATTAGTTATAAAAATTTAAGTAATTTTATTGCATTAACTTTTCCTTCACATTTTGAATCTGAACTAGCCAGCATAAGGGTCTGCGACATCTAATAAATTCAAAAAAAAATTATAAAAAGTTAATGCAGTAAAATTACATTGTTAATGTAAGGTACAAAAATAATGTAAAAGTTAATGTAGTATCTATACATGTATGTTAAAGTAGAAAAAAACATTAGATATTACAGTTAATCTAAGTTAAATGGTGTTCTACTTGAACATATATTTTGTAGATTAAAATGGCCAGCATAAGGGTCTGTGAAACATCTAATAAATTCAAAAAATGTGAAGGAAAAGTTAATGTAGTAAAATTACTTAAATAATATCAATGAAGAATGATTGAAATGATGGATACTTGCTGATTTGTGTGCATTTTGGCGTTTAATCAACCCTTATACTTAACATTTTAAACGGTAAGTTTTTGTTAAGGAGATGTATATATTAGGATATGGAAAGTACCTGCATTTTGCCTAAACAGTCAGCCCAAGCAATTCCTCTTCTTTCTAAAATATGAATCAATGTTCCTTTTACATCTTTTTCACTGCCGACTGATATTACTACATTAACTATTGCCTGTTCAACGCTACTAGTTGGTAGATAACAGTCTCCATTACACATGAAAGCTGAAAAAAAAGAAATTATAATGAATATTCTTGTTTTGGGCTATTTATAACTGACTTAAATTGGTGTAGAATTACCGTTTTGATGCATTACCTGTACATTTACTTTCATCATTATCTTTGCCAACATAACATGGATTATCAAATACATATTTCATTAGTCTAAAAGCTACCCAACAGTCTCTCATCATCAGCAACTGCAAATAAAAAAATATATAGACTTACGGTTTGTTTTTTTTTAACCCGAGAAAGATTACTGTCAAGATTATTGTAGTTTGTAACGTATTTCGTTTAATGAGTAAGTTTCTTTATAGCACAAGAAACCCTACACAATAGTTATTACATTGATCTGTCCATTGGAACTAAAAAGGGAAAACGACGGAACAAATTACTAGGAGACTTTGTTATTTTTGTGCTTGACCTGATTGGAGCATAGGCATTGCATCTTGTATTGGGCCTTGAGAATTGTAGAATGAGAAAGTCTTCTGATGTTCCAGAATTTTCAAAAATTAAATATTGTTAATAATAAGAAGAAGAGCATCTCATTCTCATTTGAATTCTTCTTGAATTAATATAATTGCAACATTACTCTGGAAATTAACTTCAAATATAAAAGGCAATAAGTTTAGTAAGTCACTTTTTAAACCATTCCTGCAATAGAGTATTAAATACAAGAATACCATTTGAAGAGTAACCGAGAAGAAATTGTTTTAATTTATTATTTGTAAAGTAAGAAGTTATTTTTATGCTTTACCTTGAGCAAAAGGCACCAAGAGTGATTCGGTTGGAGTTTCAGTATGTTCAGTTCAAGTAAAATTGCGGAACTTGGGGTGAGATCAAAAACTGACTTAGTTCCATAATCGATGTCATCTGTTACAAATGCAAACCAAGGAGAGAAGTCGCCTTGAGGCACAGGTTTGAAGCATTCCACTTTATCCAAACCTCTGAAGAATATCTACTAAACAAAGTTGTCTTCATTAATATATTTGAAAGAATTTTGAACAATATTGAACTATTCTTAATCAGAATAACCGAAGAAGACTGTATTTTGAGTAATAATTTGGTAAAGATCGTTCCATATTGCACTCATGGAATTTGTTATATTATTCTTACTAACTTTATGAAGAGTAGAAAGCGGAGCTCCTCTGAACAGAAGACATGTTAGTAAAAGGTGGCACTTATGATGAATATGTGCTACAACTTGGGATATAGTCTTCTCACCAGTAAGTTCCTTAGCACAACTGCAGAGGGCTAAAAATATTTTCAGTGAATTAAATAGAAATAAATCATTTTTAGTTCAAATGGACAAAGAATGGACTATTAATTTTGCTAGAGAAAAGTATAGATAGTTACTATAATACTTCTTATAGTGACCGCTTTAAATTTACAGATTTTTTGAATGTTTTCTCATTAAAGAAGAAATGGCTTTATATAATAACAGTCTATGTATAATTACCAGGCAGAAGATGTGCTATGCATCTTAAAATGTTGCAAATGTCATTTGCTATAAGTGGTAATCTTGCAATGCTCGTAACCGCCTGTAAGTTTTATGTTTTAATTGTTTTTTTTTGTTATGGTAATCTTTTTTAAAATTAAATACTGGAATTTACCTGGCTATATCTTGCAGTAAAAATGGTGAGTGATTCATTTAACATTCCTGCAAAAACTCTTTGAGCTGTCTTTGGTGGTAAGGTGGTCCAAAGATCTTGCCTTGTACCTATTAAAAAAATATGTTTACTAGGAATCATCCGATTTATTTAAAAAAAAAATTAAGCAACAAGGACAGCCTTCCTGCAATGAGTGGCCGAGATAAATAAAAATAAATGAACTTCTCTTGGGCATCAAAGATTTCTCTCTCTATCAGATAGCAAAAATTATTATTTTTTTAAAAAAAGGAGGGGAGGATATAAAATGTTCGATTTATTTAAACGCTTAGAGTCTCGTCATGAGATAGATTATTTTTATTTCTTTATATTTTAACAAATTCTCAACGTTACTACATACAATGTCTTGTTCAAGAAAGTTAAAGTTTAAACTGTTAGTGTGATTGAGAAATATTAAGTAGTATATAGAAACCTAACGTTTCTACAAAACAATTTGAATTTCTTTGTGCTCAATGCAGTAAATAAAATAATAAAAATATTTTACTTCCAGAAACTTTATTGAAGTGGCAATGTACGTCGAAACGAAGAGAATGTTTTTAAAATGTATTTAAATAAAAAAATTAACTGTAAGACTTAAACAGGGAATCAGTTAATTCAAGTACAAATAGTTTTTATTAGATTTGGCCAATCATTATCATTGCAATTTTGACTGTTCAATATAAATGTATATTTCATGCTTTGCCTTAATTATTTCATAAGAATTCCCTATTCTTATAAATGGTGTTTGATATTAGAGCTACGCCATGTGGACAAGTTACTAGTATTAAACCTAAAATAAACTTGTGAGGAATATTTGTGGTTTGATGGAATTAAACCTGCTTTAATGTTCAACATGAGGATTCAGGGCTCAGTCAAATTCGTCTTAGAGGTAGCATATGTCGATTGAAGGTTTAATTAAGTGGCTATCTTCCTAAATTAAATTCTAATTAACTTATAACTTAACCTTAAAAGACCTGAGGCCTTCTTTATTCAAGCCAGTTCGATTTATAAGTTAAACTAATTCCTTAAGCTCTAAAAAAAATAAAAAAATAAGCTTACCTTCCATGTAAAGCCACCACATTTGCACAACAAATGAACCTCGTTCTGACTCAAAGAACGGATGTTTGTTTTCCCAATCGAGACAGTCAGCATCTTGAAGTACATAAAGAGAAGTAAGACGACAATGTAGATCTAATACTCTTTCAGCTAATGCTTCACGCATACTTTGATATTCCTTTAAGGAATTATTGAAAGACATTCTGAAAATATTAATGACAATTTTTGAAATAAGAACAAAGACTACAAATTTCTGAGGTATTGTTTCTATCATATTTTTTATTTGCTGGTATGTTTTTATGGAGTTTCTGAAATGTGATAATAATATAAATTGATTCTAAGATTGTTTTTTTATGGTTATATTTGGAAACCTAAATGAACTTTCAGGAGCGTTGATTCCAGGTTTTTCATCATATTTGATGAGAAATTTTGGAACTACTTCACTAATTAGCTTATTATGCTTAGTGCCATATAAAATTCCAGAAAAAAATAGCAGATGACCAGGCGGCAACCAATTGGCGGACAGAGGCGCAATCTATGGGTATTTGGTTTACCTGAGGTAAAAACAACTTTCTACAGAAAAAGTGGATCGAAAAAAGAATAGAAGAGCTACGTTTTCAATAATCAAATTTAGTGCCCTTATAATGTATTCAACATGAGCTATTAACAATTAGGCATTTGTAGATACGAAACATTAGAAAGCCATTTTTTTTTTTAAATGTAATCTAAAATGTTTTTGATTCTAGTTCCATAAATAACAATGTTGTAATTATATTTTTTACTTAGTATATAGAAATTGTTTTATATTCTTCTTAAATTAAGAACTAGAGAGAGTTTTTTATTATTATAATTTAATGCGAAGCCTTCTTATACGGACCCAGGAGGTAGTCGCTCCTTGTGATGATTATATATCCAGAGTGCGTTAGCTACCAAGGCCGCTGCTCCTAATGTGGATGTTAGTACTTGTAGGTCAGCATGGTCTAGTGCTTCCTGACTGAGATTGTGAAGGTGTACCATCAACTGGGAGCAGCATGTACAAACTGTTGTCACAAATTCTGTTGGACTACCAGCGTTTCCTATTTCACCGTTGCTGCTGTCCATTCCTGGTCATGTGGTTGGGTTAATATTATTTCCAACTATTATAATGAAAGTTATATTAGGGCATTTTCATGGGCATATGTAAATAATACCGTGTATCAGTCCAGAAGGAGCGCCAAAAATGCTAATATATTGTTGTTCCCACCAAGTTACCAGTTTTACTGCTGCGAAAGATGCGTGATGTGGAAAGTCAAGAGCACCTCCTATTACAAAGAAATGTAAAGGATCTAAGGATCTATCTATAATAGTATTCAGCTGATCTATTTCTTAATAATAGAACTAAAAAAAAAAAAAATCATTTTTGTTAGAACTTAATGTTTTTGTGAACACGAATTATGGTAGATGATTTGTCAATCGTTGTACGATTTTTTTTTCTGTTTCTGACCGGATTTTAAATACCATCTGGGATTGATCCATTATGTAAACACTACATTGCCGAAATAAAAACTTATTTAATGAAAGTTGTATTTGAGTGGTTGCTAGGAAAATTGTAAATAATACTATATATTAATCGAGACCAGTCCGCCAAAGTAGTATTGGGCAAAAACAAATTGGAAGTCGAATTTTCTACACCAAAAATCCATCTCTGATGGATGAAAACCTGAAACTGGTCGAAAACAATAAAAAATGCGTTCTACGAGGGATAAATTCAATAATATTATCAAGCACCATGACCCAACCACGTTTTCAAAATAAATTATCATTTCTAAGTTCTAATAAATATATATTAAAATAAAAATTACCAGCAATACCACTGCATATTGCTTCTTGTAGTACACTCTGGTGTTGCTCGTAGTAATCACCATCCCTTTGAAGTAAGATACTCACTCTGTCTAAAAGATTTCCTTCTTCCATTACCTCCATGATGGATGTAGTTTAAAATCTGCAAGAAATTGTATTATATTTATTTTAACAAAGTATTAAAATTTTCCAGTCATTTTATTTTATGGTACTTAAATGCTCTAACTACATTTATTTGTACATTTGAATTGATCATCTATATACATGTAGCTTTGCAATTAAAATTGTTTGTGGCTATTTAATAAATTTAGTTTTATTTTGTCAATTACTTTAGCTTAAATCCCTCATTTTTTTTTATTCAAGTGACCAATAAACATCTATCAAAAATCCAATATTGTAAACAGATTATATTATTTTATCACAATTTAACTCATTTTTATGTTTAAAGGCTCTTTGTTTGAGGCATATCAAGCGTGACCTAAGGTTATATAAAATAAAGATTGCATAAATTGCAGTTCTATTTAAGTACTATTGTTTGAAGAAATGGGTGGGTATGTTTGTTGCCTTTTAAGAAAGCTAGCTGAATCAGACCACTCTTCGAAAAGCAAACAGATTCCTTTAGCGGCACGCACTCATTGGTTTGTTTATATTTTACCAGTACAAGTCTCGTGTTTAGATTTTATTGAAATTAAGATAATAACTAGCTACACGTGACTTTATCTATTTCTTTGCCTTATATAAGTTTGTGTCAATTTGCATTTATTAGAGTAGAATAATTATTTATTATTTTTTAATAACGAGAGCAATTCCAGAGCTAGACCCTTCTTGTTTCAGATTTATTCTACTATCCTGAAGCATGGAGTTCAGGCTTAAATTTCTGACGAGATTATTGTTTATTTTTTTTATTGATACAATTTTAGATTTCTCAATGTGTACAATTTGAAAATAATTACAGCCTTACATTAAAAGTACTGATTTAACGCAGTTTCAAGTTGATAAAAATACTGATTTAGTATTCTCGAAAGTTGTATTGATTGTCAACTGATCTGGTTACGAACGATAGCTAAGAGCAGAGCAGAATGAAGTGTACGGATGCTCTTTAAAAGCACATTTAGGACAATCAATAATTATTTTTTTGAAGACAACAGCACAATGCATCAGACTACTTTTATGATCTGTTTTTATGATCTGATTTTTTTTTGTCTATTTGTGCGATATTGTTATTTTTTACCTGAGACTTTCATTTGTAGTTCTATATAGATTGAAATTCCGGTACTAAGAGTAGAGGACGAAATACAAATTATAATAAAATCTACAGATGTTGTGTAAAAGTCTGGATAGCCACTGAGTGTTGGCGGGTAAAGGACTCAAGATAAAATGATTGTGTGGCCAATTTTGACGTACCAAACTAGAACACGAGACAATCTTTTAGGAAGAATTTTGACGCTTACAAACTAATGATCCTATTTTATTTGTTTTACAGGAAATACGGATTTCAAGTATGAAAGAATATGATAATAATTCTCAAACCCAAACTGGGTGACTCAATCTCTGAAAAGGAAATTGGTAATTGTCAGAATTAAAGAACAATGAACGTGTATAGAAATATTCAGACAACATTCAGAACGACGAAATATGACTCATTTATGAAGAAAAAATTTATCTAACTTGATCTTACAGATGAAACTTATCAAATTTATGAATATCAAAGTCAATATTCATTTTACCAATTGCATAACTTTTTGTCAATCTCTCTATAAAAGCAAAGATTTATTTATATCTTCTGTTATGTTATTGTTATTATTGTTATCTCGTATTATGTTTAATTTTTATTTACTTCACTGTATCAGTCCAAAAAAAAGATACATTTTGAAATTAACGCCAGAAATTGTCATTGAATTCTAAGGAACAGAAGAATAGAAGATTGTTGAATTCTAAGGGAGTTTTTAGTGATAGAAAATGGTTGCACTTAGTACCTTGCACCCATATTGATTGTCAAAGTGGGAGACAATTGTATAATATAAGGGATTGTATGTTCGAATATTAATGTTAAACATACAGCAATAAATCTGGAAAGTAAATAGTGGAATGGGAGATCAAATAAACCGTCATCGTGATGGGTAAAGTAAAGTTTAGTTTAATGCGAAGAAGAGTGACTTTCCTGTCTACTTGTAACTAAGGAAAGTGGTCTAAACAAGCAGTAAGTAAAGCAGAGATAAAAGAATCGTTAAATAGGTAAAGTTAAAGAAACAGAATTTCTCCAACAATATTGTACACTACAATTAAAGAAAATGGAAAATTTATTCTCCTGTATCAATAATTATATGTGCGATTGGGAAATTTTCCTGAAATATATTATTGTGACCTTACTTTCAATGCTATAGTATTACAAACAGCTCGAAGCATGGTGGATTGATTAAAATTTCCTTGTGTCTAGTTAAAAAAAGACAACTTTCATGAAATAGAACAGCAATGAATCATTAATTTAAAAAACGTTAACCAAGTTTCTTGGTCTAAAGTTAATTGAACGCACAAGATGAGATATTTATTCAGAGAGGGGCGCGCACATGTTTAATTAAACTAGAGCGAATAATTAGATGTAGGTCAATTAAATACTAATCTTAATCAATTATAATAATCCGAACGAAATTTGTTTGGATTAAAACCATTTGATTTCACAGTTCTATTTGATTTCTTATTCGTAATTTTATATCTGGGTGATGTGACATCGTCCTTTGTCTGTGACTTCTTGTTAAAAGAATGTCTTAAAAATGAAAGGTCGTAGAAGCATTTCCCAAGTGAATTGATTTTTGATGAGAATACTCGGTGAAGTTAAAGCCCGCACCTTCAATTCATGGATGTATGCCCGTTTCACCCATGTTAAAAATAATAATTAAGGAGCGTAATTTTATTTTTAAAAGGACTCAGGTATTCTTCCTTTGGAAAACGTCTACAAGATGAAGAAGAGAGAAAGTCAGATTACAGAGTCGAGAGGAGACTTAACAGTTTGTTCAAACATTTTTTATCAATTTCAATTCAATTTTGTATTTGTTTTTGTCAACTTTTCCATCTATGATCTAATGCTGTAGATGCCATATTTGTCAAAAATAATTACTAACCTATTTCATATGTCATCTTAAATTATGTTAAATTCAAGTGTAATCTATTCTGACAAATATGTTTCACAGCTCTTGGCGGCCATGGTGGTATTGCTCTTAGTTCGAATTAACTAACTTGTAACTAAGGACAAATAAAAAGTAGGACTGAAATTAGCAATAATTTCTCTACCTTGATGGACGAATCAATTTATCGCAAAAAAAAAAAAAATAAAGCTAACAATTTTGGGTGTACTTCGCCCCCTAATTTGCTCTTAATTCTCTAAAAATAGTGGATGAGTTTTCCATTATTTATATCTTAATATACTATTCAATTGGAAGATGAAAACTATAGTATACACGGTGACTCAAGGTAGCAGAACGCCTTTTTTTTTTTACTATTAAACACTATAATTACAGCATTGTCTGTAGATTCTAATAATTCTTTAGTACAATGTTACATTCATTCATACACACCTTGATTACACGCCCTTAATGTGTTCTTCTTAGAGTGGTGAATAGCCTTGTTTGTTAGTTTTTTATTTATTTTCTTTTTGTTTACGTTTATAAAAAAAGTAAATTTTGTTTCACTATTTTCATAAAATTCAATAAATATTTAGCTACAAGAAATCTTTACCGCTTAAAAAACTATAATAAATGAAATAAAAAAAAATCTAAATGAATACTCGCATAATTTTCTTTTACTTAATTATTACTTAAATTCTCTTATATTCTAGAATTTATACAAAAAGCTAATTGATTCAGCTTATATACTTCATTACTAAATAGAATACTTTTGATGGAAGCGTTATCTCACAGCTCAGTCAACACCACACTGAAATCAATTTTCACAGGAAAAAGTTTGAAACCAAAGTGAACATGAGTTTCGCCTAAGTTCAATTGAAAAACTTTAGAGCTGCTCAAAAAAATTACAGAAAAACGACGTTCTATACAATCACACTCATGGTGAATTGATATTCTTTTATATTGGAGTTTTGATTATACATTGCAGTAAAAACTCAAATCAAAAATTCCATTTTTCCATAAAGACAATAGTTCCATTTTCGAAGGGTAAAACTAAAACATACAAATTAATATTTACAAGTATTTTTAAAAGTAAAATTAGAACTGAAATAATGGAAAAATATAAATAATGTAAAAAGTAGAATTTCTTCTACTTTAAAGTAGAATTTTTAAGTAATCTTTAAAGTAGAATCTTTACTTGAAGACAAAATTTCTATAGTTCTCTTTCAAACGTGTCTTTGCCGAGGTGGCACACGGATTCATATTAGACACGTGTATTTATCCATTCAAACAGAATCTAATATTCTTTCCCCCTGCTTAGATTATAAGATCACGTGTATTTCTTTACGTCCACGTGGACTAACTTCAACTTCACTTGTGATGATGACAAAAATCGACCGGTGACTTGCCCGGTCTGGTACCTATTAACAACTGACATATTGAAAGATTCTTCTTAACCCTTTCAATAGCAAGTGTATAGTAAGTGATAGAGATACATTATAGTGGTACTTTGCCCTTAAGATTCCCTTAAGAGGAGCTGTATTATAGGAGGTGTATTATATTATTATTATTATTATTATTCTTAAAGGGGTCGTTCAATAAAGTCAATCATTCATAATTTTCTTTCTTAAATTTGTTTTTTCTTATATTTGTGAGAAAGAAAACGACTGACAGGTCACAACTCTTCATTTTCTAAAGAAATTGTTTATCACATCTCTTTCATTATATCTATTATCTGTTATTTGTGGTCTACTTTTATTGTTCTTTTTCAAATATTGCACATTTATTATCGGTCATAGTATCAGCGGTTTATTAGATAATAGTTGGCACAAAATTTTTCCTTCAATAAAAAAGAAATAAAAAAATAGTAGTTTTAAACTAAAAATTTTATATCTGTAGTAATTACCTAATTTTTAAACGCAATTATCTATATAAAAGCACAATTATCTACTTTAAATGTTATAAAACAAGGTTAAAAGTAGGCCTTAGTTCATAAAATGAAGACAAACCGTAAATATCTTTGCAATTGTTGGTTGATGTCATCAGTTAACTAAGAAAGCTTACGAGTTTAAAAAATGTAAGAGGGACAAATATTGCTTTCTGTTTCATTTCATATCTTTTCGAATGCAATTAAATTCTAGTACGCCTTTACAAAATACAATATGAAACCAGTGTGGCTATCACTTGAAGTAAATTTGGGAACAAAATATCATTTAAATAAAATATATTAGGCGAAAATTTAATAGAGATATTTTTCACCATTTTTATGATTATTTTAAAATTAATTTATGACTGCAATCAACAGACTTTTATGAAAACTATCTACAAATTGCGAAGCTATCCATTGAACCTAAATTATTAATCGAACTCTGAAACAGAATGTACATAACTAACAAGAGAGGACTTCTCCGCTTCAAGACAGGAAAGCAGATACCCTAAATAGGTTACATTCGCACATTCAGAAGCAGCACTCCCACGTCTTTCACTTAGTACAATTTTGATAATTGTAGCAAGAAAACGGATGGTTTACCAAAGAGGCTCTCTCTTCATAACCCAGTCTGTAATTAAGCGAACGGTATTGAAGTTGTGCTCAGATGTAGTCCTAAATATTGCAGTTTAATCTAATGAGCAGTTCGTGGTGTAACAAGCTGATAATAAATAGTTCAAGCTTCTCAGGAATATAAATCCTATTTCTGGAATTTCATGGTCACCAAATTTACTCTGTCAACGAACGAAGGCCTGAAGAAACAGCCGATTACCCACAATATGAAAAGTAGACCAAGATAAAAACAAGTTCAAGATTTTACAAGGCTTTTAATTTAATTAAGATATTAATAAATGCAAATTAAGAGAGAGAAAAGAACAAACATTTAAGCGTTAAAGTGACATAAAAGGTTATTTCGCACTAAATATAAATAATGATCTTGGAAAGGAACTCATAAAAATCAATTATTATTGTATAAATTCATTAGGGTCATTTTGATAACTTTACTTTGTAGATGATTATAATTAAAGAATACGCAGAAAATTGTAAATAACTGTAATAAAATTCATATTATATGATCCAAAGTTATATATATGTTACTGGAGAGATGGTGCTATTGTGTATTTGTTAACGCACGGTTGCGTCCATGTTCAAGTGATGTCTAAGTATGAGGAACAATTAGCGATTATATTTAGAAAATAAGTCTGCCCTAATTAAATACAATTTGGAGCATTGAACTTGCATTCATAAAGTATACAGAGTGAAATTATTGATTACAGTTTTCATTTTATTTACCATAGCATAAAATATTATTTGAAATTTCCTTATAAATTTAAATAAATGCAACAAAAATTTTGAAATAAAATATTAAAGCAGTGTTTAAATAATACTGAGCAGAAAGATTTGTTTTTTTTTTGATAGGATTGGTCCGCTGAAAACAACCAGTAATAATTCTTAATTTTGTCACCATGATACACATCTGGTTAGTTAAATAAAAATGAAAATTAAGAATACTTACCTAGTTATCTGAATAGCTTTTGCTTCCTAATCAAGATTAAAATAGCGTTTCTAAATAAGCGCAATACACAACGAAATACTGCACTTTGCTAAAATATTAAATAAACAATATTGCAGTTTAGATAAAAGCACTGTAACAATAAATGTTTTAAGTATATTACAAGGGCGCAAATAAGAAATGGGGTTACTAGTCAACTAATAGTAGCTAAGCAACAGTTCTTGTTTGGCGATATAAGACTGCAAACTAGACTATGCCTCACTATGCACCATTACATCTCATATTGTTTAAACGCGAACTTATTGAGTGGTTAAATAGGAGTACAATTAGCATTATTTTAAAAAGATTCAATAGTCTAATTTATACTTAATTAATTATTGTAAAAAATGGACTTATTTCATAGACCCTTCCTTAGCTCTCTATTAAACTCCAAAACTGAGTCTATCCAAAATATTTTTCAAACAAAAAATTTGTTTACTTTTATTAGTTTGTAATATCTATTTTTATAATGTTTACCTCAGACTCGTGTAATTCTGTACTCCCGTGGGATTAAATTCTTAAGCCTGTGTTTCGAAAAGCTAGCCTTTGGCTTTTTCCAGCTTCATCACACTCTGAGAGCTTGTTGTACACTCAAAACTGACTCAAACACAGGACAATAATATAATTGAGAGACTAGGGAATAAATAAGAACACCTTGCGGTAGTAGGAATTCATCATGTATAATGGAATGATTTGACATTTGTGATACAATGTTGGTAAATGAAGTTTTTGTTTAGGTTACATTTGCAACGATTCATCGCTGCATACTTCAAAGCTACACTTGATTCTAGAGCAATATGCTCTTAATATCTGACTCCTTTTTCAGGGATCTAGACGCCTTTTCGAGAATCTCATCCATAACCATCTATAAAGGCTATTTTTCTTAGATATTTATATTTGCCATACTAACAGGAGAACTCGAGCTCATCTTTCTTTTATTCACACAAAAACTTACACATTTAGTGATTAAACACCCTGATCCTATGACATTTACAAAACACATAAGGGATCCACAATTAAACTTAAGACGCTGTGAATGTGGCGCCTAAGATATTCACTACAATAATTTCTCTGATTCACATATTGTGATTGATAGCAAAGAGGAAGTTGGATAAATTGCATTTTTCTTTGGTTACCATGATTGTTCTTAAATTATTTGAAAATTATGATTCTATTATAATTCTATTGGTGACTCACACCAATAATCATGAAGTATTACTGAGTTTTTATTTTATTTTATCATAATTTAATGATTGCTACAGAAGCCATTTTTATTTTATCTGTATTTGTAAGAAACTCACTTAAAATAGATAGCAAATGTGATATGAAAACTTGGGTGATTCTGCTACCGGCATCGAAGTGATATCTACATTTTTTTAAACATCATTTACTTAAATCGTTTCAATTGGACCAATTACATTAGATAAATAATCGTTAATAATTAATTAGATAAAATCTTTAATAAATAAAGTTAAAGTTATGTGCAAAGCAAAATTTATTTTCTACTTCCAATAGTACATTGTATTTATCTGACAAATTTCCCCAATCGCTCTGAAATTTTATTTCAGATCTTGCGCCTTTTGGGATTACAATGTTTCCTCGTTGTATTAAAATAAAAATAATGAAGTAAATAATACAAATGTTTATTTGGTCACCTAATTATAGTGATCGTCGAGAATTTACTCGGAAGCACCTTAAAGATTTAATGAATTATACTACAGATTTAGGGCATTTATCATTATCATACTGATGATGGGCAGTAATTCAGAGATTTTTTTTTCTTTTTGTCTCCTCCAGCACAAGTATTCTGCGCTGAGAGATGATGTTTCTACGTGCTTTCCAAATGATTGCCATCGAATGATGTGAATGCGTTGATTTATCTTTAACTGTACTTTTCCTATTCTGCCAGGTCAGCCAGCTTCCTCTTAATTGTGTTCATATTAGTTTGTGCTTATATATCGGATTTTTTTTGAAAAAGTGTTACTGAAATTTTTTGAAGTATTTAAAAGGAATTTGGAAATGTTTAAGTTGTTGATTTACAAAGCATGTCAGTTATTGTTTAAGAGATAGTTCTAACACTGAGAAGTGACTAAATTTATGAATAAATTTGTATCAGACTAAAAAAAAAAATCGACTCTACGTCTTTTTTCTGTCTAGGTCCCCTAAAAATGAAAATGAGATATTTTTTAAAAAACAGTTCTTTTTAATCAACGATATGAAAAGTACATTTTGCAGGCAGATTTTATTTCTTGAAAGAAGGTACAAAATTTACTATATTGAAATTAACGATTGCAGTAAAGAGAAAGTGATGAGGAGATGCATATTTCATATGCATCTGCAAATGGTGATCCTTCTTTATGAAATGATGTCTAATAGTAGATCATATGGTAATACAATTAAACCATTGTTCATAGTTGTAATGCTGTCACAATTACACATACATATATCCTGCATTACAAAATCTGTCGGTCGCTAACCTCAGTACGTTTTTCTTTTTTTTTTTTAATTTAAGGCGCGTTAACATCTGAGATCATTGGTTTTCCGAACCTTTTTTTTCGGGCTACTGGCCTCCGATCAGTGCTCTTTCGATGGACAGACACACTGTCCATCAACTTGTAACTGTAAAAACCAACAGCAAGACTTGGGATCTCCGCTTCGGAATCCAGAGCGCTATAAATTATAATGAAAATTAATTATAAAAACAGAACTTTTATCCTGTAAAGAATCAGGCCTGAAGTATGGATCAGAGTGTGCAGAACTGGGACAAGGTGGCTGAACTTAGTACACGTCAAGGAGGCAGCGAGACTAGGTAAGGCGACTTGATGGCAGTAGGCTACGGACAGAGGAAATGATTTCTTTTAAAGGAAAAATCTCAACTGAAGCTAAGTGGCAATTTTTGTTCTAAGTTAGAACTTCTTATAGGTGCCTATACATAAAATTTTGATTAGAATCAGGGTGATTCCATTCCCCAGATATTGTGGCCAAAAGATGCTCCAAGTGACAGAGATCTCAAATCACAAACCATCTCAGGTAAGTCGGATCGTGTGTTCTGAGCCATCACAACACTCTGCGCCTGTCTTCGTGAAAGGCTACCACTAACAGGAAATGTAGGCAGTCTTTAAGCTTGGACATAATAAAGAGGTCGCATTTTAATAGCAAATTAAACAAATTATTAAGGTATATATACAGTTAAATAACACTGTAATGAAATATAAAATGTAGGGCGAATTTATAACTTTACATTAAATCTAGAAACAATTTCAACAAAATTACTTCCAGTTCTGATAAGTATTTAAGATAATGTACACTTTTAACTTTAATTATTATCTTTATTTTACTTTTTTGTTTAATACTAAATTAAACACCGCTTTCCGGATATGTAGATAATTATCTCAATTTAAAAGAAAAAATTATTAACGGCAAAATCCAATTAGATACTTCTCGAGATTTTTGGCGTGATAATTAAACGATTGTTACAATTAGAGGAAGATCAGAAAAAAATAAATTAGAAAACAGAAACCAGGATGGTAGTTAAGATTGGGAGAGTGGATTATTTTTTAAAATTTGTTCTTTCTTTTTTGCACCTTCTCCTGGTTCATTCATAGATTGTTATTGATTATAGGAGCATATAGATAATCACATCTCTGTTGGTGCAGAGAGCGTGTGAGAAATTTTCAAATAAAAGTAAATTGACTTTTCGATTCTAATTAACTTTAATTGTGACCATAAACTGTGATTCTGGTTTATACAGTATCCAGAAAATAGGATTTCCGATGGAAATCATAGATCCAAGAGAACAATTAATGTTGTTCGTAGATTTTATTGAAGATGCTCAACAAGATGCTGTCATGTAATGATCAGTATTGTCTGAAAGCTTTGAAGAGTTCTGAAAAGGCTCCTGTCGCGAATAAGCACAGATGTTGAAACGTTATTTTCTTTATTTTAAATTACTTTAACCTCTCAGCTTCGAACGGGAACTAGATGAACTATCCATCGTCAATTTTCTTCTTTATATAAATGCCCTTTGACCTTAATGTTCACTAAGTGTATACTATCATTTAGAAAACTATCTGTTTGTCCCGGTTCCTCCCTAAATTACATTAAACAATTGTTTACTTTTTATTTATTTTCTTACTAGTCTAAAATAAGTAATATTAAAAGTTTACTTTAATAAAAGATACTTTAGGACTTCACTTCTGGTCATTGGTATAAATAGTTTTATTTTACCAGGAAAGGAACCATCCACACCTTCATATCTATTTGTGGGATGATAACTAGTTAAGGAACTTTTGTTATTTAAATTAAAGTAATTGAAAGAAGGACAAGTGGAGTGAGGGTTTTCTCATCAGATTATACGGCGCCACTCAGGTTAAAAACAAAACAAAAAAGACCTCTCTAATCAAAGAAATCTAAAATGGGAGGAAATTCTTGTCATTACAGAAACTTCCGATTGTTGTACCCGTAGGAGGTCTCAATAGAGAATACATTTGTTGAAACAGTTTAGTCTATGAAGCTAAGCCTCCCATCCTAGGTCTGGCAATAGACAGCTCTAAATTAAGCAGATGAATAGACAGAAATCTCCTATGAGTCAAAGGGACGCTGTTAAACTTCATCTTAAAAAGAAGAAAATTACACCTAATAGCAAATAGTAATTATATAAAATGACAGCTAAATTTAATTAGTTTATTTATAAAGAGAGTGGGAGATATTATACCTAAAGGTGCCACATCACTTTTAGTAAAGTTGAGACTGTACAATTAGCTCAATTTTAGAAACAATTAAAACCAATTTCATCAACAAGATCATACCTCTGCAAAAAAATAGTCAAAGGCATATTCTCTTCAAGAAACTTATTGGACTGGAAATTTCGTTTTATTTGTTTCATTTCTTGTAAGTTATTCAATTATTATTGTTAAGGTTCAAAACCTATTAGGAGTAAACTGTTCATTTCGCTTGATTTTATTTAAAAGTTTATTTAATGGAACCGTCATTTTTGTCCTCTTTTTTACTTGGTTCTATTTTATTTTCATTTTTTCTTTTTAAAGATATATTCTCCTTTATTTCGTAGGAAACTCCTCGAACATTTATCAGTCTTTTTAAATTAATTTTCTGGTTACTGAAACTACCTTCATACCACTTTCAGACCGGATAGTTTTATAAAAAAATTCTCACCATATTTCCATTTTGTTTTGATGAATTTATTCTGGGTTCATTCTATTTTTCTATTTCCATTTATAGAGATAAAAGAACCGTTCGGACGTCAAATAAAATTACAATTGTTTTGTTTGATTACTATTGTTTATTATCAGAGGGGAAATAAAATTATATATCAAAGTAATATTTGATAAGTCTTTTGATGTTGGAAGTGTAAATGATGGAGAAGAAAAAACTCATCAAAAGGTCTCTTTCTATTTATCGGAGGGATGGTGAGACAAGTACATCGTGGGGGGTTTCTGGAAGTGAATGTGGAGGGGGTCTTCAGGGGTGGAGGAGCGGCACATTTTGTCGCCATATATAAGAAGAGGTGGCCGCCTGCGACCGGCCAGAACTTAACTGGAGAGTCCGAGCTTCATTACTGCTTGTCTGCTCCCTAGTGTTCGCTTCCTCGACCTCGTCACTGTCTCTAGCAAATCTTCTTACTTATCAACTTATTTTATTTCACAATGGTGAGTATTTAATTATTTTCTTAATCTGAAATTTAAAAAAAAAAAGTGAATATTTTGTTTAAAGCAATAGAAGTAAGATACAAAAAATGCAGTGATTTCCCTGTGCCTCTTTTTTTTTTGTTAGATTTATCTCTTTATGTATTTAATACAATGAATCCCATATGATACTATTAGCGTTGATTTTCCATCCGTTTTGATTTTGAACCAGTAAATCAGTGCCGCAACTAATTAATTGGCCGTTAGCTGTAACTAAACAACTACTCAGTAGTAGCCAATATATCAAGAGTTCATTGAATAATTGATGATGAATTTATTTGTTTTATTTAATCTTTTAAAGACAATTAATTCGGAACAAACCTGGAAAATGATTAATTTCACCCAACTCCAATGAATAAATTTTATCATGGTTTTTCTCTATTTATTGGTTCTTATTGCTCTTAATTGGAAGAGTGCAGTTATCCTGAAAATTTTGAGTTTTCACATAAAAAATGCACGTTTTGCAATTCCCTAATTTTTTTTTTTTACAAATTGGTATGTTTATCTGTATGGAAAGAAATATGTTTTTACCATCATTTAAAAATGGAACATTATAGAATGTTTTTATCCAATTTTTCACCTAATAATTGCATTTAGATAATGTCAACCAAATGGCAAAATGGTTTATTTTGAAAATGATTACAATTTTCTTTAACCTTCGGTATACTTGTTGCATACATTTAGATCTATAACTGTTATTTGGAAATTTTAAGGCCACTTTGAGGGAAAAATGTGGAGGAAGGCTTTTCTCTATCTACTATGCCATTTCAGTATAATTAACAGCCTCATTAGCTGTACAATACTAGCACGAATTAAATGTGGAAGTAAAATTTTAAGATTGAACCAAATCGGTCGATAGGAAAATATAATTCGACTTCATTTTTCAATTTTAAACACACAACGGACGTGATAATGTATTATTTTTTTATTTATTTTGGAACAAGAGAATTAGAAGCCAAGTATTTAACTGTTTTGTGGCTCTCTGTGAATCGTGATTTTTACCTAAGGTTCTTCTCAAAAAAGTTGAAAATCACATTCAAATTTGAAAGGAAAATAATTTAAATTCGTAGAACTATTTCTTCTAGATAATGACTTTAAGGGAGTTTTCTAAAAGTGAAAATGACAACTAGCCCTCGAAATTTACTTGATGACTTTTGCATCAAGTTTCTCTACCATTTGATAAATTATATCGCAAAAAAATGGGACCATAAGATTATTTTATAAATTGAACTTGAAAGTTTTTAAACAAAATATAAGGGAATGTCTTGGGCGAAATTTCACACAATTCTAAATATATTATTTTAAAAAAAAGTTTGACGTGAAACACTCACATGATTTTCGAGACTACCTTGATTCTTATAAGTTTGTTTGGATAACAACTCAGATATTGAAATCACTTCACGTAACTTTATAGTATGAGATAGGAGCAACAGGAACTGTAAGTGAAGCCCTCGGATTTCTCTGGAGCTCTTTAGAATAAATTTTGCTTGTAAAATGCTCGAAACAATGTATAATTTTTTTAAAGAGTCTTTTGTTGAGAAAACGACAAAAACAACCGGGTGTTGGACCTGGATTCCTAATTGATATTTAAATAGTATATCGAGTGGAGGACCCCGTCACTTCCGGTGGCAATTGAATGCAAACAATATGAAACACTTTTTCCACCCTTTAATAATGGAATTGAACTAACTTACTTTTTTTTAAATTTATATAGACATAATGATAGTTTTAGCTTTAAAATATCTGATTATTAAGATGTGACTTTTTTGAAAACCTCTTTCAGGAGATGTTTAACAGGGTAAATAGTTTGCACAAAAAATAAACCTCTAGTTTATAATAAAACTGACACAAAGGCATTATTTAAAGTCGCACAACAATAAAAGATGGACATCACAAGCTCGTGATGGAACGCAGAACAACAGAATTATACAACGAACAGCAAGTTTACTATGATCATTTATAATTTTTCTCTCAATTCAGAGCAATGTCGTGAGTCAAACTTTAAGCCTTTTATAAGTCGCCAGCCTTTTTTTTTGTCGTTGTCTTTTTTCCTTGTCCACTGACAAAGGCTAAGAGGTGTTTGTGGTATGTCCATGGTGTGCTGAAGTTTTCTATTGTTGTCTGTTCTGCTTTTTAGCTTTCTGTAATTTATTATATATATTCATAAACTTAATTAATACATAAGTACAATTAATAAAACTTTTTAGTAAGTTTTCATCAATAACTACTTGATAGTATAATCTTTAAAAGGAATCTTTCATTTTGTAAACAGCTGTGGAAAAAAAGTTTGTTGGTTAAAAGCAGGACTTGTATTAAAACTTTTGCCGTACATTATTTTAATAAGAGAATAATAGAATAGCATTAATTTTTTTACTATAACAAAGTTTGGATTGATAAGTTTTGGAGTTATGAATAACTTCTTTATGGTATTTATATATTTTGCCCTACCTCCTTGGCCATTGATAAGCGTTTGTTAATCCGCATGTGGATAACCCAATAGAATGAAGACAACTTAACATATTCATGTCGAAATTTGCGAGGTGTGGCTTTTGCTGTGATGAGAAGCGTTTCACTTCTTTCTGTAGACAGAGCGAAGAAATCAGGATCTCTAATTCATCTACAGGAAGTCATGCCTGGTTGGCTGCTGAAACAAGCTACTACTGCCTCAAGTCTTTTTAAGAACTAGGGCACAGGATTGTCCAGTAAGCGTTTCCAGACTTTTTCCTCTTCTAGTGTCCGTACTTTATATTTAAAGGTGTTTTCTAGCAGTCTTTTTTTTAAAGCAAAATTAGAGTAGTAAGACGTCCCAGTTGCAATTTTATGGCTTCTTATTTTTGACCAGCTGATCAGATCGCTCAGCGACGTAGAGATCTGAATGACATGGGCAATCCATTGTGCAACCTGATGGTTTACTTTAGTGATGGGGATACAGATGTATTTTCTCGTTTCTTCGAGCCTAGCATTGTCCAGGATTCTGCAAAACGAAGCGTTATCGATGTTGCAGAGAATGGAATTCAATTCATTGAAGATTAGAACGTTTTAACATTGTAGGTAGGTTTATTTTGAAGTTATTAACTAATGAGAGTTCAGATCTCTGGTCGATTAACCTTTCAATAATTCTCTAGCGCCAGTTTACTCTGTTTCGTTTAAGGCTAGCGTTTTCCGTTAGGTTTTTCGTTTACATATAGCCTAATAAAGCGACATAGGCAGGAGGAATAGGACTTAAGGGCACAATGATGCGCCAGAGATTAGAGGCAAGGTTTTTGCAAAGATAGCCTGAGAAAAAGTTTAATAAGCTTTTCAATGAGGCATTACGTTTCTATTTGTGAATAATGGTGTAAAATGAGCGAACCCAGCTACGGAATTTATTAATAAAACATAAACTTCACTATCTGTATTTATGTACTATTTAATATGAAATCGACCCTTTCATATAATTCCACATGATATAATTTCACAATGTGGAATGTATTTATTACAATACAAGGTGGCATTCTTTTTAAAATATTAGTTTTTATTTTAAACTTTTTTTTTCTTTCATTTTTTTTTACAAACCGGTATTACGTACGTTTTTGTAAAACTATATGATCTCACCATCATAGAAAAATTGTTGTTTAATTACAAGTTTCTTTATTGTCATTCTCATTACTTGATGGCAATGCATTCTATTTTAAAAGATATTTCCGAGGAAATATCAAGAAGCCAGAAAACAAAAAACGGAAATCTTTTGTTGGAATAGAATTGGATTTGAAATGCAATTTAGAGAAAACCGTGTAACTCCCTCATCCTAAAATCAGCTTTTCGGAAACAATATCCTAGTGAAATTCAGAAAAATCCATGATTTTGTGGAAGTGATTGAAGTTTAATTTGTAATTTCTTTCGACTTTTAAGAGAAAATCGTGAAAAACTGGAACAATAAATTGATTTAGCAAAACTCCTTCTTTGGGTTGTCCCATTTTGGTCGAAAACTTGCTCAAATCGATTCCGAATAATGGGAACGCATTGTATTCATTCAAAGCGCATCAAAATTTGAAATCATTGACACCCAGTGCCTCTATAAGTGCACTGCCGGTCTTTTTGACAAACAACACTTTCCATCATTGGACATTTAGGCTGTAGATGGGTCCTGAAAACAAAAATAGCTTAGGGCAACTGAAACAAGGACTTAATCGTGGGTATCCAACCCACTGGTTCACTTGTATTTCAGCTATTTTTCCATATTTCGTTCACCTACTCTTGTATCAGTGGCCAAAACCTTTTTGTTCTAGCGAACAACAAATTTATAAAGTAATATCTATTTTAAAATTTTGATGGCATTTCAGTAATCAATCCTAAAATGTTGATATAAAAAAAATACACGTTAACATAGCAGAAAAAATATTTGCTTGATCTGAAAAGGATTAAAATAGAAAAATAACCTAGGTTATCTATTCTTAACGCACGCTTTGGAATGCTGTAATTGACCACATCAATCGGTAATATACATTTGTGAGATAGCTCTCGAAGAGCATGCGCCCCACACGCTTCATTCTATATTTCTATAGCTCATCAAATATTCATGAAAAGCTATAAAATGTCATTTATCGATCATTATTGTAAAAGAGGGTTTTTCAAATTTCTTGAAATTGAAACATGTAATTAGCGCAACAAATGTTTCAGTGAACGCACGGTGTGTAACTGTACGGGGAATCACTAAAAATAGCAAAATGTTTAGTGTTGGTACTTGATGTAGGTATCATTATCCAAGATTTGGGCGTCATTAACACTCCTGACGCTAAGGTTTTTGGTGTTATTATCATTCCTGACGCTCTAAGTTTGTGGCCATCACCCGCCAACCGGGAATTATGTTTTTACCTGACAGTTATTTTAGTTCTACTAAGTTGGTATGAAGAATTTCATTGCTCAGCAAAATAAGTTAGAATTAAATTGTGATTATTGCAGCAAACGAAAGTTGGGTGAGAGAGATCGAACCAGACTTTTAATAAAACATTTCAATTTGAACATTTCCTAAGAAATAGTTTATTTCTTACTCATAGACTTTTTCTTTTCTTTTTTTCTAGCATTCCACGAATCCCTTGTGTGCCAGCGAAGGGTTCTTGTGAATTATAAGTTGCTATTATTAACTTTGCAGAATGCTTTCGACTCTTAGCCGAAGGGGAATACTGTAATTTAAAGCGATACATTTCCGGATGTATAGTACATGAGTAATGTTTTCCATTTTTGGATACAACTATGGGCTATGTATGACTCAAACTGTTGTGGTATTTGTTTTTTGATTGACACGTACAAAAGACTCCAGTTGTGGTTTCTTATTTAAATAATGACAGAAGAATGCCCGACTATCGACCACGTCTATGGACCATTTGTAATGTTTGGATGAAATACTCGCTCCATTTGTTCTTACTGCTCGTAACAAGTTGTTTTTAAACGTAGAATTTTTGATAAAGCTTAATTGGTGTCAATACTTTGGTTTTCTTAAAGTCGTTTTGTTTACTCAAGAGTTTTAACTCTTAGAAAATTTTAACAAAGTAACTTTAATATAAAATATGTTGATTAATTCTTTCTGTTCATTATAACCGACGCAATTCAAACTGAAAAACTTTTTAAACAATTTAAATTTAAACAATATGAAGTTGATAATCTTTAAAGGTAAAATACCTTGTTAGGTATCCAATTATCTCGTATTTTTTCGCACAGAATACCCCCCAAAAATTAAATAAATTCAAATAGAAATAAACCAAGTGAATACTCTGCAACTTAGTTTTTCTAAGCTTTAGGAATAAAACAGTAATCTTTTACTATTAAAAAAATAATGATGTATCATTAATTTTATTAAACTGCTGTTTTATTCTGAATTATTAAAAATGTACTTATATACATTAGTTGTTAATTTTTTGTTTATAAATTCAGTAAACGTTTCATATTGTTAATTTTTATTAGTTACAGAGAGAAATACTATAAAAAGGCCAATTGGTTGGCCTATAAGTTTTTTTTTATGTTAAAAAAATTATGCCCTTCGCGTGACGAACTTGAAGATTTACCTCTCCCCACTGGTGGTATCGACTGTTTAATCCAACTTACTTGTAAACAATTTCTGTCACCTACAGTTTGTTTCCGCTGTATATTTTCTAGTTCCTGTTTTGGGATTAAATCCGTTCTGTGTTTACTATCTGTAATTACAATTACATTAGGTGAATTCATGTACATATTTAGTTATTGACTAGGTAAAAGTTGATATAACTGTAGGAGCAGCTTGGTAATAGACTCAAAGACTGAGTTTAAAAAAAAACTTAAGCTTTAATTAGTTTTTTAAAAATCCTTTTCTGCAAAATGGTTGCCATTTTAAAATATCTGGTTAGGAATAAACGAAGCCTGACATTTAGAGCTACATCAAAGGCTACCGTTTTCTCAGCTAATGACTAATGTACAGTTTAGTGCACTTCTGCGCAATTACTGCGTGAGACCCTTGAAGACATAGAGGCAATCCTTTATAAATACTAAATTGAAAATCTTTATTTAATTTCGTTATTTTTCAATCGTTTGAAAACATATGATTGCTTTCTTTTACTTAGTTGCAAATGTAATTTCTTGCAACCAATATGTCTGTTTTCGCAGCTAGCCATGTTCACTAATTTGTCAGAATTGCAACAACTGCATTTAAAAATAAAACAGTCATGTGAATGTTCACATCAGACTATTCTTTCAAAGCGTGTGGCAATTAATAAATTTTTAAGTTTTATTTTTTTGATTTTGCCATTCTCTTACATTTCATTATTATTATGAAAATGTAACAAGATTAGTACTTCATTTCCCAGCTTAAAAGAATCAGACATTCAGCACTCCCTTGGAATGATTCTTTTAAGGTTAATCTGTGGAATAGTCGAATTATGTTCTATGAATTATTAATAAAATTAACATTTAAAATATATTATATAATTTAATTTAATTGAAGTAAATAACTTATTTTTTTTATAAGGCACCCTATAGGTGCAGAGCATGTAACCGGAGAATGTATCTGCACGCAACCTATCTGTCGTTGTGCAAACTTTACTGCCTCTGTCCGTTGCTTTAATAATGCACATGCATTCACCATATTGTTACTATCTTGTTTTCAATATATTGTAGGTCTTCCAACATATATTAGGTTACCGGAAGTAACTGCTTTTCCTATTTTATGAGTCAGTATTTAATCTATAAAGGAAGTTGATTTTTGTTTTTACATTAATAGCTTTTTTTTTTGTTCACTATCTTCAATTATTTCAATAATATATTAAGATTTCTGGAATGGATTAGTCGCATTTCACCGAAGTAAATCGATGGAAATGTCTCCTCTGATCATGATCTGTCCTTTTCCATCACGACAACGCACCAGCTCACACCTCAGCAGTTGTGGTTGCAAAATTAATGGAAATAGGGTTCCAACTCGTTTCACATCCCCCCTATTCTCCAGACTTGGCTCCCTCGGACTACTATTTGTTCCCCAATATGAAGAAATGGCTGGCGGGAAAAAGATTTTATTCAAACGAGGAGGTGATTGCAGAAACGAATGGCTATTTTTCAGACTTGGACAAATCCTATTATTCGGAAGGGATCAACAAACTAGAGCAGCGTTGGACGAAGTGTATAAGCCTAAAAGGAGACTATGTTGAAAAATAAAAAAGGTTTACCCCAAAAAATTAAGTAGTTTTTATTTTTGCACGGACTTTTCAAACGACCCTCGTATGTGTGACAGGCTACTAAGCAGGCGACAGCTAATTCTTCTTTTACATATCAACGTTCTATCGACTGCCAGCCATCCAATGTCTGAACGCCAAAGACTTGACATTAAAAAAGTTCCTCACGTCCTCAACGTTGTCGTTTATAAGATGTTCCGCTGTCTGGAAATTAACTTTGGACTTGCACTGCTGGATGAATTGCTTGCACAGCTTCTTTAGATTTTCTCCTTCTTTTATAGAATATTCTTTAAAAGGATAATAAACTGAGGAGGTTTCAAGAGTTTGTCAAAAAGTCTTTTCTTAACGGATAGAACTATTCTTATCTTTATATGTCCAAGCTATTCTTATCAATTTATGATTATATAAACCTGTAAAAAAAAGCGCTAAATGGACAAATTTTAGTTATTTGTCAATTGTGTCGTTTGTTTTATATAAACAATAAATTACTCAACGCAGGTGTCTAACTTCTTTGAGGCGAAGTAGCACAGTGTGTAACGAAATAAAACGAGACAAGATGAGAAGTTAGGCGAGAGTTGTCTATTCCATTGCTTTTACCTATCAGACCAGAACGTATCGAATCTGTTTCAAGGTTCAGTTATTCCAAGAACTAATGAAAGATTTTTACTGCATTTCTACTTAAATTTATAGTGTGAAGGTTTACATTGCGTTGGAAGGTAATCAGAAATGTTAGTCAATTTTCTATTGAATGCACTTGCTGAAAAAATCAATTATATTGAATATTTATGTAATAATCACTGTAGTTACGAACAAAAACAAAATTTGTCTTGTTCTTCTGAATTTTCTATTTCTAATTTGTGGGAGGAAATGGGTAAAATATTAGTTTTCACCGTAGAAAATGTTTTGAGGTAGGCTTCTAAAAAAAGAGTTATCAAAGGGTTTTCATGAATCGTTTATTTTGAAAAAAAAATTTCTGCATAAATTTTGCATTTTTACACCAGAAGCTAGATTAATATGTATTTTTTTGTGAATGAAAAGACATGCTTGACTACTTTATGATAGACTGCTTTACAAACCCTCCAGAACAGCTCATTCAGAAGTTGGCCTCCAAAAAAAATTAGGTATTACTCATTATCTGAATTTGATTAATGATGAGGTGTGGCTGAATGAAGGTGGAATATTCAACTTCTTTGGAAGGGAGGAAGAGAGAAGTCTTCCAAGATTGTGTGAACGATGGCCGGGTTCCATTACAAGATTGATACCTACTTCAGCAATTCCCTGAGGCGACCAAAGCTCTCAAAGCGATTGTTACTTTAAAAAGCGAGGGATGAAAAAGTTATTTGGAATGCTCCTTTTCATATATTATATTTCTTTTTCATTGCTTTTCCATGTTTTCTGCTTCACAAAACCATGCTCTCAATGGATATCATCACAAGAAACTTTACGTTTAAATAAACAATAAGAAATGATTGGTGAAACAGATAACAAATGATAAAGCCTTGGGATTCTGTTTATAACCATTAATAACTCCTTAACAAAAACTTACAGTTTAAAAAGTTAAGTATAAGGGTTGATTAAACGCCAAAAGGTACACAAATCAGCAAGTACCCAACATTTCATTCAAGCTTAGTTGATATAATTTAAGTAATTTTGCTGCATTAACTTTTCCTTCACATTTTTTAGAATTTATTAGATGTCACAGACCCTTATGCTGGCCAGTTCGTTCATAATATTATTTGTTTATAATTATGATAAAATGCATTTATATCTTCGTTTTTAAATAGGTACTTTATTTTAATTCTATTCCAAATTATTCTTCTGATTTATCTTTAATATGCCCTTTATTCTGAAGTTGTCACATCTTATACATGCATGTTAAAGTAGAAAAAGACAAAGTTAGAGTCGGCTACTGTTTAAATTTGAATCACGGAGGATTTAAAACAATATTTCAGACTTGAATTCGTCTTACCGAAATATTCGTGAGCACAAATAACACACAGTTAATAACAAGTAGATTATTCAACAACAATTATTCATTTCTCAATTGTAATTTAATTTTACTTACAGTAAAATACTGGAATAATTAGCTGTCCTAAAAGTATGCAATACTTATTTATTTTATATTACATAACATATATATAACATTGTGAGAAGAACAGCTACATTGAGAGTGTGATTGAAGAAAACTATATTATTTGCGATAAAGCCAGATAATTATTACCTATTATTATAAACGTTTGACTTCTACATAAAATAACAATTACTTTAATCGAAGAATAAACTTAAACAGACGATTTTTATTAAAAATAAAATAATCGAAATCATTGATGTATGTTGGTGTAAGCATTTTTTTAAAAAAGTTTTTAAATTTTGTAGCCTCGTATTTTTTTTTATTTTTTATAACGTTTTCTTTTTAACCTGTAATTAATAGTTTGATTATTATAGATTAATAGATATTACAGTCAATCTACAGTGCTACTTCAACAAATTTTTTGTAGATGAAAATGGCCAGCATAAGGGTCTGTGACATCTAATAAATTCAAAAAAATGTGAAGGAAAAGTTAATGCAGCAAAATTACTTAAATTATATCAACTAAGCTTGAATGAAATGTTGGGTACTTGCTGATTTGTGTACCTTTTGGCGTTTAATCAACCCTTATACTTAACTTTTTAAACTGTAAGTTTTTGTTAAGGAGATTTTTGTACCTTTTGGATAGATTTTCATTTTTGTCTATTTTGCTAAGTTACATATCTGCTTTACTGTTTTTTTTAAATTTGGAATAAGCAATTCTATCATTATAACCTGATAAGGTGTTAAGTAGGAACCGTAACTACCACTGGAGAGATCTTTTTAAAGAATGATTATAGTTGCGGTCTCCAAACCATCCCCAATAACAATTTTTTTGATAAAGCCTTTTTATATAAAATAGGAAGGTATTTGTACGTAAAAAGCAAATTTAAACTGCGATTTCAGACCTTCCTTTTAAGAGGAGTAAGAAAAATAAACGGGCGATTACAGTACTTCTTCCTAAAAGGCAAAGAGGCAAAGATTTTGAATCGAACGACAATTCATTAATGTATAAATAGTTTCACTCATTGATAATTTTAACGATTTCAGTACTTCCTCTTAGTAGGTGTAAGAGCATGATGGCACTTCACAGCCATGTAGAGGAGCTTTAATCACTTCTTCGTGCTAAATTTTATCAAAATCGGACAAAGCGTTATAGAAATATTGGTAATAATAGTTTTAGAAACGGCCTTACTTGGGTGGGGCAAACTCCCCTCCATATAAGGCGTAGCGACGAGACTTTTAAAGTGTAAATCTGTACAAAATTTCGATTCGAATGACACTTCATTCATGAAAATCAGTTCACTTGTCGATAATTTGAAACGATTGCTATACTTCCCCTTAACTAGTGTAAGAGCAGATCGCCGCTTTAATATTACGTAGGGGAGCCCTAACTCTATCATCCTACCAAATTTTATCAAAATCGGGCTAAGATTTACAGAGTAATTAGTAATAATAATTTTTAAGGGGGCCTTACATAAAGGGGGCTAACTCCTCTCTAATTCGGTGTACAGCGTCGAGACCCCCAAAAGGCACATCTACATAAAATTCCGAATCGAATGTCACCTCATTCATGAAAATCGGTTCTCGCGTTTAGGCGCTACGTAGTTTACAAAAAAGGTAACAACAACAACAAGAAGAAGAAGAAGAAGAACAACAACAATTTCTGAAAATGCCGTTTTTGCTCATTTTCGGCAACTTTTTTCTCGAAATCTATTAGGTCTGGGGGGTTGCAAAAAAATTACAGTTATAAAGGAGGGTTTGCCCTATATTTTAAAGAAAATTTGGGAATTTTATCTTTTATAGGAAAAGAGAAAAAAATTGTCAAAGTTGGGAATTTTTTAACGTTACGCTTTTTCGTGCACTTTTTGACGATCAATCCTTATACAACTGTCCTACCGGACAGTTTTAATACAACTGTCCTACCGGACAGTTTTAATAAACATAGTAAAATATACGAGAATGAAGTTCCGGATTGTTTTCAAAGTGAACTTGATGGCTGGATATATTTTCATGGAACTTTTAGCAGTTATACTTTGTTTTTCCAGATATCCCAGTCTGTTGGTTGAGTGGGCGGGTTATAAATATATATGACTATGATAAAGTAGTTGCTTTCACAAAATGAGAAAAACAACTAGCTTCTCTCTTTCAATTGTACTTTTTCTAATTTTTTTGTTTTTTTATCGGAACTTCCCTTGATATATTTATTAGTTATGAATGGATTTCCGTTCTAAAATTATGTAAACAATTGTTTCTTTGTTGCTTTTCATAGTTTTTAATTAATCAGAACAGGTTGTCTTTGGATTCAAATTTCTTACAAGTGTTCATCTCATATTTTAAAGAAAACCAAATGTGATTAATAAATAGCCCCTTTGTTTTCTGCCATATTACGTAATGCTTATATAATTTCTGTATGATATTTGATACATTTTTTGTTTTTAATCTGAAATTAATATAGTTTTATATATTATAACTGAAAACTGATATGGATCTAACTCTTGGGAGGGTCGAGGTTACTCCCTAATTCGATTTTCATTGATCCGCTATAAAGTCCTAGACTGGCGCCCCGGGAATTTTTGCTACTGTAATAAAAATGTAAAAATGATAAATTAATAATAATGTAAAGCTAAATTTCTAAATAACTGTTACAAGTGTAAATAAGGCCATATCAATCCAATTTCTGTTTTATTGGTAAATGTATTTCTAGTCTTGATGAATATTGAATTAGTCTTTACGATATCTAGATCACTCAGGTTAACAATGAATAATTTCTTTCATGAAAACTGTTGAATATTGATCTTTGGATGATTAATTATATATTCGGTTCACGGTCGATCTAAAGTTGATTATAATTCTTCGAGAATTTTAAGTTCACCCATAATCCACAGGTTCTTAAAACTTGGAGAGTCCATCACCGATTTCCAGAATTCCTTTCTGGTTTTACATTCTAAAAAAGGTGGGATTTGTAAACATGTAGATATTAATAGATTCAATATTATTATTATTTTTTTATATAACTTGAAAATGCCATGCTTTTCCTCGAAGTAGAATCACTAACTGTTTTCGAACTTAAAATTTTGACTGGGAAATTTTCTATTTTAGACCGGCATTCAATTATACATCTACTGGACAAATGTCAACATTAAAACTTGTGCTTCTTTCACCGTCCACTGCGTCTAACCTAACAGATAGCCTACTAGAAAAAAAACTAGTCTCTAATTAAGACAAGAGAAGAGAAAATCGTGTGAATAATTATTTTATTTTATCACGTAAATCCAGTAAAGCATAAGAATGATTACTGTGCTCTCTGATAGTTGGCGTGCATTGTCTACATTGATCTTGCTGTGCATTGTGGTGAAGGAGTTGCATGTTGGATGTATTCTCCTCTCTTTTGAAGATAACATTGCATTATTCATCCCCATTCTCTAGCTGAAATATAATAACTAGATAACACTTTCATACACACGTAGTGAACGTATTACATATTGTCAAATAGGTTTTTATTTCCATTTTTTTATTGAACATGAATAAAATCTATCAGAAGAGATAAACTGATAAAATATATCAGTTACAATCATTGTAAACTGATCGATTAAAAGAAAAAAAAAACACCTGATCTAATTTTATCAGGACTTGTGTTTCTGAAATACAAAAAAAGGAAGTCGGAATTAATGTGTCTACACATCAAACAGATTGGCTTTTGGTGCGTTTCACTCGAGCTCCCTGTTTGTTATTTTTCCTCTCTTTCTCCTTTCTCCTCTGTTCAAAGTTCAAAGTCATTTATAATTAAACCAAACAGAGTTTAATTAAAAATGTGCACACATTACCTAAATCACAGTTAAGACCGATCTTACGAATCACATTCCAGTAGCCTGAATTTGGCTTCAGTCTCAAGCTCTTTAGAGCTAGAATACTATTAGGTAATGTATTTACTTTGAACGACTAAAATCATTGTAAGCCGACGGTTCTGGTTGTAAATTATGGCAAGTTCCTTCAAGAATTGCTCGCCCTAGGCGCCTTAGTAAGCTCACTCGGTGTTGGCAGTGTACCTAAAAGACTGAGGGTGTCAAAGATTTTGATTTGCCTTTAGCACTAAAATAAAAAATGAAGTAAATTATTAAACATTTCATTTAAAGGAATGTTTGTCTAATGGAAAAATTTAGAGAATTAAATATTTTTGTTTACAATATATTAAGACTGATGGCTACTTATAAAAGTTATTGGCGCCTCTTCACTTAATTTAGTCTGGACAATGGACATGTACCCTTTTTGTATTAATATTTGTTTTGTTCTACGGAGGAAGTAGATTTTTGTTTTTTATATCCACACCGCAAACCCCAACGCTGTCATTAGTTGATTTTTGTTGCCTAGTTTGCCGCAATCAACAGTTGCTTCTCAATAATTTTAGGTACTGCATGGAACTATTTGACTCTGAATTCTTGCACCATCGAGGTTTTTATTATTCAACCTAGTCATTGATGTTTACTTTGAATGGGAAGAACACTTAACAAACATTAATTATTTAGGGTATCAATTTAACTAAATTGTCGTAACCAATAAAAAGTGAAATCTAAATCCTTAGAACCATTAATTATAACAAGTATTGTTACTTGTAAAATATTGTGGGATTTAAAAAGTCAATATTTATAGACAATCATATTTATTAGGATTTTATTGGATAAGTAGCGTCAGTTGACCCTTTTAACTACAAAATTTAATTCATTAAACCATTTTTAATCTTTCAATTCCGATCTTTAAACATAAAAGAGAATAATAAACCGTTAATAAACTGATAATTGATGAATTTGTAAAAAATATCAATGTAAAAATTTGCCTTTCAAAATAGAACTTTTGCTTGTTAAAGTTTGCTGCCACAAACTAATTATTAGTATTATTGTCTTTTTTTAATGTGTCACTGACCAGTAAGAATTCTCAACTAATCTACTACATTCATGAACAACACGTTTTATGTTGTCATAATGATGCTAAATTTATCACATCCTTAAAAAAAGAAAAAAAGTTTAGGTTAAGTAAATTTTTGTCATGAAGATGGTTTGTGAAAGTTCTACTTGATAAACTAATATTAAACAGTTTAAATTGAATTATTTCTATTTCCTGCGAGTTAATTTATTTTCCGCTTTGCTTCTTTGGAATTTTTAAATTCACATCCTGTCGATTCAGTAATCATAATACACTAATCCATTTTTATTGTTTAAAAGACTAAATACGGAATAAAGTTATTCATCCGCTTTTATCTATTTATTTATTTATTTTTTTAATGATTTAAGGCGCGTCAATATCTTAGGTTATTGGCGCCCGAAGCTTCTTTCAGTGCACTGCCGGCCTCCGGACAGTGTTCTCTCGTTACAGACAACACTCTCCATCACCGGACAGTGAGCTGTAAGAAGCTCCTAGGAAGAGAAAATCTAAGGGTCAGCAGCTGAACTCGAACCCGGGACTGTGTGGGAGTCCAGTATGCTAACATCCGCTTTTAATCACACCTTCTTTACGTTTTCTTCGTGTCTTTTTATTTTTTTTTAATGCTTATAGTTAACCAACACAGTATCCTCTACAAAACATTTGTGCCATTAACGTTTCCATTGAACTTTCATTTAAAACATAAGTTTTCAACTCAAATATTTACAGATTTGCTTTCACCTTTCAGTTCTTCAGATGCAGGAAATTATTATTATTATTATTTCTTATGGAATTAGAAGTCAAATATGTCACTTGTTTAATGAATAACACCCATAAAATATAAAATTGACATTTTGTTTAATTGTGAAGCAACATGAAAGTTAGTAACAGATATGCTAGTTTTTATAGTCTGATAAATTTAATGGGCGTTTTTAGCTTTATTTGTTTTATGAACCTGTTATTAGGGACTTTTAAATTAATTAATTAATTTTTACAGTAACTTTCTTGTGTTCCGTTTTAATTTCTCTCCAACATGCTTACATTTCTGCATAATGTAATGCCTTTTCTTAAGAGGAGTAAAAGAAGTACAAATGGCAAGTACCTTAAACTTATAACCAGCTTTGATTTGCCCTCAACTGAAGATCCCTTTACTTTACTGAATATGTAAAATATATTCGAAATCGACAAGCATTTAACTGTTTGAGTTTCGAGTAATGCCATAAGAGTCCACTCTTGTAATATTTATTTATCAAACCAATTTGATTATATGCTAGTTGCCTCTCTTTAACGAATATTGGGCTGATGAGGGCTTATTGTTGCTCAGCAGTAGCCTTTGGATGAATCCCTACGAGGGACGGCCCTACACTTATTCACCTTCTCACTCTCTTTCTTTCTCTATCTCGCACCCACACAGACACATTTATACACACACACACACACACACACACACACACACACACACACACACACACATAATAGTTGTTAATTTACATGACAATAACCTCAGTCAGCTGGTTATACTCTTTGCTTTAGCAATCATATGTAAACTTCTTCTCTAAAATACATTCCACCTATTAACAAATATTCTCTAGACTTGGAAGTGTCCGGAAGTAGTTATTCTATCAGAAATGAATAACTATGAGTTTAGACGAACATTTAAGAGTTACAGTCGGGTGAGTACAATCTTTTTAACTTTCTCTACGTTTCTGGATAGTATCTACATCTTCAAGTGTGTATCTCCCTTCAGTGCTTCCTGCACTGAACACAATAACACTGGCGCCCCCTCACTTCTTTTCACTTCATCTCAACCAATCCGAATAGTGTTAATGAAAAGAAAAATACCCTTCTAGAATAGTAGTTTATTTGTGTTTATTTCTATCTGTTTACCTCGGAAAATTCTCGATGATAATTTTCTCAAAATTTAGTATTTCCACAAAACCTTTTACCATCATCAAGTTCTCAAAAAAGGTAGCACTCTTACAAAATAAAATTATAGGCTGTGAATTAACAAAGACGTGTAAAATATTTTTGTAAAAGTTGAGTTTAAAAGCAATGGCAGTGTAATTGTAACTACAAAAATGATTGCAAGGTGACAAGAGACTATTGGAGAAAATTGACATGTTTTAGAGAGTGAGATGCTAGGCAATTGGGCGAATCTATGGAAATGAACAAGCCGACAAGTTGGTTCTAGAGGGAGCCATAAAATCACTGATTTTAATTCAAATTTCCAAGACAATATTAGAAATTGCATGCTTACCTTTTGAATTTCCACTTACTCTTTTACTGCAGGAAAAAAGTTGCACCAAACTTTACCACTTTTTGAAAAAGTGCATTCATCTATTTCATTAAATGCATATTAAATTTGTGAAAGTAGATTATAGCAAAAAGATACTCATAATAAAAAGAACATTTCATCTTTTTTACCGTTATAAAAGATTACACTGCAAGTTGCATTGCAGAGATTTTATACTTTCTTTTTTTTTAGTGATTATTAACAATTACTAGAAAGGTTGCTCTGATTTCTGTAACTGACATTTCACTGAGAGAGGATGTGGAATATCTCACTCAGATAATGACCCTTCTTTACGGTTCTTGCGCTTGAAATTGAAAATTAGAAAAAAAAAATGAAATTGAGATATTATTGAAGAGAGAATGGTTTCCGTTATTACAGTAATTATTGTGATTCTACTGCGATTGATAACTACACTCACGATGTAGTTACTATTGAATTTCTTTTAATATCTTTACCGTTTTCAATGTACTTAACTCTCAAATAATATAAATGCAAGGGAACTGTTACATTTTAATTGAATCGAAGAGTTCAGAACTTTAGTTTTAAAAGGATTGTAAGTTACATTGAAAAATAAATTCTATTGGAAGCGCCTTTTAAAAAACGATGTCCTGGAGAGATCAGTTACTCAGTTGTGGCCAGTTGATCAAAGTATCTTGTTGCAGTTTCTCTTATATCTAAGAATAGGAAGTGTTGCGTTTCACACGAATCGTTGTTTGTTGATTGTTGAGGGGCGGTTAAAAAGTCCATTCCACTATGATCTAATAGATCTATTTTGTAAACAATGTTTGTTGTCAGAATGTAGGTGCCTTAAAGTGTACAATATTAAAGTATGGGCGTTTGTTTGGTGTAAAAAGAGATTGCAGATGTTCTAAGCTCGGAAATTCTAGCGAAAAGTTCCCTCATTCTAGTATTAATTTAAAAATACTAAATTGTAAATCAAATTCACCGTTAGAGAAACATGAAACTTTTGAATCGGTTTGATCAAAATTTTATTTACCTTAATTTGCCTTAAAGAGTTGTTCATCTATGCACTTATATAATTATGTTATAATTTCTTTATTAATTTTCCTGAAATATTGTTTTAATTGATTTTTCACTAGTTAAAAGTTTAATAAACTGAATATTTGGTAAAAATGATGTCTTTTACAAATGGTTGGAACCATTGAAACTACAAAGAATGCCGGCTGTTTGTTCCACTTCAGACGGTAAATTGCTCGTTTTAGTAATCAATTCTAAACTAATGTCAAAATTAAGTTATTTATAAAAGTTTTTTTTGTATTTACGAAGATAAATTGGACAAGTGCATAATGGCTGCACAGAGATGGGAATCGTTACCGTTACATGCTAATCTGAGTTCACATTGCTGATCTTTAGATACCCGTTATTCAGTAAAATCCATTCTAAGTGATGCTGTAAATTATTCCTAAACAGTAACCATTAAATTAGCTACAATTATTGCTAAGTTTATTTATTCCTACATTATAATTTAGTTGGAAAATAATTTATTCCTTTAAAATGGTATTTTGATCTGATTTAGAGACGTGCATTTTGTTCAACTTGTATAACTTGATAGAATTTTTATGAACTTTTGAAATTTAAAGAGATCTTTAAATAGTAAATTCCCAACTCTTATCGCATGAAATGTCTAATCATCTCTGATCATTTTTCTCCATTATTCTCTATCCTTCACTTCTTATCGCTCTTTCCTGATGCTCTCAACACTTTGTCCCTACACAGTATCTTTTGACCTCTACTTTTCTTTTTTGTGGAAGTCAACCGTTCCTTCGAATAATCTTTCTCTTTGTTCATTCTTTTTGAGTATTCAAACATCACATTTGTTTGGATGTTTTGTTTTTTTCATTTATTTCCTTGTTACTTACTCTAACAGTTTTGGAAAACCTTGTGGATCCACTTCAAAATAACAATTTTGTAGAAAGGAGTTATGCTTTCCAGTGTTTTGTCAAGTGTCAACGTTCTTCTTGGATGTTCTTTGAGCAAAGTACAGGGTTATAGCGATGGGTCTCTTCTAGCATAGATGATACGTTTATCTGTTTTCCTTTTGTTTTTTGATCGACCCACACTAAGGGCCCATTTTCTCTATATGGATCCGAAAAGGCGTCTTGAGTTCAAAGCCATATCTCCTAGCTATTTCTTTTCTAATGTTTTCTAAGTTATGTTTTAAAATTGATTTATGCAGATATTTAATGTGATTACTGTATCGTTTAATTTATCCCTTTTTTCGATTATTTTGTATTGAGTTTTTCGTATAATAAACCTAACGAAGAATTTTAACGATAATTGGAAGAAATATTATGCTATTTCTGCTCGAGCGGAAGTGGCCTTCATCTTAAGCAGGGTTTAGCAGAGAGGATCCTTGTTAAATAAGTATTTCAAATGAACACTTGCAAAACAAGTTGTATGACGTTCGTATCGTTTCTTTCTATTTATAGATGCACACTTGAGCCTATATAAAAATAAATAAATAAATAACATAAAAGCAATAAGCGGCTGGCGAATCATTGTACAAGCAGTTAACATTCAAAGAACACTCTCCTACTTCAAGTATCAGATCTTTTAATGCAAACTACATCCGTTTGCTCATTTACACTAGAAATAGAAGTGAAAAAATAGGTATTGGACGTTAGTTAAAGTTTTGTTAAATATTAAAAATTAATTTTGTAAGCAATTATTTGAAAAAAACAGTTCATTTAATATTAACAATGAATTAAAGAAATTCTAAAAAACAAAATTTGATGTTAAACAATCTTTTAACTGGCACAATTAAATAACAGTGAATTCATTCATTGATTTATTGTGTGTAGTTTCACAAATTTAAAGGCTAAGTAAACCAATTAAATTAATGCAAATAGTTTGAAATAAAAGATCTTTAATTTAAAAAAAATTAAAGTCAAGTGCATGGAATGTTATGATATAATAATTCTAACGGCCAAGGCTATAAAATGAATATATTATTCAATCCAATGGCCTTTATTTCTAGGCAAGTAATAATAAATTACTACCATTTCAGATTTTGTTTTAATTAAATAAAAAAATGGCCACATTCTTATTGAAATGGTTATAAATTCCATTTTATTAAATGCATTATTTAAGATTTACCAAATGCCGTTTTTTTTTATTTAATATATTTTATTTTATGTTTGATTATTAATAATAAATATGAGAACTAAGAATAGAAGTGCATTAGATAAGTGATGACAGAGACTAACAGTCTTCATCATAGTTTTTTTTGTTGACCTATATAGATCAACCTTCATTATTTATCTAGTCAAATCAATAAATTAACTATCGATTGACCCAATATTTTGACAGTTTATATTTAAATTTTTTACGTAAAATTTTATTTCACCTAATTTGCATTTTTATTTTTTCTTACTGTACAATGATAGATTCAAATTACCACCTGAAATATCTGTTTTTGTGGTACTTTAAGCCCAAAAAATTGGTGTGTATCTAACTCTCTGTAGAGTGACTAGTCAGCATGATTAAATAATGTAAAATTGCAGAACGTTCATATTTATCTGTTTTGGTACCACCATCGGACATGACAATCAATTTGAGGACAAAATCAACTAATCAATCATTTTACAACCTTTTTTTTTCTTTTTATTGCAGAAGTAGGTTAAATAATGGACTACCTATAAACTGTTTATCTATAAATAATTATAATGGGGAAGAAGGGAAGGGATTAGCTATGAGGTTAGCATACTGGACTCCCACGCGGAGGTCCCGGGTTCGAATCCAGCAGCTGACCCTTAGATTTTCTCTTCCTAGGAGCTTCTTACAGCTCACTGTCCGGTGATGGACAGTGTTGTCTGTAACGAGAGAACACTGTCCGGAGGCCGGCAGTGCACTGGAAAAAGCTCCGGGCGCTAATGACCTCAGCTGTTGATGCGCCAAAAAAAAAAAAAAAAAAAAAAAGGGGAAGAAGTGGATTGTAAAACATTGTAGTAGCTGCTTGAAAATTTTACCTAGTTCTATAGAGATAGACTTCCATGATTTTAATAATTACTGCCAGGAAACATTGAATTGGTTTCCACAAATAATGCTGTAAAGTATTATTTGTACAGTAAGCTTTTACTGTTTTCAGTGCAGTATTTTTACAATCAAACCATACGCAACTAACGAACAATTTTAATGGTATTGTCACAATCACAAAATATTCACTATTAGTAATAAAATTGACACTATTTTCTAATTTGTTAACCGGTAATCCAATTATATTTTTAGCTTATTATATTTCCTTTATTATTCAAAACATATCTTCGCGCACGTTATTTACATTATTATAAATTTCAGAGAAATTAAGTCTTTTAAAAAGACTGAATCATATCGTTGGTCTGTTGATTCAAAATTCACAACTCTCCGCGTAGGCGCGACATCATTCACGAATATTAATGTCCATGATTTGTATACAGTAGATGTGCCTCAGCTGTAATGCACAGAATGAGATGTTGATTTTAATAAACGATTTAACTGCAATTTCTTTCAGCTTGATATGGTAGTTGGAGTTGATCTTGAGTAATAAGTTAATTGGTAAAATAAGTAGTTTTAGTTTGGTAATAATAATTTTAGATTTTTTTAAAGGGAGCTTCTCAATACTGTGGTTTTCTCCAATCAAATATTTCTTTTAATTTCAATTTCCAGCTTGATCTATCCCGGATATCTCCTCTTAGTCTGTAACCATGTAGGCTTTCTTGGATGCCATCCATCCACTTTTCCTTGGATCTGCCCTTTCTTCTTCTTCCTTCGACTTTTCAGTCTAGGATCTCTTTAGCCATTCTTGCATTTTCCATTCATTTTATATGGCCACACAATCTAACTTTCTTTTCCTCTACCTTCTGCAGCATTTTTTTTACACATTTTTTAGTAACTTCTTTTTAATATTAATAAATTTGAAGTGTGCCCATGGATAATAGTCGAGTCTTAGCTTACCTTGTTTTTAACTTCACTGTTAACAGTTTTGCGAATAACCTTAAGCTTAAACTTCTTTTGCAGAAGTGAAGTTTATTATTATCTTTTACTGTGCATAATATACCATGCATGAAGCGACAAGTGTTTGGATTAATTTTTTTATTTCCACTGTTCGAGTTGATTTTAGAGTCTCTCCTTTGTTAGGTGCATTAAACTGTGGTGCCCATTAACTTTCATTTATGAAATTATATTATCAAGACACATCTGGGGTTTCTCCTTAGCTTTGCACATCCGGGAAACCTTATTTATACAGTTTTAGTAAGAAGGGAATGTATAGGTCGACAGTTTCAGACCAATGTGCTTTCAGTTTTTAGAGTTCCTATTTAGATGTTAAATAATTATTTTTTTCCACCGCTCAGCAGTTGAGTTAATCCTCAAATATAGATTTCCTAAGAAATAGCGAATATTTCCTCTGTATTCCATTGGGGATGTTTACTTGTAAATAAACCCCGAAAGGTAGAAAAATAGTCTTAATAGTGGTAAAGTTACTTGAAGATCCGAGCTCTCTTTTCTAGCCAAATAAGTGGTTGGACAAAATCAGCCAATCTAAAATGCCAATAAACTGAGTCAATTTTTATGTTTTAATACTGCCGCCTCCTAGATCTCTATAATTTTTATCTGATTTATTTTCCCAGCAAAATATTTCTTAAGGCAGTTCTGGAGAAACGATGAATTAAGTTTCCTTCTTAAGTGTTATTATAATATAATAAACGGCTTCATTATTTTAGTAATATTATAGAAATAAAATATAATAGAAAAATTTAAATTTGAATAAAATCGGTTGAGCAAAAGTGCCAAGTTACTGAATAAATTTTGATTTGGTTTTTTGTATTTTTATTTTTTGGCTCAAAATAGTTTCATACTTCAAAAAATATATTTTTGGTTTTACATTTTATAGAATTAAATGAACTACTTAAATGATTTAGATACTGCTAACAATTTTCTAATCAATGTATATCATGCAAGAAATTTTGGGAAGCTGTGCAGTAACTAAAAAAATGGTTATTAAGAACAGAAGCGCGTTCACTAAAATCCTAAAGAAGGTGTTGAATTCAGTGACAGAACGTTACAGACATTTCTGTAATCTCCTTACATTGCTAGAACGTAATGACGTCATTGTTTTGAAGCAGGATGACAAAACAGGGTAATCAAAAATGAATCAACATTACAAACCAACAACAAAAAGATAAGTTCTTTTCAAGGATCTAGTTCTTTTTTTTTAATTTACCTAACAAAACAACTTTAAATAAACACTTTACAACGTACATTCTTCACTTTACTTCGAAGAAAATACGAACAACACTAGAGGAGCACTTAGTTCATAACAGAAATGAGTCTCCGTTTTCGTCACACTTCGTCATCTGGAAAATACTATTCCTTTAAAGCCGTGTAATTATTGTGGAAGTTAAATGTGTGCAACAGTTCACCCTTTGTAACGGAATACCGTTTTCTTTTGGTAAAATGTAAAATACAACTTATTATATCATTGATGTATTTGTTCTGATTTGTGGCTGTAAATTGGTGAAGTTATTTTCATCTATCCATAAATTTTCATCAAGAAATTCAATTGTGCAATTAAATTGAATGAATGAAAAATACGTATAATGAAAAATATTTCTGGTTTAATCACGTCAGTAAACATTTGAGTGTAAAATTATTCAACAGATAGAAATGCAAAACCAGTTTTGTTCGTACGACATCATATGTAAAGAATTTTCGTCTAAATTATCAGGAAATTTACTAGCCAAAGCTGCAAATCCAATTCGCCCTACTTTAAAAATGATCTACTTTAGTGCGCCATTACTAGTCCACAGATTGAATCTCTTGTACAGATTCAATTGTTCCAAGAGGCGGGAATCTCATGTTAGAAAAACCAGACGGATTAAGCGGTTAGTTGGGCCTAAAATCTTGACTGAAAAAATTGACAGTAAACAGTGTGAAATTAAGTGAGTAGAGAGCTAGACTTTGCCTTAGGTTTGCTTAGCCAAGATAATTCTCCACAGACGGCTCCATGTTCAAGAGGGTGAGTGAATAGGCGATGTACGTTTTGTTAGACAGAACCCCCAGGGAGACTGGATGCTAGAAGAAATAGACAACCTAGTTGCCTGTGGTGATTTTGTTTACCTTAATTTCACTATAATCTTTTTAACGATCATGATACCATTCAAATTTTAATGAAAAATTTTTCGTTATCAAGTATTTTTCGTTATCGAGTATAGGATTGGGCACATATTGAGTCGTGACTATATCAACAATGTTTTCTCAGAAGTTGGAAATGTAAAATAGAACAAAATTTCCAATCATTACAAACATGGACAATTTACATTTTCTTCTGCTGGGCTTCATGCAAAGCATGACAATTATCAGGCAAATCAAAAATAAATAAAAAGTAAATAATTACTTTAATCCTGATTAGAAAGCATTGGTTATAATTATTTTTCTAAATCTACGTATTAACATTTAGATGAATAATTGTACGGATACCGTGATTTAAATTTAACTATTGTATGAAATTGATCATAAAAAAAAATCTTGATTACGTGTGAATTTCCTAGTACATTTTAGCAACTAGGTTTCCTCCTTTAGTTTGTAATTGTTACAACGTATCCTTTGTAATATTATCATTACTTCAACATCTGTAAGTTATAATGAAATTATTCTTAAGAAAACTACCGTACAGAACCTTTGTTCTAAGTTAGAAATAATTTTCCAATCTAATTCACCAGAAAAAAACATTATTATTGTTTCAGGTGAAGGACGTTCTTTTTGTTTTTGTTTTTTTAAAACTTTTATTTATATTCAATGTTTGGGCCCAACAGCAGGAGCTTTTTTGAGACTTGAAGAGCTGCTTTTTAATAATGATTAATATTTAATTATTTGTAAACAATCTATTTTTCTGGAGTAAAGAACATAATCTTTAGGATGAAGAACTGCAAAGATTCACATAGCCATCTTTGATGCTGTTTGCGAATCTGATTACGTTTATTTAAGATTATGTATTGTTCAAAATGAATTGAATTTTTTTTTGGAAAAATCTTGCTCAGCTTGGAGTCTATTTGGAAGCTAGTTAGTAGCCGCTGTGAGTACACTGAAATGATTATGGAGCTTGATAGTTTAAATAGATGAGCCGGTAGGTACAATAGTTTTATTCCCAGAAATAGACGCTTTAAAGCTAAGGTATGGGACCTCCTCTTACTTGATGGGGACACTGGCATCTTTCCATTGTCTGGCTTTTAAAGTTTTTCCTGTCTACACGGTACACGGTTCAATTGGTGTACAATAGATTGCGCTGCTCCTTTATCTCCAACACTTCACGCTGTTTCTCTTGGTAAACGCACACTGCGCTAGTGTTTCTTCTCACATAACACTGAACTTTTCTCAGCCTTCTGTCACGTTGTTCGCTCCTCTAGCATTAACTGCATTTTTATACACGTTGTGCCCCATCTTTCATGCTTTGCCATACCTAGCTTCTTTTCATGAACGTTCTATTCTTAGAATGTTTTTTTATAAGTATACTCAATAGATGATAAAGTGAGAGCAGAGGCTCATGTTAACTATTTCAATATACTTCTAATATTAAAGAGAGTTTCAATACGTTTAACTTAAATTACTTCTTTTTGTATACCTTCCTTGTATTGCGAAGGAAGTATGATAATAGTCCTACTTAGGCATATCTTAAGTCTCAATTGAAAGAACTATACGAACTCGTATGTCTATAGTTATTATTATATTTATAGATTATGAAATTCTATCGTCCATTGACCTGTCTGGTGAGCTCCAATCTGGAGCTGGAGCCAGACCTACTCACTCTCTTGGAGTCAGTCTTGGCCGTAGAGTTGATGGTCATCCTCCATTATGCCTCATTCTTGGAAAGAAGCTAGTGATTTGCAAGATTTTTGAGCTGACTGTACCATTAATCAGATACATTATGAATAATGGTGGAAACTATGCCAAGTAAAATACAAAATTTATGAGCAGTAACGCTGATTGTAATCCGACGCTCTTCCAAAATTATGAGCTCAACTTATTGGCTTATTTCTTCTCGAGTTGCTTCGACAGATAGTCGAAAACGAGGGTTATCTTTAGTTGATGTCCAATTAAACTGTTTGGCTCAAGCTTTACTGGGTTTTTGGCATGGGCATCATCACTGAAAACATCTGTTCACCAAATTCTTTAGACTCCTTTTTCTCTCCTAATTAATCAGGGAACGATACTCCCTATCTCTTTTCACATAATCTACCCAAGAAAAGTTGGACCAAAAACTTTCTTACATCACGATTAAAAGTATTAACATTTTTGGCGGAAGTAGGATGCGAGAATCAATCTATTTAAACAGGAAGATAAGTGCCTGAACGGCACACGCGAGCCTGGCAAGGAGGATGCCATAGTCTCTTTGTATGCCCACACTTGCAGTTCCTCTTCACATCCAATGTTTTCATTATCCTGCACTGATACTGCAAGAACTGAATCTCTAAACATATCCTAACTTTCCCTGACAAGCTTAGCTACCTTACTACTGGGGAAGATAACTTACTGAACAACCCTCTTACATCTTTTGTTTGAACATAAATTCTAGGGGATTAGTTTTACAATATTGTTCTCAAATCCATTTGTATGATTCAATGTTAACATTGTAACCAATGGGACATTTATACCGGAACTGGGATTTCAAAGTTCTTAAATAGCCCTGAAGTAGGAACCCTATTTTTTGGAATCTATTTCTTGTAGTCTTTAATAATTTATTAAATCCAGTCACTTTAAATATTTATGACCCATAATTTAAATACCACTGTATGTGTTTATTTCTTGTAGAAATCAGACAACATTATCTATCGCTGTTACAAAATTTATCTAACATCCTTTCCCCTAAATGAATTATCTCAACAACTTCCGCTTCGAATATGAATGTCTAGACTGAAATGTTGTTTTTTTTTTTGTAATTCATCACAATAAATAGGTTACATATCACTTGTAGTAAAAAGAATCTCAATTGTGTTTAGAATTACAATTATGAATTTGTACAAATCTTAAAATTGTATATAAAAAACATTTATCTCGATTAATTCGTTTAGATAGCTTTTCTATAAATAATTTACTTTAATAGGGTTAAATAATAAACAGTTTTTAGTAGAGGAAAATCAGTGTCTTCTATTTAAATTCTGTTAAATGTAAAAGAAAAACTGTTTTCTCTAAGAACTGTGAGGAAGAACTGTTTTATTTTAAGTAATGGAGCAACTGACCTCTTAACATCGTGAGCTTACCTTACTGAATTTACATTCTAGAAAATGAGATGAATCACGCAAACGTAAATAATTTATAGTTAACAATAACTAAATCATTCTACTGCATTGGAAAACATTATATTAAAGTCTATTTCGTTGTTTTCTTTTCTTTTTTAATGTGGGTTCAATTTTTCGAGATTTAGTGCTGAAAAACTTGCTGAATTAATAGTTTAGAATCTTTGAAACTTGATGATGTGTCAATTGACAAAAAAAGAAACAGCCAATTGTATTGCATATGATTAATAAAATCTGAATTGTTCATTCAGAATTCGAGGGATCTTATCTTCCTCCCACATCCTTCATTTGAATCAGAAAGTAACTTTGCAGTGTGAATAATTTATTAACTATAAATGCTACTGCTTAATATTAAAATTAAATTTTATTCTTAAAAGAATTATTTATTAATTTTTTTAAAGAAAGAATTAACAGTAGAGATCTACTGTTATAACTAGCAAGTATTATTAAGTCTTCAATTGATGCACAAAATAATCAAATAAACTCAAATCTGAATCCATCTATATAGGGACGTAGGACATAATGAAAGCGAACCAAATTTGCCTAATTAGTTGGATATGCGAGGCTCGCTAAGCTAATATGTACCGCGGTAGTGCGACTGATACCTGGTCTAGGAGTTAAGCCTTAGATATTGCCTAATGAATGTATGAGAAAATTATGATAACTATGTTGTCAAGCTCATTAGTCATCCATCTCCATCAGCGCCCCCACCTGATTGGTTGTCGGAAGTAAAGCCTGCATATAATAATAGACTAATTTATTTATTTACTTTGATTTAAGTTTTCATTTTTTATTCTACTATAAAGGTATATAATTAGTGAGAATATTTTAGATAATTTAAGATGTATCCAGTATAGTGGGTCAAACAATATCGATTCCAATTACCATAAGATACTGCACGATGAACACAATGAAGAATATATATCAGTTAAGCGCTGGCCTATCCGATAAGCAGAGAACGTTAACCCCTAGCTTGCTCTCCAGTTTACTGGAACAGCTTGCATTTAAAGACAGTAGCGTGCGAACCTAACATTGTTAAAACCTTCCAAAAAGTCGGTCAGCTCATGTCATATAATAAAATTCATGATGTTTTAACAATCAAGATAACGCTGTAGAGAGCTCGTTTAATTTTTTTCACTTCTTATCGTATCTAGTTTACATTAATATCAATCTCTTGAGCCAATATTTATTCTGTAATCTTGCAAGCATAAATCAGTATAGTATTATCTAGGAATAGTATTTTCCTGTAAATGATCTTCCATACAACTAACTCTGATTATACTCTAGCGCAATAATTAGCAAATTTTATCCAAACATTCAATGTTATCTAAATAACTGAATGCAAAATGTGGGGCTCTTACCGCTCAAAGAACCTTAGGCTGGAAACATAGTGGAGCGGCGGGCAAAGCGGCGATGATAGCGAAGAGCGAAGCGGCGAAATCAAACACAAGTTAACATATGGGACCGCGCATAGTGGCGAGCAAAGCGAAGATAGAGCAACTCTATCTATTTCTAGTGTTTGTTTTCGCCGCTTTGCTCTTCGCTATCATCGCCGCTTTGCCCGCCGCTCCACTATGTTTCCAGCCTTAAGGAGAAATAGATTTGTAGACGGTTCATTATTCGATGCTGCTTTAAAGTTGAGTACTGATTATCTTCTTAGGTTCTTATACAGACCAGATTGTTAATTCGTTTTCTACGTCATTTTCAAGAACTGTATCTGCAAAAATTAAAGGTAAGACTACTAATTAAAGTGCAAGCACAATCCTTTTGAATATAATGCTCTAATAGAATCTTTGCACAATGTCGGTACTTCGACAATCCTTAATATGTAGCTTGAATTTCTATCTTTTCAAAAGCTGTGGATGTATTCCTCCTATTGTGTTGAAAAATTAAACAAACGGAACTATTTTATTTTTTATTTAGTAAAAGGGATAGCGGAATAAGAGGGGTCTGGCGGCCCCCACCGGTTTTGAAACAATCGACCCAAAAACTTTGGAGGAGACCGAAAAAAAATTTTTTGAAATTTTTTCCGACCCTCTCCAACCCCACAAAAACCCGTAAACGAGAAAAATGTGTTTTTTTGATATTTTAATTTTTTTCGAGCGTTCTAATCCTTTTAAAGCGGTTCCAACGCAACTAAAAATTTATTTTGGATGTGTAGATGTTCCCTGAATTTTTTCGGTTTTTACTGTACAGTTAAATGAAGTGAAACATAGCTTTGAATCCAAAAAAATCGTTGAAAATCGGGATTTTTTAAAAACAAGTCTTCGGCATTTTGGGCTGACTCGATGGAAAATGACGGCCTAACTATGGTTGAAAGATACACTCTTACTCTACAAAATGGCGCAATTGAAACTCAATTTGGTTGCTTGTTGTCTGCGATAACTCAATTTGAGTAAAACGCGAATTTAAAAGGTATGCGATTTTGGCCTATAAAATAAGTCACAATTTAATTAAACAAAAAAGCACCAAAAATAATGTTCGTATAAAGGTATTCTAAATCGCTGATCAAGAATTTGATGTCAAAACCATGTTTCGACATTTGACAGCTGTTAAAAATGCTGTCCACAAAAAACGAAGAATTCATTTTTTTTCAATTTTTTTTAAATGCACGGATAATTGTTTTTATTTTCAATTCATTGAGGTACATAATTATAATCTTGAATTTGATGATAAAAGTATATGTTGATAAAACGTCATATCACATTTTTTTAGTTTGATTTTGTCGATGTTAATTTTTTGAAATTTCATCTTTTTTTTAAACTTAACGAAAGTCGACATAAAGTATTTGGTAAGTAATTATTATTACTTATATATACTGTAACTTGTATATATATATACTGCATACATACTGTTATATATACTGTAACTTCCTGTAACTCTACTTCATTTTGTTATAACATTTAAAAGTTAGCAAGCATTAATATGCAGAAAGAATTAGTAAAGTACAAAATGAAATTAGTATTCCCCAAAAAATCGACAATCAAATTTTTTCCCTAACCCGACAAATTGCGAATATTTCCTAGAAACCCGTAAACTACTTCAAGATCACGATTTGAAAGCTGATCTGGACCGATCGGTTAAGGAAATGAACGCATTTTGCACTCGGGCAGTTGTGGTACACATTTTCACTATTTATGATTTCCTATTAGAACTCATGGATTCCGCTTCAATCGATTTCTGAAGAATTTCAATCGATTTCTGAAGATATTGTCTGCGAAAATTGCAAAGATTTCCCATAATGATTTATAACGGAACATTCGCGTATTTTTTTCCGAAGTTACCGTTAAAAGACCGTTTTCTACCTCTTATCTAAGTTTTAAATTGCAAATACTGACGCTGTTAATATTTAAAACAAGATCCGTCTTTATCATATTCAATTTTAAGCCTTCTTCTAGGTCATTACAACGGGTTAGATTGAAAATAACTATTAAATAGCCTTCTATTTTTTTTAAAAAAAAGCCTAAACGGAGTGAGAAATCTTTCTTGTATTTTAATGCCTACTTGCCTATGGAAGAACAAAAATTCTATTTCCTTAAAAGTAAATAAAAATATTCTAACTATATGTCTGATTAACCTACAAATAATAAGTGTAACAAGAATTATTATTTGTATCAGAATCCACTTTAGTACTTTTCAAAATAAGTACTCTTTAAAAACATGTAGTGCTGTGGTTTTAATGCTTCAATAATTTTCATGGATTGTGGTCATTTGGTCAATCATTACTGTTTAGTTCTTCTCTCTGCTTGTTCATTATAAATCGGCCCATTCCTTTTTGTTCCATTTTTTAAACGAATGTTTAGAACTATTTATGTTATTATTATTTTTTTTGGTAAATATGATATCCGGTGATAAAAATTCTTAAAGTTCAGGCATAATAATTATTAGTTCCAGTTTTTTATTTTTACCTGAATTTACTTGCTACTTGTTTCTACTTGTTACTTTTATAACTGAATAAATACGATAGTTAACATGATTGATTTCTGTTATCCTAATGCTCGAATACCTCTATTCAAGGAACGAAAATATATTCAAGTGGCGATGTTCTTTATATTTGATGCATTGACTGTGGTATAATCATCTAATTATAATCTCAATAGGATAAAACCTCCTTTTCCATAACACTCCTTTATATATTTATACAGCAGAGCCACTAAAAAAGGTACTCATTGACGCTGTAATGTTTGGCTGTTGTATAAAATACTGATTCTTCGCCCAATATGAAGAGTCACCACTCATTTCAGAACAGCATTAGGAATCGATTTAGATTTGCCGCAAGTACAGTAGTTTTTCGCTCTTATTTTTTAAAAAAGGTTATGTAGAACACTTTATTCAAAACCTATTCGATTGTAGTAATATGAGGCTACTTAGCGGCGTTATGTTTCTTGGAAGACAGTTTACTTAGTCCAATGATACTATATTAGTTGAATAAACAAAATAGTTTTTGGTGATGTTCCGAGATATCATTCTTTAGTGACTCATTAAACATTCTTTGAGACTGTTGTGAATTATTATTTTGGTGAAATAATATGTGAGCATTAATCAGTGAACATTGTTTCTACATAAATAATATCCAGTTGGTTATCTTTTTTTATTTTATTTTGTAGATATTTAATAAGAGTTCAGCAAAGCATTCTAACTTTACCGTCTTTCATAGTAAAAAAAAATTCTACGCCTTATAGCCAATGCTCCAATAATACTTTTCCAATAGAACCCCTTAACACTGATTGTAAAGTACGTTTTGTCCGATTTCGGCTCGATACAAGAAATGTCATTCACTTCTCGCCATCCATCTCATGGACCATTTTATCTTTAAGTGAATGTGATAATCCCAGGCTTATTACAGGCTGAAGCTGGCTTCAGAAGACTTATATTCAGAAGAATTATAGGTACCAACTTCTAACATGCTACATATTTGCCATCCCATTTACTTATTGCAGGATAATTTCAATTAAGTTATTTAATGTATATATTTCATCAAAAAAAGAGAAATGAAAATGGAATCAAGATGTAACATTTTGATTTCCTCAATGCATCAAGAGTTTATCAGTTTAGTTTCCATTTGAGTGAAATTATAGATCCCTAACTCCGAGGTTATAATTTAAAGTACACAAATATAAGCTAATTGAAATGTGATGATGTTAATACATTACGAGAGATAACTTTCCGGTCTGTTTGTTGTGAGGACACGTAAAGATATCATCATCATTAATAAATAGTTCACTTTGGTGTAGTTACAATGCTATAATAGATTCACTCCACAAAATTATTTTTGTTATAAGGGTTTAAATGACAAAAACATTCTTTCCAGGATTCAGTTGATTTTAAATATTTTGTTAGAATTTTTTTTTACGTTTTCTCTCCATAAATCACCTCTCCTAAATAGATTATATTTTTCTCTATGCAAAAGAATTTTAATACTAACTGGTCGGTAAATAGTTTACTGTAATTTCTTCCATACCAAAAAGTATGCGATTTAACTTGGCATGTCTTGCTTTCATTTCAAAAATATTCTAATGCCTTCCAGTATGTAAATACTTGCTTCTGAGTGCTTCTCCTCACATGTTTATCTGTGCTCTAGCATCATCAGGTTCGCCTAAGTTGGAATTTTATTGGGCTAAAAAATGTTTTAAAGAGCTGAACGAGAAACGAGTTTGTAATATTAAATGTTGCACAGTTAACAAAATGCTTGTGTGATTTCTATTAGAGTTGGTTTCTGAAACATTTTTAACTTTATGGATTTATTTATGGCAACGCTTGCCTCAAATATTTTTATTCCTTCGATCTTTATTAATCAAAACTTCCTTTGGCTTGCTCATTAAACCTCTACGGTGTGTGCTCTGTAAAAAAAAAAATATGTTTCCTTCATTGGAAGATAAGAAAGTTTAGATCAGAATGATTTACAAATGCCTTTGTGTCAGCAAGTATAGTTAAGTTCAGATTAATACCTTCTAAGTTCACGATAAATGTAATGGAAGGTAAGTTAAAAAAATACAGCTTCTGATAAAAATCTTTTTTATTTTACTGATTACCTACCTTCAATGAGATTGAATATTAATATAGTTATATTAATATAATTAATATTAATATAGTTAACTTTATCATCTACTCAATCTGACTCTATCGGAACTCAATTCCAGCTCTAATCGTTATTAAAATGGATTCGTGGTAAATTGCTCCCAACATTTTCATAAAATACATAAAGGGTTGTTTCTCAAATTGACCTCTTGGGCCAGTCGGCAATTGCTTTTTGACCACCATCTGTACCAGAAAAACAGTTCAATGAAAAATTAATTAGTTATAAAAATATTATACTCATTCATAACAAAAATATATTTGTTTCATTTAATTTCTGTTCTAGCGTGAATGTATTTCTGTACACATTGGCCAAGCAGGCGTCCAAATCGGCAATGCATGCTGGGAGTTGTACTGCCTGGAACATGGCATTCAACCTGATGGTCAAATGCCTTCAGATAAAACTATCGGCGGTGGAGATGATTCTTTTAATACTTTCTTTAGTGAAACTGGCTCTGGTAAACATGTACCGAGAGCGGTATTCGTTGATCTTGAACCAACTGTGGTCGGTAAGAACTTTTGATGTTTAAATATTTGTTTTTTTGTTTTTTTTGTTTTTTTTGTAGTGTTTGAAATAAATGGAGAATAGTTTTTAATGCTACTGTTATAATTTTTTGATCGTAGATGAAGTAAGAACTGGTACTTATCGCCAACTATTCCATCCTGAACAACTAATCACTGGAAAAGAAGATGCTGCCAACAACTACGCTCGTGGACATTATACAATTGGAAAAGAAATAGTGGATATTGTATTAGATCGTATCCGTAAATTGGCTGACCAATGTACAGGACTTCAAGGATTTCTTGTATTCCACTCGTTTGGCGGAGGCACCGGCTCTGGATTTACTTCACTTTTAATGGAAAGACTGTCTGTAGATTATGGCAAGAAGAGTAAATTGGAATTTTCAATCTATCCAGCACCTCAGGTAATTTGTCGGGAAATTAGTAACAATGAACTTAATTAAAGAAAATTGAGTTAATCTATCGCCCCTGCTGTTGTGGTACCTTTGAGGGAGTCTCTTTGTAAATTTTAGAACCAAGCGTGCGCTTGTTGAGGTGAACTAATTGAGCTACAAGCTTCAGTTAGCTCTTATTTTATTTTTATTTAACTGAAATTTAGGCATAACAACTGTTCAGAAGATTTAATTCCTAAAGATAAAAGTCAACACAATAGTGAAACATAAAATTGCTCAATACAATATCAAAACCTTTCGAATAATACCAAGAAATTGCCAGTCTACAATTGCAGCTTTCTTTTGCTTATTACTGCTCCAGAAAAGGACCATAACCTGAACTACCTCAACCTGTTAGAGCTGGTACAAGTCCTGAAAATCAACGGCTAGTTGCTGGTTATTGCGTTTTTTCTCAGCTAGCTGAACCAACTTTTGTTGTAAGGAAACTCTGCAACAAGTTTAATCATTGTTTTGTGCTCTTCTTTTTTCAAGATTTTGTCTGGACCATTTGCTTCAAAAAAAGTTCTGGTCCTTCAAAGCATTCTGCTCAATCTTACATTTTTAATAAGGCACCTATACTTTGATGTCTACGTAATTTGGCAAGCGTCTGATGGACTGTTAGATACTCGTATGTTTCAATGTTTCCTTATAATTAATTTCTCACGCATATGCGGAAATAGCTAAGCAAAAGGCTGCTTGTTACTATAATTAATGCTGTTTTTTAATATTGGGGCCTGAGTGGTGTGGTACATGTCTAGAAGAAGCTTGTAATCATAAGGGGTTCCAAATAAGGAGTTTAAAATAACAAAGATAATGGTTTAATTAATGATTTTATCATTATAGGTTTATGTTAAATGTGAACTAAATCTTTATGATTGCGAATAGATTAACTAACTATCTGCAATCATTAGTAATATTTGTATTGTTCTTTCTCTGACTAATAAGAAATTGTACCGCCTTCCAGGTATCCACCGCCGTTGTTGAACCGTACAATTCTATATTGACCACTCACACAACACTGGAGCATTCAGACTGTGCCTTCATGGTAGACAACGAAGCTATCTACGATATTTGCCGCCGGAATTTAGATATCGAGAGACCAACATACACCAATTTGAATAGGCTAATTGGGCAAATAGTTAGTTCTATCACAGCTTCCCTTAGGTTTGATGGTGCCCTGAATGTTGATCTAACTGAATTCCAAGTGAGTAATTTTTTGTTTAAAAAGCATTTGAAGTAGACTGCAGAATTTTTTACTGCTTAAAAATAAGTAAGTTTAGGAATTTCGCTTAAAAAAAGCTGATATCTGTAATAATTTTAAACAGACAAATCTTGTACCATACCCAAGGATTCACTTCCCATTGGCTACTTATGCTCCTGTTATTTCCGCTGAGAAGGCATACCACGAACAGATGACAGTGGCTGAAATTACTAACGCATGTTTCGAACCCGCCAATCAGATGGTCAAGTGTGATCCAAGGCATGGAAAATATATGGCTTGCTGTATGCTTTACAGGTAAAGCAACATCTGATTTGATGCAATTAGTGTGGTGACGTGATGTTCCGTTCAAATCTGCCGCATTTCATGAGATTGTAAAAAATTGTAGAATTTAAGCAACTGAACTGCAAAAGTTCAGCTTTTAATTCCATGCAGTTCAGATTGTCTGCTTACTCTTTAGTTACCTATGGCCATCATGGTTGTCCATCACATTCTCCGGATATCTCTCCACTAAACTTCTTTTTTTTTTTTTTGGTGTAAAATAGCCCATATTTGTGACGCCAGAGGATGTCGAAATTTAGCCATATTTGTGTGTAATAAATAATATATACTTTATGTATACTTTCTCACTTCTTAGTAACTACATTGCCCCATCATTCGAATTGCTTGCTGATGTTTACACTCAAGACATGTGGAATCCTCGAGGTTTGAACGGAACACCTGGTATTTAAAAAATATTTTTTTCTTTTTCTTGTGGTGTCTACTTGAAATTAACAATTATTTTATTTCAGAGGTGATGTAGTTCCTAAAGATGTAAACGCTGCCATTGCTACAATTAAAACAAAGAGGTCAATTCAGTTTGTAGACTGGTGCCCTACTGGATTTAAGGTAAAAATTAAAAATCCATGTAGCCTCTGAGTAGAACATATCTATATACTTTTAGTACTGGCAAAATGGTTTATTATTTTGGAAAATATTGATACAAAATAGGCCACTTACATTATTTGGGCAGCAAAATATTATTAAAAAATAAATTGTTAGTTTTGTTTTCTCATACTTTTAGTATGAGCAGTCAAAGGTAGGTAAAAAAAGGGGTAAATCTCAGAATGGAAGATAATATTTTATAAACCTTTATAAATCTTTGTTTTGGCATTTTATGACTTGGCTCGTGTACGCGTCACCAAAATCACTGGTCAAAAGCATGATTTTTTTTTGTTTTTTTTTGTAAATATCTTGTTTCCTTCGCTCTAAATAACATTTGAAGTTATTACAAAAGTGGTAGAGCATAAAATTCTCTACAAATCTGGATTTATGCGATTTTTCATACAACCAAGGTTCTTTGAGACAATGCGCGAAGAGTGGGAGGTGTTTAGCCGAATGTATAGTAACGTTAGGTCAACTGTGTAATTCAGTACTTAATACGTCTTATAAAGTTACAAAATATTAACATTATTAGTAATCTTAGTTATTAACTAATAATAAGAAATATTTCTCGATATTATTCATAAATAAAATATCTGTTCAATAATATTGAGTAAAATTACATTAAAAACTAGCTGTACCCGGCCTCGCTTTGATGTGACTCAGTCTGATTAAATGGAACTATTCTGGACGGTGCAAGAACTAAGACTACGTCATTTTGGGATCGAATTGCTGCCAGAATCTATTCTATCTGCTATTAGGAACGTTTTACCAGTTCTTCTGGCGCATCTAAGAAGAAAATTTCTTCAATTCTGTTGTTGAAAGTTTGCATTATCTGATAGTAAATGCCTTTTTGCTCAAGCGTTAGTTCGGGCATATTTGATTGCATATACAACAAAAAAACACCCGTGTTTTATTTTTGTTTTACGACGAAATTCTTCATCGAACGAAGCAGCATCAGATAGATTGGGCGATGGCATTCCCGATTAATAGAGAACTTTGTTCGTGATTTCAAAGCACAAATTTTCTATTATTATCAACACTTCGTTGTAGATTTCAGCTGTGCTATTCATGCTCATATTGGAATTAGAATTTCCCTTGGGTATTGTACCGAAAATATCTTCAGCCATATGTTACATTTCTCCTATAATTTTGTTGGAGATGAAGGAGCGCAGGCTGACCGCCTGCGTATTGACCGACCATATTGCATATTGACCATATGATTGTTAGCAAATGCACGAATTTGATTTGGATGTGGATTTTTCCCTTTTTTCTGAACTTCTAAATCCAAAAGTAGCCGATCTAATGTGTACAATATACGTTTGGCATAAAAATATAATGTTCAGCAACGAAATTAAGAAAATTCCAGCCAAACTATTGAAGAATTTGCAACAAAGAAAATCAGCACAAAATTCTATTTGTGGCGACGGGGTGGGTAGATTCCATCTTAAGTTCAACTGTTCTGGAAATGTTCAATCCTATGTCTTGTGTACGGTAAAGGTAGGTTAATCTATTGTTAAAATTGTGTTCGTAGAAATTTCTTTAACTGGAAGAATCTGTTTACACAATTTATTTTTCACTTTCTCATAAAATGGCTTCAAGGCTTATCTGCAAATTCCGAATAAATGAATTACATATTGATTTATAACTGTTTCTTTTATGGCTGTTCGTTTTCGGGCATTTCTCGGAAAGAGGATGCGTTAGGCTTCTCTGATAGTTTACACTTCAATTTAATTTTTACAAACTATATTGTAGGTAAGAATGAAAGATGGGACAAATATTCCTTTTTAGTAATGTACATACGAGTTTTAAACTTACAAATAGCAGTAAGAAAAAGTTGGGTAACTCTTCACACCAGATTTTATAAAACTAAATCATATGCGTTTTCTAAAAAATTATACACGACTTCTTTCTATTATGTAAATCTTAAATATCTTTAACTAGTTACCTTTATAGACTAGATACCTTATGTTTTCTATAGGTTGGCATTAATTATCAGCCTCCTACTGTGGTTCCTGGAGGAGATCTTGCAAAAGTGCAAAGGGCAGTATGCATGTTGTCAAACACAACAGCTATTGCTGAAGCTTGGGCAAGACTTGATCACAAATTTGACTTGATGTATGCAAAGAGAGCCTTCGTTCATTGGTTAGCAAAAATCAAAGTATCAGTTCTGTTTTCAAAATAGATTCTACTTTTTAATATCATAAAACCTGGCTGTTCTCAGTGCACTACTAAACAAATTGCAAACTTTTTGTGTCATCAAAATTTCTTAAGTACCATTAGTTGTTAAAAACATACTTAAAGCTAATTTCTTTTAATTTTAGATTTAGAAGGCGTTTGGAGAAATTATTTTCATTATCTTAAATTTTGATAAATCAAGATAGATATTTCTCAAAATTAGTGCTACTGCAGTGCTGCTATTTTTTCCGAACCATCTACAAATAATTTTTTAGCGTTTAAAAATTCGTTACGCTCGAATATGATGGGTCGATGATCAGATAATACCATGTGCCTTGCATAGGTACGTCGGAGAAGGAATGGAAGAAGGTGAATTTACCGAAGCCCGTGAAGATCTAGCAACACTGGAAGGTGATTACAAAGAAGTGTCCATGGATTGGGAAGAATGGAAAAGCACTTCTGACTATGAGGAAGAGCTTCCCAATATGCAAACCGTGGCATTGCCCGCCTACGAAGAAAATGTTGTCTATGATGAAGCCAGTGAAGATGATGAAGAAGAGTAGCTATCTTTTCAATAAATTTAAAATAATGTGTTCGTCGCTTGGTATTCGACGTTTCACCTGAAGCAGTCCCAAATTCCTCACCGTGAGCTTTCTATGTAAAATTGCTGTATCTTCTCTTAAAAATTTGCTTCAGATGGTGGGAAAAAAGCGTACATCCCGAGCTTTTTGTGAATGTCTGAATTGCTCAAATTACTAAAATTTTGCTTAACATTTGCTAATCATCAATAATTTCATAGCAAGGAGCCTCGTGGAAGCGGAGAGGGGGATTTCTGGAAAAATGGCCCTAAAGCTGTAGAGACTACACAAGTTACACCCTCTCTTAAAGATGAAATTGCAGAAGCAGAGAGAGTAGAGCCTACAATAGGAAAAGAAATTATCACAGAAAATGAATCTAAAAATTTAGCTAATATAACATCTTCTCCATCCCCGTTAAAAAATGAAGATGACCAACTAGAAGATAATATTCAAAATTTTACTGAACTTTTGGAAACTGAATTATTAACAAATGAAGAAAATTTGGTTGATGAAGAAATTTTACCAGAAGAGAAAAGTGAGGAAATTGAAATGGAAGTTGTAGAAGAAGATGAAGCTGCAGAAAATAAAGGAACTCTCGAGGAAGAAGAGCCAGCATTCGAGGAAGAGATGGATGATCCAGCAATTGAAGAAGTGCCCCTAGATGAGGAAGAAGAGCTGCCAGTGGAACTGGAAGTTGTTTATGAGGCAGGAGAGTCGACTGAAGATGAGGAACGAGTTCAAGAGGAAGAAGAGCTTGCAGTTGAAGAAGAACTAGAAACCCAAAAAGAGGAAGAGACGCCAGAGGATGAAGAGCCGGCTACTGAAGAGGAAAGTGCGCCTGAGGAACAAGAGCATATTGTAGAGGAAGAGGTAGACGAGCCTGAAGTTGATAAAGAGCCCATAGATGAGGAGGAAATAACACCGCTAGAAGAAGAAGAGGCTCCTGAAGGTGAAGAGCCGGTTGAGCAAATGGAAGATGTGCCTGAGGAAGAAGAGCCAATTGTCGAGGAAGCAGTGGAAGAGGAACCTACAGAGGAGGAGGAAGTACAATCTCCTGAAGAGGAAGAGACTCTGAATGAGGAACAACTAGCTGCAGAAGAGGAAACTGCTCCAGAAGAAGCAGAGGCTACCGTAGAGGAAGAGGTAGATGAACCAGTAGTTGATGAAGAGCTAGTTGACGAGGAAGAAGTAGAACCACCAGAAGAGGAAGAGGCTGCAGCAGATGAACAGCTGGGTGATGAAGGGGAAGGTTTGCCTGAGGAAGAAGGGCTTCCTGTTGAGGAATTGGTAGATGAAACGGCAGTTGAAGAGGAGCCTATAAATGAGGAGGAAGTAGAACCACCTGAAGAGGAAGAGGCTTCTGCAGATGAAGAGCCAGCTGGAGAAGAGGATGGTGCGCCTGAGGAAGAAGTAGAACCACCTGAAGAGGAAGAGGCTCCTGCAGATGAAGAGCCGGCTGGAGAAGAGGAAGGTGCGCCTGAGGAAGAAGTAGTACCGGTAGAAGAGGAAGAAGCTCCTGCAGATGAAGAGCCGGCTGGAGAAGAGGAAGGTGCGCCTGAGGAAGAAGTAGAACCACCTGAAGAGGAAGAGGCTTCTGATGATGAAAAGCCGGCTGGAGAAGAGGAAGGTGTGCCTGAGGAAGAAGTAGAACCGGTAGAAGAGGAAGAGGCTCCTGCAGATGAAGAGCCGGCTGGAGAAGAGGGCGGTGCGCCTGAGGAAGAAGTAGAACCATCTGATGAGGAAGAGGCTTCTGATGATGAAGAGCCGGCTGGAGCAGAGGAAGGAGCGCCTGAGGAAGAAGTAGAACTACCTGAAGAGGAAGAGGCTCCTGATGATGATGAGCCGGCTGGGGAAGAAGAAGGTGCGCCTGAGGAAGAAGTAGAGCCGGTAGAAGAGGGAGAGGCTCCTGCAGATGAAGAGCCGGCTGGAGAAGAGGAAGGTGCGCCTGAGGAAGAAGTAGAACCGGTAGAAGAGGAAGAGGCTCCTGATGATGATGAGCCGGCTGGGGAAGAAGAAGGTGCGCCTGAGGAAGAAGTAGAGCCGGTAGAAGAGGGAGAGGCTCCTGCAGATGAAGAGCCGGCTGGAGAAGAAGAAGGTGTGCCTGAGGAAGAAGTAGAATCACCTGAAGAGGAAGAGGCTCCTGCAGATGAAGAGCCGGCTGTAGAAGAGGAAGGTGTGCCTGAGGAAGAAGTAGAACCGGTAGAAGAGGAAGAGGCTCCTGCAGATGAAGAGCCGACTGGAGAAGAGGAAGGTGCGCCTGAGGAAGAAGTAGAACCACCTGAAGAGGAAGAGGCTCCTGCAGATGAAGAGCCGGCTGGTGAAGAGGAAGGTGCGCCTGAGGAAGAAGTAGAACTGGTAGAAGAGGAAGAGGCTCCTGCAGATGAAGAGCCGGCTGGAGAAGAGGAAGGTGTGCCTGAGGAAGAAGTAGAACTACCTGAAGAGGAAGAGGCTCCTGCAGATGAAGAGCCGGCTGGAGAAGAGGAAGGTGTGCCTGAGGAAGAAGTAGAACCACCTGAAGAGGAAGAGGCTCCTGCAGATGAAGAGCCGGCTGGAGAAGAGGAAGGTGTGCCTGAGGAAGAAGTAGAACCACCTGAAGAGGAAGAGGCTCCTGCAGATGAAGAGCCGGCTGGAGAAGAGGAAGGTGTGCCTGGGGAAGAAGTAGAACAAGTAGAAGAGGAAGAGGCTCCTGCAGATGAAGAGCCGGCTGGAGAAGAGGAAGGTGCGCCTGAGGAAGAAGTAGAACCGGTAGAAGAGGAAGAGGCTCCTGCAGATGAAGAGCTGGCTGGAGAAGAGGAAGGAGCGCCTACGGTAGAAGTAGAACCACCTGAAGAGGAAGAGGCTCCTGCAGATGAAGAGCCGGCTGGAGAAGAGGAAGGTGCGCCTGAGGAAGAAGTAGAACCACCTGAAGAGGAAGAGGCTCCTGCAGATGAAGAGCCGGCTGGTGAAGAGGAAGGTGCGCCTGAGGAAGAGGAAGGGGTGCCTGAGGAAGAAGTAGAATCACCTGAAGAGGAAGAGGCTCCTGATGATGAAGAGCCGGCTGGAGAAGAGGAAGGTGTGCCTGAGGAAGAAGAGCTTCCTGTTGAGGAAGTGGTAGATGATACGGCAGTGGATGAAGAGCCTGTTGATGAGGAGGAAGTACAATCTCTTGAAGAAGAAGAGGTTCCTGATGAAGAGCCGGCTGAAAAAGAAGAAATTGAAGATTTGGAAGAAGTGCCACCGGTAGAAGATGATATCGCTGAGGAGAATGAAGCTGAGGAAGAAGAAACTGAGTTATCTGAAGTTAAAGAAGAACATGGTGAAGAAGAAGATGATTTAGATGGTGTAGCTTCTCTTTGGGAAGAATCTTCTACAGAAGATGAAAGTACCATTGGTGAGGAAGAAGAAGAACAGTCTGAGGAGGCAACTGATTTCGAAGAAGCTGAAGACGATGATTTATCTGAAGATGAAGTGGGGAGTCAAAAAAGCGCCTCTGGGGATGATACAAAAAAAGAGTGAAACAACCGTGTTGCCCCATTCTTTAAGTGGACATACCAAGTGATTTGACTATTTTCCATTAATTCAATTTTTATTTTACTATTAATAATAAATTGTGTTTCAGAATTCATTCGGCTTCCCTAACGACATTAATTCCGCTGGTAACTTCTACGGACTAGATACGAACTGTTGATTTTTGTTATTTTCAAAGGATGGACACTGAGAACAGCACAAGGCATACCTATTTACACTGGTAAATTTCTTTTAAAATTTCTTCTTTAATAATGTAATTTTGTATATTAGGTATGTGGGTGAGGGTATGGAGGAGGGAGAATTCTCAGAGGCCAGAGAGGATCTGGCAGCGCTTGAAAAAGATTACGAAGAAGTAGCGGTGGATTCCGCTGAAGGTGAAGGCGATGAAGGGGATGAATATTAGATTTAACAAGAGTGAACTTTAAAACTACTTAATGAGATATAGAAATTAATAAAAATCAACGTCATTACGCCCAAGATGAAAATTATAAAATTAAAAGCTTTATACCAAAGAAGGTTATAAGATCTCCAAAATTAAAATTAAGATCTTTAGCCTTATAGTCTGTAAGTGCCTTCGTCCTTCTTGTAATCATCGATCTTAACATTATTCAAATAAAGTTTTGTGTTCGTAATAAGTATTTGTATTTGTGTAATGGGCGTTTTCTCCTGCATTTTTCTTTCCCCCAAACAAGTTTTAACGCCTGAATTACCTCTTTCTTTCTTTCTCCGATCCACAAAGTGCCTCCTTGAAACAATTTAATGTCTAAATGTAACCTCCTATCGCTTATCTTTTGTATTTCCATTCGAACACATTATGGTGTTTATATTTGTATTTGGAACAGTATAATTTAATAAACATTTTTATCTATCTGCAATCAGATCATTAAATCTATCCTAAATTACTGATTTTCCTTTAGATTAGTTCGTAAAGTGTTTTAATCAACGGATTTTGGAAAGTTGCACCGGAAAAAAATCATTTGTATGAACACATTCGACTTACACTTCTCTAATTTACTTAATTAAATTTGATTAAAACTTAGAATTTGTATTATCAAAAAGAAAAGTTGACTTTATTACTATACATGTTCATCATAATGAAGTATGACTGTCCAACCTTGCCAGAAATCCACTAGAATCAATTTTATTTAATAAAAAATCAAATCAAGTTACTGGAACTAACTTAGAATAGAAAAGCGGGACGGTACCTACGCCCCACGGCACCGCAGACACAAGAGGTTCATTGTGCCCTCTTCTTTGGATCTAGCAGACGAAAACTCCCCTTCTAAAAAGGATGAGGACTTTCCCTACTAGTTCTTTTTGTGCTACTATCTCCTTTGGTCTCAAAGTTCCAAAGGTTTCATAGCGCAACCACACGATTGCAACGCAATCGAACAGCCAGTGAGAGGCCGTTTCCTCCTCTTCCTGAAACAATCTGCACAAACGGTTCCTTGTACAGGTGGCTTCCTGAACCTATGAAAAGGCCTGTAATCAGAGTAATCTGATTTCTTCCCAAGCTCAGAGTCTCTCCAGTTCATTGTTTATCCAGCCTAAGAATAATACTCTTGCCGAATTTGACCCTAGCAAACATTATTCAGTTCTTTTCATACTGATCCAGTCTCTGAAAGCCGCATGAACTGCACCCTTGGTGATCCCCAGGACACGTTCCAGGCCAATGAAAGAAGTGTTAGCTCCGTTCTTGGCCAGTTGATCGGCTGTTTCATTCCTCTTTAGAAACTTAAGCCCAAGTTCAAATGAAACAGTGACGATCTAGAATAATACAAAAGATTTTATTACAAAAGATTCCATTCTAGCTATGAAATTCTTCTTACTCAAATTTATGGTAAAACATTTCCTAAATGAATATATATTGGTTCGTGACCGTAAATTATTAAATTAAGGTTTCAAAATTGGCGAGGAATCGGTCAAATAAAACAACAACTCGTCTTTTTGCCATATTTTGGTTTTATTTAATGGTTAACATGAGAAATTTTTAGACTATTCTAAGAAAAAGGACTTATTTCATAGGATTTAGACAATAGTATATATTTTTTTGTATGGGAATAAATTTTACAAAATCCAATGTTTCTATGCCTCCAATATTTTTGAGATTGACAAAGGTTTATTTATTTATCCAAATGAGAAGAAAACATTTGTTTGGTCATTCCACCACATCATTAAAAGTCGCATTAATTCTATTTTTATCATTTAAAATAGTTAAATTATTTTTATTATTGCAAAGATGTTCAAGAAAAGTGATGCTACTTTTAAAACACCATGAGGTTGGGAAAAATCTATAAAAATAAGTGACAAGATAATATCGCTGATCAAAATTAACTCACTCACTCATAACATACATTTATATTTGATAATTATATAAACAGAGATTTGAATAAAATCAAAGTAGTATAAATCTAAAATTAAGTCAGAGCTACAATAATCTTTCTGTAATTAAAATGAAACAATCATATATATCCTTTGCTAAGGAGTAACTGAAACATTTCGTTAATAAGCTTATAAGCTTTTTCTCCACCCATCGTTCCAATTACCTTAGATTTCTCCTCTTTTTCTAATAGAAAATATTCATTTAGTTTTGGCAGAGTTAATGTTATAACATGGAAGAAATAACAACAGTTTGATATTCCGTAGGCGATGTTTTCTACAAAATCTACAATAAATTCACTGAACGAGGGTACTGCTACATCTGTATAAGCTGTTCTTAAAGATTCATGGTAAACACGTAAGAAATAATCCCAATGAGTTTTTGTACCAGTGGTGGTATTATAAAGTAGAAATAATGATAGATCTATAGCTGGAGAAGCATATCTACAACGTTGCAAATCAACCAGTTTTAGTACTTCTGGTTTTCCATGTTTATTGTACAAAAATAGCATGTTATTTGAACACAGATCACCATGGCACAAAACAGCGAATGGTTCTTTGGGAATCATTGACTTCTGATATGATTTTAAAGGATCTTTACAGTAAGTATCTCTTAATTTCAATACATCCTTCTGAGGACCCTGGTAACTCATGGCTGCACTATATAATGCAGTTTCCACGAAATCTTCCACTGATTCTGTTTCATTTTTCAAATCCGAAAGCAATCGTCTGAAGACTTCAGGATATGCTTTTTTTGATTTATAAGAAAGAGCATGAAACTTACCTAAAGTTTGTAAAATTAACATTATGTGATCAAAGTCTAATTCTCTGCCCTGATTGCTTGGTTTAAATCCCATCGAACTTAAATCTTCTAAAATTACAGCATCTTTGTTTATATTTTTTCCAAAAGTTGCACAACCGTAGTAATATTTTGGAAAGAAGTTAAAAGCACTTGCATCTATTTTACTCAGAAATGGTAGCAACTTACTGTAAAAACAAACTTCATTCACAAATAAACTATCTCTATATTCTTGTTCTGAAACGATTCTATAAGAAAGTTGAGTTTTAACGATTAAAGATCTCTCGATATTTCCCGTTATTACTTTAACAAAATATAAATTTGAAGCAATTTGAAATCCTTTTTTCTTTTCTTCATCTAATTCTATTTTATCCAGATGTTTGCCACCAAATAAACCACATTCTGCAGCTATTTCTATCGCCTCCCTGTACATTATTCCTCGGTCAATGGTAAACCACTATCGAAAATAAGGATAAATAAGTTAACTTTAATTTTGAACACTGTGTCACCTTACCACAGTCTGGGTAGAAATACCATAGTTTTATAAATTATCCTCAAATATTAATTTTAAGTGGCATTATCATAAAAAAATACAAATAAAATAAATAGTATTCTAAATGACAACTTCAGGGTCCTAACTCCCCTTATCTTAGATATTATGTTTTAGTAGAATGTCCCAACCATAGATAGACTGGACGGAATATTTTTGTCAAAAGTGGATATCGGTAAAGCTCTTTATGTTAAAGAAACCTATTAAACAACAATTTAATAGTTGTTTTATAATTATTTAATATCTCATTTACTGACCAATTATCTTATAATAAATATATCTTAAAAACTGTCTTATTATCTTATAACTGAGAGAATACAGATTGATTTTAAAACATTATGTTTGATTGTAACATAATTCTACTGTAGCTACATATTTTTTCTCTTTAATAGTGAAGTTGCTAAAAATAAGTTTGTTATTTTCTCAAATTTTTCTGTAATGGATTCAGATCATAGCAATGTATTCATGAATTTTATTCTCTATCACAGAACCAAAGTTTCCCTTTCAGTTTCCTCTACAATAGGATTTTTTTTGTATTGTTTTAATAAAAAGAAAATATGATAATTGTTTACTTATTTTATTTTTACAAATGTTAATTTTTATGTGACACTTTAATCTATTAGCAATCAGTTTCGACTGTGTACCAACGTAATAAAACTATGATTTAAAAAAAAAATAATTTAAGCTTTTCAAGTGCACTGCCAGTGTCTGGAAACTGTACTCTAGTTTCTTTTGAGAGCTCCTAGGAGAGAAATTCTAAGAGCTAGCAGCTGGATTCGAACCCGGGATCTCCGCGGGTTCCGTTGCTTCTGGGAAACTATTTTGATATTGAAGTGATTTCTGTTAATCTTCTATGTGTGGATTAATTATTCAAACATTACATTCAAAAATATTCAAACATAGCATTAGTATAAGATAAAAAATATGGTAAAAATAACGGGGTAATGAGAGAAGATTACTTTATTATATTTTTAATAAATTAATGTAAAAGAGTTAAAACTATTGCAATTAAGGGTAAAGCTAATTTTTATTTTTTAAAATGAGTATTATTTTCATCAGTTTCTGCTTAAATGCAGTGAAAGCCAAGCATTCCAACATAAAGTGAAGTATTTTATCTTGTTCACCATTAAAACTAGACTTGCACCTAACATCAGACTGAAATTTTCATGATTCTCCTTTAATGTAAATAATAGATTTTTTATTTGTCACTCTTAATTTTATTATAACTCAGAAGTAAATACGAATTGCAAAGAGACCTTACGGAACTTCAAAATCCAATTATAGTAAATTTTTTTGTAGTATTCAGAACTGCCGCTAGGTAGCATTGACATTCACTTTCAAGTTAATATTGGTAGGTACATAATTTTTAAACGGGGAATCTTTTCTCTAAATCGTTGTTCTACTCCCATCGTTCCAATTACCTTGGCTCAGTCAGTTTCTATTTTCTTCAAGTTTTCATAAAAATTAGTTTAGACTGAATGGAAAAGCGCTATGAAGAGTTTCTATTCCTTAATCACTTTATAATAATTTTTTAAAAAAAATTCCTTTATAAAGGTAGTTAGCACAACAAAGTGTTACACATTTTTTCATTCAGGTAGATTAAGGTCAATTAGAATTGCAATAAATTTTAAGATGATAAAGAAGTTTTGACGCATTTTTGAAATATTATTGTACTCACTTTGAATATTTTCCCCCCGTTAAATATGTCGTGAAAGATGCAATACAATCATCATTAAGTTTGAAAAAGGTATAAAAATGAGTTAGGGTAAGTTTCTAACAATGTCCAAACAGCCTTTATTAAGTTTCACAATGTAACAATTATAAGTTAGTAATATTAAAAAAAAGAAGAATAATCTTTAAACATGATTAGCATACCAGGTCTGGCTGACGGATTACCAAGCTGCATATCTTTTGCTTTCCATTATAGCGTGAATAAAAATATGAATCAAGTGTATTATTATATTTATTAGTATTAGATTACCTTTGTTAGGACCTCTATAAATAAAATATACGCTCAAAGAAATAAATTTGTTTTAGAACCTAATAATAAAACAGAGATTAGGATTAAATGAAAATAGTTTAACACTTGATAGAAGTTAAGAAACAAGAAAGAAATATAATGCTCTTATTATAATGAAATTAATTTCATATATATCCTTTGCTAAGGAGTAACTGAAACATTTCGTTAATAAGCTGAGAAGCTTTTTCACCACCCATCGTTCCCAATGTCTTGACTTTGTCCTCTTTGTCTAATAGAAAATATTCATTTAAATGTGGTGAAGACAACGTTATAACATGGAACATATAGCAACAGGCAGTTATTCCATAGAAGACATGCTGTGTAAAATCGTCCATGAATTCCTTAAAAGAAGGTACTGCTACATCTGTATAAGCTGTTCTTAAAGATTCGTGGTAAACACGTAAGAAATAATCCCAATGAGTTTTCGTACCAGTGGTGGTATTATAAAGTAGAAATAATGATAGATCTATAGCTGGAGAAGCATATCTACAACGTTGCAAATCAACCAGTTTTAGTACTTCTGGTTTTCCATGTTTATTGTACAAAAATAGCATGTTATTTGAACACAGATCACCATGGCACAAAACAGCGAATGGTTCTTTGGGAATCATTGAGTCTCGGAAAGATTGTAAAGGATCTTTACAGCAAGTATCTCTTAATTTCGACACATCCTTTGAAGAACCTTGGTAACTCATAGCCGCTCTACACACTGAAGTTGCTACGAAATCTTCCACTAATTCTGTTTCATTTTTCAAATCCGAAAGCAATCGTCTGAATACTTCAGGATGTTCCTTTTTTGATTTATAAGAAAGTGCATGGATCTTGCCTAAAGTTTGTAAAATCAACGTTATATGATCAAAGTCTAATTCTCTGCCCAGTTTACTTGGTTTAAATCCCATCGTACTTAAATCTTCTAAAATTACAGCATCTTTGTTTATATTTTTCCCAAAAGTTGCACAGCCGTAGTAGTATTTTGGAAAGAAGTTATAAGCACTTGCATCTATTTTACTCAGAAATGGTAGCAATTTACTGTAAAAACAAACTTCATTCACAAATAAACAATCTCTAAATACCTGTTCAGAAACTATTCTATTAGAAAGTTGAGTTTTAACAATAACAGGTATCTTAATATTTCCCGCTGTAACTTCAACAAAATATAGATTTGAAGAAGCTTGAAATTCTTTTTTCTTTTCTTCATCTACTTCTATTTTATCCAGATTTTTATTTCCAAAGGATCCATATTCTACGGCTGCTTTTATCGGATCACTGTACGACATTATTTCGTGTTATAAATAACCACTATTGGAACTGAATGTAAATAAAGGGCATAATTTGGAACACTGTGACACCAACACTTCAGTTTGAAAAAGTTACCAACTTTGAACTTGTCCTCAAACATAAATTTTTGTAGACATTATCATTAAATGAAAAATGGTGTTTTAAATAACGGCTATTTCAGGGACGTTACATACCTTATCTTAGTTATTACTTTAAAACTGTTTATAAACTGGCAGCTATACTTTCGTCACATATTTGTATCAATATAAGGATGAATGGTATGTCAAAGCCGATTAAATAATCAAATTTATGTAGCACATAAAGCTTAAGAAGTCGATTTACTTATAATTATTTATTTAAACAATAAAATTTTCCCCTCACTAACTCATAATTAAATTTACAATATTAAAAATATTTACTGCTTGCAAAAATAGTCCGATTGAAGCAGTTAATACCTTTTTCTTTGTTGATGCAAGATTTTCTTAAAGAAGCTGTAAGACAAAGTATGTAGTTATGGTTAGGTACGATTGATTTATAAGATCGCGATGTTTTATTTTTGCAGAAAGTTAAAGTCTTTTAGAGCTTGTATAAGTCCGAAACTTCAGCCACAGTATAAGGTGATTAATTTTTTATTATAGACGACAAAGCTCAGAGATGATCAGCAAGAATTGTCTGAAAAACAATTTAAAACTAAAACAGTTTCAAAACAGTTTAGAGTTGCGGGATTTAGTTGAGATGGTCATCTGGGCTTGAAATTAGAAGTGAAATAGATTTTTTGTTTTATTACTAAAAACTCTCCAAGATTATAGAATTCCCTGACTGAGCAATGCGAAAATATCCCTCAGTGATATTGAGATGTTGATTTTGACATGCATTCAAAAACACATCAAATATAAGAAGTGAGTGATAAACAAAAGTGGCTTTATAGATTAATTGAGCTATTAAATTTTTCGGATGATTAAATGCAATTTATATTTTTTCAATTTTTTTTTATATAACCGACATTTTTAATTTCTAATTCCTAACTAATTTTTGGTTTTCTTTTATTTGTATGTTTTTTCGGGTTAAAATAAGTAAATATTATATACGAATTAAATAGAGATCTGAAATAATAAAGAGTGACCACTTTTTTTGCTTATCATTGTATGACCTTTATTATTTTGCAGCATAGCTTGATCAGTAAGTAAAAGTGTCAATAAAAAATATTTTGATTTAGGAACTCCCAGACACCTTAGTAATGCGGGCTTTTACGTATTACTATCAAATTAGGTGTCATGGATGGAGACGACTAGCAATCGTGCTTAACAGTAAATTCCTTTTATTAATAAAGTAAAATCCTAGGCTAAGTCCGGGAATCGAACCCAGTAACCACAATACTTATTAGCTTTGCAGGCCTTGCCTCTAACCGCTCGGCTAACGTGGCGCCTTAATCTGGCATTAAATACTATCAAAACATACTTTAAAATATTTGCATTTGTTGCTCTGACAGAAAAAAAAATGCCAACAATAAAAAATATAAAAAACAAAGTTTACAAAATACATTTTATTTCAGTCTACATAATACAATTTTACTTCCTTCTTATTTTCTTAAACAGCTCTCATAAACCCAGAAGTACCTTAATACATTCTGTAAGGACGTTATTCTCTCCGCCTTAAATGTATAAAACATTGATTTTATTTCTTTTTTTAATTTCAATAATTAACTTAAAATAAATATAACTTTTATTATTATTGTATTTGTAAAACATTTAACATTAATTACATATTCCTTTTCTGGTTGTCTATTTCTTTTTTGCAGTGTATCATAATTATAACTTTAATATTTCTGAGTGCGTTAAAATTGAGAAAACAAGAGATCTCCTTTTGATCTTAGTAAGCGACTTTACTCTAAAATAATGAGATAATTATAAATTTCATATTTCATTTAGAAAACATTGTTATTTATTGATATTTTCTATCACCTTTCAAACATTGATAATTCTTTCTACAAAAAGAATTGGTCGCAAACGGTAACTAAATAAACGAAACATTACGTATATCTTTTATAAATTGTTGAAATTAAGGATAAAGAAGTAACCCTTTGAAGAAGATGTGTAAATTGATGTGCATATCATACGTGCCATTTAATCTTAAAATGATTGCGGTATAGCACATTAAAGACAAAATAATATTTTTAAAGGTTATCTGTAACAATTATCAGTACAAATATTTATGTTCTGCAACCAGCTGGATCCAGTCCAATTGATTGCTTAGTGCTTCCAATTCAGTTCTCTCTATAGAGTTTACTTGGCTGCCCTTAAATTTTATTTTCCTAGGAACCATACAGGTTAATGTTCGATGGTTGGTAGTTTTGTCCGTAACAAGAAAACACTGTCTGGAGACCTGCTGTGGGCTGATAAAAGCTATGAGCGCCAAAAACCTCAGAGAAGTAAACTTAAATTACCTACTAAAAAAATTATACCACAACCATCGTTGAGAAAATAATTCTCAGTAGATTGAGGATAAGAAATTAGACATAATTAAACATCATAAACGTTCCTTAAAGACTCTGGAAAGACATGAGCTGGTTTTAACCATTCTGACAGAACAACATTTTAGCTGTTCAAGTTTCATCTGAGTTTAATGTACACAATAATGTAAGCCATAAAATAATAACATAGATCTTTATGTACTTCCATTTTCCATTTCAATAGAAACTTAAATTGTGTGCTTTGATGTTTCTCCTTTTTAGATTTTGTAGTTTTAAATTTAAGTTCACCGTGAATAATTTGATCATCTTGTAGATTCTAATTCATATGAAATATATTTTTATTACTTCTATAATATTATATATTTTTTTTCCAAAATAATCTTTCAAATTATCATAATTTTTTACTTCAAATACTTGTACAATAGAAAATAAATTTATCAGAGAAAAATACTTATTTTACTAATTATTAGATAACTTTGGTTTTGTTTTGTGTTAGTTTTTAAGTAGAGATACACCTATCAAACGGTAATTCTGATTAAAATTTTTATAATATTAAGTATAAAAATCAAAAACATATTTATTTTATACAATAGTACACTTTTTAAAAAACTTATTATTATTCCTTTTATAATTTTAATATTGTAATTATTATACATATATAAATGACACATTTACAATATGGCACCAAAATATTTATAAAGGAATAAGTAAATATATTTATTTACATTACAAGAACTTTAAAGAGGCAAAAAATTTTCTTTTTTTTTTCATAAAGGTAACTTATCAATTATGGCTATGAAGCGTCACATTTATTATATTCAATAGATTTTTAAATTCATCTCTATATGTACATCCAGAACAATATTATCATCTTTATTTTTATTTAAAAATAAAGAACTTCAGTCACTTGAAATAATGATTACATAACTGTATAAAAGATATGCAGTTTTAACTGGTGAGTCAAAATAATGAAGTTACAAAGTATGTGCCATTTCATAGTGTACAAAAAAGAGGCTGGAATTCATTTATAAAGCCTTAAAACACCCAAATTTGTTTACCGGATTCAAAATTAAAATTTTATAGAAGACTTAAATGTTCAGCAGCTTAACATTTTTTATTGACTGTAATCGATTGATAATGAATATGCTTGATATGGCATCCTTTTACTATAAGGATAGACATTTGATACAAAAATGAAAAAGCCAACTGTCGCTAAGGTTATGGCTTCCAAATCAGAGAAAAATGAATTGAGTTTGGAATTGAATAAATTAATAATAATTAAAAACACTTCAATTAGCAATTTAAATAAATTGTTAAAAAACGCAAGTTACGTGTTTGCCGCAGGAAAACGGTTATCTCAGAAAAAAAAAATTAAAATAACTCTTCCTTTTTATTTTTGGTATGCGGAGTTAAGAAGGATTAGTTTCTAGAGACACAATTTTTAGCTCTAGTATGTTGTGGCAAAAATTTGGGCCGATATGACCCTTCTACCATCAGCTTTTGGGCTAAGTATTAACTTGGAAACACAAGGGATTATTTCTGTAACAGAGTAGGTACTAGTTTCAATGATGAAGTATAATTTTGTTCGCTGTTTTTGTTAAAAGATTTACAAAAACTTGATTTTACAAACAGGATATTTTTGGGGGCCTTTTTCTTCGTGTAAAAGATAAATTTTCTTAACCCGCAAAAATTTATTATAAATTTATAAATATATTTTTAATTCCGAGGAAAATATTGATTGAAATCATTTTACAAATTTTAACTTTGCTTGCGTTCTGTTGTAAATAAGCTCGCTTTATTAAATGTCGGGTGTACATAGTGTACATCTTGATATTTGTGTGGTATTGCGGATTCTTTTTCCATTTTTGTCAATGGGTCCAAAAACTTTCTTCAATAGTTATCACTTTCAAATCCTAAGGGTAACTAATTCTTCTGTGATTGAACCTTGTCACAAAATATCTAGAAATGTTTATAGAGAAAGTGTGACTAGAGACTTTACACTGTACTAGAAGAAAGGAATTTAATAAAATCTATTCTATGAAAACTTCATTTTATTTTGAACATTTCCTTCAAAACAGAAAATTCGTAAATCTCCTAACACCGAAATAATTATTAAAAAACAAAAAAGTGTTCCAATTATCAAATTTGAAGTAATATTCTTATAATGTTTTCATTTTTTAAATGACAATCTATTTGACGGGCGACTTAGACAGTATTAAGAATGTTCTTTTTTCCCTGTTCAAGTGCGCGAAAAACTGTTTATATTTTCTAGAAAAAAGAATATACTTCTGCACCTTTTCATGAAAATTTATTGGATACATCCGATATAATATTGTAATTGGCACAAATATTGTTCTTACATCTCGTATTTGAAAATCCTCTGTAAAGGAGCATTTCAAAAATAACTTCAGTTTGGAAAACCACCCACGAAAGTTCAATTTCAGTCGATCGAAAAGAATGATGTACATTTACACACACCAATCAATTAATTCTTTGCTTTTCTCATAAGTGGAAAAGGGCTTATAACTTCTTCTAGACTAAGAGTTTTACCTTCGAGAATCCCAGCGTACCAAAACGAACAAAATTTAAAAAAAGTGATTCCAAACACAAATCCACCAAGCTCTCGCAGGATCATATTTTGTTTTATAGGGCGCAGCACCGCTGAGGCCATTTAGCAGAACACTGCCGACCTCCGGACAATGCTCTCTTGCTCTTACAACACTGTCAGTCTTCGTGACAGTCATCAGTAAGAAGCTCCTAGAAGGGCTTAATTTGAAAGCGGGCAGGAATCGAACCAGCCATCTCTTTTTGGAAGTACAGTGCACTATAACCACTCAGATAAGCATCTCTTACGTCCACAGAAACCGTTTTTTATTACAATACTTGAGTATGGCCAAGTGCAAATACACTTTAGCTCACTCACCACTGTAATTTTAAATTCCATCTAACGTACTTTAACACGGAACATACTGTAAAAACCTTACATATACACCAACTTAACGGAGTCTTAATTTATAACTTTAAATTATGGAGCAATTATCTTTGGAACCTTCTCATCAAGAATCTGATTGGTGCAAGAGCAATAACAGGGCAAGTGATATTTTCATTCGTGATTCAAAAATAAACTACTAGTCTTCGTATCTCTGAATTTTACAAAATAATATTATAATAATAATAGAACATCTTCATTAATCTTCTCTTAAAAAAAAAAATAATAATAATACAGTTATTGAACAAGCGTTTACAATTGTTTATCTTTTTTAAACAACAAAACTAGAGTATTCATAATGTGAGAATTGATGTTACTACAAAAATAAAAATAAAAATGAAAAATAAACATTCACAGGTATATTCTTAATTTTGTTTGAATATTTGTTGTTGTTAAGTGGCTCTAAATTTCTGCTTGAATAGATGAATTACGAGTACATCACATAATACTCTCTTTTGTATGAATATCCTCAAGACTTAGCAGAAATTCTCTCTTTCTCGCTAAGGTTGCAATAGAAAATCATTTAACGTAAGTAATAAAAACAAAAGTAGAGAATGTACACATAAATATATCACCTTAGTGTCAAACAAAACAATGGTAATAATAAAAGCGCCGAGCATATATTGTGAATTTGTGGTGATGAAACTGCATCATCTGTGGCTACAGCCGGCTCTTGGTGTGTATCCAATGCTGCCAAAGCACTCACTCTGGTGTTCAAACAATTCTGATATAATGTATACTCTAATTGGGTTATTGCACAGTAGTGCGAATTGGTCCAAGCAGAATTCGTTGTAAAATTATAACTTCTAACAGAATTTGCCATCCAATACCTGTGAAAATTTCAGTATTAAACTTCTTGGACCAATAAATTAATAATTGAAATTACAGTAGCTAAAAAAAACTTTATGATAGCTTAAAACTTTAATTATCTTACAATGATATATACTGTTTTTGATGATCAAGTAGTACTCTGCACTTATTTATTTTATCTTTATTCAAATTGTAATAATCTTATTATAATTTTGTCTGCATAAATGCATTCCATGTACAACCTATAAGTTAGTATGTTTTGTGAATCTTATTTATAGCTTAAGACTAACTATCGTTAGTAGTGATGAAGCGTAGCAGCTTCAGTATCTTGATCAAAATAGGGTAGGGTTTTGAGTGTTTGATCCTAAAATGAAAACATTTCTTTGGACAAAATTATAATTTTTTTATGATCACTACCTTAAATACGCTTAAGTGAACTGTTTAGCACCGGATAAGCGGTTGGAGTGTGCACGGAAGCCAGTTCACGACCTCGCCGATTTCAGCGAGACCTTTGACCGCCATTGGAAACAGAGATACTGAATGCCTTAAGAGAAAGTAAAAAGAATACCATGTTTTGATCTATAATTGAGAAATATGGACTAATCAGGGACAACATTCCAAATCAGCTCTAGTTTTCTCCTCCCTTTCACAGTGTTACAACATAAACTGATCGATTAATAATAGATTTTACTAAAGATAAGGGAAAAAAAAGCTATTACGATATTGATATGACGAACAAATTTGAAAAAAGTAATAGTTTCTAAAGTGAGACTAACCTTCCAAAAAGGGCCATTCCATCTGATGATGTAAACATTTGAACTAATTCGTGTAACTCTGTTGGACTTACTTCTTCCAGTCCATAGTACCTACAGCATAACAATGAAATCAATAATAATAAAATGTTGAAGATGATAGTTTTATTTAGGAAAAAAATATAAATGGTTCTATTTCATTTCAAAATACAATGATGATACCTTGTAAAATTGTATTCCATGCTCCAATTTGCTTCACCTACTTCATTTGATTTTGCTAGATCCATATAGAACTGCATGTAGTTACGAACCTAAAAAACAAAGTGATTATCTCAACTTCAGTGAATATATCCTATTTTGCATAATTTACAGCAATTACTATTCTTCTTTCTTCTCCAAGTAACTTTAACTGAAGCAATCCAAATTATAAAATACAAATTTTATTTATTACCTGTCCAGTGTCCGTATCAACTTTGTACAACCTCAGGGCAGGATTGTTGACACCGCTCGAAGTCCTACGAGGTGTTACAGCAGGAGCCAAAAATATTGTTGATACAGGAACTCCTAGGAAAATTATATAACATATAGAATTATTAATTTGCAATAAAAATGTTTATAAACATAAAAAATATAACGACTTGGCAACAATCACATCAGTTTTCAATGTTTTAGAAAGAGATGCGCCGATTATGAATACAGATAACCAAAGGCAAGTATTCTCAGTTCAGTACTCATTAATATGAAGTCAGCCGAATAGCAGCAAGGAATGAGTGTTGGATAGAACTGCGTCCAAAACTTTGTGACAAGAGTTTGACTAGAAGTGCAAGAGTCAACATCTGCAAAACAGTCTTAAGACCTGTAGTGCTGCATGGGACGGATACCTGAATTTTTGCAGAAGAAATAAAGCTGAAAATTTGGGAATGGAAGGAGTTGAGGACAATTTTAAGACAGATTAAGGTTAAGCACGTCTAATGGATCTTTAATTGAAGAACTAAGTAGCTAATTTGGAGTTCCAGATCTTGTTTCAATCACTAATTTGGTAAGATTACCCGGGCAGGCTCACTCACATTGAATGGAACAGCAAAGAGATCTCAGATAAGCTTATGAGTATGACCCGGGTAGTAGGCGGTCACGAAGAAGAATCTAAGTTACAGTGGTAACAGAAACTGGAAGAATTCAACGCATTTACGTTGAATTAACCATTACACGGTGGCGGTGAAGAACAGGAGAAACGGAAGCCAAGTTCTAGTCGAATCGTAGAGCCTTAGAAAGACGTATGAACAACATTGTATAATAGAACTAGGTCACAGATTTGCAAGTTTACACTCAATGTATTAGTATTATATTACCCTTGTTTTTAAAATGCTTTTATTGATTTGTCGAGGGTCACACATCAAATATTAATAAGTAGTAATAAAAGTAATTGTTTACTTTTACTAAAACTTGTTACTTTTATTTTTCTCAGCTAAATTAATTTTTCAAAGTTTCTCATTTTGAAATAAACATACAAAATTTTGTAACTTCCTTTCTTTTATAATTTCCTCGATTGAACCTCTGATTTTAACTCTGTTTTTTTTTTTAAACTTCATTCAAGACGGGGACTAAAATAATATCTTGGAGCAATCATTCGATTGTTAATAATGGAAAAAAAGTACAGTAATGGTTCAATATTTATGAAAAAATCTACCTATATTATCGTAGATAAGCCTGAAAGTATCAGAATGTAAATGGCCAAAAAATTGTCCAGTAATTATATCAGAATATCTCTGGATCAGTCTTAGATATCTATCATTGTGTTCTGGAGCCAGGGTGAGTCTTGGCGGAGCTCCTTGACGTTCATCAAATCCAGGCGCTACATGACCAACCAAATATACCTGTAACAAGAAATAAATAAAGTAACTTAAATAAGTATTTAACTAACGAATGATAGTTTGTTGTTCTACTAAGATAATGAAACTAAAAACGTAGGAGAAGAAAAGGTGAGGTGCCCTAAGATCACTATTTTATTGGAAACTGAGCGGTTTCACTGAAACTCAAGGGCATCCCAGTCAAAAATTACTCAATGACCTCAAATTTCTTTGGTCAATAATAAGAATTCTTTAATTTTATTCAATCAAAATTATCATTTTATACAAATTTATAGTGTCTACATGAATATGTGGGTGTATATGTACAAAGATCGCTCAAAATTGATTGTTCCTGTTGTACAGTTATTTGTACTTCCAATCTATTGTATATCTTCTGTCACATGTCAATAGCCAATCTGACTGTATCAGATGCAAATATCTTTGATATTTCCAGCAATGTGGTTCCAACCATTGAACTCAATGATTGAAGTGAAAGTCCGTTAGCTAACCAGAAAACTAGCGACCTAATCAATTCGTCTCTTTTTCAATAATGGGGAACTTTTTGGTGTGCCAACATTCGGAAAAATCTAACTTTATTTAGGTTCCAACAAATTAAGAAGTATCCATAATTTTCTGACTTATGTTGCCCTAGTAGGAAAAAAAGAAGATATTTTTCAAGAATGTATTTATTTATTAAAGAAAAAAAAATATTGGAAGTCCAAGCAAACGCTCTATCTTTATCTGTCAGTCTGTTTCTTTTATTGGTTTTAATGTAAACCGAGAATAGATGCTTACAAGAGGTAAGTCTACGCTGAGAATAAAGCGTCACTAATGTACGAAAAGGGAAAAAGCCATCCCTAGATTTTTCAGTTACTGAATGAGTTAAAATTACCTATTTGTGACAAAATGCCACAGATAACTTGCAGGTACGTTGTGACTTATAGTAAGGTGGAGCTAAACTATAAAAGGTGGCTTAAGAAGACAATAAGAATTGTTTAAAATAAGCGTCTACTAGTTTCAGATTGGCGTCTGCATACCAACCAATTGGTATTAAACAATAAGAAAGGCCCACTAAGAATTTCAAGTATCATTTATGACTAATAATCATTAATGTAACTCTTCATTGGAGTAAGTTACATGAGTGTACAAATAAGTAACTAACAGAACATAATCGACCTGCGAGGTTTAATAAGAGCTCAGAATAAAGGAATAGTAACCTTTTTGGGGCACTCTTTATTACTTTATTATTTAATTTTTTGTAAGTTAAAAATTATACTTGTGTACATAAACAAACTACCTAGTAACACAACTTAAACATTTACGACTTTGTAGTAAATGTCTTAAAAGGAGAAATTATTAGAATTTAGAGAGGGGCACCAAAATTACTGACTTCTTGGCGGTCCATTTTCCTAAAGGTAACCCTTATTTATTTTTTCCAGCTGGGTAATGTTTATTAAAAACATTTTTCCCACTTTAAGGAACTCTCCGTGCTTTCAGGTGAGTTTTCTTTACTTTTTTTCTCACAGACTTTCAAACCTGACACCAAATTTAGTTGCCAGCTAAAGTTCCAGACGTTTACTAAACATTGCTACACATTATAAGACTTGTTCCAGTTCTGTTACGCTCTGCACCGTCCGCAAATAAACGTCTCGTTTGGCTCTATTATTATACAGGTGCCCAAAAACTTTAATTTACTATTTTTGGTAAATATTAATTCTATCTCGGTAATAAATTTCTTTCGTTGACCTCAAGGCTTATTTCTTTGAAGCTATATAGGATCAAAATATGTATTGTTCTTATCACAGTGAGAAGGATTTTTTTTTCCAAAAAAACGGACATTATTCCCACTTTCTACCCAATACTAGAAATTTCCAAGACTAGAGCTCAGCAGATTACTTCAGGCATTCAGTTGTTATTTACCAAATCAATCATAATTCTAATTACCGTTACTCTCTTTTCTAATTTCGATTCCAAACGTTTTTTTTTATCACAGTCATAATATATAAATTTATTCTCGTCATTGGTCTAAGCTCGAGTTATTTGTATCTATAATAAAATATATTGTAAGTTGGAAGGGAAGTTTTGCGAAATTAATCATGTGAACTTCGCTAACTTTCAAAATGAAATATTAAATGACTACAATTTAGTTGCTACACTAAATTAAAAGAAATCTTAAAAAGGCCAACATACTTCATTAAACATTTATTATAAGTTTTGAAAACCGGTGATATCATCAATGCAGAGAGATAAATTCGAGAGGATTCAACAAAATCTACAGGAAATTATATCAACAATTCAATGTTAACAGAATAAAAAATGGATGTATCAACCTGGATTTGGATACTATGCTTTGATAGGTCTACCTAAACATTTTATAAATCACCGTCCAAAAATGGATTGAATTGGAAAAAAATAAAAGATAGTTATACTTCACACATCATACTTTTCAGACCTAAAACAATTTTTATTATTTTTGTAAACACTCGTCAATACCAGGTTTGGACAGATATATTCTCTTTAGAATTCACACGGATTTTATACTATATTGCTTACCGATAAGCTGCTTCTTTGAGAAGCTCCAAGAAGGATCTCTTTCTCCTTTTTGTGGGTTAAGAGGGGATAAGAGCCATCATAGGCTCAGATCCAAATGGTTGTTATCAAAATATATATTCTGGTAGCAGAATTGAACATACAACTTACTACTATGACTAGGTATTTTATAGGAGTGTTTAAAGTTGCTTCCTCCTGAAAGTTAGCCAGTCCAAAAATTAAATTTTTTCTAAAAAAAGTTAAAAATAAAAGCTAAAAAATCTAAAAATATTTAAAATCTAAAAATATTTCGTAAATTAGGTGAGTAGGAATATTGGTTGATAAACGGAGTAATATATCTTACGTTTAGAGAGGATAAGGCTTTATCATCTCGGATTTAGTCAGATTATCTCGCATCATTATTTATGATAATCTCCTTCACATATACATACATTCACCTGTGATTAATTGACCCATACCCAGATTAAGTCTTTGTAGAATTTGTTTTTTTAAACCTACGGAGTTTTCTTGACAGTTAAAAAAAAAAAAAAATTATTGTAGTTTATACGGTATAAGTTACAATAGAGGGATCTAGTTTTTTAAAAAAATTATAATCCGAAAATTTAGTTATTCATGACTACTGAGTGCTTAACATTAAAAGACTGAATACGAAATGTGGCTATTAAATAACGAGACTGATGATGCTACAGAAGAAGCATTCTGCATGCGCCAAATTTTAACGACCGACAACTGTGCAGCTTAAAGCCTTCTCTTTCGATTGCAGCGTCTCACGTGTTTGTAGAGAAATCTGTCTGACCGGAAACGTCGTTTGTCTAAGAGGTGTTAGTTTCGAATTGCCGAAAACATGATACTACACATGTAGTAGAGCAACGAATTGTCGTGAAAAATTTCACATGAAACTTGGTAAAACCGCTACTGTTACTTATCTTTTATTAAAAGAAGTTAATGGCGATGAATATTAATCACATGCGCGAGTTTTTGAGTGGTTGAAGCGTTTCCAAGATGGCCGAGAAGACATCAGAGATGACCGCCCGGGTCGCCCTTCCACGTCCAAAAACGGATGAAAATATCGATTATAATTCATCAACATTACTACCGTGATGTGCTTGCTCAACTCCGTGAAAGAGTAAGGAAAAAAACGACCCGATTTGTGGAAGAACAAGTCACGGGGTTCTCCATCAAGACAACGCGCCGGCTCACACTGCATTGTCTGTCAAGACGTTTCTAGCCAAGTTCAACATCCCAGTTTTAGGCCAGACCTGGCCCCATATGACTTGTTATCTGTTCCCCAAAGTCAAATTTGCATTAAAAGGAACTCGATTTCAGTCCGTTGAAGCTGTGAAAGAAAAAGCGGCACGCGTCATGCAGGAGCTCACAGAAAAAGACTTCCAGCACTGTTTGGAACAATGGTAAATTCGCTTGGAGCGTTGTAGGGATAGGGGAGGGGTGTATATTGAAGGGGATAATAACTAAAATTGTATAAATTTAAAATAAAATGTTTTACAGCAATAGTCTCGTTATTTAATAGCCACACCTCGTAAAATGTGTCTCAACTATAAAAATTTCAGAAGAAGAGATGAGTCATGTAAGTAATGATTTTGGCTTTATTTTTGAAAAATGACTGATGGCTGGCTACACGGGCTTTCAATAGTTATTTTAAAGCCTGAGTGCTCAAACGAACCGTCAAGAATTTTCACATTCTCAAGATTTCTACTGAAAGTCTCTACTTTTGTCTGGAAACTTAAAAGCAATATTGTATTAAAGGAAGGAAAATTATGAATACCTGGAATAACAGCCATGTATTTTTTCCCCTCTGTCTGCCCTAACGTGGAAACAAATAGGTAACAGCTGAGCATTTTATTTTGTAATTCTTATTTCTAAATTGCAGTTAGTTTTTTTTTTTTTTTTTTAGCTTGCATTGCTGAGCCTGAGCTGATATTCAGTGCATCTCTAGAGTAAACCAAACGATGTAAATTTTACAATTCTTGCGCACAAATAATCTTATGTTCATCGGCCCTGATTTTCCTGATCTGCTTGAGTTTTTCGAAGGATATTTCAAAAAAGTTAGTCTGTGGCCGAAAATAACACTAGTATATGAGTCCTGTCCGCCCTTATATATTTTATTTCTTAGAGCTTACAGCTCTGTACACAAAAGAAAACAGTCTAAAAGCCCCAGCAGTGCACTGAAAATGGCTTCGAACCCTTTTATGTTGATGTGTCTTAGCTTAAAAAAGAGCACACACTAAAAAAAAAGATATTCCTCGTATTTCTCCTGAAGCTCTATAAATTGCTACATAAATAATCTCATTAATTCTTTCAACACTATTGGAAGCACTATCGAAATGAAATAGTGCACACTAAAACAATTAAGCAAAGTTTGACCTAAAAAAAAGTTTATCGACCGTAGAAAAGCTGTACCACACTAAGAACATACATTAAGATATTAACTGACTAAGTAAAACTACCAAGTTATATAGAAACTATTATTTGCCAAGTGATTATTTTTCATCCTATTTTTCCATAACGTATTACAATGAATTATAGAAGGGGGAAGTCTTAGTTCAATTTATTTTTCAGTCTCTGTTACATAAAAGTTTTATTAAAGTTCTTTTATTAAACTTTGCAATTTTGCTAAGCAGCATTCATTTCACTTTAAACAAGAAAGAAAAAAAAGAGGTTACTCTCGTGTTTTTGTTGTTTAGATGAAGTTACAGTAAATTTTCTTGAGTTTGCCAAAGTAAATGCCAAATTTTAAATACAAAATATATATTTTAGGGTCTTTATTTAAACAACTTCTACTTGTAGAATATGAAATATTCAATTAACCCGCTTTTGATGGCACAAATTCCGCGAATTCAGTGAAATGAATGGAATTTTTCCGTTCATTTTGCATGAATGTGGGCAGAATGTGCATTGCATACGAGCGCCTTGATTGAGAAGCAACACTCTAGTAAAATATAAAAAAATTAATAATTCAAATAGAAAATATAAATATGTGTGGTTAATTTCGTTATGAAGATTTAAACCGGTCGCTACGCCAATGAGGTGTTTTTCTTCTTTTTGTTTTTACTCCTTACAATGAACAGAACTTCAAATTAACTACAACGAACATCACTTCACACAAGAGCTTTAGGCTTCTCTTGAAACGCCGTTTAAATGAAGTTTACAGGAAAAATGTTTCCAGTATTAGTAAAAACCCTTCATATTACAAAGTATGGCCGAACATCATGCGCATTTTAAGGCAATTAGATAGTAGATTGGATCTCTGAACAGAGACCTATTCTGCAGATTCCAGGAAAAAAGAAAATAAATGCAAGTATCAAGGGCATTGCAATAGTTAGTATTTTTATTGTTTTCTCAAGTAGCTCTGCCAGTATAAGACTTAATATCGTCTAATTAGGGAACAAGGCCGGCATGTTGCTAGATTCATTTTTTTACGCCCATTTAATAAAAAAGAAAAAGAAGAAAAAGGAAGTTAAGAGTTCATTTGTTCTACTGTTGGTAGAAATTAAGTCGAGAGAACCTCCTTTACATGTAATAGCACCTATAATCAGCTTAACAATCGACTCAACTAAATTATAACATCCAAGAATTTTTTTTTTTTTTTGCGAGGGGGAAAAATGCCAAAGGCACCTTCCGACGATCTGTCGGTTGTGTGGGGCTCGACCCACTAAAAAAACCCCTCCCCTTCAGGCGTAAATATCCATCCCGGAACCGCCAAACAGCATTACTTCGGGATGGCGCCTCGTTACTTGGCTTTCCTTCTATTTATTGCTCTTCCACCTTACCTACAATAATTCGAGGTCCTTCTTTTTCCTTATTAATATTTTTTTAGCAATGGAAGATACTTTTGCCCAGGCTTCCTCGTCTTCCAGCATCCGTCCGACGATGCTGTCCGGAGCTATTGGACCGGTGACTTCCTGCAAGCTTCTTCTTTCTTGTTCCCATCGTGTACACTCAAAAAAGGTGTGCAGGGCGTCATCCGAGTCCGAGTCCCCGTAAATACACGCCCCAGACGGCCTTTTCCCTATTTTTTTTAAGGAATCTTGCGAAATACCCGTGGCCAGTAAGGAATTGTGTGAGGTAATAATCCACCTCCCCATGTTTCCTTTCTGCCCAGATCACCGGGTCAACAATTAATTTTGCCGTCCATCGCCCATGGCGGTCATTGGCCCAGCAGGCTCTCCAATCTTGTGCCAGCCGAGCAGTCGCTCTCTTTTTGGCGTCGGTACTACCTAGAGACTCCCTCAGCAGGTAGGTCCTTCTTCTGGCCATTGCCACCAAGTCAATGGGGGGAACACCTGCTATTACCAGGGCCGCCGACCTCGAAACCGTCCTATAAGCACTGATAATTTTCAGTGCCCCTTTTCTTTGGACTGCCGCCAGCCACTTCTTATGTTTTCCTTTTTTTAGGGCTTCCGCCCAAATTTCGCTGCCATATAACATGGCAGCATTTGCCGCGGACATCAGGAGCCGTCTCTTGCTAGGCAAAGGTCCTCCAACGTTTGCCATTAGCCTGCTTAGTGCCGATGTGGTTTTTTCAGCTTTAAGAGATACATGTTTTAAATGTTCCCCAAAAGTTAGTTTTGTATCTAGGAATACTCCTAGATATTTTAACGCGCTCTTGGTTCCCATTGCAACCCCTCCCACTTGCATCTGGATTCTGGTATCAATGTGCCGTCTTGTAATGAGGAGGACTTCCGTCTTTTGTGATGCCAATTCCATACCATGATCCTCTAACCAGGATTGTGTACGGCGCATTACCTGGTTAAGCCTTAGTTGAGCATCATCTATGTCTCTAGCCGAGATAACAGCTACAATGTCGTCCGCATATCCAACTAGAAAGGTGTCATTTGGCATTTCCATACGCAAAATTCCATCATAAGCCACATTCCAGAGGTCTGGGCCAAGGATCGAACCCTGCGCAGCTCCGCCCGTAATCTCCAGCTGTCGGATACCCTCAGTCGTTTCGTACTGAAGCTGCCTATCGCTCAGGTAGCTATCCATCATCCTAAGCAAATATCCGGGCACCTGGAAATCCTTCTCCAGGGCTCTCAACATATCTGACCACCTAGCTGAGTTGAAAGCGTTTTTCACATCCAATGTTGCCAAGAGTACGATCTTTCTCGAGTAGTGACTACATGTATTGCCGCGTTGGTTGCTTTCATGACCTCTTCAACTGCCCCGATTGTGGAACGTCCACTCCTGAAACCATACTGACGAATAGCTAAGTCCCCCGCATTCTTAACTGCTTCTAGCAAGCGAGGTTTAATCAATCGTTCCAGCAGTTTCCCAGCCGTATCCAGCATGCATAATGGTCTGTATGCTGACGCGGTATTTGGATCTCCTTTCCCTTTACTGATCAGAACCAGGCGCTGAATTTTCCAGATCTCCGGGAAAATACCCGCCTCCAAACACTGATTGTACATGTTCAACAAGAGCCATGGGCAAACTTGAGCAGTGATCCTGAGTACCTCGGAAGGAATACCATCTGGTCCTGGGGCCCGCTTGTTTCGCATTAAGGCTACTGCGTTGTATAGTTCGTCTTCTGTGAATTTCGGTATCTCTGCATTAGAACAGAGATACTGATGTTTCTTCCTGCTTGGTCGAGTCGGGAACAAATTCGTTACAATATGTTTCATTTGCGCAGCCTCGAATTTAGGTATTGGCCGTAAATACCCAAGCTTGCGCATTACAATTTTGTATCCCCTACCCCAAGGGTCCAGATCTATTTCCTTTCTTAACTCTTCCCATTTCTGTCGCTTACTCCTATTTATAGAGTGTTTCAAGGCTTTCTTAGCAGCTCTATACTCCTCCTGTTCCACTTCTGCCTCACTCGCATTTCTTCTCCGTGTCCTGGTTGCCTTCCGCCTCAGACGCAAGCAGTTCCTTCTGAGCTGCGCAATTTCCTCCGTCCACCAGTGCGCTGGCCCTTTATTTCCGCGAAACTTACCCTTTCTAGGCATGGCTGCATCACAGGCTTTCTGAATAAGACGCATAGTAGCTCTTACCACCTCTTGTGGGGTCCCCACCACATCCATCGCAGTTGCTTGTCCTTGTTCTATAATCAGAGTAAAAGCATCTTTATTTAATTTAGCCAGGTTCCAGCCAAGTTTTTTGTTGGCATCGCTTTTAGTTACCTTTCTACGCTGATTGAAATGAAACACGATATACTGATGGTATAACATCCAAGATTGGTATACTACAGGCTACAGGTATCTTTACTTCAGCGAATCTAGCTCTCACTACCAATTAGTGACAGTCCCTCTTCGATCGATATTACCTCTTTCAAAAGCTGATACAAGGAAATGTAATATCATTTAAATATTTCATAGTTCTAAATAATTGTTACACAAAATTTTCAAACTGGTAATTTCATATCGCTACATCTCACTTTGATATGGATTACTTCTTTCTCACTCACTTTCTATTATGGTCAGAGCTAAAATAAACCTAAAGGGTGGCTTCCATTTGGAACAAGAAAAGTAAAATACAAGAGAAAAACTCTAAATTTGCTTCCAATTCGTCTAGATTTCTACGTTTTCTGCCTTTCTCACTTTATATTATGGCCAGGGCTAAAATAAACCTAAAGGGTGGCTTCCATTTGGAACAAGAAAAGTAAAATACAAGAGAAAAACTCTAAATTTGCTTCCAATTCGTCTAGATTTCTACGTTTTCTGCCTTTCTAACTTTATATTATGGCCAGGGCTAAAATAAACCTAAAGGGTGGCTTCCATTTGGAACAAGAAAAGTAAAATACAAGAGAAAAACTCTAAATTTGCTTCCAATTCGTCTAGATTTCTACGTTTTCTGCCTTTCTCACTTTATATTATGGCCAGGGCTAAAATAAACATAAAGGGTGGCTTCCATTTGGAACAAGAAAAGTAAAATACAAGAGAAAAACTCTAAATTTGCTTCCAATTCGTCTAGATTTCTACGTTTTCTGCCTTTCTCACTTTATATTATGGCCAGGGCTAAAATAAACATAAAGGGTGGCCATTATTTGGAAAAAGAAAAGTAAAATACAAGGGAAAACTATAAATTGGCTTCCAGTTCGTCTAAATTTCTACTTTTTCTTTCTCTCTCACTTAATATTATGGCCAGGGCTAAAATAAACATAAAGGGTGGCCTTCATTTGGAAAAAGAAAAGTAAAATACAAGAGAAAAACTATAAATTTGCTTCCAATTCGTCTAGATTTCTACGTTTTCTGCCTCTCTCACTTTATATTATGGCCAGGGCTAAAATAAACCTAAAGGGTGGCCTTCATTTGGAACAAGAAAAGTAAAATGCAAGGGAAAACTATAAATTGGCTTCCAGTTCGTCTAAATTTCTACTTTTTCTTTCTCTCTCACTTAATATTATGGCCAGGGCTAAAACAAACATAAAGGGTGGCCATCATTTGGAAAAAGAAAAGTAAAATACAAGGGAAAACTATAAATTGGCTTCCAGTTCGTCTAAATTTCTACTTTTTCTTTCTCTCTCACTTAATATTATGGCCAGGGCTAAAACAAACATAAAGGGTGGCCTTCATTTGGAAAAAGAAAAGTAAAATACAAGAGAAAAACTATTAATTGGCTTCCAGTTCGTCTAAATTTCTACTTTTTCTTTCTCTCTCACTTAATATTATGGCCAGGGCTAAAATAAACATAAAGGGTGGCCTTCATTTGGAAAAAGAAAAGTAAAATACAAGGGAAAACTATAAATTGGCTTCCAGTTCGTCTAAATTTCTACTTTTTCTTTCTCTCTCACTTAATATTATGGCCAGGGCTAAAATAAACCTAAAGGGTGGCCTTCATTTGGAACAAGAAAAGTAAAATGCAAGGGAAAACTATAAATTGGCTTCCAGTTCGTCTAAATTTCTACTTTTTCTTTCTCTCTCACTTAATATTATGGCCAGGGCTAAAACAAACATAAAGGGGGGCCATCATTTGGAAAAAGAAAAGTAAAATACAAGGGAAAACTATAAATTGGCTTCCAGTTCGTCTAAATTTCTACTTTTTCTTTCTCTCTCACTTAATATTATGGCCAGGGCTAAAATAAACATAAAGGGTGGCCATCATTTGGAAAAAGAAAAGTAAAATACAAGGGAAAACTATAAATTGGCTTCCAGTTCGTCTAAATTTCTACTTTTTCTTTCTCTCTCACTTTATATTATGGCCAGGGCTAAAATAAACATAAAGGGTGGCCTTCATTTGGAAAAAGAAAAGTAAAATACAAGAGAAAAACTATAAATTTGCTTCCAGTTCGGCTAGATTTCTACTTTTTCTAATTTAACGTCACGTAACTTCTAAACACTACATCAACCGACTTCAACACTTCAGTCTATGCAACGTAAAATATAATTCAATTCAGCCCGACAATAACAAATGAGTACAGTATGTAAGTGATGGGTAGTATATGTAGAAAATTTATGAATTAGATGCTGTTCCCTTCTACTTCTCAAATCATACAATTCATAAAGACTAAATATTTTTTACTTTTTTAAATTAGCTCAACACTGTTTAAAATTCTTGCTAATTAAAACTCTTTACAAACCTAAACAGTCATGACAACTGTCTGATTCGCTATCTGTCCACCACAACACGTTTCTCAAATCCACAATGAATGGCGGTGGACATGAGACATTTTATTAGAACGACCAATTATTATGATGTTGCTAATGAGGCGAATGGATGGTCATCGTTACAAGATACCAACTTCTTTTTAGCTATATACGAATACATCATTTTTAATCTTGTTCGTTTTGCTTTGTTGTACAGCTGTAACTCAAACCGCAACAAAAAATAAATACATAAATAAAGTAAAATAAAATAAAAATCAAATAATATCAAACATAATGTAATTTGATTCAGTCGGACAGTAAAAAATGAGTACAGTATGTAAGTGATGGGTAGGATAGAAAATTCATGAAGTAGAAAATAACTTAAACGAGAATCCCAAGCAGTCTCCAGAGATAAGAAAAAGAATAAGCTTCGAGGGTGACAAGAAGGAAAAGAAACCTCAGAGTGGAGAACCAAAAAATAAATATTGCAGAATTCTTGATCAATATTCAATAAAAACAAAGATACAGATCTGAACGCTGGAAAGAATCGTTCAGGTAGTAAAACTTAACAATAAATGAAAATAAAATGAGTTATTCCAAAATATTGTTGAGCATTCAATCATACAGTTATAAATTACATTCAATATTAAACAGTAAGTCAGTAAATCAATATTCATCAATGTTTCTCTCTCACTCTCCAGGGTTTTGTTTAAAACATCAGGGCTGATTGCGTCACATCATCAACCCCGTACAAATGCCTTCGTAGTTCGTCCACTACCATCATAGCTTGCACTATACTTGCAGAACTAAATTTGTTTACAATTAACCAGCAGCAAAATAAGTAATATCTTTTTTTTTCAGGAGGGCAGATAGCTAACACACTTTACTTGAGTTACTCGTATTATTACATTACATAAAATGCAAGTTGATTACTGGAAATCTAATATAGTTACACAATCTTTCTTAGATTTGCAGGCTGCCCTTTTAAACAAAGTCTACAGTGGAGACTTTAAACTTAATGAACGGGATCAATATTATTATTTTCTTTTCTTAATTTTATGTTTTTAATTTAAATCGAAATTTGATTTTGGAAATGATAGTGGAAGATTAGTGATTCAATCATTGATTGAAACATTGATGATGTCTTATCTTCTTCAGGTGCGCCAGACGTTATTTGGTTGACTAATAAAACTAATATTTCCCGACATTCTCTGAATTTAAGTAATTAGAAATAAAGAGGGTATACCAATGGTCAGAGTGCTACCCAAAACGCTCTTTATTTCTATAGTGGGTGGCGTATATCCATCGGGAGGAAAATGCGTTTGACGAAGAACTAAATTTTAGAGATAAACTAGGAGTGCTTTTTTTGGGGGCGAATGATTTAATTCTCTCTAAATAGAGCTATTTTAATAGAAATAAATAAGCAAATTCGATACAGCGAGAGGATGAAGAAGAAAGCATTCACTTCCCTTGGAGATTGCAAATAAAAACAACCTCCAATACATCTGCCATCTTTTAGTTTACAAAAATAGCTGTTAGATTTTTACTTCCTATGAGCTTCTTACATCACGATGATGTACGTCGTTGTTAGTAAAGACCGTCCGGAGACAGAGCTCTGGGAAAAGCACCGGGCGACAATAACCTCAGATGTGGAAGTCCTTAAATTAAACAAAAATAATAATAAATAAATAAACAAAACTTAAAATAAATAAATAAAAAGCTGTATGGTCGAGTTACTTGGTTGGCTAGCTTCACCGGTATTACCGCCTGATTTACTCCTTGCGCCAATATTATAGTATGCTGCTTCAAATTCATCAATTTCAGGCAGGCAATTTGTTATAACTTCCAATTAATCAATGTTCACTTCGAGATAGCATTTTATCTTTCATTATTTATTTAATTCACCAAGCAATCATTATCCATCGCTTTGCTTGAAGAACTGTAAGTATGGAATAGAGATTTAAGTTAAGTTCATTAATAAGGATGTATGTTTGCTCGTATTCTAAACCTCCTTCAACACGATTTCTCTCTCAATCACCCTCTTGAAAGGAGCGTATTCGAAAAGTTAGAGCTCCAAAATTCCCATGCAATTCGTCAAAAATTACTCCTCTTAGTGATTTCACAACTCCAAATAAAATTGTAATTCAATTTATTGATTGAACAATTAAATGAATTGAAACAATAAAATTCATTCCATTTCCAACAATGATTATTAAAAAGAAATTAAATAAACCCTGACCCACACTGTTCTATTTTCAATTTTTTGTTTGTTTGTATCTTAATTGCGTGTTAATGGGTTGGAAAGTGGAATTTCCTTTTTCCCCTCTTGGTTACGAATTTAATTAAAGATAAAGGAAATGGAGGAAAAAAAGGGTTGTTTCACTTTTAATTTTCGTGTAAAAACAATATATTTATATGAAACACTCCTTCTGTTTTTAACAACTAAACGATTTTTGGAGGCAATAAAAGCAGAAGAAAAACGTTTAGAAAAAGAAAAAAGAAATACTGAACTCTAAAACAAATTCTTTCAAGTTTAAGAATCATAAATCTTTTTAAGAAAATTTAAATTAAATCAGTATGTTTGAAATATCGGATTACGGGCACAAATGGTGATTTAATTCCAAAAATTGTTTAAAACTTTTAACTTAATTCAAAATTAAACTTCTTTTCCTTGATTTAGCCTTAATTCAGAAATTCCACCATTAGAATAAATTTAGAGATAATGATGTCCACTATTTCCGTCTTGGTGTGGTATCATGACTTTTTTTATTTTCTTTAGTGATATTTATATGTAAGATGGTCCATTATTACAATCCTGATGATTCAAGCCTAATTAAGAAGCACTTCAAAGCATCAAAATGTATGTGTTTCCTAAGTGAAGTGTAAATAGAATCAAATTAGAATAGATTTGCTCATTTATTTCTATTAAGATAGCTCTGTCTAGAGAGACCTGTTCAAATCTAGATGGACTTTTCGCAGTCTTGAGTCAGTTTAAACGTTCGCCTGCTACAGCTGGGAGTACTCCTTAGAACTCAGCCTGCAGTTCGAAAGCTTGGCAAATAAAATTATAACTGAATTAGGCAGCTTTCTTTTTTTTTTTGGATTAATGAATCAATCACTAAAAGAGATGATGAATTCACAACAATTAATTGTAGAGCCGTATTAATAATACACAGGCAACAAAGGATGGATTCCTAGTGTATACTTAAGACAACTACTAGCGCATTCTATTATAATTACCAAAATTGTGGTTCATTTCTAATAACAACTCAAATAGTCAAGACCAACACTCTGAAACAAAATCATCGATGGAGATAGCCAACAATTCTTGAATGATTACATTTTATATTTAATTGTGCCTTTTTATCTCATCTCATTCATTAATTTTGGGGCAAAAGGAAATTATGATCATAAGCACCGTGAATGTAGGGGATGAATTTATTCGATACCTTTTGAACGCTATGATTCCAACTATATTAATTTCTGTGAGGCACATTGCTGTTATCAAAACTGATATAATCAAAATAATAGCAAATAACTCAAGTAGAAAATATTAATTTCTCGAATGCTTTACCCATTACACCACTCTATTAAGGTTCATTTATGTTTCAAAATTAAGAGATTTGCGTATTTAATATAGTTGGATGCGAAATTAATCTTATCCATTTAAATGTTTACCACAAAACCAGATTGGTTTGTAAATATTTTAGCAAGCAAAGCTAATTAACAGTGCCAATCTACTCTATAATCACATGCTAGGTGGAGAAGTCCATTGTAATATAATGATTTGTGTAATATGTTATCCGCCGAGTTGCGTAACCCTATTGAAGGTCGATGCTGAAGCGATACTTAAGAAAAATCACCGTCTTATTACCGATTATCGCATTTTGACTAATTCCACTGACAGCCCTCAAGTTTAGGTTATTCAGAATGGTAAGATGTGTAAAAAAAAAGTCATGGATACTTCTCACTATCAGGGTCAAACTATGCAATGTTAGGAAGACGAGTGTATTTGGAAAATTATAAACATTTTATTAGTGATTTCTATAAAAGTGATAGATAAATGAATATATTCACTGTTGCTTTTTTCTCGGAAGACTTTTCCATTAGAGTTTCCAGCCAATACCATTGCCCTCCAGGGTCATCCTCGGTTCCAGTTCCTATCCACAAGTTTGTGTTGAGCGCGATTAATCTTAGTCTTCGAGACTTCTGCTCTATCATATAATAGCCACCTATAACAAAAACAATAAACCATGAGCATCATAAACATACACATTTTGTTGCTAATTTCCAAAATGCAACAGTGGGATTAGGTTTAAGTGCTTAAAAACTCTTAAAAATGCTATTTACCTTTTGTTGACAATATGAAGACTGAATAAAGAGAAATTATTAGACATTAATACAAAAACTTATTTCTAACTTCTCTCCTCTCCTCATTAGAGCAATGGTTCAAGAAATGGGCTATAAAGCTTAATGAAACTAAGTCGCAAAACATCACCTCACTCTTCGTCGCATTACTCTTCCTCCAGTCTTCTATAACCTAACACCTCTACCAGTAGTAAACGTTGCCCGCTACCTTGGGCTTTACTTAGACCGAAGACTTTCTTGGAACCCCCACACTAGACTTAAAAGAACAGAACTGAACAGACGTTATCCACTACTTAAAAGACTCTTAGACAATAGATCAAGACTCTCCCTGGACAACAAAAGACTGATTTATACTTCTATTTTGAAACCCATCTGGGCTTATGGAATAGAGCTGTGGGGTTCAACCATACGCTCAAATCTCCAAAGGATTCAATCTCTTCAATCTAAAATACTTCGAACCATCGTAAACGCTCCATTTTATGTCTCCAACCTGACTATACACTCTGACCTTAACATTCCTTTTGTCACCCAAGTTGCTAAAACACGATACAGAAAACTCCACTTCAGCCTGCAATCTCATATAAATCCTCTAGCTCAAAATCTTTCTTCTAGAACTCTTCCTGACAACCCGACAAGACGTCTTAAAAGACAGTGGCCTCGTGATCTCCTTCCAAGTGAAGAGAGTGACTAACCAACTAATGTTTGGTAGTGTTACCACTGGGTAACTTCTCCACTCATTTGCTTCATTTGTAACTCTGTTATTGTTACTTATTGCGCCAACGCGCTAATTGTAGCATAAATAAACGCAAAAAAACTTCTTATTTACCTAATTGTTATTCGAAAATTTATTTAAAATATTTCCTTTTTAAAAATCAGTTTGCTAATTGTACGAGTATACATATATTTCCGCTTAAATAAAATTGAAAACCTAGTAGAGCGGAAATGGCAGATTTGGGCTAGAAATAAATAAAATAACAATAAATTGGTTAGCTTGGTACTGGATTCTAATGAGGGTTCGAATCCAGCTGCCGGCCCTTAGATTATTTCTTCCTAGGAGCTTCTTACAGTTTACTGTCGGGTGACGGGCATTGTTTTCTGTAACGAGAGAACACTGCCTGGTGGCCAGTAGTTCTTCTGGCGCCAGATGTTGATGCGACTTAAAAAAAAGGTGAATTTAATTAAGTGAAGTAGCAATCTGAACTTCCCCTTTTTGATTCTAGGTTTTAAAAATAACACCTTTACTTTTGATACAATAATTCATTTTATTACAACGTTGTAGAGAAAAAGCACCTTTCATTCCATTTACTTATCCTGTTTATTGTACCATTAGAAATCTAGTACCTAGAAAGTTAAAATACAGGAAAATAAATAGGCAGAAGAAAGAGAAGTGGCCATTTGAAGCTGTTTTAGAAATCTCTTTGTTCAACTAAAAGTATACAGAGTTCAGTTTTACTACAGTTGACCTAGTGCTCATGACATTCTGTTACGGCAAAAAATGGCAATTATTAATCACAACCACACCTTTTATAAATGAGTTGAGCGCTTCAGTTGGAAGCCAATGCCTCCACAATTGTCCAAGCTGAATAAGTATTTCTGGTGAAGATGGATCAGCTTCGCCCAATACTGGAAATACAAACTGCGATGTGAAAGTTCTGGACAATAGATCAGTTAGATTTTTTAAAGCGTCAACTTTTTCATCCAATGCCAGTGAATCTGTTACACCATCACTGAAACAACAGAATAAAAAATATTTTATCAGTTAAAAGTTCCATTTTCATTAGGCTTGGAAACGTTTTTTTTTTTTGCTTTAGTTGATTTTTTTTTTATTGTTAACATTCTTTTATAAGAAAGGGATTCTCAAAAGTGGCATTAAAACCGAAACACATGAATTGAAACAATTTTTGTTTTGTTTCAATGACCTTAAAATTGTTGATAGAAATTTTTTCAAAAAATAAACATAGATAAAAGAGAATTGTAGTAGAAGATTTAACAAAGCTACTACAATAGTAATTACACTCAGTTTATTATAATATTTATATTTATTTAGGCTTTAAAATTCATTTAAAAAGAGCTCTTTTCTAAGAAAAAAATTGGTTAAGCTCTTTTTTTCTTCTTTTTTTTTAATCAAAAGATGTTTAAGAGTATTCGAGGCAGAAGGTAACTGACTTGTCCGGATCTAGAGTTAGGATGCATGGCTAGAAAGAAGGAAGACAATGGCTTTAGTGAATGAGGCCACGGTTTAGCAGGAGATCACTAGTATTGTTGTGCTATCTGTTTGAAGATTGGCAGGGCAATGGAATAATTTTTATACAATTTTTTAACAAATTAGTGGGAGTGTGAAAGAAAATCATTTTAGGGCTGCCCAAAAGGAATGAAGCTCTTCTAGGTATCCTGGGGGATAGAAGGTAAATTTGTGGGAATAAAAGAAAGCTGAAGATTGAACAGGTAGATCTCAAACATTTCTTTCAAATATATAGACTTAATTTATTTTAAATAATGAGCAAGTTCGCCAAGCAATAAAAAATTTCATTTTACATCAAAGAACTGGAAATAGGAGTTAGAGAAAACAGTTTTCTTCTAGAAATCTCCGCATTTTTCTTATAATTAATTTGCTCTAATCAAAAAAAGACTTAACTTAGCCAATCATAGCTTGACAAACACATAATTTGAGAGGTTAATCAATGCAAACAATTCAAGTCCAACTTCTTGGTTTTTAGTATTTGTTTTTTAGTAAAGAAAAAAGCCTCATTAGCGTCTTAAAAGACTTTTTTGTTAAATCTCCCAGAATGGGATAGAAGACTATATAACAGGGTGATGTTGCTAGCTATTTGGCCAGCGGTTAGAGTTTTGGTGAACATTACAGCCTCGGTACGCACACCATGCCAAGGCTGAATCTCAATAGAATTAACATTATTCGCTGAGAATTAACATATTAATAGGCTTAGCTGGCTGGCTGTATCCATAGTCGATGGATTCACTCTCTTGTGTTGCCCGGCCATTAGTACAACCTTCATATTCAAAGTAGCCAAGATATTTTAAATTCATTTTGAAATAATTCACCAATAGTTATGAGGTAAACAGTTGGTTATTTCTCTTACTAAAATTAAATTTATAAATTCTATTGAAATTGCTTTGTGTCTGTTTGCAAGAAAATGGATGTACGCCGGCGATATTTGAATAAAATATTTGCTACCTCCAGAATAAATGTTGCCTTATTTGTTTCTACTTAATGAAGAAGGGTACGCTTTCAAAACTGAAGTGTTTGGCAAGAAAGGAACTTAATGGAACCAGTTTCGGAATTAATATTGGAGCATTTCGCTAATTTAAATTCCACTTCTAACCAGCTCAACCGGAAAAGGTGGATTACCTATTAAATGGCGCTAACAAAGTAGTATTCTCTCTCGTTATTTGAATAAGATCCTGAGGTACACTATCTTTCTACTCGAGTACTACAATTTCAACGATCAATAAATTAAAAAAACAATTTAAGGTTTACAAAAAATAATAATAGAACTTTGTTTGTGAAGAAATCATTTTTTATTCATTACATAAGAATAAAAACTCACAATGAGTCTCATTATGTAAAAATATCTTGTGAAACTACAATGCCCAGCAATCTGAGAGAGATCACCATCAAAGACATGGCAACTTCCTCACCATTAAAACAACATTTCTAACATCGATCTCAACGACAAGAATGAAATAAAGGACAATTGAAATAAAGAAATGAATTGGTTTTACAAATATCTCTAGGCTGAAATCTGATTTACTCCTCTGTTTGACAATTTTGGGACCTGGAAATTTAGCGATTATTCTCATAGATGAAATAGGATTTGGTTGTGAAAATAAATATTAAAAAAATTGGTTAGTTTTTTCGAACGCCATGGCTGTTGACATCTGCGCCGATCAGCTCCTACCGTCACCTTCTTTTAATTCATTAAGAAATCCTGACGAAGAGCACTATCTGAGGATAACACTTTCCATCTCCTACATTGGTGTAAGCAACAGCTTCTTGCATGGGATATCGACGATTGATAGTTTCTAGGACCACCTAGAAAATTGCAAAAAAAATTATTTATAAATATGTGTTAACACATAGCCGACCACTCTGGAAAATCTCCCCGTTTTGCAAAATGTCAGTGCACGACCGATCGGGTAAAACTCTCCGTTTGACAATGCAATGCAATGGAGTAATGAATACATGGTTTTAAGTATATGCAGGCCTATGCTATCTAGCGGCATTTATCAAACTAATGAGCAAATATAGTTCCAGCTGTCGCGACTAAGTTGTAAGAACATGAATAACTAAGCAATACGAAAAGCTAAGGGTGAAAAAATAGATACCAATGCCAAAAGTATATCCAGCAAGGTACTAGGGAAAAGCATCAAGTATGTGATACCAGATATGAATGAAAATTATCGACTTGTAAATCGTTGAAATTATAGCCTACCACAGCGTCCTTATTACATACCAACTTGTCTCAGAGTTTTGAGAAAAAGGTTACTGGCGGCAAGAAAAAATATCCACACAGACAATGTAGAGTCTGTTCTTCTAATAAAAAAAACTGGATATACTCGCTATATTTGTAAAAGTTGTGGATTACCATGGTACAAACTTATATGTTTCGAAAGATATCACACTTTACAGAAATGAATATATAATAGGCTTCGTGACAGTAAATTATTAAACTAAGGATTCAAAATTGGCGAGGAATCGGTCAAATAAAAGTTTCTGTAACTCAACCAACCCGCATAGCCACGCCCTGAAAAATGCAATTCCTATTTGACCGATTCCTCGCCAGTCTTGAATCTTCAGTTTACAGAAATACTAAATTTTACAAAATACTAATAATAATAATAATAATAATAATAGTCTTTATTCAAGACTGCCTCCTGGCCATCGACCATCGGGGGAGTCGGTCATCTCATACATTAAATTAAACAGATTTGGTACATTACTAGTAAAATACAAAAACCAAATAAAAAGTAAAAAATACAAAAGAAATGAGATGGAAAATTTACACAAAAACAATACAAACGGGAAAATAAAAGAAAAACTTCTCCAAATAAGCAAAAGCAAAATAAATTGTAAACTTGTATGCTTATGCAAAAAATAAAAACAAAATAAAGCAAAAAATAATTTAATTAAATAATAAAAGATACTTAAATGAGAAAAAAAGACAAAAAAAGAAAAGAAATAAAAACAAATAAATAGCTAAAATAGATAATAGTAATATAGAGAAATAATCATCTCACATTTTATCTACGCACTAGAGTTTACATTTTGACGTAATCTTGAGGCAATCTTACAGAAATTGACAATTGAATTCCAGCCGTACTCTCCATTTAAGTATTTTATTAACACATCTTTCTGCAATATCTCCTGCTTTAAACATTTTAATCTTATTTCTTTTAATCTGGGACAGACAGCTATGAAGTGGAAAGAGTCTTCCGTTTGAGACAAGTTACATAAGTTACAGAGTGAGCTATGTTCGCTATGTTGATAGATTTTAAAGTTTAAGTTCAACAGGCCACTTCTGGCCTTCATGATCCAAACACTATCGCTCATGTTATTGTCGTACACATAGCTAATACACTTATGCTCAAAGTTCAGCTCTCTGTACATCATGTTTGAAATTGATCTCTGTGCCCTTTCAATGAATTCTGCATGAAATATTGTTTCCAAACGGTTACGTATTTTATCAAATTCAGATTTCCAATTGCTCATATTCTCAAAAGAAATATCCGCAGTTATATTAAATTTATTTATGAGTTTTTCTAAATCAGAATACCAAAATAGTTTTTTTGCTATTAATTCTTTTGTCATTAAGAGAGGGTATCTATTAGCAGGAAGTTGCGTAATTTTAACTATGTAATTTAAGTGCAGTCTGAGCGTGTAGATGAAGAGATGTGTCGAGTTTGTTTCTAGATACAGCAGATATGTAGGGGTGAACCGCGGAAGATTAAAACATTTTTTTAAAAAGAATCTTTGCAGCTTCTCCGCCTCTTCAAACATATTTCCTCCCCACACCTGTGCACCATAGCACATTACTGTCCTAGAAACTGTATTAAATACATTTCTCTTAGCAGAAAATGGTATATCTCGATTTTTCATAAAATAATTCCACACTGAATTTAGTGCTATTTTTGATTTGTGAAGTTTATCATGATACAAAATACTATTTTATGTCATTTGAATTAAAATAAATGAATATTAATTAACTAATCACTAGTTTATTTCTTTCATAGTTTATAAATGCGTAATTGTGGTCTATATTTGAGAACTGCACTTGTCGCACGTAACAAATGCGCGGTGGATAGTTTATATTCAGTTACAACTCGTGCGGCCGGTAATGTGTTAAGATATTTTAACAAAGATACAGGCAAGAGGCTTGGTGAAATTATTTTTTTTTATAATAATAATATCTAGGTTCAAAACCAGTCTCTTGATATTTTATTTTGTTTAATGTAGAATTAAAATAAATGTTTACGTACATTTTACAAGTAGTAGGGGCATATTTTTTTGGAAGGAGGCGAGTGGAGCGTAGGAAGCTAATCGCAAGATCAGAGGGGATTAAAGCTTTTAGTGCTGTCTTGCACAGAAAGCTGTAAAGGAGCTCCTAGTTAAGATTTCTGTTAACCCTCGCTCTCCATTATCTCTCATCTTTGCTTTTAACTTTTCATGAACTGTTTGGAAAGTGACCCCTTAACCAAAGGCTAATGTTAGCTTTTCCATTATAAAAATAACTTTTTTCTTGTTGGAAAAAAATGAAAGAAAAGTTCAAGACTGCATAACTTCATTTCATTGCCTATTACAAAATGTTTTCATTTTTCTTAGCACAAAACTTATCAACTCGCGAAGATTATAAAGAATTTTTCAATTAAACAACATTTTAAAAAAAACTTTGCTAATAAATAGATTTGATTTTCTTTTAAGATGAAAACAAAATGCATAAATATTTTGTTTTCCAAGCTGATGACCACACATTCAATAAGGTAATAAAACTTTTGTTTTTGATAATTTTGAACATTATAGAGTTGAATTTCTGGGTACTAAGTAAATAAATCAAGGTGGCAATAAACCAAGTTATGAGGCAAGATTGTGCAGAGGTACTACTTGTCTGAATGCCTTGTGGTATGCAGATGATGTAATATTATTACAGTATAATGGGAAAGATTTACAGCGTTCAGTACATAAGCTAAATCAAATTAGTAGACAGCAATATAATTTGAACATATCTGATACTAAAACAAAAGGTAATGAGATAATAACAAACCTTGATAAAGTTTAAAGTTAAGCAATATCAATATGACATCGTTGAGAAAAGAAAAGTCTAAATCGCATGATAACGACAAGAATATCTAAAAATACAGGATATAAGACAATCATTAAGAAAAAAAGGTATGGATATAGAACTGTGAAACGGAACGTATGCATTCAAACTCCTATGATACACGATAATTATAAAGAAAATAAAGATCATTACTTTAAATCAAAAAAGAAAAAAAAAAAACTAAAAAGGAACACAATATAATCTGTGTTCGTGAGTTTGTTTGAACAGAATATTGATAAAACGAAAAGTTGCAGTACTTTGTTAACTTTTAACAAACGAAATCTTTTAACCGTAAATGCGGCTTTACCGATAGATTTTTTTCCCCACTTATTCATGACTAGCTTGAAAATGCTTCTAAAGATTTCATTTAACTTTTTTTTATATTTAGAATACATATACCTAAAGGCTTATCACTTTTCAAAAATTTATTGAGTGGAGGCTAATCTTGAAAATGAAACGATACGATTCTCCTCTAAAGTGGAATGAACAGCTTTATCACCTGCTTAATTAGGTAGACACATTAAGGGACCTAAAAGCATTTTCAGAATTTCAAAAATCAATTAAACGGAAGAATGACTTTGAAGAAGACTTTTCTTAGTTTTTAAAAAATTTTACTTCCTCTTACTCCTCTTACTAGAAGTACTAGAGGTACTGCGAATCGCGATACCCTTCCACGATATATACGTACATTAAACCTAGTCTGCTATTAGAATAGGAAATAAACAAAAACACTTTTAATTTGAAACATTGATTCTAGGAGGCTTTGAGAAACAGAGAACATTAAATTTGAACCTATTTTCGCAGTTGTAGATGGCACCACTTGATGCAATAATAATCTCATCCTTTACAATTTAATTTTATATGCCCAGTTCTCCTGCTAAGAAGAACAGAACTTCAGTAAACTTAATAGCAAAGTTGCTGAATCAGATAAACTGTAAACAATAATTCTCAATAAAGGAAGGTATTCGCTCAGTGGTAGGTGTGATCCTGGATTCGAATCCAGGTCCTGCTGGCCCTTAGAATTTTTGTTCCTGTAAGACTCTTACAGAGCTCTCTGTCCAGCGATGGGCACTTTTATCTTTAACGAGAGAACAATGGAGGCCGGTAGTGTACTGAAAAACACTCAAGGCACAATATCCTCACAAAAAACGCACCTTAAAGCAAATAATAATAATAATAATAATAATAATAATAATAATAATAATAATAATAATAATAATACCAGCTAATGACCATAGTCGTCGATGCGCCAAAAAAAAAAAAAAAAAAAAATTATAATAATAATAATAAATACCAGCAGCTGACCCTTAGATTTTCTCTTCCTAGGAGCTTCTTACAGCTCACTGTCCGGTGATGGACAGTGTTGTCTGTAACAAGAGAACACTGTCCGGAGGCCGGCAGTGCACTGAAACAAGCTTCGGGCGCCAATAACCTAAGATGTTGATGCGCCAAAAAATTAAAAAAATAAAAATAAAAAAAAATAAAAATAATAATATAGGGAAGGGATTAGCTATGAGGTTAGCATGCTGGACTCCCACGCGGAGGTCCCGGGTTCGAATCCAGCAGCTGACCCTTAGATTTTCTCTTCCTAGGAGCTTCTTACAGCTCACTGTCCGGTGATGGACAGTGTTGTCTGTAACGAGAGAACACTGTCCGGAGGCCGGCAGTGCACTGAAAAAAGCTCCGGGCGCTAATAACCTCAGCTGTTGATGCGCCAAAAAAAAAAAAAAAAAAAAAATAATAATAATTTAGTTTAGAGGTTAAATGGAAGAGGAATATCGAGTACTCTTCCCAAAGTGTAAATGTAGAGTGAAAGAATTTTATTGGTATAATTGTATTTATTAGCGTGAATGTATTTATTGGCGTGAATGATTGTATAACTGTATAGTATTTAGTTGTAGGTATAGCTATTGTAGCCGGGTGTAGGAATATTTATAAGAGTACTACTCCCAGTTAGAATTAAGGACTATTAACAGGGAAAGGAATATTTATAAAAGTACTTCCCTTCAAGAGCAAATAACCTTTTGGCCAAGAAAGAAACGAGTTGAGTCTACATGATATTACTATAAGGAAGCACATCGATAATTTACTTACAATTATTTTAATTTATCTTACTGATAAGAGGCATACGGGGTTTGGTTAACCCCAAAATGAGGAAAATGTAAGGGATGGCAACTATGTATCCACCCTCCCCCTCATCGACTGAGTCGATGATGTAAGAGGGGATATGTGGAGGCATTGTTCGTAACCTGGAGCTCCACTAACCTTGCTGGTCAAGGTTCAGCGTCGGATGCGCATGGGTTGCAAGAACTTCTGCCATCCCATGTAGTGGAGCAATATGTTCGAGAAGAACAGATATTAGAGGCGCTAATAACCTCGGCTGTTGATGCGCCAAAAAAAATAATAATAATAGTGTTTTATTTTATTTTTAAAAGACAAATTAGCTTGTGATATACGTAAATTATTACTATTATTATGTTGTGACACAAGGAGCTTAGTATATTCAACTATTACAGTAACAAAATTAAGAACAAATTTCTCTTTGAAGATAAGTTGAACAAAAAGGAGCGAGATTGTTGGAGAAAAAAAGGGCACTTCGTGTTTAGAATGTATAATTAACTGTTTATTGAGAATAAAAGAGTTCGTTAAAGAAGTTAAGAATGAAACAAAAAGAAATCTAATCTTACTGGTCGTTATGAATCTTTTGAAATTGCTTTGATTACCCAAGGGAACAATCGAGTCCTACTTCTCGTTACTATGAAAAGCTTAAAGGTAAATACCTTTGATGTAGAATACAGCTAATTGTTATGGAGAATCATTTAAGATGGAAATACTGAGTGGAATTTCAAAAGCATTAAAGGGATTAGATTCATTTCAGATCTTACCTAGTATAGCAGAAGTGCCTAGATTAGATTGCCTCGCACTCTAATATGGAGATGTCTAATAACTAATTTAATTAAGTGTCTCTCACTAACGTCGCAACCGCAGTTAAATTTACCAGGGCTCGTATACTATGCAGGGTCCTTAGAACACATGGCTACCACAATAAATTATTCTTTATTTATCATTTATTTTCCTCTTCCTGGCCTTTATTTTGAAATGAAAATGAAACATGTCTGTACAGTTGAGTACTTAAAACTTTAATCTAGTTGTTGCGTGTTCTTTTTGCGATATCAATAAAACAAAAGAATATGGAAGTCTTACCTCGCTATAGTTGGCTACAGATAGCACTTTTCTTAAACTCGGTACCTTCATTCTACCAATTCCAATTATACAAAGTGCTTAGGGAATTAGGAAAAACTTCTCAAATATCTTCTTTTTTCTATTCTCAAAGACCCTTTCCAAAAATTCTAAAGTTGATTCCTTTTGTCCACATCTCAATATGTTGTTGAGATGAGTGGTTGAGGATAATCGAATCCGGAAATTTGGAATAAGTTCTGATGACTTCTCTATTGACTCTATTTCTGGAGCAACAGTTTGATCGGGGCTCCATAATCAATAGGTTTTTATCATTGAAAACTATAAAACAAATAGCCATAATACGGAAGGGGTAATAAATAATACTTTTTAAGTTGCAAAGTGTTACTCAGCTCACGGAAAACACCAATAAATAAATAATAAAAAACATCCTCTCTATCCGCATTGAGTGACCAAGTCGGTTTAAAAGAGATGAAAAAGAAGCTTACATTAAAGTAGTATTCGCCTAATTTTATAAGGAGTAAGTCAATCCAAATCTTCTCAGTAAAGAGAAAACACTCTAAGGAGGGTGAAACCACCGTTTAAACAAAATTTTGGATCAAAACTGTTTCTTATAGCAATCCAGGCCTCCATTAATTTGATAAAGAGATGGTAAAATACAAAAATAATAGGATTCACATGTTTTAATGCCAGGGCAACTCTTAAGGTGTAGTCCCCTATTTCTAGAAAATAAATCGGGAAGAATAATCTTTAAATGTCAGAATTGAGAAGAAATTAGAGGCGAATAGGTGGCTAAAGTTAGTTCGGTACAATATGACTTGGTTTGAATTAGGCTCATTGAACTGGCAGCCAGATGCAGACAAATTGTTGACAATAATGGCAAACATACCATTAATTAAATGCATGTGTACCAAGTCCAGGTGGTTTAAATTTTACCCTACAATTAATAAACACGAGACAATACCGTAACGAGAGTGCAAATTGTTAACATTGTTAGCCAAACGAAAACAGCAAACATTAACACCTATGTAACGCTAATTTGGATACATGTGGATTATTCAGATTTATCAAAAGTAGCTTTTAGATATAGCTATTATGTGAGTAACGCATACCACAATCAAATCTCATACTGCCCAGTTCTAAATCCATGTAGAAATTGACACTAATGACCCCCATCTCGCCATCATATATATGAAAGGTTTATACCGTACATTAGGGTTTGTTTTTGTGTGTGACGACATAGAATTGTGTGTGGTTTAGAGAAAGAGGTTTGATATACCATATTCGTAGCTAGCTAGACCCACTGTCTGTCGCGGCAGCCATTGTTTGCTCACACCACAAATACACATTCTCTGTAACATGCTAATATATCTTCCAGCATAGCCCAGCATGAAAAGCAGTCCGGAGGTCGTACGCGCACTCATTAGTACCACTGCCAACGTAACACGCAAACTGTACTCCATTTTCACGATGGGTAGTATGTGAGTGCGTTCTTGCTTTTGCTATTTGACATATCACGGGAATTTTAAACTCCTCTCTAAACTGTTATACCGATCATTTTAATCCACAAACAGAATTAAAAACGAAATTCTGTTAAGAGAGAACCAATTATTTTCTCTTAGTTTACATATTAATTATGATAAAGAAAAAAAAAACATTGAATGCTATGGACGTCTCTAAGATGGAGGAACAAGTAGAAATCTAATCGAACAGGAAGCCAATTCGGTATTTTTCCTTGTATATTACCTTACATTTTCCAAATGAAGGCGACCCTTTATGTATATTTCAGCTTTGGCCTTAAAAGTAGGTGACAGCGGAAGAAATAGTAGAAATCTAGTGAAAGATGAAGCCTAATCGTTATTTTTCCGCTGTATTTTACCATACATTTTCCAAATGAAGGCGACCCTTTATGTATATTTCAGCTTTGGCCTTAAAATTAGATAACAGAGACAAAATAAGTAGAAATCTAAACGAACTGGAAGCCAATTCGGTATTTTTCCTTGTATTTTACCTTACATTTTCCAAATGAAGGCGACCCTTTATGTACATTTCAGCTTTGGACTTAAAACTAGATAACGGAGACAAAACAAGTAGAAATCTAAACGAACTGGAAGCCAATTCGGTATTTTTCCGCTGTATTTTACCTTATATTTTCCAAATGAAAGCGACCCTTTATGTATATTTCAGCTTTGGCCTTAAAACTAGATAACAGAGACAAAATAAGTAGAAATCTAAACTTACTGGAAGCCAATTCGGTATTTTTCCTTGTATTTTACCTTACATTTTCCAAATGAAGGCGACCCTTTATGTATATTTCAGCTTTGGCCTTAAAACTAGATAACAGAGACAAACAAGTAGAAATCTAAACGAACTGGAAGCCAATTCGGTATTTTTCCTTGTATTTTACCTTACATTTTCCAAATGAAAGCGACCCTTTATGTATATTTCAGCTTTGGCCTTAAAACTAGATAACAGAGGCAAAATAAGTAGAAATCTAAACGAACTGGAAGCCAATTCGGTATTTTTCCTTGAATTTTACCTTACATTTTCCAAATGAAGGCGACCCTTTATGTATATTTCAGCTTTGGCCTTAAAACTAGATAACAGAGACAAAACAAGTAGAAATCTAAACGAACTGGAAGCCAATTCGGTATTTTTCCGCTGTATTTTACCTTTATTTTTATAAATCAAGGCTACCTTTAAATTTATTTTAACCTTCAGCATAATATTAAATGAGAGAGAAATAAAAATACAAAAGAATCTGAAACTATTTCGGTGATTTTCCCTTGTAAACTCTTCTTTTTTTCAAATGAATGCTTTTTTTCAATGATATGCTTACAAAATATCTATTGTACAAAATTATGTATCTTACTTTTCATAAAATAGGAAAGAAAATTGAATTTTGGGAAATTTTCACTTTAGTCCTCTGATTTTTCATTTTATACTACAGAATGAATGACTGTTAGCTTTTTACAATGAACATTCAACTTACTTTACTATCAACAAAAAAGTTTTTTTCCAGAGAAAAGAAACGTCTCCATCAGGAAGATGAACAGCTATACAATACTTCTCTTCACCTTGTATTTCAATCGAGACTGTATGGAGCATCAGAGCCGTGCACTTACTTTTGGATACAAAACTTTCAGGGGCTTTAAATGCTAAACAAACAAGTCGTTTACAAAAGAAGGCTGAAATGTTAAACTTAGTCTGTCACAAGTCGTTAAAATGGACTCATTAGCTGACAATAAATTTATTAAATTTTACGGTGGTTACCTTTTATAAATGCCACTGAAATTTTTCTCAAAAACTAAAAGAATGTTAACGATGGTGATGGAACACTAACAGAATGTACTATATTCTGCTTTGAATAGTGTTCTTGCTTTAATTGATATTATATTTTTTGGAGAAGAAGGGGAGGTAAACAATTTGTGGGCTAAGCTATATAACATAATATTTATGCAAATAATTTATTTCTCTTGTTTAAATAATTGCTCATTATTATAAAAAAATTAGTAAAGGAAGTTTAAATTTCGAACACTTTTGTTCGAAAATACGTACATTTATGTATAACTGCTGAGTGTATTTAATCAGTTAAATTTTATTTTTTGCCCAAATCATACAATGCCTCTTCATGTAAAGCCTGTCCCTCTAAAATCAAATTCATTATTTTCTCTTAATAGGAACAGCTTGCCTCCATCAAGCGAAAGATACTTGAAATAATTTCTCTTCAACGAATTTATTGTTGAATTAAATTCAACGGAATGAAAATTTCCTTCCTATAAACCAGGAAGCTTACGTCATTCAATAACCGCTCTTTCATTCATTTTGACCGCTCTTGAGTAAAAGCTGCTGTGCTGACCCAAAGGATTTTTCATTTCATCAACTCACTATTTTGAAGTTTGGCTGGGAGTTCCTCCACTGTCACTCCACTGAAGGGGCGTCTCCACTTCCAGCCATTATCATGACGTTTATTTCTTTCATCTACATCATATTCACTGAGGATAAATCTTATTGATTAGTGAATAGCTGACTTGTTAAAGCTTTAAATTCAATGCGATAAAACATAATGTCAATTATGCAATAATTTGCATAATTAAAATTGATTATTAATTAGGTTTCAATCAGAAGAATTGATCAATACGTCAATGAACACTTCAATATTATTGCCAATTTTAAACGGTATTCACAATAATATTCACCATGAGGGTCCGATTATCGGCCTCAAACCACTCCGGAATCTTAGTACATTCGGAGCTACCCCTACAAACCAACGGATGGAAATTCCACTCCAAACTCACTCATTAAAAAATGAGAAAACAAAGTTGACTGTCAGAGTTCAATGAACTCAATTTATGTGCTTGACTGTACAGGTAATATTTTTAATTAAAAAAACATGCAAATTAAAGGGAACGAACATTTCTATAGATATAAATGCTGCTTAGGAACTGTTCTTTTCTTTAATTTTAAAGCAAAATATTAATATTGAAACAAAAAACTGATCTTTCTTTACACATAAAATGAACTCCAGTAGAATAAACAAATGTATTAGTTAATTAATTATTAAGGAAGAGTAATGGGTGAAAAGATGATGTAAAGAAGGGCATGGACGATAATGATGTAGGGCAGTGAATTAGACAAATTGCTAAGGTGGGCATTTATACTGGGAGCACTAGAATTAAATACAATATACTTAATTAACAGGTCTTAAGAGTTGTTGGGACTGGCAGCTGAAGGAACTGTTTGTTGCCTCAACACTCTGCCATCGTCTTTCTTTCTTTTGCGTTCACATTATAATGACACCTCATTTTAACTCATTCATTTTCTTTTTCAGCATCTATTTAATTGAGCAGGGAATTATATATATGTAAAAATAGAAGTTGGAATTTCAGCTGAAAGATATTTTAAACATGGCCACAAAGCTGGCCAGCTTAAATCCCAGTCTTCTTGTAATGCTTCTCCTTTGTCTGGCCCCACTGTAAATGTTTTTTTTCCAACAAAAATACAACATTTTTATCCATCTCATAATAGATTTATTTTTAGTAATTTCAGTACTATAGTTCTCTGAGCAGTTACATAAAGAAAATACTAGTATTATATTATGTATAATAATTTATAAAATATGATATGAATTGAAATATTTAGAACTTAATTCTAATCACAAGAAATTATACAGTAATTTGTGAGTAATTTCGCGTGGTATAATTATACATAAAGAGCAATATAAAACTAAATATTCACCTAGTAGTAGCATTGCATTACCCTTGAATAGCCCCACTTTGCGTAGAACTCAGTCTATATCTTTTAACCTAATAATATCACTAATTAATTAATTAATTAATTAATTTCTCTAGATTCTATGCTACGTTTTCTGTTTGAACGTAAAACATTATTCCAATAAGAGCACATTTCATAAATAAATTCTTGGCTGTCAACAAAATAACAGTAAAGAAATGTTACTTATCAACTATACATCAACTAATTTTTCATTATATATTTTTAATATTTCATTTATGAAGTTTTATTCATAATGATTAATCGACATTAAATATATTTAAGTAATTGAACTACTACTGAATTTTATATCGATATCCAGATCACAAGAGGTTATCTGTATCTTGATTAATAACATCTCTTATTGTTAATATTTATTTTCACAATTAGCGGACTTCTTTTTAACAATTATTTCAATGCATTGGTTTTTTTTTGCATTTTTTGGGGGGGGCAGAAAATTTTTAATATATTTTATTATTATTTTCTGATTGTAATTACAGTTGAAGTGGCCAATTTTATAGTAAAAAGGCGTTAGATTAATATACAATTAATAAATAAATAAGTTGACACAAAGAGGGAGAGAGATAAAATAAAGAAAGATTTTTAGTAAAACGATCAAACTCTTGCTAGCAGGGTGAAGGATTAAACAGAGAAGGTATACTCGGATTTCACAACTTAAGCACCAACACGTCTTAATCTTCTTTACAGATAAAGGCGACTTTGGAAAGTTTTAGATCTACCAATAGTGTTAGTACGTTAAGATGTGAAAGAAGCACCCTTTACATAGGGCACTTCTATAGAGAACCCTATTTCCTTCCAACTCCATACAATACAAAAGAGCCTCAGAAACTTGATATATAATGTACGAGATTACTGTATAATTTATCGTAGCGGACATCCATTTATTATTTGTATTGTTCAGGCTATTATAGTAGATCAATATTATAGAGTAAAAAAATGATGGAAAAATAATGTAAGCGTACAAAGTATTTTCATAAATTCAGATAAAGTAATAATGATTCTACAAATCTATTGCTCTAGAACAAGGTTCTATTGTTTTAGAAGGACTTAAAATGTTTCTGTGTCACGCTAAAAGTGCTGTCAGTGTCATCACCCAACGATGATTCAACATCTGTTGGTAGATGAAAATCCCAAACCACTCAAGGAAAAGAAAAACAAAAAAAATATTTTTTAATATATAAAATAAGTGCTCAAGCTTCCGAGTTCAGCAGTGAAGGGGAGGTTCACTTTAACAAACTGAATTTATAAGAGAAGCGACTTACAAATGTGAAATGTGAAAATGTCTCCCACTACCAAAGCCAGTAAAGGGCAACATAAGTCAATTTCAATGTTCTTCATAATTCTTACATAAAACTCCATGCACTAGTATATATATATTTTTTTTCTATTTAAGGCGCGTTAACATCTGAGATTATTGACGTACAGAGCGTTTTAAGGTGCACTTCCAGGCTCCGGACAGTGTGCTCTGTTACGGACACCACCGTTCGTTACCGGACAGTGAGCTATAAGAAACTCCTAGCAATCTAAGGGCCAGTAGCTGGAATCTTAACTGTGATCTCCACGTTGAAATCCAGTATTCGCGAATTACTCAGCTAATTCCAGCTAAAGTTAGGTGAAAATACCTTAACGTTTGTATCCTCTAAAAATTGCGCAAAAACTAGAATGAAATACCAACAAAAATTCCTTAAAAAAATATTTTAAGTTGCTACAAAAAATTATTACAGTGAAGGGATTTTGTACACTTAAAGTTATCAAATAAAAAAAAGCCTAAGCCCAAAAAAACGTTTTTCTAAGAATTTTCAAACTTAATGACCACTAAAGTTGCCTCTGAGCCTTAGTGCGTTTTAACCAGTGTAACATTTGGCAGAAAGATAAGGAAGAGTTTTAAGACATGATTAAATACAAAAGGCCTAATTTTGTTTGTTTTGTTGGGCTGAGAGAGATTACTAAATACATATTTAGTGCGATAAGTGTGGGTTTAAATGTTAAAACGCAGTAAAAAACAAAAAATCATGTGAGGAGTTCATGGTAGCTTATTTTTTTTCCAGCCAAATATCCAGACCACAAATCTTAATTGTATGGACCATTTTTAACTATAATCTTTGGAAAGGAATTATATGGAAAGGTTTTTTAAAACTTAACAATATTTGCCACAAGAGTATAATAAAAAAATGTTTAACAACTGGGAATAAAGCAATATTTGTAAGTTGACTGTCTTTTTAATATTATTCATAAACCAGTGTAACTACCAAGGTACAATTTTCATTTTTGCTTTATTACTATTTGCTTAAAACTTTTTATATTTTATGACATAACTCAAAGGGTCTGGATGAAGATCCCAGGAGAAGACCTTTTTTTTCATTCAACCTTCAAAAAAGTAGGGGAAGTATTACATTTATATATACAAATATATACTCTCCTTTGGGGATTGAAATCAGAAGTAGCACACTCTGACTATCAATGGGAAAAACACTCTCTAAATGATTTTCAATTAACTTTCTTTGTATTAAACTTTAAAAATTCTTAAAATGATTATTATTTAGTTAAATAAATAATTCAATCAATAGAAAAATTGTATCGTATGAGTTAGGACGTATAAGTCATATTGAAAGAGATTACAAAGCTATATTCGTATTATCCAGATATACAGTTGAATTCACATTGTGAGAAAGCATAGAACTTCATCTTCCTTAAAGGACATTGTAGTCAAAGTCTGCATTGAGGAACGCTTCAAGTGATCCTCATATTTGGGAGACAAAAAAACAAGGAGGAATGTCCTATGATTATAAGAAGATGAAAATAATAATACAGGCCTTATTAAGAAAAGTAAAATCCAAAGAAAAAATTGTAGAAATGGCTTTCAGTTTGTCTAGATTTCATCTTTTTCTTTCTCTGTCAACTACTTTTATGGCCAGAGCTAAAATATACAAAATAACAACTGGAGTGCTGGATTCCTAGGCGTGGATCTCAGAACAGATTCCAGTTGATAGCCCTTAAATTTCTTGATCCTTGCAGCTCCTGAAACCACCTAGAAGAGAACACTGTTCAGATGATGGTTTACGGTTAATTTTCTTGGTGCAGCCTCCAGAGCTTGGACCACCCCGTATCTACCACTGGAAGTAATCTGTCTTTCATGCTCTCGCCAATCCTCATCAACTTATTAAAGCTAACTTTAAATGTACAATTTAGCAAGCTCCTTTTTTCCTTTTGTAGCAATGCAAATCTAAGCAGAGTTTAACATCTGTACCACAATAGTTACAGGTTTAGGTATTATTGTAACCGCCCTTCTAATACAATCATTGTAACACTGGCTAGAGTTTCAAGAAGATTTAGTATCTTCTAAAGCCGCATACCCCAGACTGTCTTTCCCTGTAAGTGGATGAACGATGTCAGGGCCTAAGTCTTCCTAGCCCTTAGTACCTGTGAGACATCCACTTCACTTTTTTGCCTCTTTTATACTTTGCTTAGATGTAGTCCATCCTGAGTTTGTTTGCAATTTTCTTTTTTTCGCCAATTTTGTTAGCTACAAAGTTCTAGTGTTTTAAATTGGTAAGTACTTTGAATATTCGTTGCTGGAAACGATGTGATAACTATTTAGTCTTAGAAAAGCCACTTCCCCGTTACAAATATTTGGAAATAAGCCATCCTAAGAATATTCTTAGTTTTAAAGTTTTTAATTATAAGTTTAGACATAACAATTAAAACTTTTTCTCAAAGTTGACTCGTCGACAGAGACCGGGTGGTTGTGAAATATCTGTTTACATAATAAAATTAATAAGTTAACTGTGATTAAAATGGAACCCTTCCACTTAACTTAATTCCTGTACTTAACAAACTTGATTATATCCTGCTACAGAAATAAAATTAATATTTAATAATTTAGGAAAACAAAATACTTTATTTTTCCTCTGGATTACTTCATTAAAAAATAAATGTTCTTTAAAATAATTAAAAATGTAAGTTCAATTTAAAACTATTTACTTTCATTAATGAATCTTTACTCAACATATTTTAAAATTAATAACATACTTTGTAATCAATAAGAGCTACACAAACCATTCAGACAGAGATGTTTGGAGAACCGCCAATGTCTGCTAGTATGGTTCATAACAAAATGGGTTGGAAGTCGGCCTTTTCCAAGGTTTGATATCTCTTTCTTTTTACTGCAGATAAGTAATCAATGAATTAGTATTTTCCTAGGGAGATATAGAGCGCTTCCAGCCATTTCTACGTAAAAAGTTAAATCAATGCTGGTGTTGGACTGTGTGTTAAGGCAACGTGTCGAGGGCTGAGTTAGTAGAAATCGAGGGCAACCATCGTCGAACCTAAAATCGTTGAGCATGTAAATGAAATTTCAATCTGCGATATAAAACTCTAATATTTCTTTATTTTATTCACCCTAGCACAAGCAGGTGTTACGATCATTTCCAATTTCTGAAATAAGGATTTCACCAAAATTAAATGTTTTAAGGAAGTCTTTGATGCATATTAGTTTCGGGAATGTGTAGGTACTTTTCATTTTATCTTCCCCAAATCTTGTTTTTCCACTTTTGGGTCGCAATTGACCCCTTCGAACACCCTAAGCCTGTGAATATATATGATCGTCGGTAGGCAGCGTAAGTGATGTGGTGGTTTTAAATGAGATACCCTCAGAGCCTTAAAGAAGTGATTAGTCCACTTCTTGATGAGAGGGCGTGTGTGCTAGCCACCAGATAGTGGGGTGCTAAACTGGTTGCCACAGATAAATCTCTTCCTTTAGGATGCTTAACTAAAACTAAAAGCACAACTGGATGGCGTATAACACAATTTGTATTTAGATGATGACTTGTCACCAGTTGAATTTATTATGATCTCTCATTCCTCTGCAAACTTCTCCATTCTCAAATAGACTGTCCTTACCTTCTTTCTCTAATTTCTTTTAATATCTCATCCCATACTACACGACATTCTTCTCCGTTCAATGTACCGTACTGCGAACATTATTACGTTTTTTACTCCCCTATCTTTCGTATGATGCGGACAGCCAATCATTTTAACTTAGATATTTTTGGCACTGATATACAAAAATTTCTAAATATCGCCTGATGTCAACGATTTCTTTGAACTATTTTTATTATTAATGTTATTATTGTTGTATCTGTAAATTGGATTATAGATCCGTTTTTTATTTAAAAATAAAATAAAATAATTTCGAGCGAAGCTAATAGATCCTAAAATAAGATATTGATGAAGATAATTAGCAAAACATTATTGAAAAGGATCTTAAAAAGTCTTCTAGATAGCGATACTGAAGAAAGACTCACTTTGTTAACTTAAATCGATTAGTGAAGAAAGCTGGTTAACGTAATATGATTGAGAGTGTGTAGATAGATTAAGCTGTCTACGATCTCTTTCAACAACTATATTAAAAGTATGACTTCCTCAGTAGAAGAAAGGTTGCCCGAGGTTGTGCTGCTGTTTCTGTAGAAATAGGATAATAAGAGGGTACTGGCGTAGTTGGCTGGCTGGCTAGATAGAGCGACGTATGCCCCTACAAGCGTATTTTCTGCTATCGTTGATTGACAGCTAAGTTTTCTCTACTTGTCAGAATAATTTTTCTTCTTATTGCCATAAAGTCTGTTGCTCTCTTCCCATCACTAAACTGGGATACTTGTTGGGCTGACAGGTCTCCTCTAGTGAAATGTGCTATTTTCATTAGTTGGTATCTTATCGTCGTCTAAATTTTGTTTTCCTCCTAGCACATAATAATTTAAACAATTACCGAATAAGTAGTAATCTTGGATTTTTTGAATAACTTAAATGTTTCTTTTAACATCCAATCCCACGAGATGAATGGCAAAGATTGTTAAGACGTCGAGGGGGAGAGTTATTGGTGTTTTTCTACAGTTTTTACCCTGAAAAACGCCAATAAACAACCATTTATTTAATGAGAAAATGAAGTGCAATATATTACCTCCGTCTAAGAAAGTAAATCGATAATTGCCTGAAATAGTAGACATTATTTTACTTAAAAAAACTTCTTCGCAACACTTCTACTTATACACTTTTACTCACCCATCTTTCAGAAACTGATCATCTTCTCCAAGGAAGATATAATAAAATAGATGCAGACAGCTGGTAGGAATTATAAATTGGAAAGTTGCAGCAAAAAATAGGGAAGGCTGCTGGTGGAAGCATATTTCCGAAACTAAGGCTCATTAAACGGATATTGGATTTAATAATAATAAATAATGAAATGAAATAGAGGAAACAAAGTTTATAAAAAATAACTTTGAAATTATTATTATAATAATTAAAAAGAATGAGTAAGTAGTTAATTAAAAAAAAAAAATAATAATAATAAAACCAACTTTGCAAAAATAAAAGCTGTAAAGATGTTGAAATTAAAAGAAAATAATGATCATTTTAAATAACTCATCACTCAGAAAAAATTACTGTTCAGCATTCTTTTTAGTTTCATTTTTAATTAAAAAAGTAAAATTCTAATCTAAGTGAAACAAAAAAAAAAAACTCCAGTTCTTTCAGAATTATTAATATTAAACAAATGAACAACTTGCCTTAAATCTGTTTTCTAGAGAGAGATAATTTTGGCTTTACAAACAGTGTAAAGCTTTACTGAGATGTCTTAAATCTTGGCGAATATTGTTGATTAGAAAATTGATCGAAATGGGATAGTAGCTTTGCAAAGGAGTTCATCTTCGTCTTAATCCTTTAGAAGGTCACAGATATTTTTAGCATGATTATTTTCTTTCAATTTGATGGTTTCAGATTTTCATCCTACTAGAAGTCTAAGTAAAGGATTTAAGCCTTCACTTATTTTTAGCTGATTTAGTCAAGGAGTATTTATATTACAGGATGCTATTTACAGAATAATAATTGATGTCGCATTGGGGAATCTAATTTTTCTATCACATTATGCTCCATAATTTTTGGATGCAGGAATAGGCGCCATCTTTCGTCCTCTCAAATAGCTCCTTTCTTTCCTTTTGTTTTTTGTTTTTCAAATACCTTTTCTTCCCAGAGTTCCTAATGCTCCTTCAAGGATTCCTTCTACCTTGGTCCTCTCAAATAGCTCCTTTCTTTCCTTTTGTTTTTTGTTTTTCAAATACCTTTTCTTCCCAGAGTTCCTAATGCTCCTTCAAGGATTCCTTCTACCTTGGTCCTCTCAAATAGCTCCTTTCTTTCCTTTTGTTTTTTGTTTTTCAAATACCTTTTCTTCCCAGAGTTCCTAATGCTCCTTCAAGGATTCCTTCTACCTTGGTCCTCTCAAATAGCTCCTTTCTTTCCTTTTGTTTTTTGTTTTTCAAATACCTTTTCTTCCCAGAGTTCCTAATGCTCCTTCAAGGATTCCTTCTACCTTGGTCCTCTCAAATAGCTCCTTTCTTTCCTTTTGTTTTTTGTTTTTCAAATACCTTTTCTTCCCAGAGTTCCTAATGCTCCTTCAAGGATTCCTTCTACCTTGGTCCTCTCAAATAGCTCCTTTCTTTCCTTTTGTTTTTTGTTTTTCAAATACCTTTTCTTCCCAGAGTTCCTAATGCTCCTTCAAGGATTCCTTCTACCTTGGTCCTCTCAAATAGCTCCTTTCTTTCCTTTTGTTTTTTGTTTTTCAAATACCTTTTCTTCCCAGAGTTCCTAATGCTCCTTCAAGGATTCCTTCTACCTTGGTTTTGAAATTCATTTTAGTCATGTACGTATGACTTACAGATGGTTACCTAAATTTTTCCCTCTTGAAAAGTTATTTTTCTATCAAGTTTAAAGTTTTGTGTTCACTAAGTATTTTTGACTCTGCTTTGTTGTACTAATCCTAGCTATCGTTTCAAGAAGTATGTGGCCAATTAATAGCAATGATTTTTTTTTTTATTTTGAAAGTTTTAACTTTCTTTTTATTAACTTTTTCCAAACGGTAAAAGATTTAATTAACCTGTTTAGTTTTGTAACATGTATACGTGAACGTGATTAGTGTTAGCGGTATACTGAGAAGCTCTGTATTAGGGCTATTCCCAGCGGCGAACATACAATGGTCCCTTTTGGCATATGAATTATTACAGTAAACTATTACCAAGGCTGAAGTTTGTGATAAATCAAAGCTACATCCATCTTTATGCAAACAAAGCTCCATGTATCTATAAATTAGACATTCAACATTTTGCTCAGTAATTTCTCATTTTTATTTTAGTCTAAATTTTTTTTAAATATTTCTCTTTATTTGTTTATTTTTTAAAGAATAAAAAGTTGGACAAATAAACTGATGTGCACGACTTTTACCTTTATTCATACTGCACTTATTCACACTTGATTTTTTCATCATTCCTTACTCATTGGTCATTAATAAAGATAATAGTAACAACAAACAACTAAGCAGTTTTTGAGTAATTAACTTTTTTAAGGTTGAAAATAAATATGAATATATAGTTTTCGTGACCGCAAATTGTTAAACTTAGGATGGAAGATTTGCGGGGAATCGGTCAAATAAAACAACTCGTCTTTTTGCCAACGTTTCGACAAATATATTGTCCTCTTCAGGGCCTGGATATTACAAATACAAAACAATTTACAGAGTCAGTAACATAGAAAATTAGTAAAAAACAGTAATACAAAAATAAACAGTAAAATACAATAAATTTTTTATAATTATTGAAACTTACTTGTATGTTTTGAGTTGAAAATAAAGTTGAAAATGAGTTGACAAGTTGAAAATAAATAAAATATTTTTCTTCAGACTGAATTCTGATTTTGCATCTTCTTTTACCTTTATGACTTTCTTTCATCTGACTGATTTAGCTGAACTACTAGACGTGGGTCACGTTCAGATGCCCAATTTCTTTTGAAAATAGATGTTTTTTTTTTTTTTTTATGTGAACGCCACATGACCGAGCCTTTTTATGTAAAAATACGAGGGTCGTTTGAAAAGTCCGTGCAAACATAAAAACTACTTAATTTTTTGGGGTAAACCTTTTTTATTTTTCAACATAAGTCTCCTTTTAGGCTTATACACTTCGTCCAACGCTGCTCTAGTTTGTTGATCCCTTCCGAATAATAGGATTTGTCCAAGTCTGAAAAATAGCCATTCGTTTCTGCAATCACCTCCTCGTTTGAATAAAATCTTTTTCCCGCCAGCCATTTCTTCATATTGGGGAACAAATAGTAGTCCGAGGGAGCCAAGTCTGGAGAATAGGGGGGGATGTGAAACGAGTTGGAACCCTATTTCCATTAATTGTGCGACTACAACTGCTGAGGTGTGAGCTGGTGCGTTGTCGTGATGGAAAAGGACTTTTTTGTGGGCCAATCGTGGGCGTTTTTCTTGCAGCTCGGTTTTCAAACGGTCCAATAACGATGAATAATATGCACCTGTAATAGTTTTACCCTTTTCCAGATAGTCGATGAGGATTATTCCTTGCGAATCCCAAAAGACAGTCGCCATAATCTTTCCGGCCGAAGGAACGGTCTTCGCCTTTTTTGGCGCAGATTCCCCCTTGGTAACCCATTGTTTAGATTGTTCTTTGGTCTCAGGAGTTTAGTGATGTATCCATGTTTCATCCACAGTGACGAAACGACGCTTAAAGTCCTGCGGATTCTTCTGGAACAGCTGCAAACCGTCCTTGCAACGCTTCACACGATTTCGTTTTTGGTCAAGCGTGAGCAATCGCGGCACCCATCTTGCGGATAGCTTTGTCATGTCCAAATGTTGATGCAAAATATTATGTACCCGTTCATTCGCGATGCCCACAGCACTAGCAATCTCACGCACCTTCACTCTTCTGTCATCCATCACCATATCATGGATTTTATCAATGATTTCTGGAGTAGTAACCTCAACAGGGCGTCCAGAACGTTCAGCGTCACTTGTGCCCATATGGCCACTCCGAAAATTTTGAAACCACTTATAAACTGTTCTAATCGAAGGTGCAGAGTCACCATAAAGTTTATCAAGCTTCTCTTTAGTTTTCTGAGGGGTTTTGCCTTTCATAAAGTAGTGTTTAATCAACACACGAAATTCTTTTTCGTCCATTTTTTGAAAATCACTCGACTTCCTCGATTGAAACGAATGCCAAACACAAAGAAATAGACCGATATGACTGAAACTTGGTGTGTGTTCTTCCAAGAGATGCTACTAACTAAACATAACCACGATACGCGCCAGTGGTGCTATCTCTCTGACTTTGCACGGACTTTTCAAACGACCCTCGTATTCTGTGAATGCACTTCAATGTAATTTACCCATCGCTTCAATCATTATTAAGGAACATTAAAAGTATGGTTCTATCCCTAAGAAATCCTAAAGTACAAGATTATGGAATAGAGTCTGAATTAGTGAAATTTTTATCAAAGTCACTGCAGCGAATTCTATTGCAATTGGAATCCTGACTGCTAGTTAGTCAATTTCTTGTTGAAACATGTTTGCAACGGAGATTAAATGCAATATTAAATTAAAAATTTAGCAATAAACTGTGCGGATTCTTGGTTAAAGGAATGATTAATTGACAGAACGAAATCGCCCTATGCTACTTACTGCAGCATTTTATAAAGGCGCCACGGTAGCCGAGCAGTTAGAGGCAAGACCTACAAAGCTAATATATACGTACTCGGTTCTATTCCCGGTCTAGGCTTTGGTTTTTATTTAATGTTTAATATGAGAAGTTTATAGTAAAGTATGTTTGTTAGCCGCCTCCGTCTACGACACTTAGTTGGTAGTTGGAGGTAAAGCATTAATTACTAATGGTGAATGCAGTATAAATAATTAACGTTCACTGAACACACACACAAAATTATTTTTGCAAAAGCCGTATTTTGCAGAAATTCACAAAACTTGAATAATTAAATTCTGACTAGAAATAAAAAGAAAAAAAAAAAGAAATTGTGAATTGGTACCAATGGGAGCGTATTGTTGCAGTGGTGAGCATTGTAAGGGGTGGTGCAGGGAGTTCCATGCCAAATTGTACTTGTAGCCTGGAGAGTGCAATTATTTACAACTTGTTGTAACGAATTTTTCCATTGGATAAAAAAATAAAAAAAGAGAGGGAACCAACCAGGCGAACCGCACAGTGTCGTATAAAACGGTGACATTTAATTTGAAACAACAGCAACATTGGAAATATTAACAACTTTTTTTTCATTTATTTATTTATTTATTTATTTGTTTGATTACTTGATATTATGTTGTTCACTAATTAAGGAAGCATTGCAAAACACAAATTGAAAGTTTGACTAGCTTTTAGTGTAACTATTTAAAGTGCAGAGATTGCCTCGCTAATTTGTATGAAAGAAAATTCGCTAAATCCTGTCTAAATACAAAGACCAGAGCCCAAAGGTCTTGAACAATTGGTGGTTTTAAAAAGTAAAGAATTTATTATTTACCATCTATTTTTTTTGAGATCAGCACCGTACATTTGCTTTTTTAAAAGAGGTAGAGTTTTACTATGAAGCATTCACTCATTCCGCAACAAGGTAACATCATAATTAAGATTTATCCCTTAATATCTTCATCATTCCAAGACAGCAGGCCACCATTCCGCACGAGGAGCGATTCATTGAGCTCCTGCCACTGCGCCATCTCAATCTTTCATTCCTCAACCTTCAAACATAACCGCTCCTCCAACATCCTCGGACATCACAACCTTGCTCACCTTCTTTCTCAATGATTTTAAATATCACAAAAAACCCTCTTATAACTCTTTCTTCACCACTGTAGTCAGTGAGCTGCTTCCTAAAAGATCGCGATGAACTCTTCTTCTCGCAGTTCTCCTTCTCAACCATTGACTACGAACATTCCAATCAAGTGACCTTTGTGATTCTTAATACTTTGTAAATATCCCTCTCCTTTCTCATACAGTTAAACTCCATCGCTATTATTCTACTAATTACTCTCATCTCCATCAACTCTACTTGTAAATACCTTCATCTCATTCACTATCTGTCGCCTGCTCCTTATATTTCTCCTTTCTCACTCCTTGCAATTGTCTCAGAGGGTTGTCACTGGACAACTCTTGCACTCATCTTTCACACTTAACATATTTACTAGATGCAAGTTTATGCAGTTGTAAATTTTTCAATAAATAATTTTTAGAAAAAATTAAGATTTATAAAACTGATAAAATAATTAATAATTCTGATAAAAAAAAAACGAACAAGATCAGAAAATAGAGATCCAGTAACCAAGGTTCTGTAGCCTAAAAGAACCTTTATGACGAAGAACTTTTTGTAGTTTTTGCTTTTACTAAGCCGAGGATTTTTGTCGTATTTACATACTACCTCCTCCGGCTTCCAAGTGCGTGCGGTTTGTGGGGCACCCTGTGGGCATGATTCCAAGCCTACATACCTTATAAAGGCATAAGGCCAGACACAAAGGTCGGCTTGGACACTCAACCAGTTTTGGACCAAGGCATAACAGGTCAGTCTAACTACTGGGAAAAAAACAAAACCGCTACGAGATGAACCATTTGCATATACTAGTAGTCACTTGAAGTTGTATAATGTGTTGCATATAGACCTTGAGTTCCCATAACGTTAATAAATGGATATCCTTCCAATTAGCTTCAAAGTCTTCGCCATTAAGTCCTAAGTGTGGAGTCAATGTTATACATACACCAAAACAACATACAAGAGCTCCCTACAAATTATTGTATTCGCCTGTGCTGTGAGAATTCAGGGTACGATTCTTCCCTTAAGATCACAATAGAGCTGATATTTGTCCTGAGTAATCTTCATTTATAAGTCACGATAAAGGCAGTCTGGAGCTTTTTTACTAATAAACATTGCTATCTAAGCAATTTTGTTTTGCATAACTTACTGTTTAAAACGTAATCTAGATAAAACACTTTTAGAACAGTTACTACTTTAATTTCTTTGAAACGTATGCGGCAAATTTTAGAGTAGAGAGATAAGGTTTAAAAATCCACAAGGAAACTACCTCTTTTGTTCCAACGTAGAGCCTCAACACTTTCCAAGAAAGTAAAAGTGGTAAGAAAAGGAGATTGGATCTCAACGCGTGCTAGGAAAATTGATTAAAAATTAATCTAATTTTATAAAGTTCAGATTTCTAGCAGCATCTTTCTGCCGATATTTAATGAATCGAGAGGACTTTTAAATCTATAACTTTAGTATTCTTAATCATCGCAGAAACAATTTAATTTTTCTAATTTATTGTGTTTTCTAGACTTTCAAAATATTATCATTTTTTTAATTAAATTGATAAATTAAGTATCCTATCCAAGTCCAATTCCTGTTTTAATGCAACACAAATGGAGAAAACTCCGCAGTTATAGGCACAATTTTAAAATTACAAATTTTCTTTTTCCAATTTGTAGTAAAAGTTTCATTGGCATTTTCATGACATTATATGATAAATTTTATGAGTAAACACTTGAAATAAAAACAGTATTTACTCAAGATTTTTTTAAAATTTTATTTTAAATTGAAAAAAAAAACAATGAAGGGTTTTTCAACTTTTGGGAAGCATTGTTTGCTAATTGGCCGTTTCACATTATGTATAAAACAAATGTTTTTTAGTTATGATTTTAAAAGCAAACAATGAAAGTTGTGTTTCTGACATTTTTTTTTTTTTAAACAAAAATTAAAATGTTTTATGTTTGGTTTAAAATGAAAGGAACACTCGTATACTGTTGTACAATAACTGTCTGCAAAAAGTTCTCTTTTATTAACTGATTTTCTCTTCTCTTATTATTTTGTTATTTGCTTTAAGAAAGTTATAAAAATGGTAAAATTATTTAGATTTAATGCTAAAATCAGAAGAAGAGAAGAAAAATTGGGTTGGTTCATCAACTGACGAGAATTTTATTAATAATAATAATGAGCGCGATAATGAATTAAAGAAGTCTCACCACTATTATTATTATTATTATTATTATTATTATTATTCTACGGATAAGGATTGTGCTTTTGGTCACTCTAGACGTTAAGAATGCGTTTAACTCACTGAGGTGGTCAGACGCGCTGCAGGCGCTGGAGGCGAACTTTCAGATCCCACACTATTTGTTGAGAGTAATTAGCGACTACTTCAACAATAGAGTGCTCAGCTATTGCACGGAGGAGGGACCAAGGACACGATCGATTACTGCTGGAGTGGCACAAGGATCAATATTAGGCCCAGATCTTTGGAATGTGACCTATGATAGCCTTTTGCGACTGGAACTACCAGAAGAAGCAATGTTGATTGGCTATGCTGATGACGTAGCGGCGCTTATTGCTGCGCGGGACGTGAAGAAGGCGCAGTTGAAGCTTAATCAAGTGATGCGGAAGGTTAACCAGTGGATGACCGTACACGGATTATCGCTAGCTCTCCCCAAAACAGAGGTTGTCATGTTGACAAAAAAACGAATAAACCGGCATATCCCGTGGAACGTTGGCGAAGAAGAAGTTGTCTCGGTGGAAGCCGTGAAATACTTGGGCATCACAATTGATGCGAAGTTGAGCTTCGGGAGACATTTACAGGAGGCGGCGGATAAGGCAGGAGAGAATGTCGCCAGACTTACAAGGCTTATGAGCAATGTAGGAGGTCCCAAAGCCAGTACGCGCAGGGTGCTTATGAGTGTCGCCCACTCAGTCCTGTTGTATGGGGCTGAAATATGGTCAGAGGCACTCAGAAAAGAAGTTTATAGAAAGAGACTGGCACGGGTGCAGAGGCTGGGTGCCCTACGGATAGCCTCGGCATACCGGACTGTTTCGGAGCCAGCGGTCCTGGTTATAGCGGGAGTTATCCCAATTGCACTTCTGGCCGATGAAAGAAGGAGAGTTTACGCTAGAAGGCTCGAAGTGGATAAAGTAGCGGTCTCCAGGGAGGAGCGTGCATACACGGTGTTGGAATGGCAGTCTTCTTGGGAGGAGGAGTCAAGAGGTAGATGGACGGCCAGCCTTATCTCAGATGTTGGTTCATGGATAGGGAGGTCCTTTGGCGAAGTGGATTACTTCGTTACCCAATTCCTTAGTGGTCACGGGTATTTCTGTGAGTTCCTAAGGAAGATAGGGAAGAGGACCAGTGGTGAGTGCGGCTATTGTCCGGGAATGCTAGACGATGCCAACCACACCTTTTTTGTGTGTAAGAGGTGGGGTTGCCTCAGGAGAGACTTGGAGCAATATGTCGGGCATATTACCCCAGCGGGGATAATACCGACTATGCTCACTAGTAGGCGGCAGTGGGCATGTGTGGCACGCTTCATTAGGGAGGTGTTAAGTGCCAAACAAAGGGAGCTGGTTGAGTTTGGAGGGAGGACCCCTTGATTGGGGATAGAATAGGGGCCTAGCCTGATGTAGTGCTGCATAAGCGAATCCAGGCTAGGCCTGGTGCCGGGGTAGGTGTTTTAGCCGGTAGGCTGCCTTGGCGGGAGTCCGGCACGTATGTGCGTTAGAAGCATTTCACCTACCCCCATATAAAAAAAAAAAAAAAAAAAATTATTATTATTATTATTAGTTATTTTACTGAAGAGTACACAAAATTAAAGCAAGAACTTTTAACTATAAAATAATATCAGATAATTTTAAAGAACAGTGTGAAAGAATTATGGTAATATTCTGGATTCGAAAGAGCATGTAACCGATAAAGCGTAAAATTTAAATGAAGAATACAAACTCATTCTAACTCAACTTTCGAACTGAAGAACAAGCGAAATTAGTTCTAAAAAAACACTAATTAAAGTTAAGAGGGACAGATCTGTACGTTCATTCTTCACCTATCCAAGAATAACCGGAAAAAAAAAATACTTTGGGTTTGTTAGAAGAAAATATCTGAATTGCTTAACAAATATTACTTTCGGTAACAACCATATCATGTACAAGAATAAGGCCTGGTGCACACTTCAGGTTTTTACTGTTTTCTTGCATAAAACTGATCAAGCATCCTCAACAGATAAACTATCTTAACCGGCCGCCAAAGTTGGCGGAATAAATGTAAAAAATATACTATACTAATATTTAAAATAACAATCCTGATTAGAATTAAAGTAAAACAACATTATTTTCCCTTAAGAAAAAACACCGACTACTTAAGTTTTCACCCAGAGTAAAAGCAAAGTTTGATATCGCTTAATTTTATAAAATTATTAATTAAGATAACATAATATAATAGATTGTAAGGATGATTTTCTTAAAAATATCACACTAGATTTGTGAACTAGTGAAATATCCTGGTTTCTTGTGCATGAAGGTACTGTTTGTTTGAAAAAGAAGGAGATAAGTTATTATTTTTACTACACATGTGCTGCACAGACTTGGCGAGAAACAAGTGTGGAATGCCTAAAAACATTGGCAAGAAACTTTTATTTGCTTGGTAGAGGGCAAAGGATGGGTAGCAGGTAGTAACGTTGGGGTTGGAGAGAAATAAGATGGTTGTAAAATATAGAAAAGTTTTCAACATCTGATCTGAAATTTATAGAATTTTTGCGTACAACTTTCTAGGCAAGAATAAGAATTGTCTTTTAGATATTTTCTTTTCAGATGTAGGTCCAAAGATTTTGTTTGATATCATTTTAATCGAAATTGATTCTACATGCTCCCTTATCTCTTCTTGTTTATTGAAGAATACAATAAAAGCTTAAGACCTAGGTAGTAGGTCATCAAAGCTTATGCTTATAAACAATTATAATATTTTTTACATTAATACATCTAAGTGTCTTCTGTCCTGTACAGGTGCTGAACATTAAATTTAGTTTAGTACTAAAACAGTCAGGACAGAGGCGCCACGGTAGCCGAGCGGTTAGAGGCGAGACCTGCAAAGCTAATATGCATTTTGGTACTGGGTTCGATTCCCGGTCTTAAGGCCTTGGATTTTATTTAATGGTTAATAAAAGAAATTTACAGTAAAGTATGTTTGCTAGTGGCCTCCATCCACGACACCTAATTGGTAGTTGGACGTAAAGTCCCGCCTGAAAAAAAAAAAAAAAACGTCAGGACAGAAGACACACTAACTTGTGATGTAACATGTGAGGAATATTATAATTGTTAATAGCATAAGCCCTGAAGAATGACCTAGTCCCTACAAAATTAAAAAAAGTATGACTAAAATTGACAATATCTTTTTTCCCTTTTGGATCAATGAAATGAATGCCACCAAAAACGATGTACAATTCTTTATAAAATTGTACATAAAATATTTCCCTATTATAGTGCAGCAATTAACGTTGTTGCAACGGCGTGGCTGAAGGAAACTGCAGCAAATATTTGTGGGTTACCGCATCTGAACTAGTGGTTACTCAAAACCATCATTGAGGCACCGTATCGTGGAAGTATCGGCATAAAATCAAACGTGTGCACGGGGCCTAAGAAGTTTATCTAAGAATAGAATTCAGATGCCTGAGGAAAAGAACTTACCAACTTTGATGGAACAAATAGAAGTGAAAAAATAAATGGAAACTTTAAAAAAAAGTGCACTGCATACAATTTGCTTTCTTTCTGTCAACATGGCGTAACAATTCTCAACAAAATCTAACATTGAAGTGAATAACGATTATTTTTTGTAAGTTATAGTTATTATAGGACTAATATACGATACTTGTGTATGCTCTGATTACCCACAAACCGGAATGAACTACCAACTACATTGTGTACATCAAACTGTTATTATTAGGGCTGCCATTTCTCCACCTCTCCGCTTTGGTAAAGGTTAAAACATTTTGTGGCATTTGTGTGCCAGATTGCTGGAGTACCTACTAGCAGCAGGACTATAGGATTGTTGGGAACAGTCTACTAGGTCAGGTCTTTTACTAAATAAAAAGTCTGGAAATGGCGCTCGCCCGACTAGACTATCTTTTACTAGCTTACAATTATTCTAATTCGCCTAATTCTGAGGCCTCATTGGCAACTCTGTTGCCTACAAAGACATATTAAGCGACAATAGATACATCATGCTTACATGTATATTTTTTTGTAAATTCACTTCTTTTGAAAAAGTAAAGTCATGCCTATTGTTTCATGCGGGCTTTAAGTCCATCTACCAAATTCACATCTTTTAAAAGAAAAACCTAAATAACTCCAAAAAAGTTATATTAACTTATTATAAACTTCATTGTGATTTAAATACTTGAAAACAATTATTATATAGGCCTGGAAAACATCCGAAACCTTCTTTATATAAAAAAAATAAAAAATATTTGGCGACTGTGACTGGTTTTCTGAATTTCACGTAGATTATCCAACGAAACTGATCATATGTTTTTTATTCGAGTAAAATTAAACATTATACCTAAAGCTTCTGAATGAAACTTCCTAAAATGATAAATATCTATTATTTAAATCTAAAATGATAAATCTCTAATATTATTGGGTGGTGAAATGGGTACTGTTCTCTAAGTCACCACAGCCAAGAGGCTTATTGCACCATAAATAAATCTAAGTGCATAGAAATTACATTAAATCTGGTGCAATTAGAAAAGCAATTTAATTTGATGGCAATTTCATTTTCGTTATGGAATAAGAAAAATCCATTATGAAATGTTCTTAGCATACTAATTATTGTAGTTTTATTTCAGTCTACCACAACCTCTCAATATAAACCCATTTAACATTAACTCCCTTTGGTTACCCCCCCCCCTTGAAGAGCTTTTAGAGAATCATTACAGCCTCTTCTCTCAGTTACTTTTTTCCTTTTCCCTTCGACATTTAACCCAGAATCCAATTTTACTTCTGTTTTCATCAGTTAATTGAAGTCTAGATAGTTTCATTTTTTTTTTGTTTTCTTGTGACTTCTTGGCCATCTTCTATTACGGCAAACCTTTCTTGATTCTCAGAAGACTGAAGTGTCTTCTAAGTGTCTTCTACAGATTATATTCTAGAGTGCTATATCAGTTTTTGCTTTTTGATCTCCTCATCTTTAGATTTTGAATCTTACTCGTATTTTTTTTCCACATTATACACCTTTCTGCAACTTCGTACTAAGTTTGGTCGCCCACGATCGTGTTTTTTCTTGGGTTAAATCATACCTTCAAGTGGGATTTCCGATGTTTAGGTAATCTTTTCTATTTTCCTTATCAACGGAAGTAGGAAATATCATTTCAGTTGTACTTTTCTCTTCAGATAAAAGAGAAATTTCTTCCTCCATAAAGTTTGCAATTCAGCTTATACAAATTCATACTCCATTGCTACATATATGTATCTGCTCATTCTTTTACAGGGTTTTGAGAGCGTGTAGTCTAAATGCCTAAAAGCTACCCTTAACTGTACCCTTTAAAAGTGTATGCTTTTGATCTTGGTTCTATTTTCTCTCTAAGGAGTTTTATCTAAGACTAAAACTTTTGTTCAAAATGTTCTAAGACAAATAACCTGAGTTTTTTTTTGTTTTTGTCAAATAAAAAAGGAGTCTTCCTTTTACAGTTTTAACGGGAACGATTTCTAGTATATGTTGTTGTTACAGTTTTGAATATCCAATAAAGTTTGTTGAATAACAAACAACCAACTACTCGTATTTCATTTATGCTCTGCAGGATCATAACGCTGAGGAGTATAAAAATCAGAAAGCTCATGCTTGATTACTCCCAAATTTTTCCAAATACTTCATCCTTATTTCTACAGGAAGGCATTCCAACTAGATTTTCCCTCTTAATGATAGTTACAAAATACTAATTACATTCCAATTTTAGCACTGATAAGTTCAAAAAACACCAGCTCTAAATTTAGATTTTTAAAAAGGTAATAAGACACATTTTAGATTAAAAGCAAAAACTTCACATGCAGAAAGATTTTAGTATCTCAAGGAATTTATTCAGTAGACAGATTTGATCACTTTAAAGCTTTATTAAGATGACCAAGTCACCTTAGCCATCACAATTTTCGTAATTTTATTTTACTGTGTTAGTGAAGCTTTTTCAGCTGCCTCTGAAAAGCGTTAGATTTTTCAAAAGTCTTACCACTCTTTAGGGTTTTTTTTTTTAAAATTTAGAATTAATAATCGTCACCATTTCTTCATTAATTTATTATTTTTATTATTAATATGATTATTTTTGTTTGTATGTTATGTTTACATTAGTTTTTGCAGATATGAATATGTTTTCTTAATGGTAAAACTTAAAATAAGTTCTAAATAAGCTCATATTTCCAGGTTAGTACTACAAGAAATCTTTATTAGTGTTACGTGATGCGCTTGGGGACTGAAAACGACATCCACATCAGCGAATTCTTTTGACGTAATCTTTGGTAATATCTACTTGTAAACTTAGCTTAAAATCAATTTTTTCCAGTTACTTTTAATTGTAACATACATTAATTATTACGAAATCAATAAATTGTGTAATGTTAAAACAAGAGATAAAGTTTTCAGTCAACTTTCCAACATCGCTAGGTAGTTGTATAGTGTTCAAGTCATACATACGTAGTATTGCAAAGTTCACATCATTGCTAGAATATAATTGTGTGTTAATTAAACTAGAAAGTTTTAGACTTGTTAATGGGATATGTTGGAGAAGGGGATGCAAGTTTAAATATGACGGAACTAATTTATGCAGCGGAAGGGATGCTCGTTGATCATGGGAGAACGTTTCCACTCGTAGCAGCCACCATTCACCCTCAGACTTTGTTAGGTGAGAGATAGAGGAGATATTTTCTAGTCCCTGTTCCGCTGGCGCTTCAATATTTCCACCCAGATAGATGATTGCTCAGATGCATGCGAAGAAGTGCACATGGGTAAATGTGTGCATCTGTATTATCAACTTTTAGTCTACAATGCGAAATAAGAATCATATGCATTGAACAGTCTGTCTACATTACCGTAATGGGTACAATCTGCATTTATACGGAGCAGTCAGTCTACTATTGCGTCACAAGCATGTATTTATCTATATTTTAGACAGTCAGACTACATAAACGTCGTGTCCATCGTTTTTACAATAGTTAATCTACATTATCGTCGTGTCGTGTTCATAGTACTTGTGATAGTCAGCCTGCAACACGTCATAAGTGCCTTAATAGTTTTTTTTTGTATCAGTAGTCGGACCAATAGCATTGTAAATTGTTCATCTGTAATTGTAACAGTCTAAAATGCGTCACAAGTTAGTGTTCATCTACATTTACAACAGTCAATCTACCATTTGCATCAACCATTAGTTTCATTTGTGCTTACTTCAGCTACCAGTCTGAAATTGCGACAGGATGCGATTCTGGCTTTATAGTCTCAGTTAATGAGCAAAAGGATAAATATCAACTTCGACAAAGCAAGTTAAGCCGTTGCACGGTGCCGTATCAGTGAATAATACGCAACGGTGATTAGGATATTAGCAATAGATTGAAACATGATCCACTAAAACTTTTTGCTTAATATCTGCCATCTTTATTCTTTTCTTTAAATATTGTATTAACTGATTTAATGTACGTATCTTTGTTTCTAAATTTCCTTACCAGACCTTTTAGGAAATTTCAATGTACAAAACATTTTTTTTTTCCTTAAAAAAGAGTTGTTAAAATTTTAATTAAATAAGTAGAAAATGAAACAATCCACCTCTGACACGCAGACCATCAACATTGAAACCCGACAGCATTCCCCTCAATTCATTTATTAATTAAAGATGGCTTCAAACAGTTAGACAATGAAGCACCACGATGAAATGTGGCCGTTGTGGCGACAGAGTTTCGAAGGGTATTGAACGGAAGAGGTCTTGCAGCAAAACCGAACAGAACTAGAATTACCATCACCTCCCGACGCGCCCACATCCAAAACAATGTATCCAGCCCACTTCTACATCAGCTAGTATGAACTACGTCAAGCCAGAGAACAAAACCAACACTGTCTTTCACACAGTATACTGATTGCTAACCACTGGCTGTGTAACCGAATTTAGTTCTACACCTCACAGTCTATGCAGCTAACTTAACTTTTATTGATACTATTTGGTATAGCTAAGGGAAATGTAGAATTGGCTTCCGGCTTGTTTTAGGTTAATTCCATTTGGCTGTCAGGTGGTACCGCTTCGATTTCGCACACTTCAGCAATGCTTTTCTTCTTCTTCTTCCCTTTTTTAGGCTTTATCCGGATTTCAAGCTGGGATCTCCAGTAATACGTTCATTTCAGTCTCCACATTCTCCACAGTTTATTTCTGCACATGCCTTGACAGCTCTCGAGACCCATTCAAATTTATTTCTTCTTCCTCGTAAACAATCTCGAAACTTTCCGAAGCCACCTGATGCCTCCAGACCCTGAATGATCTTACTTTAAAACCTTTTTAGAAAGGAAGTGCAAAAGCATTCCCAATACTTTCTCTTGAGGTGCCATTTCTTGCTTTGTTTGCCCTCGTTTTCATCAAGCACTCTGTCTCAAAATCATCCTCTTATACAAGATAAAAAAACTATTAGATTCAGAATGGGTCTTGATTGTGAAGATTCTTTAATTTTTTCTCTACATCAGGAAAATCTCCCTGCTGTGCACTTGAACTCTGGAACTTTCCCGAGTTTAACCACAATTCGTTTTTTGCATCTCATATTTCTGGTTTCAACTTACTAGAGAGAAACCTAGATTCCATTTTCTCATAACTTTTTTTTGATCTCTTGCTTATTTTGTGACCTAATGAGGCACCTAGGTAATATTTACAATGTTGTTTGCTTTCCTTCTTTGGTGCTTAAGAAAGATATTCCAGGAAGATGTTGTGCGCCTTTCCTTTCCAATTTACTCGCGACCCACAGTTTGGAAATTACTGTCTTAATGAACTGGGAATAGAATATATTATTTTAAAGCCTTGATATAGATATAAGCCTTCTAGCACTTGGAGGCCAGCAGAGGTAATACGCAAAAACGACTGCAGAAAAGCCTAGATCTAGTTAAAAGTAGAAATCTTCCGCACTATAACTTGCCCCTTTTTTTATTTTTAGCTGTAATCCCTAGAAAAGTGGATACACTGATTGTCAGTCATCTAATGCATTACTTAGAACCTAGGGATTGGTGGTTTTCTTATAACTAAGACAATAAAACATTAGAAATACAATCAGAACACGCTAATTTTACCAAACTGTTTATTACAACTAAGAGCTTAGTAACAAAATTATCCTAATAAATTTAAAATTGCCCTGCAATAAGGAATTTCATTTCAACAGAGTGTTGACAGTGCTGGAATGGTTTAGTTGGGTGTGAAGACAAAGAGACGACTTGTGAAGTAAACTGAAATGGTTTTTGGGTAAACCACACAATGCTAACTATTCTAGCTACGCTATTCCTCACTTTAGTAGCACACAACTCACCATAGACTCTCAGCAACTAGAAAAACTATTTACATTCTATGTAACAACTATTTCATTATATAAACAAACGGTAATAAGTTTTACAATTAATATTTTTTAAAAAAGAAAGTGGTTTGACTTTGCCCACAACAATTTCTCTTATTATTATTTCCCTGAGTTCTCATAAATTTTCTGAACAATTGTTAGGTTGTTGTTTTCTCTAACTTTACTTGTTGACATAATACTTTCAGTCTAAGGTGACTCACTAGAATTTTGTTTACTTCAAATCAAAAGCAGCATTTTCGTTTTTTTTTTCTTACCGCAAAAGTAAGAATGCTGTTCAAGTAAACTTATTTTCTGATTAATCCATAGGGTGAAGGGACCAGTAATTGACTGCTTAAGAAAAAATTCGAGTTTAAGATAGAATAACTTCCGTTATTTTGGCTCCAGGTGTAGGTTGTAAAATTGTACCGCTCCAGTAGGATGTATTTTATTTTATTAATATTTTAAAAGCAGTAAATTCGATCTTTATGTCAACCAAAAATGATTTTTTTTGGAAGTATGTCAATGACCCAGTAATTGACATACCGAATTTTCGGTGGAACCAGTGTTTGACATGGGGTGGGACCAGTAATTGACAACAAGTATAATCCTGAAACGACCTAAAAAATTCAAAATACCTAAATCAATGTTCCACTTAGATATTTAACAAAAAAATCAGTCTTATTCATAATTAATAACAATCGGTTTTTAAATTGGCCTACCTAAATAACGTAATATTTTTCAACATTACGCTTTTTCATACAGTTATTAAACGATCAACCCTTATACAACTATCCTACCGGAGAGTTTTAATTTCAATCAAACCTTCTAGGGCAACTGCGTCATTCAATTATCGAGAAACTTCATTATACAAAACTTTCTAACTAGTATTGGTTACTTTGGCTCAACAAACAGTTCGCTTATGCTTCATGCAATAATAGGATGACGGTTCCGGAATGCTTTCTACCAAGATTTACCTGGTAGATTATTATTGAAAGGGTTCGGTATATCTAGTTCTTTAATAAGTTGCCACATCAGTAGATGGGAAACCCAGCTCTGGCAACGGACGTGATCCACAAAACTAAAAAAAATCCTCTTCCGCAGAAGAGAGTACTGTACATGGCTCCATTCGTCAGCTGACTGTAGATTTACCTTTCACTTTGTACAGTAGGGTAACTCCAGCGACTGGGTGCTTTTTAGCAGCTTTACTAATTGATGTTCCTTGACCTACAACTACCTCCAGCAGTTAAAAACACATTATTGCCATGAAATTTTGTTCACTTATATACTACACTATACTGAGTTATAAGATATATGCTATAGTTTTCATGAGTACAGATCCATTAGTTGAAAAGGTATTGAAAGCTGAAATTTTTTTGGGTCATGGTTTTGCAGTGAAATGGGGCCCTTATAATTCCCACAGTAAACAACAGATTATTCGTATGAAATTTTGTACTCTTACACACTCTGTTTTACTGAGTAGTGTGCTGTAGTTTTCTTGAGTACATATCCATTCGTTGAGAAGATATTGAGAGTTGAAATTTTTTTGGGTCATGGTTTTGCTGTGAAATTGGGCCTTATAACTCCCACAGTAAACAACAGATTATTCGTATGAAATTTTGTGCTCTTACACACTCTGTTTTACTGAGTAGTGTGCTATAGTTTTCTTGAGTACATATCCATTCGTTGAGAAGATATTGAGAGTTGAAATTTTTTTGGGTCATGGTTTTGCTGTGAAATTGGGTTTTATAACTCCCACAGTAAACAACAGATTATTCTTATGAAATTTTGTGCTCTTACACACTCTGTTTTACTGAGTAGTGTGCTATAGTTTTCTTGAATACAGATCCATTCGTTGAGAAGATATTGAGAGTTGAAATTTTTTTGGGTCATGGTTTTGCTGTGAAATTGGGTTTTATAACTCCCACAGTAAACAACAGATTATTCGTATGAAATTTTGTGCTCTTACACACTCTGTTTTACTGAGTAGTGTGCTATAGTTTTCTTGAATACAGATCCATTCGTTGAGAAGATATTGAGAGTTGAAATTTTTTTGGGTCATGGTTTTGCTGTGAAATTGGGTTTTATAACTCCCACAGTAAACAACAGATTATTCGTATGAAATTTTGTGCTCTTACACACTCTGTTTTACTGAGTAGTGTGCTATAGTTTTCTTGAATACAGATCCATTCGTTGAGAAGATATTGAGAGTTGAAATTTTTTTCGGTCATGGTTTTGCTGTGAAATTGGGCCTTATAACTCCCACAGTAAACAACAAATTATTCGTATGAAATTTTGTGCTCTTACACACTCTGTTTTACTGAGTAGTGTGCTATAGTTTTCATGAGTACATATCCATTCGTTGAGAAGATATTGAGAGTTGAAATTTTTTTGGGTCATGGTTTTGCTGTGAAATTGGGCCTTATAACTCCCACAGTAAACAACAAATTATTCGTATGAAATTTTGTGCTCTTACACACTCTGTTTTACTGAGTAGTGTGCTATAGTTTTCTTGAATACAGATCCATTCGTTGAGAAGATATTGAGAGTTGAAATTTTTTTCGGTCATGGTTTTGCTGTGAAATTGGGTTTTATAACTCCCACAGTAAACAACAGATTATTCGTATGAAGTTTTGTGCTCTTACACACGCGGTTTTACTGAGTTGTGTGCTATAGTTTTCTTGAGTACAGATCCATTAGTTCAGAAGATATTGAGAGTTGAAATTTTTTTGGGTCATGGTTTTGCTATGAAATGGGGCCCTTATAACTCCCATAGTAAACAACAGATTATTCGTATGAAATTTTGTGCTCTTACACACTCTGTTTTACTGAGTATTATGCTATAGATTTCTTGAGTACAGATCTATTACTTGAGAAGGTATTGAGAGTTGAAATTTTTTTGGGTCATGGTTTTGCTGTGAAATTGAGCATAATAACTCCCACAGTAAACAACAGATTATTCGAATGAAATTTTGTGCCCTTACACACTTTGTTTTACTGAGTAATGTGCTATAGTTTTCTTGAGTACAGATCCATTAGTTCAGAAGATATTGAAAGTTGAAATTTTTTTGGGTCATGGTTTTGCTGTGAAATTAGGCCCTTATAATTCCAACAGTAAACAACAGATTATTCGTATGAAGTTTTGTGCTCTTACACACGCGGTTTTACTGAGTTGTATGCTATAGTGTTCTTGAGTACAGATCTATTACTTGAGAAGGTATTGAGAGCTGAAATTTTTTTGGGTCATGGTTTTGCTATGAAATGGGGCCCATATAACTCCCATAGTAAACAACAGATTATTCGTATGAAATTTTGTGCTCTTACACACTCTGTTTTACTGAGTATTATGCTATAGATTTCTTGAGCGCAGATCTATTACTTGAGAAGGTATTGAGAGCTGAAATTTTTTTGGGTCATGGTTTTGCTGTGAACTTGGGCCGTTACAATTCCCACTGTAAACAACAGATTATTCGAATGAAATTTTGTGCCCTTACACACTTTGTTTTACTGAGTAATGTGCTATAGTTTTCTTGAGTACAGATCCATTAGTTCAGAAGATATTGAGAGTTGAAATTTTTTTGGGTCTTGGTTTTGCTGTGAAATTAGGCCCTTATAATTCCCACAGTAAACAACAGATTATTCGTATGAAGTTTTGTGCTCTTACACACTCTGTTTTTCTGAGTAGTATGCTATAGTTTTCTTGAGTACAGATCTATTAGTTGAGAAGATATTGAGTGTTAAAAATTATTTGGGTCATGGTTTTGCTGTGAAATGGGGCCCTTATAACTCCCACAGTAAACAACAGATTATTCGTATGAAATTTGTGCTCTTACACACTCTATTTTACTGAGTAGTGTGCTATAGTTTTCATGAGTACAGATACGTTACTTGAGAAGATATTGAGAGTTGAAATTTTTTTGGGTCATGGTTTGCTGTGAAATGGGGCCCTTATCACTCCCACAGTAAACAGCAGATTATTCGTATGAAATTTTGTGCTCTTACACACTCTGTTTTACTGAGTAATGTGCTATAGTTTTCTTGAGTACAGATCCATTAGTTCAGAAGATATTGAGAGTTGAAATTTTTTTGGGTCATGGTTTTGCTGTGAAATTAGGCCCTTATAATTCCCACAGTAAACAACAGATTATTCGTATGAAGTTTTGTGCTCTTACACACTCTGTTTTTCTGAGTAGTATGCTATAGTTTTCTTGAGTACAGATCTATTAGTTGAGAAGATATTGAATGTTAAAAATTATTTGGGTCATGGTTTTGCTGTGAAATGGGGCCCTTATAACTCCCACAGTAAACAACAGATTATTCGTATGAAATTTTGTGCTCTTACACACTCTATTTTACTGAGTAGTGTGCTATAGTTTTCATGAGTACAGATCCGTTACTTGAGAAGATATTGAGAGTTGAAATTTTTTTGGGTCATGGTTTGCTGTGAAATGGGGCCCTTATCACTCCCACAGTAAACAGCAGATTATTCGTATGAAATTTTGTGCTCTTACACACTCTGTTTTACTGAGTAATGTGCTATAGTTTTCTTGAGTTTCCCTTCTATTGGAGCGCTTCGCTAATATTTTCCACAATCTGTGCTGCCAGTGTCATTTGCTTAGAAACCAAACTATCTGAATGTAATTCATTCTTACTTTCTGCATCTATTCAGTTTTTTATTGTTTATTATTACTGAGTTACCTCTTGGGTACATGTATATATATACATTGTGTGCACGTTCATCGCGGTTGTAAGCATTCGCACTTATAACAGTTATAAATACATGAAACGTCAATGAAAAAAAAAAACTAGATTAAAAAATATATATCTGTTATTGACTCTTTAACTTGGTAAGGAAAGGTATTGATATACACATACCTACAAATAAACCACTGATATTCACATAACTAGGTAACCAATTGACAAAAATATGTGTTATTAAAATAGGCACACCATAAAAGAAAAAATGAATGAAAAAACAAAATATTCTTTCGGAATACATAGGAAATTAATATCATAATATATCTTATGTATAATTAGCCGCTTGAAATCACAAGCCATTTGAAAACCTCACACATCAACGGTTTTATTAAATTGGTAACGTTCTCCATAAAGTAGTACAGGGCGTTCCAACCTTCACGTCTTTGGGAATTAAAAATGGTTTTCATACCGATTTCATTTTTTTTAATAGCAGTTTAATAACAGTTTAGCCTATTTAGCCTATGGGATGCTATATATTCGTCTTCGGCCAACATGTCTGTCAATTGGTAAATACAATAGATCTTACGTACAATCTTTTTTATGTTATTAATGCGTAACATCACAAAGTCACCAACTCTCCACGTATGTTTGATTTCGCACCTGGTACTTCTCTTGAGGGAGCTTCATTTTTCCCCTGGCCGTTTTATTTGATGGTATTCTATGGTTCAGCCATTTCCTCCCTTTCTTCTTTGTCATGTGGCTAGGACCCAAAACTGAGGGAGAATGAGAGACTTTCCAACTCCGATAAGTGGGCGTTGTTTTTATCTATCACGTAGGCCTCGGAAGCTGTTCGGCGATCACGATTATTCCAGTTTGTTGTTCATACATTGTTGTTCTGTACAAAATAATCATTCTGCATTCCCTCTTGAAATAAGGCGTACATTTGCTAATTAATTAATTTAAACATATTTTGTTGGAAGTTTTACTATTTATTTTATGTTGCCGATTTTTATCAATGATTTTATTTTACAATATATTGAATTTTTAATTATAATAAAATTTATCAACCTATCTTATCATTTTCCCAGGAAGTCAATCACTGGTCTCAAAAAAAAAAAGCTGTAGGACTAGTAATTGACAGACATGTCAATTACTGGGCAGATTGCCGTTTCAAGGACCAGTGATTGACAGCCCCATTTTAATCCTCAATGCTTCTTATAATTAAAAAAAAAACTACATAAATGAAATCTACAAGTAATACTAATTATAACAGAACATTGATAACCACACGAATATTTGAACAAATAAACGAGAAAAAAGAAAAATTATTTTCTTATCAATCCTCCTTAGCAACGGCTTGTTTTTTCCTTGATTTTGAACTTTTAACACAAATAACCTTCCACTGGTACCAAGGAACCTTCCAATAATTAATATCTTTCTGGAACTGCTGCCCAAAGGCTTCTCAATAACGAAATTGAAAGAATCACCACTAAAAACGGCTCATATCCCTTATAATACCAGTTTATTTCTGGTATGTCAATTACTGGTGCCTTCACCCTATATATATATTTTTTTCTGCAAAATTCAATTATGGCCACATTAAGGCTTAAGTAAGTACATCGTCAAAACGTACTTAAAGTTGTTGCTATGTGGCAAAAAATTTTTTATCATGGATCCTAACAGAATAGAATGTGTAAACAATTCCAGCAATTTTGTTCTCCTATTGTGCTCCTATTGTGTAACCACTTATTCAGAGCACAGACACCAACCACCATATTCATATTCCTGTTCAAATTTCATTTCATGAATCTTGACAATTTCCTCTTATTCCAGGAAGTGGAAATAATGAAATAAATAAATACATATGTTTCACGTTTAACAATAACATATGAAAAAAAATTCCAGTGCTAGTTTTTATTAGGTTTAAAGTTCCAAAAAGAAAATTCTAAAGTCACGTTCATTTAATTGAAATGGAAAACATAAAAAAAAATCTTTTACCCATGTGAAGGAAAACTTGGTTATATCCAATAGAGAAGGCATTGTATTTTCCTTTCAATAAAGGAAGGTCGGAATCACGTTCAGTTTCCTCCTGGTGGTTTAACTTTAAAAAAAAAAATAACATACTTCTTCTGTCAAATAAGAAGTGATAACAAAAGGACGAAGAGTAGTGTAAAGCAGTAGAGAGATAACAAAAGATTAATTTTTAAAAAATTGAAAAGCAAGGATCTTTTAAGTGAAAATATGATAATGTAATTCAATTTTTGCTAGAAGTATTTCTTGAAATTAGTTTTCTCAACTCTGTGTATCACAAACTATTAATTTCCAACAGTGGATGAATCTTGTCCAGATAGAACTTCTTCAACTTGAAATAAATTTAATAAAATGATCAGCTAACGGAGACAACCATATTAAATATCAAAACTGGGCAATGGATAACTTGAAATTAAAGCTAAGGGTGCATAGTATGGGCCAACGATGCAACTTTGTTCAAAAGCTCAATCTTTAAAAGATCAATAAAAAGGCTGGAACAGAGATATTTTCACAGCTGTAAATTTCGTTCTGTGCCACTTTAATACGTCTGGTATCCAAGGTAGGGGTGCAAACGTGCAATCACGAATAGGAGAAATCACAGGATACTTGTTATTCTGTTTTCTGGATACGGAAGTGCGACTCTGCTGTAAGAATTTTCCAGTTTCTCGTTGTAATACGCACCTGATTGGTTGAAATGGTGCAGATTGATTGTTTTTTTTTTTTATATATTGTGAATGAAATTACCACCTAAATGCCTATTTTAGAATTTCTGAGTAAAACTGGTTTTTATGGGGGTGAGTCTCGAATAAGGCCATATTAAGGCTTTACTCAAAATGCGGGTTAAAAGTAGGGTTACCATACGCCCCGGTTTGGCCGGGACTGTCCCGATTTTAAGCACTTGTCCCAGCATCCTAGCAGGTTCTTAAATGTGTCCCGGTTTTTAAAGGTTAAAAAAAAGATTTAATATTTGTTAAATATAAAGAAATCGTTTGCTTGAGTGTAACGTTGGTGACTTATTATTTTGTAAAACTAATCTAAATTTGAAATGTAGTAAATTTTATGATTTAATTAGAAATGACGAAAACTTTCTAAAAAAAAGTACAATCTTCTGAGAAATACTCTTGTACAAGTAAATAATACACATATATTACTACTATTAATATGTAAGTGCATTTTATTATATTTTTATATTTATTAGCTACATTTTTTGTGATTTTTCACGATATACGTTTAGTTTTGTGACACTCAATAATATTAATAATTTGTATTAGCAAAATATTCATTAAAGTGTAAGTTATACTTTATTAACAATGAAAAAAATCTAACAAATTATACTATTTACTTATTTTTACCTGACTGTCCCGGTTTGGCGTAAAAAATAAATGGTAACCCTAGTTAAAAGCAAATTACTTGGGTCTGCTTCCAATATAATGTCCATGAATATTAATAAAATTTCTGGAATTACAAGTTTGATTCAAAATTATTTTTGCGAAAAGCAACTTAAGAGATTAGTTTGTTTTTTATACAAGGGAAACTGGGGAGTCAAAGAAGAAGAGTCCCTATTTTTCTTTTTAGGCGGGCTTTACGTCCAACTACCAAATTAAGTGTCGTGGACGGAGGTGCCTAGCAAACATACTTTACGATAAATTACTTGCATCAACCATTAAATAAAATCCAAGACCTAGAACGGGTATCGATTTCATTACCACAATAAATCTTAGCTTTGTGAGTCTCGTCTATAAACGCTCAGCTACTGTGGCGCCTTAATCTTTTGGGAAGTTAATGGCAGTAGTTGGGATTGCGGCCAAACTTCCAATGAAAGAAGAATATTATTGAAGGTCAGAACAGAAAGTGGGAGAAGGCGTTTTAGTGACCAACCCAGTAGATCAAAAAAAGGTACGTAAAAAGGAAGTTGCAAGGAGGTAAGCATTTGTGGTAGGAAAGAGGCTTCCCTACTCTCCTCCAGAACCTTGCTACAAGGTTCCTTATTTTTTTCTATTCTCAGCTACCCGTAGATGATATTTATACAGTCTTTTATTTGTTTATTTTTGACTTTTTTTTTCCCCTTTTAAAGGAAGTAACTAAGTGACAAACTGAACACGGTGATAACTCTTCTTGAATAATTGAGATTAATCAAAGATGGAGTCATCTGAGAGAGAATTTTTTACACAATTTCACTCGAGGTCAGTAATTGATATTTATGTTAGAATAATTTCAATTTGAACCTTCTTCTAAAAAATGATAAGTTCTCAAATTGGACATGACGGTTTATGTATTATTTACAAGCATTTACGTTACAAAGGAAATTGCTGGGAGCACTGAAATAGTAAACAATAAATTCATTAAACAAAATGAATTAAACATATTAAAATAAAAGCAAAATAAAATAAAATATTAAACATCTGCTCTTAATCATTGTACACTGTACTCGTACATAACAAAATAATCGACACTGCATTGTTTATCAATATTGTAACGAAGTTGACCTTAGGAGAAAAGAAAGGCCTAGATTGTTCTAGGGGTTAAGCGACCAAAGTCGGTAACAGGCCACCACTATGTAGACAAAAGGGCCGGTCTCTACCTGAACTGGAAAAGAAAGGGCTAGATTGTTCAAAGAGTTTAGTGACCGTAGCCTGTAACGGTCCACCGCTGTGTTTTCCAGCCAATGAGCGGCAGGTTGGAGTGAGACAGACGGAGTTGGAGTGAAACAGAGAGTAGGAGGAGGGCGGCCCCAGTTGGGGTGGTGGTAGTATGTGTTTTCCAGCCAATGAGCGGCAGGTTGGAGTGAGACAGACGGAGTTGGAGTGAGACAGAGAACTGGAAGAGGGCGGCCCCAGTTGGGGTGGTGGCAGTATGTGTTTTCCTCAGCCAGTGACAGACGGAGTGGGGCAGTCGCAGTTAAAAGGAGGCAGACACAGCTGGAGCAGTTAGTTTTTGAGTGAGTTTTGAGTTAGTCACGGAAAGTTAGTTTGGAGAGACACTTTGGAAGTGACAGTTTGAGAGAGAGTCAGTGTTGCGGAGTGCTTCAAAGTTAGCTAGTCGGGCAGTTAGTCAGTTAGTGAGTAGAGCTTTGTTTGTGTAGCAGAGACTAGTGCAATTCGGTGCAGTGCGGACCAGTGGTCAGTCGGGGAACAGTTTTGTGGCGTTACGTAGTGAGTAAGTAACAGTAAACTGTTGTGACTGTTGTAAATGGTAACTGTAATGAATAGCGTTAGTTGCTAGTAAATGTTAATGTTAGTAAAGGTAATGTGTTAATAAATCAGGTTATTACTTACAAATTTAGCGTGTTTTATTATTTAATCAAACCCACATATTTAAATTAACTAGTGGAAGGCATTAGTTATAGTTGTGAAGTTTTTAGTAAAAGGACAAAAACTTTACAATATTATCTATGTCTTGAGTGGAGGCAACTTGATAATTTATATCATCTTTCATATTTACATATTTATTTATAATCCTATTTCTCTAGTCCTTGAAGTGATAGCAATGAAGTAGAAAATTATACTACGTATCCTTATTTAGGTTAAAATAGTAACAACATTAAAAATAACTTGCTTTCCATTTATAAACAACCTAGTCTGAATTTTGAATGGCAGTCTTAATTGGCAGATAAGTCTAATTTAAGTAATGCAATGCAATCTGTTAAATGGACAGACTAGTCTATAAAATAGTCTATGAACAGTAATGTTTAAAAACCTTTTTTAAAAAGTCTGTTGTTCTCAAGTTTCGAGTAGGTACTTTTGGTGCTCAAAAGTTCACTAGATGGTAGGTGTATTTTACATTAACAGCTTACAATCTCCACCTCTCTTTACCCGAGTGGATATTGAATTTCGACGTGTTTCCTGTATTTGACATTTAAAGAAAGTGAGAATAAGAATACAATAGTACCAAATTATTTAAACTACTTTTTACGAATTTCGGGACCTCTAAAACAGAAAATGGGATTCCAGGTTACAACTCCTTCTAGGAGGTTTTAATAGAGAATATAATAATGGCCTAAATCTTATAATCTTAAAATGGATCGATTTTGTTTAATTTACCATTTTAATTTTTTTTTTATTCCCATTAAAGTGTGATCTAACAGAAATTGATGATTTTGTTTTAAATTAATGAAATAATTTAGGTGTTCCAAAATTGGTGTAACCGTTGGTTGTGTGTGCTTCCCACCCTAGGTGATGGCTTTGCAAACTTAAGCTTCTTTTTTTTTAAATTAAATTCCAATAAAAAAAAAGAGGTAGAAGAACTTAAATATAAAAATTCTGGAATATTGGCATTCACGTAACGTTGAGCATATCTTCTAAATATTTTATCACTGTAACTAGATAATCCAAGATTGGTGGAAGCAATATGCCTGCGGCTCTTGCAATCAATCGATGATCTCTCGTCAGTTTATTCTCAATTTATATAATACAAATATTTACACTTTTTTTTACCTCACCAGCATAAATAGTGCTCAGTTAACAATAATATTATTAAAATTTTTAATATACATATTTTTGTCTATGGAAGTAATTCTGAGTGCTGTGTCTTAAATGATTCTGCTGCAATAGGGGTCAATATGGAGTAAGATATTGATAAAGAAAAGAAAATAAACCACAACCGTTATTCCATGTCTTAGATTTCAAAACTAGTTTACTTTTGAATGGTTTTATGACCGTATGAGATGTGTTTAATCTTGGTCGATGAAATATTAAACTTTAAAGAAGCAAAGGACCAGTACTCAAGGCTAAGTTTTCATCCTGCCTTAACGCCATATTAACCTTCCAGCGGGCGCGAGTATCTCCCACTTCCCACTTTGCTGAATGCTCTCGACATGCTCTATTGGGGATTAACTCTGTTTGGTCTAATCTATTTCTAAATGATCTTATTCCCCTTTCCTCTAAATATGGCGTGTTTAATTCGGTGATGCGGTCTATGCTGACTTATGGTTGCCAATTCTGGGGTTATCGTTACGTGGATAAAATAGAAAAAGTTCAAAGGACCTTTATTAAAAAACTCTACAGACTTCCCAAGAATATTCCGGATTATGTGATATATTTGGAGGCTAAATGTGCGCCTATTCATGTCTTCACATTTGGCCTTCATTTAAAGTACATAATAAAAGCCCTAAATTATAAAGATTTCCGCCTAACCTCTTTAGTAATAGGCCAAAGAAATAGTCAAAACGAAAATACTGTGGTACAAGGACTGGATGAATTTGGCTACTAAATTGGGATGTGTTTTCAGCGAAATATTTGTCTCAGTAGAACAGTTGGAAAAGGAAATGAACGTTATAAGGGAAGGATTAGTGCCCTATTACCAGTTGTCTTATAAACAGCGAGCCTCCAATGGTATTCACCACAATATATATAAAAAGCTGTCCCTGGAAGTGGATTATTTGAATCTGGGACTGGAGAGGTCGCAAATCAGTAGTTTGATTAAAGTGAGGGCTGAAGCACTCAATTTAAATTTCAAACCTTATATTGTTGGAGGAAATTACAACTGCTCGATGTGTGACCTTAGGGAAGCCGAGGATGTTTTCCACTTCTTGGGCCGCGGTAGAATTCTTAAAAAGATAAGATTGAGGTACTTTAATGCACAGTCCTTAACGGAAGAGGAAATGCTGAGGTATTTGAATGGTGCAAATTGGGAGGTGTTGGCTGGCTTTATAAGAGACGCTCTAGCCTACCGCTCCTTTTTGGTTAGCCACTTCAATTATTAGTTGCTGGTTGGATTAGCGATGATGTAAAATAAAAATTATAATTTTAAAGGGAAAAATTCTTTACTTTTTTATTATTTTAATTTTGTTGTTTTCTTATTTTGTTATTGTACACTTTTCAGTTCAATGTAAAAAAAAATATATACATTATTATTTGAAATTTGCGCTCCTGACAGACAGCCAATGGCTATGTCAGCTATTACTTTTGTGAAATTTTTTCTTTGTAAACTATCTATGTTGTAAATAAAAGTTTATCTATCTATCTAATCGCAGTTTAGTGACGGAGCGGCGGAGGGTGCTGTCCTTTAAGCAATGCTACACCCTCATCCCTAGTTTCCTTCAGTAAAAATCCTATCTTGTTTGGGGTTGTACATTTCTTTGCAATTGCCGATCCGTGCCTGACATATACTCGCGACCATTCGAGTAAGTTTCCTGACTTATCAATTATTTATATTTTTTCTTTTATACGTGTTCATCAAATTGAACTATTATCAAAATTGTTTATAAGAATATTGTTTTCTACTGACAGAAAAAGACATTGTATATCTCAGATACGAGGAGGAAATAACTGCGAACACTTTCAGACAGTCTAGTGGATGAACATGGTGATTGTAAAATTACACTTATTGGCTTGTAAAAAATAAAAAGTACTGTCGTTTTCTGAGTCTTTTTTTATTTGTTATTTCATTATTAATAATTAGTAGATAGGATTTGCCGATTCTGGCACACCTAAAATACAAAATGGCGGCCATCCCCTCCCCCTCCCCCACCCCTACCCCCACCCCTCCTTATTGACCAATCATCGATTTCGACGACCACTTAGGCCACGCCCCCTACCCCCACCCCTCCCCTTTTTGACCAATCATCGAACTCGACGACCACTTAGGCCACGCCCCTACCCCCACCCCTCCCCTTTTGACCAATCATCGAACTCGACGAGGGCTTTAGGCCACGCCCCTTCCCCCACCCCACCCTTCTTAATCGACCAATCAGCGAATTCGATGACACCCCTTTTACCCCCACTCCTTCCCCCACCCTTATTAATTGACCAATCAGCGAATTCGACGACACCTCATTACCCCCACCCTAGCCCTACTCCTATTACATGACACCTACCTTTACCCCCACCACCTCTAGGTCGTCGTATTCGTTGGCCTCTTAAGCTCCTCCTACAAGATGGCGGCTCTCCTAACAGCTGTAGTACACAAGATGGCCGACCTCGTACCAGCTGATGACCACAAGATGGCGGACCTCATACCTCCACCCCCCTCGCCCATTGATAGACAGGAGGGGATTTTTTTTTTAATTATTTTTACTTACCTGGGATTCGATCCTACAACCTTCGTACTGATAGACACGTCATCTGCACCAGTCGGCCACAGTGGTAGTCTCGCTTACTCTAGTTTTGAATGTTCTCTTATGTTTTAACTTGGAATTATTTTTTAAAAAATCTAACCCCCCTCACCAAGAATTTTTTTTTTTTTTATTTAAATTACCCCCACTATCACAAAAATATTCAACTTAAATAAAAATGGATAACCTCACTTTAGGTAATAGAAAAATTATTTACTTACCCCCTCCACCTGGCTGCTTCCGCTGCTGATGACGCGACCTACACTCACTGAAAACTAAACCCGAACTGACACTTGGACTGCGATACTAGCATTAACCCCCCACCACCACAATTACGTCACACTCTAACTAGCCAATAGAATTGCATCTTTTTTTCCAAATGATTACCTCTCTGGACAGGTCTCTGTAGCAAGCCACCCCCTTTCCCTTCCACATCTTTTATCATACCTGTTAATTTATATATATGCCAACATAGCTGAACATGCTCCAACAAGTCTGGACATGTAGCCAGCTGTTTGAACAGGCAAGTAAAAATAATGATGACTCATACCATTGTCATATCCTCAACGAACACAAACATGCTCCAACAAGTCTGGACATGTAGCCAGCTGCCTCTTTCGCTTTAACCGTTTTTTTTTTTTTGTTATTATGAAGTTAAAAGTAAATTGAACTTTGAACTTTCATATATCTTATTATTTCCGTTTACCAACTATACCAACCTGTATGAACATGCTCCAACAAGTCTGGACATGTAGCCAGCTGCCTCATTCGCTTTAACCGTTTTTTTTTGTTATGTGTGATTACCTGAACATGCTCCAACAAGTCCGGACATGTAGCCAGCTGCCTCATTCGCTTTAACCGTTTTTTTTGTTATGTGTGATTACCTGAACATGCTCCAACAAGTCCGGACATGTAGCCAGCTGCCTCATTCGCTTTAACCGTTTTTTGTTATTATGAAGTTAAAAGTAAATTGAACTTTGAACTTATTAATAAAATATAAATAAGTTTTAATTAACTTTTCTTTATTTATAAGTGTATAAAGTAAAAATAAGAATGAACAAACATTAATTAAAACATTTTATTTTTATTTAACGGAAGTATACAAGTAAAATAATAACATTTATTTCACAGTATAAATTTTATTTAAATTCTATGTCATATCTTCCATTATTAAAGCCTTTGTACATTATTAACAGTTTTTTCTTTGATTGTTGGTAATCTTCCACCATTTCATCAGTTATCACTGCCGCAAATCTGCGTGGAAGGAAGATCCTCGTTGGGTAGTCCATTGTCGGGCCAATATAATGTAAATGGGCAACGATGGCATCTCCAAATTTAGTGTTGATTCTTTCGAATTGCTTCACTTCGTATGAGTATCCGGTTCTTAGATCTGATAATTTGCCAATGCCCACAGACCTTGTATTCACATCATTCAAAAAGCTTGCCAACTTAGACATCTGAAAGAAGAATATTATATGAAAGTATCACATCATTATCAAAATATTGTTTCAATAAAAAAAAGTATTATTACTTACCTTTGAAGTATGAAGTTAACCTCTCGAGCTGTGGGCAACGAATGACGAATTACCTTACAAGCTTCACTACTCTACCGTTACGGATGTCCCCCCCCCCACTCTATGACGTCACTTATAGTTAGCCAATAGAATTGCGTGCTTGTCTTCCCTCTCTCTCTCTTGCAAGTGTCTCTCTCTCTCTCTAAGGTGAATCATACCTCCCACCTTTGATGCAGGACTCAACCTGTCCGTTAACTTTATATATGTTTCTTAGAAAAAAACAATATTTTTGAAACTGAACTTTGCCCTTATTAGCTTTTATTGCTTTATAAATAATAAAACTTTGAATGTTTTGGAGACTTAAAAACTTACTTTTTAAAAAATGTTAACACGCTTGCACAACATGTTTGAACAGGCAAGTAAAAAATAATGATGACTCATACCATTGTCATATCCTCAACGTGCACAAGCTGCAGCTTAGTTTTTTCTTTTTTTTTTTTAACTAAATAATTTTTGGATATGCGCCCCTCTTAGTTCGGCTTCCGCCTTAAGCTTCCTCACCACGTCAAGGTGGAGGTCATCGAGAAACTTTTTTTTATTTTTTTTAATAATTTTATAATAATAAAAGGAATACTTGAAAAATAAAGCAATAATTTAATTTAATACATTTATTGAAATAAAACTTTAAAAGATACATATACCTCAGAAAAATATATAAAAACTTAAAAATCAACTTCAAATACAAATAAAATATTTAACTTCTAATTAGTACATTAAAGTGAAATAAATAAGAAATGTTTTGCTATCGAATCAGTTTATTTTAATGGTTGTTGGAATTTTAGCTGCCTTGCATCAATCGCATTCATACATTGTACAGAATCTGCACAAATCCATTCATGGTTTACGGGGATTTTACACCCCGCCAGTGACCAACATTCAGGTTTGTGTGCAACTCAATGCATTCGCCAGTGACCACATTCGTTCTTCAAGGCAAAAATATTTCCGTCTCATTCCAACCAAATTTACTGTTGAGCCAGCAATTGATGGCTTTAATTCGATATTGCGTACATTTCTCTTTACAAGTATTGTGCATAATACAATGATTTCCTGCTGTTTCTAATGAATCAAGTTTTGGACAGTCATAATCTTCTAAATTAATTACACAACAACTGTACAGATTTTGTAAAAGAAATCTTTTCTTTTCATAACCCTTAACAAACACAAATTTATAATTACAATCAATAAACTTGAAAATATCTCTAATCATTTCATATTCAATATCCCCGTCATTCCACTTAATTTTATGATAATAATTTTCTAACCAATAATTGGTTCTTCTACTTTTTTCACATTGTTTATGTTGGACAGGTGGCTTGAATATCCAGTGTCTGACTGATTGAAAATTATAGTCTAATAGAGAAAGCTCTTTAACAATATAACCTCCTACACTGTCTACAAAGCACTGGAAGTCAGCTATCAGCACGCCTGTCTGAGCCATACTGAACACTGAACTAGCTCTTCAAGCCTTCTTATACCATACGACGTACAATACCTGTTAGAGGATTATATTCTGCCACCCTGTCGTGAATAATAAGGCAATAAGCAGTGGTGTTGGGCGGGAACATTTCTTTTGATTCAAATTCCAATCTAACATCTACCGGGCCACATTTGATAGATTCACACTGTTTAGAACAATCTATTACAATTAAGGGTGTTTTCTCTTTGAAATTTTGTAAAGAACTTAGAGGATACATTTGTTCTCCATAATATGACATTTGAAAGGAAGCATACATATGATATAGAATGGCAAAACGGTTAGAGGAAAAATCTACATTCAAATCGCCGTATGGGAAAGCTTTACAATTAAGATAAAGTTTTACATTTGAAATTGAACAGTGGTCAAAGTGACTAGCGTTGCTTTCCACATTATTAGCACGTCCGGTTTGAAAAGCTAGAATGATATATCGGGGCTTTTCCATTTGACTAGATGTCTTTACTGACCAGATTTGCCTCTGAGTGGCCGGCAACAAAGGGTAATCATAGAGTTCCCAACTTCTAAAACTTAGAGCAAATACCTTAGCAGATTTAAGATGACGCATAAGAGCCAATCTCTGATGTTCGTTGACTGTTACATAGGGCAGCATCCAGCAAAGCTTCACAATTTCAATTTTACACCTCTCCACCGCTTGTTCTTCATTCAATCTGTTGAATTTATAGGCATTTCCATCTTGTCTGCTTCTAACAAGTATCAATTCTTGTTTAACATTAATCACAATTTTCTGGTAATCTTCACAAAATCCCAGCAGCGATGACAGCGGAATGCATAAATTAAAACATCCTTCTGCTGAAGTGATGTTGAGAGCATCGCTTTGGGGATAGCACCAGCCCCAGTTTGTAACATACTGGCAGCCTGCCTTAAGCGAAACCAGCCCTTTAAGTGTACAAGCTATTCCTGGGTTTTTTACTCGATCTATTTCAACTCCACTTAGTTCGTATCTTATTTCATCAAATAGAAATGCAAAAGCATTATTGGTCAATTTAGATGAAACAGGAACTGCAGAGCCGTCTTCCTTTAAAAACTTGCCTTCCAAGTAGAGCAAACTTTGACTGGGTAGCGTATATAGATCTTGATGTTGTACACTAATGCGTATTTCATCGCCTGGCAGTAGTTTTGAAGAAGCATATGGGTGATGGGAATGCAATTCTATGCACTCGATTGAATTGTCAAACTGACATTTCTCTTCCAAATCTAACACTTCCATGATGATGATAGCACGTAGTAACCTGCAGCCTGAAGAAATCGAATACTGCTGTTGGTCAGCGATGTTCGCTCGGCAACTGTTCTCACTGGAATGATGCTCTTTTTCTCCGCAACTGTCCTTTTATCGCCTCTTCTAAAGTCTAAACCCATCTCCGTCTAGTGATCAAATGGCCAACTTCAGTTGTGAGCCTCTCTTTTATAAGACATCCAGCAGGAAGAGTAGACAAAGCTGACCGCAGTTGTTAGTGCCAACTTTCTGATACTGCTTCCTGTTCCATGAAATTCGACTTCCCTTTACATATCGGACAAATTCAGCAGGGGGATTGGCACCACTGCTATCGAAGAATTGAACATATTCTCCTCTCTTCTTGTAACAAACCCAGTGAGTACCACTGCCAACACTGCTATCCAAATTAAAAATGGCTCGTTCATTTTTCCAAGGTTTCTTTGGGAATTCATCAATCATGAATACTCCTCTGAAATGAGGAATTTTATTTGATTTCGCCAACTTAATTAGATCAAAATTACTTAACCGCAGGCGAGGTAGCGTATCCAGCATTCGTTTAGCTTTTCCACTCAATTTTGAAGATTTGCCACCCATCCGTCTAGGAGTGGGGATGATTCTCTTCTTTTTCTTCTTATCTTTAGCACGTCTCATGATAAACTGAATCGCTGTTAGTTGTTTCTGGCTTTATATATGAACATTTTTAACATTCTCCCAACTGTTGTGTGAATTATCTAAGCCCAACCATTTCACCAAAATTCTATCACCTTTCCGTTTAATAACCTTCTCCACTAGGTAACTGTCGGGATGTTTGGCCAGCTGCAGTTCCTCTTGATAGAAACCTCCAGCAATCATTTGCCCTTTATAATCTTTCAGATGATAGGTGATCGGTATGGTATTTTTCACTTCAGCAACTTTAAATATTTCTGTAGACCATGAAGGGCAGTAGCCTTTAGCAAATTGCGCTTTATATTTGGATATGCGTACATGATCACCAGCTTTGAACTTGGGAATGCTGGCATTTTTCAAAGTTTTCTTCGCATATACTTCACGTAACAGCTGTTCTTCTATTTCTTTTCCCCGTACTGAAGCCGGTGCCATTTTGATCGTTCTGTGTTTAGTATTATTATATTTGTTCACTAGCGATTTAATACTGGTTAACCAGTCGTACGATCCTTGGAGACTAAATTTTTTCCACATTGCCGCTTTCAGAGTACGATTGAATCTCTCCACTATTGAAGCTTTTAAGTTACTATAGGAGGAATAGTGATTTATACCGTTCACGTTCATCAGCTTGCCAAATATCTTGTTGTAAAACTCTTTTCCATTATCCGTTTGCAAATTGTTTGGCTTCCGATCGGCTAATACTTTCTCGAATGCTTGACTCACTTCCAGGGCTGTCTTATTCTTCAGAGGGATCGCCCATGCATATTTGGAGAAACAATCAATCACGGTCAACAGATATTTGTGGCCTTTATTGAATCTAGCGTAGGGTATTAGTTCCACCAAGTCGGCTTGCCATAGGTCATCCAAGCCCTTCAGAAGGACTGCTCTTCTCTTGAACACTCTTCTTGCTGGTCTGTGCAACTCGTTAACGATCTGTTCCTTAACAGAGGCCATGATGAAATGAAGCTTGCTCATGTCCACACTACGCTATTATACCTCCATCTCTCAGCTGGGCTTCAATACTTTTTATTTCCGCGCTGGCATTGTTGGTGCCAAGTAAGCTTCTTAATCGATCTACAAGCATGTTAGGATCTACATATCCAGCACCCCTTTTTGCTGAAAACAATTTTGAAATCACATTCTTGTATTTCATGTTTGTGTTCAGAACTTTAATTGGTCCGGAAGGGCTGTGCCCTTCTCTATGAGCGTTCGTCTGTTGCAGTATGCTCTTATAATTGATATAATCCGTCTTTTTCACCATAGACAAGTTTGGATTTGTCATGAATAATAACTCGAAAAGACCTGGTGTGCCGAAATAGGTATTATCACCAACAGATAGAATATCTTTGCTGATGGAGACCACTGAGTCACCAATACTAAATCTCCGGCCGTCATAAACTACACCATATATCATATCCAAGTCCTTGGTCTCATTTTTAATAAATTTTTTGATATATTTTGAGGACATGTCTCCAACTTCCTTCAAATATTTTGCTGAAATTTCCTTCCCTTCGGGCGTTTGTGCTTGTTCTCGTACCTCTTGAAGCGGGCTGGCTGCTTCAGCAGAAGCAGAAGAAGATAACTTTAGAACTTCCGGTCGCTTTGGGGTTGAAAGTTCTTCATGCCATGTTTTTGTAAATCTTGACGGCGGTGTTGTAGCCGATTCCAGCCTCAGAAATTTTAGTCTCTTTGGAGGTGGAAGGGGTGTTTCACAAGTAGCTACTTCCGGTTTAGGAGATTGTTTTAATTCAAGTGGTGGCTTTTCCTGCTTTTCCACCAATGCTTTCAATGGACTCAATAAAGGTTGATATTTCATTTTCAAATATTCATCGGTCTCTTCTCTGTTTCTCTTCAATAAATTACACTTTTCTTGAATCGCCTTTCTGGTTTCGATTATTTCACGCATTACAACGTCACTAGTTGACCCCTCCATGGCTCAATGAACAATGATCTTCAAGTACATAGTTAAGGTATTATATAGGCTTCGAAACCTTTTCGATACCTTCCCTCATTAATCTGTCTATCTTTGTCCAACACTAGAAAGCCAAATCTATTTTCTTTCCAGCACCTGTGGCAAATTTTTCTAAAAGTTTTGAATTCCATGTCGGAATTGATATGGTCATCGTAAATTCTTCTCAAATTTAATTCATCTTGCCGAAAGAGTATTAGGAAATTTGCATTTTCTCTCACTAGGTGCTTAGGAACTCTAGTATAACTTTGACTTAGATAAAATATATCAACTCCACTGTGGCGCCCCATACAAAAATAGGCTCTTACATTATCTTGCTTGTCACATGCTATATCATCGAAAATAATTATTGAATTTGGCAGGGCCTCTTTAGGTGGGGGAACTTGAGAATTGTCTTCAAATTCAAAGTACCCAATATCTTTTAAAGGTTCTAAAATTTGAGCTAGCTTCTGGTACTTGGGCTGTTGTAATGACTTTGCAAACAAATATATATTTTCATATCTCAACCCCTTTGGATCGTATATTAAGCTCAACATCAGGTTAGTTTTCCCACAATTGGACGGCCCACTTATTAAACATCTAATGGAATCTGGGAAAAGCTGACCGTGTTTGGAGCATTTCTTGGAAGAGGCCCTGTCGTCAAGATTTTGCACGGAGAGGGTGTGATGTTGCTTTATCAAGCGCATGATGGGAACTAATAAGGAACGCTCTCTCGCTTCTGTATATATATAACTAAGCTATGTACATGGCACAGGAAATCTATCTACACTGCATTCATACACCCGCCACCAACATTCACACATCCTATTTACATAAAATAAAATAACTTAAACTAAAATACCCACCACCTTTTTTTTTTTATTTATTAATTTTTTTAATTTTTTTTTATTTTAATAAACTATTAATTAGAAAAAACTTAATACTAAATACTAATAATAAATAGAAAAAAATATTTACAAAAAATAATAATATATGGAAAAAAATATTTACAAAAATACGTTTAAAAAAAAAAATTAATAAATAAAGATTGACTAGAACAAAAAAAAAAGACCTACTCTAAACAAGGTAACCATGTACATAGTATATGAAATATATATATTTACAAAAAAATCCACAACTTTACACAGGCAAGTCCGCTATGGTAAAGTGGCCATGGGCGAGAGTATGTACACGATCGACTAGATGGCGTTTGTCGTCGTGGGGCGAAAGGGATACTTTTCTCTGTTCGACGGAAAAGAGTTTATGTTCTTTAGAAATTATTGTTCTAAACGTGGTTGTAAACTCTTTTCCCTCGAACAGGGCAGCCATATAATCATCAAAGGTGATTTTTTTATCTACGGCTGCCTTCTTTATCCCTTTCGCCCGCTTCTTCTCTAGGCCGCGGATGCGTACTGCGTACATCTTTGCGCGGAGGCCCACGAATTCAGAGACAGGCTCTCCACTGGCTTCATCCTTGAACTTCCCCAACACCTTCTTATTTCTGTTGCTCTTACATGGATGTCCGTCAGGGTAGTCACTGGTGTCAAACTCGTCCATCATTGTAGTTATGTCCTCGTAAAAGTCTCTCGTCTTTACTAAGTACATGAGGCTGTCAGTGTCTGTGTATAAAAGTTTTAGTTTGTCAGGTCCGTATTTGGTCAGCATTGTACTGTAGTGAAAGTCATACATCCGGACTTTGGACAGATCAAGAATGGCCATCCCAACATAGATTGGTTTGTTCATCGTGATCTGTTCAAAGTCCAGATGTACAGCAGTCAGCGTCTCAGAGTAGATCGTCCTGTCTTTAAAAGTAGGTTTCGCTATTAGTTTCCGTATTCTACGTTCGTCGGTTACTAGTTCTATTTTTGTTCGTTTTCGTACGTCCTCCATGAATTTGCCAAATACTGCGTTGTTCATTAGTTTGTAGAAGTCTTTGTCAAAGTCGTTGGTCGCCTGTTGTCTCATTTGGGTGTTGAGGTCGATGTAGGGACGAAGCCAACGGGACTGCCTGAATCGCAGCGCTCTATGTACGCGTACCAACCGCAGACCTAAACCCATAGCCTGCCTCAAGTTGACGAAGTGAACAACGTATTTCTCCCTGTTGGTCAATGGAGCCAACAATTTCTTATTAACCTGTCCCGGAGGCACCCTATTCTCCGGGAGAAGGGGGAAATCGTTGTGCAGTTCGTGCAACTCGGCCGGATACTCAATATCGGCTTCGACAATATACCCGAAGGGACCATCTTCCTGCATATTGCCCCAGTCTAGAGTATCCGGATCTGATACCCATTCGAAAGCCCCGTAAGGAAGTGGATTTGACATTGCCCACCCGTACAAATTATTTGCATCTAGGTAGGCAATGTAGCTAGATTCCTTATGAGGATCTCGATCTGGGTACAGATAAGCATTATCAGCTTTACCATAGCGAAGACTGCACTGGCAAATGCCACCCCTAATGCCCCGCTCAACCATCAGGAGCTGGTCATAATCAGTGAGTAGATCTAATTGTACCCCTGTACACTTCAGCATAGCATCCCAAGCCAGTCCTGGGGCCGTGAAATACCAGGCAGGGTCTAGCGAATATGCTCTTATGCAAACATCTCTGAAATTTTCAAAGATGTCACATAAGAGCATTACGTCTACCTTAAGGTAGAGTTCGCTGTACCCCCCTAGGGTTCTAATTTCAAAGGCCTCCCAAACTGACTGGGCATGCTGATAGTCTTCGTCCGAGATGTGGCATTCATTAAGGGTGCTATAGAATGCCTCCTTAGGGGGTAGAACCGTCTCCCTAAGTTTCTCGAACGAATCTGTGTAGTCATAGGGGTACACTCCTTTTCTTACGACCAGATCCATCTTGTCGGCGGGGAAGAATTTGCCCGTGTCTATAAATTTATTGTTGGGCAAATTCTTGGCCAACCTATCTAAGCTAGAAGACATGAAACGGAAGGTGTCCACAAATCTGACGGTTAGAGCGCCCACTTGCTTGCTGAATGAGATGTATTTCTCTTCGCTGTTGGGGATGACGTCAATGCGACTTGAGTCATACCCCAACTGGCGAACAATAAAGTGGGCGTCATAGCCGCTCAGATTGTGGAGGAAGACGGGAAGGAAACGAGGAGTGCGGTAAAGGATATTGCAGGAATTGTGAGCAGGACCACGATACACACCAGTGATGTGATCGTGATCCGCCACTTTAGGATCGGATCTATTGAAGGGAAGATTACAGAGGTGACATTTTGGGGACCGTTTAAAGTCTTCCAGCTGAGATGGTGTCAGGGGTAGCATTGGCCGCTTAATGGAGTATACCAGAGCCACCTTCTCGGCCACCGCCTTTACGTAAGCCATAAATTTCTCTGCGGAATCTTCACCCGTATAGATGTAAGGTTCCGCAGGAAAATCGGCAGGAAGGCAGTGGCGTATGTCTTCTGCCACTTTCACATAAGTGCAGAAACTCATAGGAAGGTGGCTCTGGTAGGGAGTTGTGTATGACCGGCCCAGATTGTTTCCGTTTGTATCCATTTTTTTTAAAATTGCCTCAAAATCAGCATAAACGACGAAGGGAACCCTCATTTGGTTTTGTATTTTTGTAAAAGATATTTTTGGAGGGGTCCCATCGTCGTTACATTCTGGCAATACAATCCGGGTCGGTCTATTTACTCCACAATACTCCATATGTTCCCTCACCCGCTCGGCGATGCTTTCACCATCCATGTTGAAATGGGTAAAGCACCGCTTGCAAACGTGTACCCTTTTTCCATGCGCAGTAATTTGACTGACGACTAATCTATCAAAATCTTTAATATAAGTGTAATGACTTCGGCCATTCTCTAAAGTCAGAAGAAGGAGATCGCGATGGTCTTCCTTCTCCTGCTTTACCACTTTTAGAGGGTACACGTTTCCTTTCTCTCCAAGGGTGAAAACATTTATCGTGATGTTGTTGTACTTTTCAAATTTTTTCACCTCATGGAGAGGAGTGGGGAAGGAAATGCAGTCAAAATTGTACCTGTGCTCTATATTAGCATACTTACTAACGCGTTGTGGATTCTGTGTGATGAAGCAAGAGAGTATCGCGTACTGAAAACATCGGTCATCCGTATTTTGAACATTAATAACAGCCTTTTTGTTGGCAATGTGAGGAGGAAGGGGAATGAAGCTGGAGCCGCCGAGAGGGGTAAATTTATTTACTTTTAAGAGGACTCCGTCGAACTCTTTTAGGCACCAGCCGCTCCCCTTTAGTGTTGACTCCTCCATCTCTACTACAATCTTCTTGAAGCTCTCATTAAGAGAATCGTCTATGGAGGAGTCTTCATAAATTACTTTATTCTTAGTCTTGAAGGCGCGATCACAAGTTTCACCTTTGATGCTTTCAAAGGTCGCCTCCAAGACCAAGTTATATTTGAGGGGAGAATCGCTGTCTGCCATTACTTCCTGAAGCAGACGACGCAATGTTTCTATCTGACCTGTTAGAAATTCCATTGCGTCGACTGCCCCGGAACTTGGAAGGAAAAAAGTTCGAAGAGTCCTCCCAAAGGCTGACTCCACTTCGTACAAATGGCCTTGAGCTGCCTCAATACGAGCTCGTTTTGCCATGACTGGTGTTTCAGTACCGCAGCGACGCAAATGAGCAAGCATCGTTTTTCTTGAGGAATAACTTTCTCTACAATTAGGACATCGACGAGATTGCTCATTTGCGGCGCAAGCACGTTCATGACGTTCCTTATAATCCCCCCGTAAAAACATTTTTCCACAATATTGACACTCCATCATTATTCAAATAGTGAGTAACACAAAATAATAACTACAAATATATATATATTTAAACCACGAATATTTCAAAATTACTAATAAAAATGAATAAAGAATATAAACTAGACTAAGATATTACTAAAGAAATATATACAAGAAACAGAATTAACTATATAAAATGAAATTAAAATTGAAAACTTATAAAAATGAAATACAAAGAAGTGAAGTAATAAAAAAAAACGAATATATATATATTTGTTAAAAATTAATAAAAAAAGTACTTACAGTTCAAAGAAGGCAAGACGCTGGAAAAGCTGTTGACACTAAGAACACTAAACACTGTATGACCGCAGCAGAATTCGGAGCGACTTTTATATTATCAGAAGAATCGATTATGATAATCGATTATTAGTAAAAACATGAAATGCTATTGGCTAACTATAAGTGACGTCATACCCAAGGGTGGGAGATATCAGTTAATTACTGACCAATTCAAACAGGGCAAGCTCAGACATGCAAGTTGAGCAATATTAAGCCATATACAAATTATGTGATAAATAAAGAAAAGTTAATTAAAACTTATTTATATTTTATTAATAAGTTCAAAGTTCAATTTACTTTTAACTTCATAATAACAAAAAAAAACGGTTAAAGCGAAAGAGGCAGCTGGCTACATGTCCAGACTTGTTGGAGCATGTTTGCGCTCGTTGAGTCAAAGTTTTATTATTTATAAAGCAATAAAAGCTAATAAGGGCAAAGTTCAGTTTTAAAAATATTGTTTTTCTAAGAAACATATATGAAGTTAACGGACAGGTTGAGTCCTGCATCAAAGGTGGGAGGTATGATTCACCTTAGAGAGAGAGACACTTGTAAGAGAGAGAGAGGGAAGACAAGCACGCAATTCTATTGGCTAACTAAAAAACGGTTAAAGCGAAAGAGGCAGCTGGCTACATGTCCAGACTTGTTGGAGCATGTTCAGCTAATCATACGTGTCATCCTATTGAGACTATAACGATATGTTCATACAGGTTTGTATAGTTGGTAAACGGAAATAATAAGATATATGAAAGTTCAAAGTTCAATTTACTTTTAACTTCATAATAACAAAAAAAAAAAAAAACGGTTAAAGCGAAAGAGGCAGCTGGCTACATGTCCAGACTTGTTGGAGCATGTTTGTGTTCGTTGAGGATATGACAATGGTATGAGTCATCATTATTTTTACTTGCCTGTTCAAACAGCTGGCTACATGTCCAGACTTGTTGGAGCATGTTCAGCTATGTTGGCATATATATAAATTAACAGGTATGATAAAAGATGTGGAAGGGAAAGGGGGTGGCTTGCTACAGAGACCTGTCCAGAGAGGTAATCATTTGGAAAAAAAGATGCAATTCTATTGGCTAGTTAGAGTGTGACGTAATTGTGGTGGTGGGGGGTTAATGCTAGTATCGCAGTCCAAGTGTCAGTTCGGGTTTAGTTTTCAGTGAGTGTAGGTCGCGTCATCAGCAGCGGAAGCAGCCAGGTGGAGGGGGTAAGTAAATAATTTTTTCTATTACCTAAAGTGAGGTTATCCATTTTTATTTAAGTTGAATATTTTTGTGATAGTGGGGGTAATTTAAATAAAAAAAAAAAAAATTCTTGGTGAGGGGGGTTAGATTTTTTAAAAAATAATTCCAAGTTAAAACATAAGAGAACATTCAAAACTAGAGTAAGCGAGACTACCACTGTGGCCGACTGGTGCAGATGACGTGTCTATCAGTACGAAGGTTGTAGGATCGAATCCCAGGTAAGTAAAAATAATTAAAAAAAAAAATCCCCTCCTGTCTATCAATGGGCGAGGGGGGTGGAGGTATGAGGTCCGCCATCTTGTGGTCATCAGCTGGTACGAGGTCGGCCATCTTGTGTACTACAGCTGTTAGGAGAGCCGCCATCTTGTAGGAGGAGCTTAAGAGGCCAACGAATACGACGACCTAGAGGTGGTGGGGGTAAAGGTAGGTGTCATGTAATAGGAGTAGGGCTAGGGTGGGGGTAATGAGGTGTCGTCGAATTCGCTGATTGGTCAATTAATAAGGGTGGGGGAAGGAGTGGGGGTAAAAGGGGTGTCATCGAATTCGCTGATTGGTCGATTAAGAAGGGTGGGGTGGGGGAAGGGGCGTGGCCTAAAGCCCTCGTCGAGTTCGATGATTGGTCAAAAGGGGAGGGGTGGGGGTAGGGGCGTGGCCTAAGTGGTCGTCGAGTTCGATGATTGGTCAAAAAGGGGAGGGGTGGGGGTAGGGGGCGTGGCCTAAGTGGTCGTCGAAATCGATGATTGGTCAATAAGGAGGGGTGGGGGTAGGGGTGGGGGAGGGGGAGGGGATGGCCGCCATTTTGTATTTTAGGTGTGCCAGAATCGGCAAATCCTATCTACTATAATTACAGATGTTATTTAATTAATTTCATTTCTTCTATAGATAGAAAAAATAAAAAATACCAAAGTTTATCTGTAAAAGATACGCGCGCCCGGTTTTTGTAACTTTTTGGGCGCGCCCTCTGGAAGGTTAACTTAATTTGTTTTAGTTTTAAAATGTAGTAATTGCAGCTGGAAAAACTTAAATGACTATTTCACTCCAGTCTTGGGAACTTCAGTAGTGGAAGGCTTCGCAAATGAAAGTTACCTACGGTAGAATGCAAAAAGAATGAAGCTTGACGTAGGTATCAAAACGTAGAATAACTTTCAAATTAGGGAATTTTAATAAGTAAATAACCCCGTGCAGGAACGTGCCTTGCAATGTTATGAATATCATTAGTAGATGGAGAGTAAAATTTTGAAACTTAAACTAAATGAACTAAGACAGACTTAGAGTATTGTGTATGAGTTGACAATTTGCCGAGTAAAAACCGTCTATCTGGAATGATATATGCGTCTCAGGTGAATGTGGTAGTACACCTGGTACAACGGCAGCCTACGCCAGCTGACGAGATGTACACAGCAGGCAAACTATCTTGCTTCCACCTTTTTACGAGTCTAACAAAACATACTTGTACAATTTTGTTAAAAGAATATATTTCCCAAAGTGGAGGGCGCGAGATTTGGAAGTATTTTTTCTCATGTCAATCTTACGTCAAATTAATCGTTCAAAATAATTGCAAAAAACCATTACTATTCTCCATATTTAAAGTGATATTAAATATTGATTATTGCCACATTATTGAGGTTGAATATTAAAATATGGGCCACGTTCACCATTACACTATATTATCCAACATCACAACTATAATTCCCGAGGTACTCAGCTGTAATTACAGTTTTAATGATGCATTTAGTGCATACTGTTTAATGATATAATTAGGTAAATTCGTTATGACTAGCTGAAATATCTGCCTATACCCAGGGGATGTTATGGCCTTTATAAACTAACTTATTATTGTTTATTTACTATGAATTGAATTTAAATTAAGTATTCAATTATGTTTGGTTCGTTCACGATTTGGAAGACTCGAATCCTCTTTGACTAACACGGCAAATACTTCGGCACAGTTACTATATTACTTTTCCCCTATCTTCTCGCGACTGTGCACATTCACGAGTGAATGTGAATCTTCCTCTTCAAAGTGTCCATTAAACCGAAGTACCCTTAAGGAATGTTTAGAGGATGAATACTATTCTGTGATAGTTCAATATAAACGGTACTGGTTTAGTTGTTCTTAGAAGGTCCGTTGCAGCGAATGTTCATTTGAACGTGATGTTTAAACTGTAAAGAATATTTTTCTGTTCACTTCCCACCTGTCCTAGTAATTTTAAGGACTCTTTCATTTGAGGATTTTATGGTAATTTCTTCATCGGTATTCTTTCTCGGCCACCTTGATTAAGTAAACGATTATTTATTTACTAATCCCAAATTACCTCTCTTGCGAACATTCTTTTTTTAGATACCACTTCATTAAGACACAAATTAAGGGACTTCACGTCCAAACAAACTTATCAAACGGTTCTTCCAGCAACCATGTTCTTCGCACTCATGTCTTTGTTCCGAGTTTTAGAAGATATTCTGCAGCGCTTTTGATTACATCTTTTATACTTCTGATCTTTGATGTTATAGAAAACCTTGAGGATCTTCTGAAACTAACCTTACTACCATGGCTATAACTCTCATCTCCTAAAATCTCATAAATTTTCTTGTGTTGTGGTTTTGAAGAAACAAGTTGTAGAAAGAGAAATGCTTTTAAATTGAACTTATAAATTCTTACAGAAAGCTAATAATACATATTAGGCATTCAACAGCAGTTAGAAGATGAACGAGAAACTTTTAGAAGGCAAGAATATTGAAGGCCACTACTACATATGAATAGAAAGAGAGAATAGTATATCGAGCTACACCTTACATAGAATGTTCAGTAAAACAGCTTTTCAATTTATACAGAACGAACGCACAACCTTAAGTGAATTGCCTTGCCAATTATTTCTGGGTAGATGTTTTAGTTCATTGTTTTGTTGCAAATATACTTCAACCAGTTCCTTAGAGTATATTTCCCTTAGTGTTGTAGAGTAAAAACGTTCTTACTAAAAGACTAAATAATCTTTTAAAAAATAAAGTATATATACGTTAATGTAATATTTTGAAAAAGGGACAAAAATGTTAACATACTATTTAATGATGGTTTTGGTTTTCTCGACCATTGTCGATAGATGATTTTTTGGTGAATATCGAGGTGCGGTCTTGAATAAAAACAACTTTTTTGCTTTACACCAACGTTTCGGTCATTTTTACTACCTTCTTCAGGGTCTGTACACAAACTTTCTGAACACCGATACAACCAAAAAATTAATTTCATTCGCTCCTTTTCAAAAAGAGTTCTCCTCCTTAGCCATTCCTCATTTCATGACCAAAACAAAAATTTACTTTTTAACATTTTCAAAAATAATAGTTATCCTCCGCACTTAATTGAAAAAATACTGAACCAAGTCACCAATCAACTCTCTCTTACTGACATTGACACTTCCGTACAACATTCTATATCACATTCTAGTTCACAACCAGCAAAGTTTATTTCCATACCTTTTATCCACGGCCTTTCAGAAAAAATATCATTAATATTCAAAAAACATAATATTTCGACAGCTTTTAAGGACACTCTACATACCTTATTCACATAACTAAAAGACCCTACACCAAAATTGTTCCGTTCAGATGTAATTTATAAAATCAATTGCAAAAATTGTGATGCCACATACGTCGGACAAACATCACAATATCTAAACAAGAGACTATACCAACACCAACACGACTGCAAAACTAAAAAACCTAATGATACCTTATCTGCTCTAACTAAACACCATCTAGACTTACAACACGAATTTGACTTTGACAACACTTCCATACTTGCAACTAACACCAACAGAAACAAACGGAACATATTAGAAATGATACACATTAAAAAACAACAAAAATCTATCAACTTTAGGACAGACACGAACAATCTTTCAAATTTCTACAAGAACATTCTTCAAACAGTAACTTAACAAATTACTCACCTCCCTTACCTCTATATAAACCTGCTTTTCCGTGAATTCCTTAACAGTTATGATGATATACTCGTAGCTCTACATTGAACTTCACAAACCTTTTTTTATAATGTAAGTCTTTCCAAATTATATTTATCTATCTATTTAATTTTACGTTTTAGAAATAATTTTTATTTATTTATTTTTTTGATTTTCAATTTTATCTATATTAGTGTAATATTCCTTTTGTACAGACCCTGAAGAAGGTAGTAAAAATTATCGAAACGTTGGTATAAAGCAAAAAAGTTGTTTTTATTTAACACCGCACCTCGATATTCACCAAAAAATACTATTTAATTTAAATAAACTTATTGAATTACTGGAAACCTGTTCAAATCGAGTCTTTACTTCTTAATGAAGACACCATTGGCAGCCTGAGATACTTGAAAGTTTTATTACAAGTGAGATCAATGAATAATGAGCTATAAGAGATGGCTCTCAGTGTTGACTGAATAAATAATTAGACACTCCGAAAACATAAAACTTCCATTTACCCTTTTAATCAATAAAAACAATATCAAAAAGGATTTTTTTATGTTAAAATAATAAAATCCTACCAATCGGGTGATCCGTAATTAACTTTGAATTTATAAATAAATAAATTCTTTGGAATTATTTATCTCATCAGTGAAATCTGAATTTTTTCACATTTTATGCTTACCAACTTAAGAAATTTTTTTACAGGCTTATAAATTTATATAATAAATATTTATCATATATTTGCTGGTGCATGACATTAATGCGATCAAACTTTGTACTCCTGGCCGTTCATAAATAGAGAAGAAAATTCAAAAAATAATCATACGGAAAACTTTTGGCGAAAAAAGAAGAAGAAGAAAAAAAATCTACATTAAATTTACATATTACACTGGCTACTTGATATTTCAAGCCATGGAAATTACATTGGGAGTTTCCAAACTTTCCCATGGTCTACATATTTCATGCATTTTAGATATGTTACGTCATTTTTTTTTTTTATGGTATACATGGTATTTTGTGACGCATTTTTCCTATAAATGAGCCATTTAAACAACAATATATCTAATTTCCAAAAGGCGCGATTTTAAGGCACCTTCTAAACGCTCTTTGAACTTAGGTACTCTTTAGGGCAGTTCGGAGGTTTACTTCCAAGGTCTAACCTAAATTCACTAAAACAGTATTTAGATGTACACTAAACTCTTTTCTACCAGTTTCTAGAGAATTTCCCAAAAATTTAAATAAAAAAGGGGAAATGTAAGTCAACGTTTGAGTTATTACCAAGTATTTAATTTCTTATCACTATTGAAACAAACAAATTAGAATAATATATTTATTAAAATGGCACGTTAGAGGGAATTAAACATCGCCCTTATTTTTTAACATGTTTTCCCGGATAAATGTTTAGTATAAAAGTGATAAATACTTTGCAGCGTCAAAGAAGTTTCAAGTATTTTGGGAGCAATTTTTAAATCAAAATTATAATTTTAGATGCTTCTTTGGTCGCTTAGAATCAAAATTTAATGTCACTATCTCTGATGGTATCTAAAATAAACGAAATATCAAATTTTGAACTTATAATGAAGTACTATAAACAACCTACTGACTAATCATTATTATTGTTTATAAAATTTGTGATAATATTTGTAAATCCATTTGTTATTCTTTCAGAATATTTATATTTTATTTATGCTTACATTTCCCATGAATGTTTTTCCAAGCTTCCATGTTCTATGCATTTTGTAGTTATAAAAAAAAAGACATATTCCATGATTTATATCTACCTCGCTGTGTATTTGTAAACATCAAGTTAACACTGGTAAAAATAGCCAAAATCAGTTTTCCATCTCGCTGAAATTTTTGCTCACCCACATAAATACATACATTTCATGAAAATAAAATATATGTACAATATAGTATAAAAAAAAAAAAAAAATCTGCGAGTGGTGTACACGGACCATTATTGTGAACAGATCAGTTCGACGGGCTGATGCTTGTTTTATTGAAATGACAGCGGTCTGAACAAGAGCAAAAATATTACAACAGTAAATACAGTTTCAAACATGCAAACTAGCACACGAGCTCACAGCTCTGTGAATGTGCGCGTTGGCGTAATGACCGAAAAGAAAAAAGGAAAAGGGGAAAAAAATGTTTTCATTAATATTATCTCCGTTATAGAAACGTACAAGGCACCAAAATAGCACATTAGAAACAAGTACCAAGTACTCACGCCTCCTTCCTCCGGAACCTTCTTAAATATATTCAGAGAAACTTTTAAAAGATATTTCCATAAGTTGTGGTAAAAGAACTCAATCACCTTTTCATAAATTATACCGTTTGTGTAGGAGTACTTAGTGAACCAACTTTGAGAATAAAACTTTCATCTTTCTTGGTGAAAACTCTTTCAGAAAATTCAAATTTTCTGAACAAGCGATTTTCTTGTAACTCGCAGTTTCAACAACGTATTTAATTCTCATTAATAGTGTAATGGTAATTAGATTAAATCCCACGAGGGTTCTACTTTGGAACCGACTGGTTAGGCCAATCCGGGCGATTTAATTAGTCTTAGGAGTTTGATGAGGGACTTCAGGGCAAATATGAAGGTCCAAACCCAGGAAGAGCTATACTAGATAGATAGATAGATAGATTAAACTAGGGCGGCCTCAAGGCCTACGCCACTGCGACCCCTTTGAAGAACTATACTATATCTCGAAGCTATACGAGGTGTGTTCAAAAAGTAACAGGAATTTTTAAATTTCGCGGGTTTGGAGAGTCTGATTGTAAATTTTTTTTTTTTATTATGTTGGTACACATGCCCCTGAAGTACGATAAAATTTTCAGTAATATTCATTGTTTACTTCTTAAGTGGCAGCCGTTAAGGTTAGACGTGTTTTTCGAGCTTGGCGATTTTTGTTTGTTAAAAAAAATGGATCAAAGAATTTGTATTAAATTTTGCGTAAAAAATGAAATAAAGTGTAATAAAGTGTGTGAAATGTTAATAAAGGCATATGGTGAGTCTGCTATGAGTAAAACAAGGATTTACGAGTGGTATAAGTGTTTCCAAGATGGCCGCGAAAACGTTGAAGATGACGAACGACCTGGACGTCCAAGCACATCAACAACCGATGAAAACGTGAAAAAAGTGAAAGAAATGGTTATGAACGATCGCCGAATCACAATCAGAGAAGTCGCTGATGATGTTGCCATATCAATTGGCCCATGCCATGAAATTTTTTCGGATGTTTTGGGTATGAAACGTGTGGCAGCAAAATTTGTTCCAAAATTGTTGAATTTCGAACAAAAACAGCGGAGAATGGAAGTTGCTCAAGAGTCACTCAATGAAGTCGACAACGATGCGGATCTACTGAAACGTGTTATAACAGGTGACGAAACACGGGTTTACGGATATGATGTCGAAACTAAGGCTCAATCGTCCCAGTGGAGGCATTCTGGATCGCCAAGACCGAAAAAGGCTCGACAAGTGCGGTCGAATGTGAAGGTTATGCTCACTGTGTTCTTCGATTTTAATGGCATAGTGCATCATGAATTCTTGCCACAAGGTCAAACAATCAATAAGGAGTACTACCTACAAGTTCAACGCCGTTTGCGTGAAGCAATCCGAAAAAAACGCCCGGATTTGTGGCAAAACAATTCATGGATTTTGCACCACGATAATGCACCTGCTCACACTTCATTGCTTGTTCGTGAATTTTTGGCCAAAAACAAAACTTTAACGATGCCCCAGCCTCCATATTCGCCAGACATGGCTCCATGTGACTTTTTTCTATTTCCAAACATAAAGAGAACATTAAAAGGCCGTCGTTTTACAAGCATAGATGACATTAAAAGCGAATCGCTGAAAGAGCTGAAAGCTATCACAAAGATCGAGTTTCAGAAGTGTTTCGAGGATTGGAAAAAGCGCTGGCACAAGTGTATTGTATGCGAAGGGGACTACTTTAAAGGCGACAATATTAATGTAGATGAATAAATAAATATTTTTTTCAAAAAACGAAAATTCCCGTTACTTTTTGAACACACCTCGTATAAACCCATCGAAATTTGCCGTTTCGTCATCTTTCTAAAACAACCTTCTCAGGTAATCTTCTGCCAGGAAAATGGCATGCATGTGTTTTTAAACTGAAAACGACCCGTTGAGAGTTCGTCCAGTTTTGTGCTTGATCGCCTGTTTCTGACTCGTTAGAGCCGGGACCAGCAACCATTTTTTCCTTGATGTTTGCATTTTTTGTTTTACTATTAAATCTGATCGCCGGTTTTGTAGGTACTTAATTAAAAAATGTAAAAATTCCTATAAAAGAAACAAAATTGTCTTAAATTAGAACTTCTTCATCGCAATAAAGTGTCAGAATTAAGTAACCTTTTACTACGTTAGCAAATTGTTTTATGAAACTATTTTATTTTATTTGGTTTTAATTTGTTGTTTACAACTGTAGAGTCCTGCAACAGGTAAATCAGCTGACATCAGAGACGAAAAAGAAGTCATTACCCAGTGGTGACTCTCCAAAAGTAATATTTAATTAATGATCTCCAATGTCGGAGGAAATCACACGGCCAGCGTTACTTCAAACGGCGAAAGAATGGCTAGGAAGAGTGTGACGGTGAGATCTGATGAATGGATTAGTAAGTTACAGAGGGATGTGAATGAAACTTTTTGTAGCAAGATGATATAAAGGATATCATTTTCAGGTGGAAAAGGATAGGAAAAACCAGCAGTTAAAGGAGAAAGAAACGGTTAAGTTTAATTCCTTTGGGTCTTTAGGGAATGAAAGGATCTCGCGGCAGAATGGTTTAAAAACCAAATAACCTAGAGTGGAGAGACGTTTCAACAGACGGTTTCGGATAAAGGAGTGTACTGAGATTATGGAGAAGTCGATTCTAGTACATCGAGGAGAGTCTGTAAGCAATAAAATAGCTTTAAATAGCAATTTAAATAGCTTTAAATTGAAGCAATAAACTTTTTAAATTTAATAAAATTATATAACCTTGTAATTGTTATTCTATAGATGTTGACAGCCAGCAATCTTTAGAATAAGAGCAGAGTATAAATAGAAATCTAGAGAACGCTATCTGTGTGTGATCATGCTAGCATTCCCCAGAGATAAAACCACAACTTAGTAAAAACCCCTAAAGAGAACTAGAATCTGTATGTGTGGAACAGAGGTCATCTCCACAAAACAGGTAGTTAGACTGGAGGTAAGTACAGTTAGACTGAGTATTACTTCCACTCAGTACAGTCAGGATAAACTTATTTTCGTGGCAAGGAGGGGGATGCCTTAGTGGACCATGATAATCCAATAAGTATTGTTTGTTTAGGATGTCTGTTTCGTTCAACTAGCAGGGCGTCACGTTCTATTGTTGTTCAGTATTTAGTCAAGTTTCAATAAACATCTGAAGAGAACTTTTAATTTCTATTATTTAATTTTGTTTTAGAACAGAGGATTAAGGATGTAACGGTAAAATGGCGAGGCCTTGCAGAAATGGGACTACAAATATTTTAGGAACTAAAAATCCAACAATTAGGTTACAGGATCCTTCGACTATCGCTAAAGAATAGATGTCTCTTTTACAAAAAAAAAAAAAGCAACATGGACCTGTGATGCGGTCTAATCTTCTAAGAAAGCAAAACCTTGTAATAAAAAATTCTCCACACAATTATCAATGCTCCCTTCTATGTATCCAACCGAACCATAAGGACTTTGATATTCCTTTCCTGACTGACGTAACCTAAATCTTCCATGAAAATTCCACAACACCTTAGCTGGACATTCGAATTCTTAAGTCTGTTGCTTCTTTTATCGATCAATTCCAGACGATCCTCCTAGAATCCCAAAAAAACGCCAAAGGCTACGTGATTTGCTTGAATGAATTTAAGGGACTAAAACTATCAAATTTCTTAAGTGGAATTTTACCACTGGGTAGTTTCTCCCCTCATTATTTATTTATTGTTCAGAACAGTTGTATTACATTTGGCAAAACTGTGCAGTTTAATAATCAAATAATTTTTTTTAAAAAAAAGATTAAGTAAAACTAGAACGCACCGAAAAGATGGAAAACAAAATTTAGAACAATCATAACAATCAACGAAATAATCTAATAAAATAAGCAAACAAAAGCAGTGGTAATTTATAGTATTTTTTATAATTTTTATTGGCAAGAGATGTTTGGCAACATGGGACCCACATGAAATATCAACTTTGGCGAAGTGCTGATATTGAAATAGAAACACACAAAATTGGATATTTACATGTTGTGCCGCTTTTTACATATTGCAGTGGCCAGCAAGTCGGACACACCCATCTGGGAAAATTGGCCACCATGTCGTTGGCATGGGTGTTGTGGGTCGTTGCAGTTCAAGTTACCCCTTCTAGACACATTTGTATTTGACTGGCTGTAAAACTTCCTTCAATATATTTTATTAGTATTTTTAAATTTATTTTTAATTCTTAAAGTTGGTAAAGGATTGGTTCTTGCGATCGTGACATGAAATTTCAACTTTTCAATAAAAACCAAGTCGAACACACACAAACTTTAGGAAGTTAATGGAATTATAAAAAGCTTCTTCTAAGTAGAATCCATCTTCTCTTGTTCTCTTTCAAGAGATCTTTTCGATCATCAGTCGCGGTTGCAAGAAGATTAAATTTAAATCTTCCAAGAAAATGTGCGCTGACATCACAAAGAGTATTTTTCTCCGCGTGTTAAAAGAACTGCATTAAATTACTGCAGTTAGGTACTGTTTTTAACGAGTTTTAAACTTTAAAAAGAACTCGCTATTTCTTACTACAACCTTAGAGCAGAAGAACCCTTTAAGTCGAAGTTTTAAAACAAATTGACCAGTAGATATATCCTGGTGAATGGATGTATATTGACGCCCTTCATTAGCCAACCATAGAATTATTGACCAGCCCAACAATATGAGTGATGAGCCAGCTGGCATGAACATAGACTAGATTTATTAGCAAAAATGTTTTATACGCAAGAAATATTCGCTCAGGCATAAAACCGATATGAGAGTAAATTAATAGCGGACCGCACTATTTATTTGACATAAAGGGCACGAATTGTTGATGACTGGGTGATTAGCAAAGTTTAAATGATGAATTATTCGCCCAGTTATTTATTATTAGCACCTTGAGGTTTAGCGCACATTATAACTTGGAAGTTTGTTTCTAGCTGCGAAGCGTCTCTAAAGAAAAGTTAATATCTTTGCTGTTCATAATGAAGGCATCAGTAATGACTATTTATTGCTGTATATTGAAGTTTAAATTATGCCACAAATACAAGTATAAATGCTATGCAGTTGAATAAGATGCTGAACTAAAAACATTATTAACCTAAATAGCAGTCATGGCCAATTGAGACAGTTTTAATTGATAAAACGAAAATTTTTTTTAACTGAAACTACTGGGACTCCAAAGAGAGGATTTACCTACTAGATTACCTAGGGGATGGTACAATAATCCTTGGAGAACTGGACCACTCCGTGATCCATTTAATAATTAATAGAATCGGTCTCTCTTCAATTCATAAAAAGATTAATGTGGAGTAATTTTTCTTCAAGGTTGCATGATGGGAATTTTACTGATAATTTCCAAAAATAGTTTTTTACTTAAAAATCATTTCCAGCATTCCAGTCAAAAGCTGAACAAATTTTATTTAGATTTCTTTGCTAAATTTCAATTTCAAAAGGAGTCCTTTCACAGTGAGACCACTGCAACGTGTTTTCATGAACAGTATTATTTTACAATGTCACTGATAAATCGATATTCGGAGGACTTAGTTAGGAGAAGTTTTACTAACATTAACCACGGCTCCAGCCTACCAAAATAAAGATAACCACGCAAGGTTACTGTGCAGGACTAAACTGCATAGTTACAGAAAGAAAGTTTTCGCAAACTGCATATTTTAAATTAAAATGATATATTTTTCAACAACTCTAAGATTGAAGAATTGTAAAATTTGAACAGTTTAAAATTTGGGTAAGAGGAAATCGTTAAGTGTGTTGACCAGATTTTTGTATTTAGGTTAAATAATATGAAATATGAGAATACAGTCGAATTGCTAAAAAGTTAATTTAACAGGATCTCGAATATTTTTACCAATTAAAATTGATTTAGAAACTTTCAACAGAAAAATGACTTTGAAGTTATATGAATTTATGACCAAAATTTAGTATGTAATAATCTAATAGTTTGCCAAATAAATTCAAGTATTTATGTGCATCCAAAGGGAGAATTTAACATAAAGTTACAAAAACCATTTCATTCCACAGAGTAACCGAGTTTATCTCATTAAATATTAAACATTATATGTTTGTACATAATGTTAAACATGGTATATGTAAATTTATATTTGGGTATGATTATTTAAACAGCGGTGTAACATCTTTGCCGCAATTGTAAATTGGCTGAGATTCAACTTATATTGAATTCACCACGAACTAACTTCATGGAGCATTCCATGTTTATATTTATACAAAATTATTTATCAGTAAATAACCCCAGGGACTGCAAATAAATTGTTTTCATCATTAACAACTATTATTATAATGTCACTATATTGCATACATTGATGAGAGTGGGGATTGCCGAATTTTACGACCTGAGCCGGAGAAGAAAGGGGCTGGATTGTTCTGGGAGTTTAGTGACCGAAGCCTATAACGGTCCACCACTGTGTAAAAACCAAAGGAGAGGCCCCAGTGGGAGTGGGGGTAAGACAGTCGCAGGTGGGAGTGAGTAGTGACAGTTGGAGACAGGGACAGTTGGAGAGACAGTTGGTGATGGACAGTTTGAGAGAGTCAGTGTCACGTAGTTCTTCATGAGTTAGCCAGTTGGGCAGTTAGCCAGTGAGTGGAGTTAGTCAGTAGAGTTAGCCAGTTGGGCGGTTAGTGAGTAGAGCTTTGTTAGTGCAGCTGAGACTAGTGCAATTCAGTGCAGTGCGGACCAGTAGTCAGTCGTGGAACAGTTTTGTGGTGTATTTACGCAGTGAGTAAGTAACAGTAAACTGTTGTGACTGTTGTAAATGGTAAACGTAATGAATAGCAATAGTTGCTAGTAAATGTTAATGTGTTAATAAACCAGGTTACTACATATAAGTTTAGTGAGTTTTATTATTTATCGAACCCACATATTAATAACTAGTGGCAGCCACTTTACCTTTAGATAAAGGAAAAACTTTACAATATTAACGTTTGACAGTTTTGTTCAGTTAATTAAAGCATAAACAGACCTATCAAGGTAATTATAAATATATAAGATGAATATAGAAAAAGATGGGCGAAGAGAATCAATTTATTATTTGAGATCTTATTTTTCAAAAAACTGAATAAAGTACTTATGTATCTGTGTCATAAATAAAGTTGAGATGTTTTGTAAATATTTATTTCAATGTATAGGCCTTTTGTACTGAAATTTGTATTTGTATATAGCGTCTGTTTAGTTCTTATCCTTTCAGTCTTGCAAAAGAGTTGCAAGTACATAGTCGATTAACTAAATGCAGTGCAAGATAGCGTACTTGCGAGGTGGTTGGTATTAGTTTGATGTAAATACTTTCCTTAGCCAGAAAATAAATTAATTTCTATTATATGGTAATATTTGAGCTTTTTTAAGAGTTAATATTAGCTTATAACAGAGAAATACTCAAGAAATATTGAGCTGTAACATGGTTGCGTAGTTTCAACAACGCCGCAACTCTCACCGGCTTCAACCAGTGTAATGGACGTTAAATTTTTAATGACGGCTACAAAGCAAGGCTATGTACTATCCAGTTCCCTTGACGATTTCACCAGTGACCTAAAAGCAACCAGGTGGAAGGTCCCTAGATTACCCCATTTTGCACATTACTTACCTTAATTTAACTACGAAAATTAATATAGTATAATATTAATTTGCATTATGCCTATGGCCTCTTTCCTCGAATATTACCGACATTAACTCAGCAGGCTGTATATCGTATAACTTTTTTACTTTATTTTCACAAATTCCCTTTCAAAACCGTCGCTTTTAATCTCACAATGGCCCAATTGTTCTTCTACTACCATAAACATTTTTCTTAGCCTATCAGCTACCAGATAAATGCTTTAGTTTTAATTTTTTTTTCTGTGCGGGCAACAGGCACATGACTTTGGTCTCTCCGACCAAAACTTAGATAATAAAATTATCAAGAATTTACAATGTTGTGCAAATAATAATAATAATAACTAAGTAAGCAAGTTAGTAGTAAATTAGTCGCCTATTTTTTCCAGGCGGGGCTTAACGTCCAACTACCAATTAGGTGTCGTGGACGGAGGCGATTAGCAAACATACTTTACTGTAAATTTCTTTTATTAACGATTAAATAAAATCAAAGGCCTAAGACCGGGAATCGAACCCAGTACCAAAATGCATGTTAGCTTTGCAGGTCTCGCCTCTAACCGCTCGGCTACCGTGGCGCCCTATTTATTTGTAATAATATTCCACACGTGAGTGGGCCTGAAAGGACACTAACTTTAACCCATTTCTTTTCCAGGACATCCTTAACATGCATTTTCCTGGAGAAGTTCATATAAACGTAAGTGAGCAATGAAAAAACCAAATTTAAAAAGTATCATTGAAGCCTTTTCTAGAAAATGTAAAAAGGTAAAATTTTTAAATCGATCCTTTAAACCAGAAGTTTCTAAAAACTTGTTACCAGGTCAAATGATGGCACCGTTTTGATATGTATCTACACACAAGCCCACATTTGTAAAAATATATTTTTTCCAGGCTCAGCGAATCACATCTCCAGTGCAAACCCAAAAAATGATACAAATAGAAAGAAGTAACAAAAGAAGCAACAAATTATTGGGCAATTTTAAATTAACTCGAATTAAGATAAACAATAATTCAAATTATTTTTAGGGGGAAACACCCAAATAAGATAAATCAAATGAATCATAACAAGTATATAAAAATATTGCTTTGTAACGGTCGTTAATAAGAACATAAATTTTTCTGTATCGTTTATCGATGGTAGATAAAACGATAAAATAATGGCCCATATCTTTCGAATAGATGACTCTACATGCTCGGTCATAGTAAAGCTGGTCTCGATTACATGTAGCGATATTTAATACAGCCCAGACTACTCTTGAAACGATTTATTCTTAATGTTATTAAAGCAGGTCCATAGCTGCACAACTGTATAAAATTCCCTTACCCAAAAAAGGGAAAATTCAAAATATAAATAAATTGATATTTTATCTATGTTTAGTCATTTAAATATTTTTTAAATTTCATTTAATAATTCTTAAATAGCTACTTTCAGATTTGAAAATCCGAAGTGGCAAGGTCTTTCTTCCAGAAAATGCAAAAGATGTCAGGAAAAAACTTGGATATTTGGAACGGTATTCTATAAAACAATTGAAAGCCTGAGAATTTGGGTCCACTGATAAGTGTTAATAAATTGTTCAGTTAACACATTGACGAAGAAAAATAATAATAAAAAGTAAAAAAATAAAACACCAGCAAGGGTTGGACTATGACTATAGGAATGTAGATGTTCGATCAGAGAAGAAAACAGATCTTTGGGATGATTCAATATTAAGATATAAAAGTACCGTTCATTAAAAAACTGTTCATCATTAATGTTTTCAAAATAATCTAGACACCAAGATTTATTTAACTGCGAACTAATCACGAGAGAATCAACTTGCTTTCATCATAGGATCTATCTATATTTAGTTACGCAAAACTGAAAGCTCGAACTAAATTTGTCGCTTGTAATTTTTGTAACAGAGGGTCTTTAACTCGTAAGACTTTATAACTACAATAAACTTGTTGTCACGTAAGTTTTCCAATCCACATTTTTAATGTCTGCAATGAACGTAATAACTTTACTCATTCAATAATCGGATTAAAGAAATAATCAGGGTGTATATAAATAAATGAAATATTCGATTAGATCGGGAGGATGTGCTCTGAAATAATCTGAGAACTTGATTTATTGTTCTATTTGAAGGAGAATAAGGAAGAGAGGCTAAGGTTAGAAGAGTCTTGGGAAGCTGTTCACCCCTGTAACTGGCTCTGTTTTCTTTGCTTGGATACACCCTTGATTAATGATACTCACCAGAGATGTGATTGTTTCTCATTCAGTGCATCTTCTAAAGCAATCTTTTCTTTTTCTCACCCAATCCTTACTTCTTTTTAAACATTCACTTATAGATTCTTATAATCTAAACTTAATATTATTCGTTGTAAATATAAAATCCTATTTAGCAAATACACTTTTAAGTTTTAATAAATCCATTTGTAAAGTTATATATTGCTTATCCTGGATAAAATGTAACAGAAATCAACTAAGGCTTCAAGCAGAAAAGCAAGGATTGTATTTTGCCTCTGTTTGAAATCATTCTTTTCTCAAGTGCAAATCAATTCTTCTATAAGTGCTGAAGACATACTGTTTAAAAAAGATATTTCTACCACGACAAAAGTTGATTATTGTTGGTATTATTAAAACCTCCTTATTATTACTATTAAATTCTGCAGGACAGTATTAATTATTATTTTTTATTATAAAGCTTCTTCCAAGTTCGTAAGGTTGCCAGTCCTTTGAACCAGCCATATTTCCTCCATTCCATCATCCATTGCTGTCAGAGACGACCAATCCTCCTGCGCTGTTGAGGAATCCAGTTCCACGCTTTGATTGTTTGGGCCATCATTTTTTTTAACATTTTTTTCCCAAAACAGAGACTCCATCTCTGAAGTTTCAAGCTTATATTTACGCTTCATTAAGACTTCTATTATTACTTTTCTGCTGAACACACGGTGCCCCTAAAAATCCATTCTTCATACTATCTCCATATCATCCGTCAGTGACCAAAATTTCTCCACAAATCCAGAACTTCCAACTCTCTCTCTACATGCTTCCCCGCTTTCTATTACCACTATTTACACAATTAAATTGCCTTCAACTTAGAATTTGAACTAAAAAATAAAGTTTGGTACCCCATTTTCTCATATAATAAAATTAATCTATTGAAAAGATTATGCGATACAACTTTGCCAGAACTTTACTAGAGGCACCCTGTACTCTCAAAAAATTCCAAACCAAATTGGTAGGCTTAGAATAAGCTATTTTCAAACTTAAATGAATTCTCGAAAAAGCAATATAAGGGTCAGGCGAACTTTGAGTATTCTTTCAACTTTGCTATTCTTTCAACGCTTTCTAAAGCAACAGCACATTTGAGAAAAGTTTAAATTCGTCTCTCTTCAAATTATTTTTCCAGCAAAATTTTGAATAAAAGTTTGGAGGAAGTTTAAATGAAAAATTATAACATCCATTTTTTCCATCTTTGAATTTTTAAACAAATGGTTAATTTAATTGAAAAAAGTAAAATAATATTTTTTTCAGGAGTTCTAAAAACCCATCAACCAAATTATGTGTCTTGGTCACAGTTATTTATTTATTTTATAAACATTTATTTTATTTTCAATATATTTTTAAGTAATAAATAGTAGCTATTATTATTACAGGTTAATAACCACCAAACCAATCCACTAGATGAAAGAAATAACTATCTGCAAGTCATTAAAAAAACACAAAGACAATCTCAACTAGTCTCATCAGAAAATTTCATTAAAAAGTTCCCAATTAATTTATTTTACAAAAGTCAATTTAATAATAATAGCAGTAATAATACAATAATAATAAAAACTTTTGCTTTCACCTTTTGCCACATTTTATGGTTGAAAGAAAATGACAGAAGAATGACTCCATTCACAGAAGAATTCTAACAGAAGGAAGGAAACCAACCCCAGAGATCATACTCCAGTACTTGTACTTCTGCTCCAACAAGTGATCCTCCTCTGTGAAGTCTACCGGAATATAAGAACGACAAAGGAAAAGCAGTCTGATATAATTTTTTATTTCATTTTTTTCCGCCTTTTCAAAGAAAGGAAAAGTAAAGAAAAGACGTGGTCAGATGCTGATTTATTTACTGCTGTAGATATAATTTTAAAAATAGACAAGAAAAGAAAGCATTGAAGACTCAATTAAAATTCTCTTAACATTCAGTTAAAAAAAAAATCTTATTCGGAACTCACTGAATTTTCTTTCACTTTAATTTTCCAGGTTTTAACTCATTTTCTTCCCCCAAACAACTACATTTAAAAAATACCTTGTTTTTAGTAAGTTAACTGCACAATTACATTGAAATAAACTTTATACTGTTTCGATAAGAACACATTCCAGCTTTATTTTGGTTAGTTTCTCATGTTACTGTTAGAGAGCAGTAAGTTATTTCATTTCGGTAGCTGTTGCCATGGCGTTATTCCCATTCCAAATTAAACTCACAATCTGAAGAGGAACTTTTTTGGGTAAAATATAAAGACATGAATTTTTTGTTCTCCGAAGGCAAGTAGCCGATCTACAGATGAAGTTAGGGTTTAAAGAATTGGTTGCATTTCCCGTAGATCTACAGCACTAGAGTTTTTACCACAATGCATAATGGGTTCTGAACTGTAGAACCATGATGAGGGAACTGTAATATATTTGGCCCAGCTTGTCCATGGGGTCAGAAAATAAAATTGCTTACAACAAACAAGATAACTTAAATTTACTAACTTACCTAAGCTAATAAATGTGTACAACAATGGTAAAATTACTGCTGGAATTATATCAAATCAAAATTAGTGGGAACATCTTTATTATGTAATGAAACTTTTATAAGACGAAAGTATAACAGTGAAAAGGTAAGAAATAAAAATTCTTAATTTGCAGTACAATATAGTGCAGCAATAACATTCACTTTAAACGCTACCATAAAATTTTACAACAACCAAAATGAAGGTGAAACTCTTTCGGTTAGCTCTTATTAAAACTTGGTAAACAGAATTCATGTTTTTTATTAATAATCTGTTATTAAAAAGTATACAATGAAATATGTTAAACCTAAAAAAGTATTAAGTCCAACATAACACTACTTTCTATTTTAATGGAAATCTAGCGATAAATTTTCTCATAACAATAAGTTTAGCGATATTTTTAATAAACAGTCGAGTAAGCTACAAAAGCGGAAGCAAGAAAATCTGAGTTTTAGTAATTTTTACAATTTAGAACTCGGATCTGTTAAAATGGAAGTAGGTCTTAAGAAAAAAAGTTTTCATCCTAAGTGTCGTCACGAAGACTGACGTGGAGTAATGGAATTTCTTGATATAAGATTAATTGGAGGAACAAGAGAATTTTAGAGATAGTAATTGTGTAGATATATGTTAGGAAAGTAGTAGAATGCAGTGGTTTATTTCCCGAGGGACTTTGGTCTGAATAATTGGATGTGGTTCTTAAATAAATATATTAAATTATTATTATTACAATTTATTTTGTTGATGGCGTATTCTGCACTGGAATTAGATCTATTACGCCCCCACTAAAAGCCTGCTGAAGCTGCGAGCAATTGCAAATAATCAATAATTCAACCTTGCTGGCCAACTGCTATGGCAGATGCCAAACAGGCTGAACAAAAGAATAGTGTCAACCCAAGTTTGTATGACCTGGATCGAGGTGTTTAAGATTTCAGGGGCACTAATTACTGGAGTTGTTGATGCCCCCCCCAAACCACAGTTACTCTAGAAGGTGAAGTAGAACTTGGAACTTAAGGATGGCTGTTTTCTTAAAGCTAACACACCCCTCTCCTTCATTAGCTCCCTGAGAAGAGCTCCCAAAAGAGATTTCTAGTTAGGCTATGCTAAATTTTCCCTGGGACTCTGGAAAGCGTGGAAGCTCTCATACCTCCGACATTCATTCCCCAGAAGTTGCAGAAACGTTCTTCCAGATCATAAACAGGAAAAAAAGTTAATCTCAGGGGAGTTTTAGGAGGAAATGGGTGAACCTCTCCCTGGTATCTCAACATCCCGCAAGCCACCCTCAGGTGTTCCAAAACTGGCCTCAAATTAAAAATTTTAGGAGTTTGCTAAGGAGAGTTTACAGCCTTAAAAACTTAATAATTGCTCAAGTCTCTGTAGGGATATCCTGAGGAGTGAATGCACTCATAAGTCCACAGTGGTGTGAATATGATAGCTTTTTGTATCATTATAAAGTTTTAAACATCTGCCAGGAAGTCTAGAGACATGTTTCTACTTCTGTCTGTAATTTCGAAAAGTTGATAAAATTGAATACTCCAATTTTTTCAAATATAGCAATTAAAAATGTATATTCATAAAACATAATGTAAGATAGCTAGGCTAATCTAAGTAACAAAATTGTGAATCTAAGTTGAGATGAAAGTAATACTAGAACACTCATATCGCCTAGGCAAGCTTGGCAGTTACAATAATAAGTTGGGCTGTGTACCACTCAAGCCAGCCTAAAGCAAGATAGGATCAGCGTTTGTGACCACCTTGGAAAGTAATATGTTGGAAGACATATTACTAACCTAAATATGTCCGTGCCTTGTACCTTCGTTATAATTAAGTTACAGAGAAATAGTCCTCTATAATTGCTATTTCATATCCATTTATCTAAAGTTTGTAGTTGCAAATTAATTATAAAATACGAACTATAGTGTTTGTTAACAATATGTAGCTTCTACAAACATTATAGAAGTCTTGTTTGCAAATCTGTAGCAAAGAAGACTTCAAATAAATCCATTTAAAATAAGTTCTCTACAGTAGCTCTTTATGATAAAAAGACATTTCTGTGTGAAGTGTATGGTACTGCACCAACTAAACTCCTTAAATAGCTGTGTGCTTGCGGTTTTGAATCGAAATTTACTGAGACCTATGTTTGAGTGTAGAATTTACAACAGTATTGTAGTTTTACTTTCTCCTAACGCAGCGGCGAGACGCAGGTTGTGCAAACCTTCTTTAAAGGAAAGCTTTAACTATCTCTCCTCCCAAAACTACTTTAAGAAGCATTTTATCTGCGGAAAATGTTCTAAATGTGCTAGATCTAGATGTACGCAATGCCAATATACTATGTTGAAGGAAATTATAGTGGAACCGTTTTCGAGAACATCTTAAATTAACAATTTGATTCAGTGAGGAGCTAGAAAGTTACACGAGGCATTAGACAAAAAGTGGCAGCGAAAAAAAAAAACAAGATGGTTCCTTTGTTCACTAAATAACCGCAGCAATAACAATAGCCTAAAATCAATGGAAGATTGTAATGATGTACAGATGAACTAACTGTGAAAACACAAATCGCATTAAAACAAAACTGTACAGTCCTTCCAAAAACATTAAAAGCATTTTATTTTAAAGAGAATTAGCTAAATGTGCTCTACCGCCCTCCTGGTGATTTAGTTCCTTCTATAAATATGGGCCTAACTCTCTTAAAAGTTCCCCTTTTTAGACCCAGCCATCTCTCTTTCCCACTATCTGAAATTAAACCCACCAAATTCGCTGAATACAATATATATATCACATGTTTTATGATATTAAGAGGGCCCATACTTTTACTTCCTTTAAAAATAAAAGACTAGAGGTAGAGTTTTATATTTGTAACTGCACCATAGGCGGCAATAGATCCTGTATGAGGATTAAAAAAATCCGTATGAGTACATTCAAACCTAGCTCTATTTTATATACATGATATATCTACAAAATAGATGCACTTTATACTCTTAACAGTTTGCTAAAACAATCGAATTTTTTTTTGAATAAAACTATTTCAGAATAAATAGGCAGCGCATTGCTGATATTTCCTTAATTAATTAATTTCAAGTAACGAATTTATTTTAAGTTAACTTTATTTTAATTTGAATACACCTTCTTGCCATCAAATATTCGATGGTAATTGTAATGGTAAATGATGATGTAATGTTGAATATTCACAGATTTTCGGATACCTGCAGCTTTCAGGTTTTTACTATTTTTAACAACCAATTCATCAACCAATGTCAAAACAAACAGGAGTATTTTGGCTAACATTTAAAGTTGTTTTTAAATAAATCCACATTGTAGGTCATCCAGATCCCTCTAAGATATCTAAGGCTCCTTGTAAGAGTACCACACAGCACAGCATTTCTTATTATTGAATTAAAAAGGTAAATTCTTGATTCTAATAATTTTAAATTATTTTTATGTGCAACTTCTGTTATCAATAAAATACTAACATCAGGTAAATCAACTAGCTGGGATTCAAAATTAAAATTATTTAATTCTATAGTAGGTGCAACTGCATTGTATGGTTCAGAAATCTGGTCACTTAGGTACCTTTCACAAGTTGAGAAAGTATTGACCATGTACTTAAAACGACTTCTCCTACTACCGTACAATACCCCTAATTACCTCGTAATGATAGAAACTGGAAGTGTACCATTAATTGTTAACATATTTTCAAGAATTATTAACTATTTGTCAACTATCCTTAAAATGCCTGATTCTAGATACCCAAAAATTTGTCTTATGCGACTGAAACAGATGCATGAAAATAAAAGTGGTTCGGAGGAATACAATTGGTACTCTCAAATCTCAAATCAGTTTTCTCTTATTGGCATCGATGTTAGTACTCAGATTGAACGTGATTCAGATCTGATTAAGAATAAGCATATTATTTTAGAAACACTAAAAAATCATTGTCTCAGTTTGAGTATCGATAGGTGTATTAATTCTTCTTTTAGTTCCGTTTTCAGAAAAATTAGCACTTTAGGTTTAGGTGAAAATTACATAACTTGTAGAAACTCAATCCATAAAACTAGAACAATAGCACAGATCAGATTAGCCGGCAATAGTAATTTATATATTCTTCATAAAGGAAATAAATACCACCTGGATTATCTAAATTTATGTACAATCTGCAATATGAAGAAAGAAGAGGACTTGAATCACTTCTACTTGCATTGTCCTATTTACAGCTCGCTCAGAAAACATTACATAGATAAATACATAGAGGGTACCAATTGTGGACTGTCCGAACTTCTTACCATAGATAATTTGATGAAAATTAATGATTTATATTACTACACTATCGGAGCTTTTAAGTTGCGCTCTTTTATTATTAATGAATAGCTAATATTATTAGTTAATGAACAGAATGAATAAATTTGTTGAATTTCAATTGGAATAATAATATGTATCTCATGGTTTGCTTGGCCAGTAATATTTATTTGGTTGTTTAATATCTGTTAAAGTCTTCATTTCAGTTATATTTATAGTTATATTGTAGTTATATTCATGTTTACTTTGTTTTATTTTAGATTTTGTATCTCAGTAGCTTGGCTTTTTACTTTTGTTTTTTATAATTTTAAATGTCACAGGTACTACTTATTTCTGTTTTTTTCTTCTTGTATAGTAAAGTGTCATTTAATTTACAAATTTTTCTGTTAAAAAAAAAAAAATGTCGAACGCAAACTCCTTGCTAAAGGGTCTTGTAACCTTTATAAGCAATAAATATATTGTATTGTATTGTATTGTAAATTATTTTTATAAAAAATATTAAATAATGAGCCCAATGCAGATTGTTTGGGGTCTTCCTGGAAGAAGTCTCAGAAAACCTGGGTATAAAGTTTAGTTTAATTTAAATATTAATTTGTTATTAATCTAAGTTTGTAAAGCTCCAACTTTTCGAATAACAGCAAAACAAAATCAAATTAATATTCAAAACAGATTATTTTTTTTTTTTTTTTTTACATTACCAGTAGAAGATTGGTAAGTAGTAAATTCAAATCTAATGTGTTATTTAGTAAGGTGTTTGCCGGTTGTATATTCAAAAGCGCTTTCTAGTAATCAACGTTAAAAGTACCTCTAGAGGATGGTAGTGTTTGGATATTGAGAAGTAGCAGCTTACTGCAGCAGCTGTGTATCTAACTGGTATGCATTACCTGCCGAGCAGCTTCTTTAAGAAATAAATAATGAGTACCACCTTTAGGAAACAATTTACCCTCATAACTAAACTACACCAATTCTCCAAATAGTTTCGCTAAAATGTTCAATTATTTTAATTACTTTAAACACTTACTATTATTAAATGTATTTAATTTATTATATTAATAAAGTTTCAGGTAATAAATCATTGAAGAAAGGGTAGTATTTTCTTCGTCAACTATTCAGCCACGTTAACTTTATTCATTTGCAGTAAATATACTGGGAACTAGTAAATTTATTAGCAAGAAGAAATTATTCTCAAGATTTCCGTATTGTATTTATACAACATCCATATTAGAAGGAAAAGAATTAGCTAGTGAAAAAGTGAATGTTAGAATATGTTATATGTCTGTACGGTTTTTACAAAACTATCTCAAAAACTAAGAATCTTAAATTCTTTAAGAAGCTTTTTACTTCCATTTGCTTCCACTATGAGGCACCACTGGGAATTACTCAGCCAAAGATACCATTTTACAGAATGAATTTTCTAAGTATTTTTTCTTTCTCAAAAGTGGCTGTAATGATTTTCTTTAAACTAGATAAACTCGGTAGTTGGACGTGAAGCCTAACTGAGAAAATAGGCATTACTTTACCTTAAACTAGATTAAATTTATTGCCGACATATATGTAAATCGAACACATCAAAGTTAGATAAAGAATATTTTTAGGAGAAAGCTTCATACTTCCCTCTATTTTGCTATTCCAGTAAAATGAATGAACTGTACTCTTATTGATTAAGTATAATTAAATTCATCATTAAATTCCTAGTTCCAAGAGAAACCTTTCATTCGGCAGAACCACTTCCAATTAACAAGGAGTATTACCAGAAGATACCCTTTTTTTGTAAAGATCAAACATAAATTCAATATATCTGAAAACCTAAGTCTGAGAAATTACTTTCAGTTCCAAATACTGGAAAGATGGGAGCTGGAATGAATCGCTCATAAATGTATATAAAATAATAACAATTATTATAAGAATACAAATTATTAGGGAAGGGATTAGCTATGAGGTTAGCATACTGGACTCCCACGCGGAGGTCCCGGGTTCGAATCCAGCTGCTGACCCTTAGATTTTTTCTTCCTAGGAGCTTCTTACAGCTCACTGCCCGGTGATGGACAGTGTTGTTTGTAACGAGAGAACACTGCCCGGAGGCCGGCAGTGCACTGAAAAAAGCTCCGGGCGCCAATAACCTTAGATGTTGACGCGCCTTAAATCACAAAAAAAAAAAAAAAAAATACAAATTATAAGAGATGGAACATACCCAGTCCACAGGATGAATTCCAGATCATCACCTTCTATGTACTTCATGGTGTCAACGGCAGACTGCACTAACGCCCATGGTGAATCGCAACTGTATTCACCCAGAGTGCTAGGTGGTTGCATATTACCTGGTCTACTTCTCCAGCATCCTGTATTAAATAATTTATTAAAATTGATTATATTGAAGTAACATAATAAGGTTGTGATAATGGATAGAAAGTTTCAAATCTTTAACATATTCCAAAATCATTAACTGGTCCTACGTGAGCGCGTATATCTGTAAAAGCAAGTCCGTAAGTTGTATTATATTCAATTTTTATTTTGATAAACGAAAAAAAATAAATGAAAACATCATTCTGAAAAACCCTATCAGGACTTTAATGTTGTAAACTAACAGCTTATAAAGAGAAGCTGGCAATCACTTTCAAATCAGCAGTTTGGGCAAAGTACAAAGAAAGAAGGCAGTTTATCAGAATGGGATCTCTAAGCTCTTCTCTGGTACAGCACTTCTATTCTTCTTAGTCAGAGCCCTATACTCCATGATAGGCCTCATTAATTGATGTACTTTTAGCTGGATAAACCTGGATTTTAAGCCTCCAGTTGGCTATCCCCGTTAATCGTGCAATCTGCCATTTCTTCAAAACATTTTTTCCTTCAGTGCCAATTCCAGTTCTTACCGACAGCACGCTTATTATTATTTTTTTACGTTGTAAGTAGCATTAACGTTAGACACTGCTAAACAACCTTAGTTACCGTACCATTTCTTTGTATTCTTTAGCTCTAAAGGAGTTGTTCGTTTTCTTTTTAGACCAAATACAAATAAATTTTTAAATAAAAAATCTATTAATAGCAATGATTAATAGTAATTAATCTATTAATAGTACTTATTAAAGAAGTAATTAAAATTTGAAAATCCTGCGATAACTTTTCAGTTATTTTAAAGCATTTCCACATTCATTAATTATGAATTTTATTAACAAAGCGGATAATAAAATAAAAAAACTGAGTAATAATTCTCCATGAATATTTAAGAAACATATGTACATAGGATTTGGCTCTTGTGAGTTACTTTCTTTATAGGATTTTGGTACTGACATAAGTGGGTAAATTATTGGGCTGGGTAGCTTCCTCCTGGTCCTTTATGGCGAGAAAAAGCAAATAAATACGTAGTATTTTGGCACGTATTTCACATAGCTCCATGAATAGATCAATTTGTGGTCTATATGGATATTGTGGAAGAGTGGGAGTATATATACACAGAGATAGAGGAACCACATACTGTACTATATACTTGGGTGCCTCTATAAGACGTATATAAGGCAATAGCCTGAAGGTGGTAATAGTTTGGTTGGCGGAGCTGGGGTTATTTTATACCCCCAGATACCAGACAGTCCTCCAACGCCCTTTTACCTCACCTGTTACGATTTATAGAGTTCAACACCAGCCATTATCAACCTGACTAATACCTGTTGATAAATAGTCTGACCCGCTTCCTCCAATGTGTAAGCTACACCTCGCCCTAACAGCTATGTAATAGTTAGGAACTGTGAATATATCACATCTATTCAAAATAGCGTACACACATTTTAAACAAGCTTCTAATGAATTTTATATCCCACCCCTTTAAATGTTCAATTTATGCAATGAGAAAAAGTACTTTTGATAAAAAAATCATTCAGAATACTTGATTGATTGATGGATGGATGAATGATTGATTGATGGATGAAGGTTGTTGAATTATTCAACATAACCATTATTAACTTCGTTATGTTACAAATGTCTTTTTATAAATTGTGTTAAACTGGTCATTCGCTCTTGGTCAAGCCCATGGAGTTTGTGAAGGGCCTCTGCGTCCATTTAATTTGTCGCTGCATTGTCCAGTTCAAGAAGTATTTAATCAAAATAGCAACAAATATCTGCTGTAGAGAGAATAAAAGTAAGAAAAGCAATACAATATTATGTATCAGAATGAACAGTTTACTTCTAAAGCTACAAAAATGTATTCACCGATACGAAAACGGAATATCTCATTAAAAATGAATTCTTTCTGCATAATTGACCAATAATTACAAATAATTACGACCAATTTTCTATTAACAAAATTTAGAGTTTCTAAAGATGAGTTAAGATATTAAAATGTTACTATATTACAATTTTAATGTAAAAATTGAAGCATAAAGATTTCAAAAATCAAACTTCATACTTACTAAAAGAACATTAGAGATTTGACAGAGTTTTACTTACTATGTACCGGATCTAGACCGAGTGATGAACAACAAAAGACTGGTCCTAATGCTAGGGGTACGTCCTTCCTTAAGATAACTTTTCCTTCTTGGTAAAACAGCTGCTATTTTTTGGGTTGTAAAATTCAGACCTTTTTTGACGTCATTTCTTACTTCTCTTGCTTTATTTCTGTGCCTTCTTTTTTTGGTATTTATAAAATAATATTTACAAACATTTACCCAGTCTGTTAATTTTATAATTAATTAATTTGTAAATAGAGTAATTAGCAAGATTCAACCTTGTATCACTAGATTTTTATAGAATTCTAAACTTCGAGCGTGATTTATTCCTAAGTTAGGTTTAGTGTCTGCCAAGGCAATCACTCAAAACGAGTATCAACGAGGTTCTACTGGTGACCGTCTTAATTTCCTGTACAGTAATTTCTTAGGGAACTCTATTTCATTATTGGAGGCTTTCTACTTGTACCTTTTGACCTACGATATCTTGTTTTTTTTTCCTGTGAGCGATCTCTTCTTTCTTGTGACAAGACATCGATCGCCTCTTGGTAGGTTGGGAAGGATCTCATGTTAATAGACCTCATTTCTCTCTTTCTTGGCCGGCCAAGCTCCTACAATACAAAGTGATCCAAAACAGTGGCCAAATGTCGCTAAAGTCAAAAAACAAAAACAAAACAAAAAAAACGAGTGGAATTTCACACCAAATTGTTTATTCTGTAAAAATGTTAGGCTACTGCCGTCCACTTATGGTTTCAAATTTTATTGCTCCCTTTAAGAAAGCAGATATCTTTCTCTAACTCATTAAAAAACTCATTATGATTTAATGGAAAAATAATTAAAATCTTTTTATAAACATTAAAGTTATTCCTCTACGAATGAGTTATACTTCGTATTTTTTAAAAGTTAAATCAAGTATTTTCTTTTTTAAACTTGAAACATAAAAGATAACAATTTTAAATTATTTATTCAAAATAACTAAAGTTTTCTAAGAAGTATTCGGAATTACGATAGTAATCTCTTCTGAACTTGTTTTATTGCATAATAATTTAATGTAATAAAAAAGAAATATCCATTTTCAAGACGGGAAGATAAATAATTCACCTAAGAGCGGTTTAGCTTGGGCAAAGTTGGCCCAAACTGCTTAACTGGCTGCAACTTTGCCACACTCTTTGAACACAAATATTTTGTTTATACATCTTTTATGGGTTTTATACTAAAAAACTTTTCCTCATTTACTAGATTTTACTTTTTCCCTATTTTTATTTTTTCCAACCGCCTACATTACAATCTTCAATGGTATTCTCAGTGAATATGAAGTATTTTGCTAGTTCGGTATAGTTCGGTAAACGGACTAAATCTAGTGTGGAACATTAATACAAAGAGAGGAGAAGAACTATCTCCTCATTCCCATCTAGCTTCTGTCCCTCAGGTAGTGTGTGCAATCATTTTGTCTGCTCCATTACGGGAACTCTTTTATTCATTATCAGGATCAAAGGCTTTAAATGGATTTGACAGATAATTAATTATTCTTCTCTGATTTTTTTTTCCTATTGTTTTCAAGCTTTAAAATTGCACCACGATAACACATAAAGGAGCTTATTAAAATTATCTTAATATACTATGTTAATTAAAGATAAACTTTACTCCATCGAAATATAATTGAAACAAAAACTATATTTCTCCTGTTTGAGGGTTTCGACCCGCTCTGCTTTTTTCAACTTAAGCTGAAAATTCCAATCTCCAATTAGTAATCTGTGAATAATAAAAGCCATATACATTTCACAGTCATTTCACATCGTTAAACAACGATAACAGATAAACAAAAAAAATGGTAGACTTTATTATTTTTTTAGCAATTCTAGTGTCAAGAAATCTGCATCCGTCATTTATTCACCCGTACTTCATGATTAAAACATTAAGAATAATATAATGGTCAGCCTTTTTTTTTTGCATCTGTTACTGCATCTTGTAAAATATTCTATCTTCTTAAATCACATTATTGTTTTGCTCTCTCTGCCGTCTACCACTGTGTCCCCAACCATCTTGTCACATTTATTTATTTTTCAAGTATGGTAACTGTTCAAGAGTGAAAATTTTGTAAAATTAAATCAATTATTATTTTCTTGTGTTCATTTTTGATAAGCCCAGCTGCTGAAGGTGTCACAATCTGGTGTGAACGCTCCATACTATGCTTACTTCTTTTATCTTCAATCTTTTTTTACTCCATACAGTTTTTAACGGTACTTTACATTAGATTGTAAGCTTTAAGTGATGCCTAACCTGTCCCGTTACCTAGTACTGATCGGTTATTAATGACTAAAAATAAAAGAAATTTGTATTTTATAGCTTGTTACCTCAGAAAAAATATTCCATTATTTACAGATGAAACTAAAATTAACATTTTTCAATGCGATGGAAACTGTAAAGTTTGGAGACAATTTGAATGAAAACCTTTCCGTAAAGAATCTTCTTCAACAGACAGTAAAGTATCTGTGATGATTTGGGGGGTGCTACTCAGCTTCTGGGGTAGGGAAAATTCAATTTATCAACAGGATTATGAATGCTGAGAAGTACGTAGATATTTTAAGAAAAAAAAAAAATTAAAAGAATCAGTCCAAAATTTGGGGAATTGAAAGGAATTTTATTTTCTATCAGGATAATGATCCCAACCACAAGACCCTTAAAACCAGAGAATGGCTATTATATAATTGTCCCAAAGTGAAGGCAACACCCCCACAGTCACCAGATCTAAATCCAATCGAGCATTTGTGGGCAGAGTTTAAAAAAAAAAAAATTGAAAAATCATCAGATCCAAAATGCAAGTCAGCTGAAGGTGAAAGTAATTGAAGAATGGTATAACATTACTCCGGAAACCACCAAGAAACTTGTTGAGTTGATGCCTAGGAGGTTATCTGAAGTAATTAAGAGAAAAGGCTACCCAACAAAATATTGACTTTTTTTTTAAATTAAAAAATGTTAATTGTTGCTAATGTATGAATATGAAAGTCTCGTTGGTGACGAGTTATTTCGAAACAGTTATCTATTTTGGCTAAATTTTTACAGTTCATGAATTAAAAACAGGGTTATGTTGTGGAAAATAAAAATTTACTTAATATGTGAGTGTTATTTGTTCACCCTGACTCACCAAAACAATAAAATAAAAACAGTTAGAGAAACAATAACATGGTGTATGAATATGGCTGTATTAACTAAATGAATTTTGTTTGTATTTTGTAATTTAGTAACTAAAAACACTATCTATCTGTCTATCTATCTACCTTTGTATATTATAAGATATTTAATTTTCAAGAGAAAGATAAAATATCATATAACTAAGAAAGGAAATGCAGCAAAGAGAGAGAGAGAAAAAAAAAACCTCTTGTAACTGTTTCCAGTCAGATATTGCCAAGTTATTCAGGCATCTGGTTTTCCCTACTTCCTAATGTCAAGACTGGAACTTCCAGGGAGGTGTTTTGGCCGCATATTTTATGTAATTTATGCGGCTGATCTTTACCTCTTCCCTTCTTTCAAAAACAACCAACTACTCAGCATCCACTTCGGCAATATTGCTTCGGAAAATGGAATCGATCTATCCACTTTCATTTTCATGTATCCAATCCTTTTTTGGGTTAGGTAAATAAAAACCAATAATAACAGAAAAGTATTCTTTATTGGCAGAATTAAATTGATGAATTTGATTATAACTTAAAAATTTTTAGTAGGTAAGTATAAAGCTTTCTTAACTATGTAGTTCTCTTTTTTTTTTGAGTTCATCACTAGAGGACCCAACAATTATTTTTTTGGTGAAAATAAGTAGACGAGGAATACTGAATTATTGAATCGATTATTCAGTTTCTGAGATTGAATAGGAATGTGTAACTCTGATTTAAACTTCCTAGTTGCACTTTGGAAATGCATTTTACAGAGAGAAGTATAACTTTAATTTGAAGCATATTGTTTGGAGCGTTCATTTCATCACAATCATTTGGTTTTCAGAAAGTGAGTCTATTTAGGCAAACCCTATCCTGACCTAAAAGATTCACGTTACTAAGAAGGATATAAAGGCCAAAGGCGTATTCTACATGAATTCAAGAGCATGCAGTGCCTATTGCTATAAATATTTGACGAAATTAATACGTAAGTATGAGTAATCAATTACGTTCAAAATTTGAAATTTGTGGTCATAAATACAAAATTGAATAATTTTAAAAGATCCATGTTTAAAACTTGCCGACTGTCAGTTCCTGTGAATACTCAAGAGTTGTGCTGATGTCAACTGGCCATTGCCCAATTAACAAAAGCTAAATGCTCGCGATAATGGTTGTAACTTTGCAGGACAACATTTTAACTAAGAACAGTAAACGATTACCAAAACAACTGTTTGTCTTTGGTGAAAATTCAATTATTTTACTTTTCTTTGCCAATGATTTTGCAATAGATTATATAAAAATTAAAGTTATTCTTTCATATGATTTGATGCACTAAGTATGTGATACATTCTTAAATGAAAAGAAAATAATTTATTTAATGTGTTTGAGTTTCAAATGAAAAGTACGTTCACATTTCCAAAGTAGACGAATGTCTAAATCTCTTAGCGATAAACGTGGCCAATCTTGCATAGCACTTCCACCGTACGCTAAACCCAAATTGCCTTCTGGTTAAAAATGGTTATAAACAAAAAAACAGTATTCAGATTTCCAGCACTGCTGGTGAATGTTCACAACTGTGGGGATAAGGGGGTTGTACAAGCAAGATTACTTTGTAAAAGCGGTTGTTTGTTTGTAGATACATAGTAGATGCGGCTGGCTGAGATTTTAATATGACTAGCGCATTGGGCGGAAACAGTAGAATTACAAAGAGAAATGTTTACTGGGAATAGTAGCTGGAAGGACGGCAAAACAACTAGTCAGCGATGATGGAGACGACGAGTGGCAAACTGAGGGAGCTACCAGCAGTCAAACTGTGGGTACATGTGGGCAAAAACCCCCTAAACAATTTTAAAAGTAGGTCGTCACTGGAAAGGAACGTGGTTTTAATAAAAGTACAGAGCTACACAGAGAGCGCCCTTATCTTTAACGTTTTGGCGCACTACGAAATATTAAACACTCCATATATATGTATACAATATTTCTTAAACTCAAAACAAAAACAAAAAACTACTTTAAACAATGTTCAAACTTTAACAATCTCAAACCAATTATTTTAGCAGTTATGCATGAACTATTTTTAAAGTCCATAGTTCACTATTTCTAGGGATTTTTTAAATAAATAATAAATGCCCCGTCACAAAGCCACAGCTACAGTAATTAGCAAATTGAACTGAATACAGAACCAAGCGATTTAAAAAATAAATAAGTAACTTTGATTGAAATTTCCAACTACTAGTGCAGTTACATTAGCAACAAATAAATCGAATAACTGATTCTTGAAATGAGAAGTATAAATACATTGGTGCCTATGCCATCTCAGCGAACGTTTGGAATTGTTAAGTAGAATCAAAAAGATAAAAGATGTTTGGGATGAAAAGAGAGGCGAAAGTAAAATTTCAAGTATACAGAAATGATAACATCTCGAACGAAAAGAACATTTGGAATGGTTCTATTAGAGATATTGTAAATAGCTTTGATCATACTTTAATTTTTGATGATTTTTAATGATGCTGCAATGCTTGACTAAACCCTACACTTTATTCTGTAAAGAAAACTGATTACAGTAGCGCGTAATAAATGAACACTTTGGAGTCACAAGATTTAAATTGTATCTTTTAGGCAGCCATGTTTTGCGAGTATACTTAACTAAATGGATACTTTTTTGTTCACTTATACTAGTTGCACGCTGGCAGATACGTAATTTAGATTTTGCTTTGCAGCTATTCCCTCGACAACCACTGAGTACACCTTTTTAAATTATTACACCGAGAATCTTTGATAGAAACTTTACTAACCATTTTAATTCAATCATAATAAAAAGTTTCACCAACTAGTATAAAAAAGAAATCAAATTAAAGAAGTTTAGAATTAATTTTCCTCTTGAACAATGTAAAACTAAAATTTATTCACAAGAAAAAAACTTTTACTACTTCTTCCTTTAAATCATTAAAATATTCCTCAAAGCCTTCTAAATAATAAAAAGAATACTTATTTCGATGGTCATATCTAGATGATCTTACAATTTTCTTTTTTTCCAACCCTCAGCAATTGTGAAATCATATTAGGACAAAGAGAAACTAGTCAGTGGGAGCTCTAAATAAATTTGATGACAAGGACTTTTTAAGTGGAACGTCTGCGAAGAAGTGATCCATGAATAAAAGAAGTAATCTAACAAACCAGAAAGATTAGGGAGCACACCGAGCTAAATGCTAAAACGGATGTGGATAGGTTGATGAACAACGCTGAGGCCAAATTATAGCTACAAAGAAACTACTTCCGCGTCCACAACTAACTTCAGCGTGAATCTTGCCTGTTGCAACAATTGGTTCGTGTTTTAATTGACACTTCCTGGGCAAGATTTATACAAATTTTGTCTCTATCACCTACTTTTATGGCCAGAGTTAAAATAAACATAAAGGGTAGCCTTCATTTGGAAAATGGTAGGTGAAATACAAAGGAAAAACACCGAATTGGCTACCAGTTCGTCTAGATTTCTACTTGTTTTGGCACTGATATCTAGTTTAAAGGCCAGAGCTAAAATAAACATAAAGGGTAGCCTTCATTTGGAAAATGGTAGGTGAAATACAAAGGAAAAACACCGAATTGGCTACCAGTTCGTCTAGATTTCTACTTGTTTTGGCACTGATATCTAGTTTAAAGGCCAAAGCTAAAATAAACATAAAGGGTAGCCTTCATTTGGGAAATGGAAGGTGAAATACAAAGGAAAAACACCGAATTGGCTACCAGTTCGTCTAGATTTCTACTTGTTTTGGCACTGATATCTAGTTTAAAGGCCAGAGCTAAAATAAACATAAAGGGTAGCCTTCATTTGGAAAATGGTAGGTGAAATACAAAGGAAAAACACCGAATTGGCTACCAGTTCGTCTAGATTTCTACTTGTTTTGGCACTGATATCTAGTTTAAAGGCCAGAGCTAAAATAAACATAAAGGGTAGCCTTCATTTGGAAAATGGTAGGTGAAATACAAAGGAAAAACACCGAATTGGCTACCAGTTCGTCTAGATTTCTACTTGTTTTGGCACTGATATCTAGTTTAAAGGCCAAAGCTAAAATAAACATAAAGGGTAGCCTTCATTTGGGAAATGGAAGGTGAAATACAAAGGAAAAACACCGAATTGGCTACCAGTTCGTCTAGATCTTTACTTGTTTTGGCACTGTTGTCTAGTTTAAAGGCCAGAGCTAAAATAAACATAAAGGGTAGCCTTCATTTGGAAAATGGTAGGTGAAATACAAAGGAAAAACACCGAATTGGCTACCAGTTCGTCTAGATTTCTACTTGTTTTGGCACTGATATCTAGTTTAAAGGCCAGAGCTAAAATAAACATAAAGGGTAGCCTTCATTTGGAAAATGGTAGGTGAAATACAAAGGAAAAACACCGAATTGGCTACCAGTTCGTCTAGATTTCTACTTTTTTTGGCACTGATATCTAGTTTAAAGGCCAGAGCTAAAATAAACATAAAGGGTAGCCTTCATTTGGAAAATGGTAGGTGAAATACAAAGGAAAAACACCGAATTGGCTACCAGTTCGTCTAGATTTCTACTTGTTTTGGCACTGATATCTAGTTTAAAGGCCAAAGCTAAAATAAACATAAAGGGTAGCCTTCATTTGGGAAATGGAAGGTGAAATACAAAGGAAAAACACCGAATTGGCTACCAGTTCGTCTAGATCTTTACTTGTTTTGGCACTGTTGTCTAGTTTAAAGGCCAGAGCTAAAATAAACATAAAGGGTAGCCTTCATTTGGAAAATGGTAGGTGAAATACAAAGGAAAAACACCGAATTGGCTACCAGTTCGTCTAGATTTCTACTTGTTTTGGCACTGATATCTAGTTTAAAGGCCAGAGCTAAAATAAACATAAAGGGTAGCCTTCATTTGGAAAATGGTAGGTGAAATACAAAGGAAAAACACCGAATTGGCTACCAGTTCGTCTAGATCTTTACTTGTTTTGGCACTGTTGTCTAGTTTAAAGGCCAAAGCTAAAATAAACTTAAAGAGTAGCCTTATTTCGGGAAATAGAAGGTAAAATACAAAGGAAAACACCGAATTGGCTTCCAGTTCGTCTAGATTTCTACTTGTTCTGTCTCTGTTATCTAGTTTAAAGGCCAAAGCTAAAATAAACATAAAGGGTAGCCTTCATTTGGGAAATGGAAGGTGAAATACAAAGGTAAAACACCGAATTGGCTACCAGTTCGTCTAGATTTCTACTTGTTTTGGCACTGTTATCTAGTTTAACGGCCAAAGCTAAAATAAACATAAAGGGTAGCATTATTTCGGGAAATGGAAGGTAAAATACAAAGGAAAACACCGAATTGGCTACCAGTTCGTCTAGATCTTTACTTGTTCTGTCTCTGTTATCTAGTTTAAAGGCCAAAGCTAAAATAAACATAAAGGGTAGCCTTCATTTGGGAAATGGAAGGTGAAATACAAAGGAAAAACACCGAATTGGCTTCCAGTTCGTCTAGATTTCTACTTTTTCTGTCTCTATCACCTACTTTTATGGCCGTATACACATATCCAGAGTGTAGCTTTCATTGTGGAAAAGCGTGGTGTTACGGTGTTCCTTTAATTTAAAAAGTATTTAAGATTTTTTTGTGTATTCATATCGTGTATCACCAGCTCTTCAGATAAAGTAGTTTAGCAGCGTTTGTTCTGATTAGGATCAACTTCCGTTTCTAAATGTTTATTTACAGCCAATCCCTGATTCCACACTGTTTTGTGTGTCTCTGTGTGTGTGTGTGTGTGTGTGACGACTTTGCAGTCTGTTCTCATTTTTTTTTTGCTAAAATAGAATCTGAAAGATTTGAAAACTTTAATGCTATCCTCAACAACACTGTCAATGCAAAGTTTTATGCTCATTGGTCCATGGATGAAAGGATCTTTTATTGCTTTACATTCCTCAGTTTCTTTCTTATATTGAGATTAAATTGAAAGTTTTTGCTGTAATTGTTTTAAGAAAATCAAATAGCATTTATTTTTTATTTTTCACAAATTCACCAAATTTTTGCTATTCATCTTTTCTTTTATTTAATAGTTATTTTCCCTTATCAAAGAAAACTTTTAGCATTACTTTGCATCAAAATGCACAATACTCTGTAAAAAAAAAAAAAAATATACTCATTTGAATATATGCACATGCATTGCCGACTGTTTCATAAATTGTACTTCATATATATGTGCATATAATAATGCTTATTCTGGGAAGCATGCCAAATGGCAGGCAACAGGTTATATTCAATGTAAGCTCTAAAATTAACTAACTTAACTTCAACTTTTATTCATTATGTAAAATATTTTCGGAAATATGGTTGATACTTAGGGGGAAAAATATACTTAATAATTTTTTCAATTTAGTGCAACAATTGATTATTTTTTTACAGCTGACGAAGTTCCTAATAATTGATTTCATCTTAAATGTGGTATAATGTTGACTATTTCATACATACAAACATTATTCAGTTACAAACTAAACATTGGTTTCCCATATAAATTAATATGTGAAATTAATTTCAATATTTTATCGAATGTTATTTTCTATTCAGTCTGATTAAACTGAAAAGAAATATTACTGCGTACTAGCTCCATCGTAGGACCGTTAATATTATTTATGTTTCCTTTTAGTGTCCTTTTTACATTACTAACTGTTTTTCTCTTTATATTTATATTCCTCTGTGGTAAGTATTTTGTAAAAGGGGAAGACAAAAAATGAGTTAAATAAATAAGGTACGTTACTTTTATGACAACTTTTTGTAATACTATAAAATAAATTTCTTGGATCTTAAGAATTTGCTTTATAAATCTTTATAAATGTTAACATACTTCTGTCTTTTTGCTTTTTTCGTAGCCATTTACTCTCATTTTAGCCCATTTTTAAAAAGATTAGCGGAAGGAAATCCATTTTTTTTTTTTTTAGCTAATGTACATATATCACCTAGCCCTTTCCAGTCCATTATAAGCCTATGACAGCTTTGCAAAAAGTAAATTGTGGATTTTTGCTGGCCAATGTAGGCATTAAAATTGAATTTAACAGAGAATTATAGAAGGCAGAGGTGTCCTTGATGCCGATGTTGCCAAGTGTTGAAAGGATATCAGGAATGGCAAACCCAGGAAAAAGAGCTGACTTAAATTGTTGGTTTTGAAGAATAAATGCGATTAAAAAAAAAAGTCGAACTATTTTGCATTCCGAACACCCCAAATCATGTACTTCAAATAAAAGATTTGTTCAATCGCATTACTTCTTCTTGTTGGAGGTATGAATATGAAAATGCAATTCAATAGTTGAATTCTCTCCAAATTTCTGTTTTTTTTTTTTTTTGGCGCATCGACTGCTGAGGTCATTAGCGCCCCTAATCGTTTTAAGCTTATCTCGTCTTTTATCCACTCGAGCTGGGTCGGCACGCGGTACCTTCGGGCTTCCACATACTGCCCAAATTTCTGTTATATATTTTGAAAATCTCTGCCCAAAAACTAAATGAGAGAATTAATGAAACTTAAAAAATAATATAATATTTTGCAGTAATGACATCATTTGACAAACCAATTAATCGATATTCGCATTTATATCCAAATGTCTGAAATAGATAAAATTCCATGATAAAAACTTTTTGAAAGAAGTTACACAGTAACAAGCAGAAAATTATGCAACTTCTTTACCACAATGTTACTGAATTTTAATAAGATTCAGAACTGGAATTGCTTTGCTTACAAGGTACTTTAAATTTTATTTCTAAAGAGAACTTAACTTTCGAATAACTTATTTTGAATCATATTAAAGGAGCGAAGAAATTACTGTAAACAGATTTTTTTAAACATTTTGAGACAGTTTATTTTTTTTAAATTTAATTAAACACTTGTGTATTGTTTCTTAAAAACATTTCGATGGGGACAGGATGTCAAGAACTTGAAGCAACCTTCGTCGATCTTAATTCAGGGATTGTGTAGATCTGTAGACAATAGCTTTACTTCCAAAAAATATGGCATGTCTGAAAGGTAACGAAAGAGGAGGTTATTGCAAAACTCAGGGTGTCAATATCGTTCTAGCTTTCTGCACTAAACTCAATAATATAAAGTTCTTAAAAGCTTTATCCAAAAGCTGCCGTAAGATGTTCCTGAGTCTAAATTTCCATATCAATCACTTAAGAGTATCCCTTCCTGTACACAAGCAAGAACTAGTATTGGCGAAATAGATGCATAGACCTAGATTAAGTTAAGACTAGGACGAGTGGCCGCTCTCCATGTCACTGCAGCCAACAAGAGCTTATTGTACAAACCTCCTCTCTTTTGAATGTCTGATCTTTCGATATGATCCTTGGTTTCAGCTCTTTCAATCGCTGGTCTCTGAACTTGCCATTCCACGCCAGTCAGCAGGCTAATGCGGTTTCTACCTAAGTTTAGAGTTTCTTCTAAGCTGGTTTCATTTTACGCATTAGCATGCTTGTTTCATGTCAAAATAATTTAGTTTACAAACAATCTTGGCACATTAATTATCAAGTGGTACTGATTTCGCGGAAAAATTCTAACTACATATATCAAGTTCTTCAGATCGTATACAAATATGATGAGTTTGAAAGAGATGAAAGGGGTTACCCTTAATCCATTTTTTCTTTATGTTTTAATTCCTTGATAAACAAGAGTTTCTTTACTTTTATTTTTTATTCATTTTATAGACATCTAACATACTAATTACACTGATACACTCTCCTCAAGGTCCTGCGACATCAAAGTGAATTTTTAATTAAGTTCCGGAAAGGTCTATTTACATTCCAAATTAAATAGAACACATTAAATTGGACTTTATTTATATAATGAAGTTCATACGAAAAGGGAGAAATTAACAACAAGTTCAACAAAAAAAGAAGGAATTTATGTACCTCTAGACCAGTTTGTTGAATATACTTTGATAAGCTCATGAAGTTAGGGTGCTTGAAGATATCATATTTAACTTCCTAGGCTTAAATTACCGCAAACACCCAAGTTCTAATTTCGTTACATTTAATGAATCTCCTGCTATTTAGCAAAGCAAACAGCAAACGCTATATACTGAATACAGCATACAGAAATATCTTTTTTATTTTACACCCTAAATATCCGGATCGTCTTTTATTCTAAAAAAAGGATTATCAACTGATGAAAACATCTTCAACTGAGAGAAAATTCTTAGATAATATTCAAAGTTAAATCAGAATATTGCAAGTTAAGTATGGGCAAAAAACTGACCGCTTAAGAAATGTTTTGTAACCTCGCAGATATGGTGGGGGACAGCGTCTGTCCTAGATACAGTTTCGAGACTCCGTTTCAGATGATCCTCAGATCGAGGACTGAATGGAGGGTAAACTGGACAGAACAGTGCCAGAAGATGGCTGCAAGATGGCCTGCGGGACCGGAGCGGGAGTGTATGGGGCTACACCTAAGGTACTCATTGAGAGTGCTCTTGGGAGATACGCCACTGTCTTTAAGGCCGAGGTTTTTGCCATTAAAACTTGCGCTGGGGAAAATCTGCGAATAAATCTTAGAAATAGGGAGATTTGCATTTTTTCGGACAGTCAAGCGGCACTGAAGGCCCTCTCTTCCTTCAGAACTACCTCTTCCCTGGTCTGGGAATGTAAAAAGGCGTAGGGCCTAGCTACATCAAGTGGCTCGGCACAATAAAGTCCGACTGGAGTGGTTGCCGGGCCATGTGGGGATTAAGGGAAATGAAATGGCTGATCAGTTGGCCAGGAATAGAGCTAGTACTCCTTTCATTGGCCCGGAACCAGTCCTGGAGATCCCTTAAATTAAACCCAAATCCCTGTAATTATGAAATTAGTGACCAATCAGCTCGACACATTTGTTAATAGGCTGTGCACAAATTATTTTGTTGGCAAACAGTACCTCCACCAAATATGACAGATAGATAGATCCATTCCTCCAGTCATTGTTTGTGCAATAAAACAGACAATTTGGCAGTCCCATTAGCTGTAGAATAGATGATATATTCTAGAAGTCAATGAGGGATAAAATGAATGTCCATTTTTCCATGAAATCGCAGCTATTTATTTTAAAATGAATTTTTTCAGGTCCATAGGGAAATAGTTCATTCAATTAGAAACCTACTGTACATTAGGTCATGACTCGAGGTACTGAAGATACAATCGCACAATAACACCCTAAGTCAAGTTAAAATCGATACAACATCATTAAGGGGGTGACAATATCAATTTAATTGACTTTAATCTTTTCCGAATTTTCTTAATGAAAGGAAGACTTCTTATCTTTCTTCCGGTGTTTATCAAAGTAGAAGCGAGAGAGTGTTTTTTAAAATTAATGTTTATACTAAACTGGATATTAAAAAGGACACTTCAAAGTTATTTTTAGAGCTGGCTCCAGGTCAACACGTCTGCTGAGAAAACATTACTCTTCAAACTAAATTTTAGTGTAATTTGTGTGTTATTTCGACTGAACGATAACAATCAGTAAAGCCGAGCTCATCATGATTTTTCAACTTCAAAGCTCTAAGTAGTAGTTGTGAAAGAGAAGAGATGTGGAAGTAAATAATTACTTAATTGGCTTCAATCATATCTTCGTTATAAACTGAGACTGTTGAAGAGAGCCTGACATCACAATAGAAATCATTGAAATTAAGGTGTCTCATTAAAAAAAGTTGTTCCATTCCGGAAACCGGGATAAGCCTCAAATACAAGTACCGAGTTTAAATAAAAAGCTTTAGCAACTACTTACGAAACGCATGGTACGCCAAGATGCGCAAGACCCCTAATTGGCCTTTCTGAGAAATAATGGATTGGCTATCTACTGTTCAATTTGAGTCGTATAAACCCAGTCAAGTTAGAAGAAGTAGACAAAGAACAAAAACTAAAAATAAAATTTACTAAATGTTTGAAATAGAAGACCCAAGAGAAGTATTTTAAATTAAAATATGAAAATTTTTATCCTCTTTTTAAGTAAGTTATTTTACCATAAGACATTGAAGGAATTAGTTTACACATTACTTACTAAGATATAACAAAACCTTCTCCAATTTCATGAGTCAAATTAATATTATCTGTTGATACTGTCAACCTTTCATCGGTTCTAATGTTGCCTTATTTTCGAAACCAATTCAGAAGAGGGCCTTCTTTGCCATTACCTATTGCGATTAATTAGCATGCTGTGTGTTTCAAAACCTTTATGTATTAGACTTGTAATGTACATTATTTAAATCCATAAATACAAAAATTAAATGGATTATTTTCATTACTTTAAATATTTACAATTAATTACACAGATGAAGTAACAATCTAAATTTACATTTTGACTGTCGTAATATCTAAGATCAGAAAGGATAAAATCTGCAGGGGAAAAACCTGCAGCTAGAAGAAAAAATTAGAGATAAATATGTTTAATTCCTTTGATCTTTAGAGAATATTCATAAATAAATCATCCCTTTCTCGATCTGAAGTAAGGGTCTGTTTTCTACGCATTCAACTACTTATAATAAATAAAACTTTTTATCTCGGTCTCTTTAATTATTAATTGAAGTGTAATGAAAGCTAATACAATACTAACATTGAACTTGACAAAAACAGATTAATTAATAATATTCATAATTATATGAGTAAATCAATCGGAAACTGACTAGCCAGAGTTAGCGTTGAAATACCTGGTAAAATGATAATTTGCTTTGATGAGTACTCTGTTCTTGTCTAGATCAAATAACTTCCAATAGATTAGCGAAGAGTTGAAGGTAAATAATCGTGAATCATTTCAAAACTATTTCGATAGCTGGGCAAATCGACTTTTATACCAAGATCTTTTCTAAACATTAGTTTATCTAGCTGGTAAAAATACAACTGAAAAGAAATTAGTAACAGTCCATTACGTTTCTTGATCTTAAATTTTGCAGCTAGACTGATCTTCGGGTGTTCTATAGATTAAATACATAGCTACAGCTTTTGTTTTAGATTCATTATTTATTTTTCAAAACGTTTTTTTGTATCACCTTGAGTTCAGCTTCAATTTAAAATATATACTTATTAATATTTTATATATTCATAAACTTTTTTTCTTTTACACATTTATAACAATCTATCTAGAATTTCTGTAATAATTTTGTGAGAGGACAGTAGTGTCATCAGCAAAGGTGGTTAGAATAGTTTGAGGACCCGGGATAATCCCTTGAGGCAATTTTGCCTCTATTTGATAGAATAAGGACGTGGTGGAACCTTCTTGCTACTTGGTAATACCTATTTGAGAAGGATGATTTAAGGATAAGATATTAAGTAAATGAGAGGATTCCCTTGAAGCTTCCAGAGCAAGCCCTGATGCCAAATCAAATCAAAAGTATGTTTGATGTCTAGAAAGACAACAAAACAATATTCCTTCTGCTCAAAGGAGTAAGCGATAGTGCCTATAACTGAAGTTTGTATTGTTTCTTTCATTGACTCCATTGTAGAAATTATTTTGAATTTACTAATTGCCTAATGATTTTATTAGGTAATAATAAAGCCAGTTTTGTGAACATTAATTAAATTAATGTTCTAAAATGGGATTTCTTAGAACAGAAATAATATACATTGTGTTTGCTAGGTTCATTGGTATAAGGGCGCCATGTTTTGGAACTTCGCTGGGTAAACCAATCAGCCCTGGATCATAATTAAATTAGAATGAAACTACTCAAGTTCAAACATTAGCTAGAAACACTAACGGCAAACTGTTTTATTTGCTAGATATGTTCTTGTAATAATTATCTGCATATATTGTCATCTTTTTTATATACTTAAAAGAATTGTCACTTCCAATATATCTATGCTATCTGTTTTCTTAGACAACTTATTATCGCTCATCTCTTTAATCCTAAGGTTTCCGCTAAAAGGGTGACTTTTTCTGAAGTTTTTTATATTTGATTTTTTGTTATTTTATAGGAAATAGATTCTTTCAGATGCTTTTATGTACATATTTTTAATTATTTCATTTTGAAAGTTACGCCAGCACTAGCTACACTATTATTAGCGATGGCAAAAATATTGAACTCACTAACTAATGGGAGAAATAAACCTAGTCAGTGGTGAACTTCCTAAGTAATTTCTAGTTATCTCATAAACATCCTACCTAGCCTAGAGTTCTCTGATTTCATCGCAGATTACCAGTCCAGATTTAGGAGCTTGGAAAAGCAAGTTTAGCGTGAAACGGAAACATAATAGAAATCAGTTCTGTATACCAAGCTAATGATGCTAGTTGAATGGTTTCGAACCGGTCAAGGATAGAAAAAACATGAGTTTAAGAGGATAAAATTACCGGCATAAAAGTCATTTTAAACATTTCCGATATAGGTGAAACAGTGAGATTTCATCTTAGTGCCTAATTGCTTTTAAAAGCTGTTAAAAAAAAAAAAAGAATCTATAACCTAATATCACAAGAGCGTTTCCTTATGAGGCTTTACAAGATGTAGAAACGTTGCTAGACACCAAGTATCATCAAACAATGCACCTTCCAAAGGTATCCCAACTGAAAGATTACAGTAGAGATACCCAAAGTCCAAAAACCTATTAAGATTACTATCTTAACGTTATGATGAAAATCTATGCCAGAAAGATTCATGCCAACGTGCTATAAATAGGTAAAAATGCTGCCAATACCAGACCTCTTGTGCTAACCCATGAATTTTGGAATCAATTAGGGGTCACGTAATCATTTTTTCCTCAAGGGTCTATCATTGAATTATTTTAGAATACAAATTAATGAAGCTGTGTGACTTAACCCTCTAATGCATGATTTTTTTATTTCTTTCAAATTTATTTTTTTTAATATTCTATTTTGATATAAAACAACGAAAAAATATTTAAAAAAATATTAGTCGCTTGTAATTTTCAGGAAAGTGAAATTTATGTTATGTATCATATATGCAACATCATGTTGAAAAATTGATTTTGTTGTAAAATGAGGATGGGATTATCAAATGTAAAATTTATGGGAAAAAAAGTTTATTGGTTATGATAATTATAAAAACAGTTTTTGTCTTTGTTGAAACAAAAATTTAAATTGCATTTCTTGCACTTTGCATAAGAATAACCCGTGCAACCAATTAATTTACATATATTTCGTTTCATATCCCATAAGGGCCAATGATCTAATTCATCTTTTCTGACGCTAGCTGGTGGTCTCGCTGATGCAGATTTTTTTCTCCTCAAAGTATCGTCCAGTGAAGGAGATGGCCTTCCTCTTTTAGGCGCCTACTTTACACAAGGTCTCACCAAGTTCCTTTCTGTACTCTTTTTGCGACATACATTGCGTTCGGGCAATCAACTTCCTTGCTTAGCCTGTCAAATCGTCTAATTTTATCTTACGGTTCTATGCTATAAATTGTGGACAGAAGATGTACTAATATAGTACTAACTTCAAGCAAAATTACGGAATTGATATCATCAGACATCTGTGTACAAAGTTAGAAGACATATTATCTCATAACATGATGTTGCATATATGCAACACAAATTATTTTCAATTTTTGGTCTAAGCAAAAATTGTTATCAAATTTATAAAGTAATAATAGATAAATACTAACTTTCCCAAGCACAGTAAAATTTTTAAAAATGTTAATTTTCAATAAAATAGGCACAAGAACGGTAATTTCTGCGCGGTCTTTACCACAGTCTACGGTCGTGTTGACTTTTTTTCACTTTTGGCTTTATATTAGCTCATTACCTTCTAGAACCGACATAAACCTTATATAAACTGACACTAGACATGTTGTGGCATATATTCATCATATTTTAATTCAAATGAAATCCAAGAGAGTTCTCCGGCACAAAGCTAAAGATTATGTTGCAGATATGCAACACGATGCACTATAGGGTTAAAGGTAATTATTGCGCCCAAATTCAAGACTACTGTAAAATTGCAAAAAATCTTCGAAAACCGGTAATAATTGCCAATCTGTGAAACTTCTGTAAAAATAAAACTAGTGGAATTTTAAATAAATCTGATAAAATAAAATAAATTGATAAAAATGAACAAATGAATGAGCCAAGTAAGTTGCGGATGTAGAATTCCTATTCCTTATATTCCCATTCAACGTCCCAGTGTTTCTGACAGCCACCAGAGGGAGTTTTGATCGATGTTTCTTGAATGAGATTTTCCTAAGAACAGGTTTAACACAGAAAATTCGAAAAGTAGCGCAATTGATTGTCATTTTCTCTTATAATAAAATCATTCATCATTTTAATAAAAATGAAAACGAAAATAATGAATAAAATATTATCTAAGTTATCAAACTACAAGCTAGATTGGTGGTCAGTCGGCTAAAACTAATTGCAATTTGAATCATTTAAAGAGAAACTAAATTTGATGAATACAATCAAGCAGAATTAATTGCAAAAAAATAAAGAAAATTGCAAAAAGTTGAAAGAAAATTGTGTAAATTCCAGTCTTTAAAATATAAAACAAGAGCTTTTACATTCTCAATTACAAATATTCAGTTAGAAACGTATCAATTACACAATGCAAAACATCATAGAGTTAAATTAAAACCTAAACAAATAGCTATTTGAAACTGTAGGGTAACATTTAATTGAAAAATAACAGCCGATTTGTTGACAATAAACAGTTGGGATGTTGGAAAGTTCATTAAATAATATTGAGATGACGACTTTGTTTAATCACACCAGAGTGAACAATGAATAATGAGGTTTAATTATTTAGGAACTTGCTGCAATCAATTAAGTGAAATTCAATCCAGTAATTTTGGTCTGCGAATATCAAATTTCTCCTCTAATAAAGAAATTACTTAAAACGTAAAAAAAAAATAAATAATAAAATCATCACAGAATATGGTCTCCTATTATACAGTGTTAAGTTTAGCCACAACGTTTTTTTCCATTTGCGGGTACACCATATTTCATTTCGACAAGTACACCACAAAGTTTTCAACTTATTGTAGAACATGCATTTTCAAAATAATAATAAAATAAAAAAGGTGAACCAGATATTTGCACTGCACTAATGCAGTTTTTTTTTGTTAACAGTCGTTGAATTCTATTCTGTTTTATAAAACGGAGGAGTTTCACCTGTGATCCGGGAATTCCCGTCAACCACGTTTTTTTTTTTTTAATTTGTGAATTTAATTAACGAGATGTACTGCACTACGACCCAAATAGATCTACAGAACCCTATATTCATGAAACCCATTGTATAAAAAGCGACCCCAGATAATGAATCCACTTATCCAAATTTTTGTAAGGGTAGTTTTTTTGATGAAACAGCGGGAGCCAGCTCTCAGGGTTGACCGCCAACTGTACCTTGCTCTCGATACCCTACTCTCGATGTCCCCGAAGTGGAAAATTTTGACCTCATCAACAACAATAGTGAGATGTGGAGGAGTTTTCCATGAGGAAATATCTTTAACAAACAATTTAAATCTGAATAGTGAGAGAAGTGAACCTTGGGGATCATCAGAAGAAAACTGATATTTGTGAGAAGCAGCAGAGAGTTTAACAGATCGATATCAGTCGGTTAGACACGACTGAAAACATCTGGTTGATTCCAAAATTTGAGAGACTTTATTTACAATATTATTGTTAAAATAGAATATCAGCTGGATCAAATGCTTTTTAGAAATTCTAATACATAGCACAATCCAGCCATTTAGCTTTAAAAGATTTTATTACTGAATTCCCTAATATCAACAAACTAATTGTCTACCCAAAATGGAATCCATGTTTAAAAAAACTAAAATTTCAAATGTGCAAGTCTAAACTGGTACTGACTGACCTGTTTTTAGTTTGAAAATTGTGGAAGTCTTATCAACATTCCAGACATTTTTCACATCTTGCCGCACAAGATTTATCCTAAAGAACAAATTCCATTAACGTAGGCATTTCACACAAGAAAATTTTCTACTAAGGCCACATCGCGGGAGGGTGGTTGGTTTAAAGAGGCATTAAACTAATGTCTTAATAAAAAATCCAAACGAAGTGTAGTGGAAGAAGATGAACGAAGTTGGAATGAATATCAAGTAAGAGGATCATGAAATTCTTATACTTAAAAAACGTATTTTCTCCTTTGGAAATTCAATGTCTAGGAAAAATCTATTTATAGGTGTAGATTATAGTTTTCTAGCTTCAAACTGAATTTAATGGCTAAACAAAGTATGGAAACTTGTATTATAACTTGAAACTCGAAATAATATTGGTAAACAATTGGCCAGATGAGAGCTAAGAAAGCATGATGCCTTTTTTGAGCAGCTAAGTTGATGCAAAGAAAGTATGAATTTCGGTTACCATTGGTGCTCTTCATCGAGGGTTAACTTCTTTAGGGATAAAGATATGAGTTAGATAAAAACTTACTAATTGTAATATTTATTTATTTTTGCCATCAGGGCCGAAGCTCTACACAGAGGAGTTTGGATACAAATCAAAATTTGTTAACATAGACTACAAAGCATCAAATATAAAATAATAACATTAAAATGGACGTAACTTACTTCAGAAAGAACCGAAACTCAGGAACTAAACATACCTGTTTTCAGAATTTACCTGTTTCAATAGTAAAATATAACTGTGAAATCCAAATATTTTGAGACTGCTTAACTGAGACTGCTTAACTGAGACTGCCTGCGCAGATTGCAATTTATTTACGATTCAATAATAGGAATTATCCACTGCGAGTAATTCTTGGAATCATTTTAAAGATAATACTAAATGATATAAATAAACATAACAAAATATCCTCACCATTTTTAGGTGGTATCTTTAACAAGTATTCAGCTCTCAGCCATAGTGAAGATTCTGTCAAAATGCATTAATAGTTGTCAAAATTGAAAACAACCGATACTCAGAATTAACCTTACGAGGTAATACTTATTTACATTTAAGAAAATAAAGGAAACAGGAATGTGAGAGGCATTGGTAAATGTGAATGATAATTATGGGACAGATTAAGATGGAAGCCAAGAGATGTGCTCTGATTTGCCACGAGTCCCGTTGGGCTGTGAGAGCTGTGCGTCCTGGCGAGAGGTAAGAAGCTGAAGCGAACCCCGATCCATTCTATAGTTGGAAGGCACCTAAGGGTAGTTATTAACTATAACAGAGGTTCTTGTTAATAACCAGCAAGCCAAAGTACTTATGAATAGCCAAAAAGTGATGAGCAATTAGCAAACAGCTGAATTTCTATCCATCTATGTCAGACCCTCTCAACTTCACCTCATCGGTTTTAAATAAGACTTGTGCAATGTTGACCGTATTTATAACTAATATAGTATAACAAAACAAAAGTAATATTAAGATAAATGTGGTTTTCATAATTTAAAGTTTTGATGTTTATTTTAGAGTCCAGTTATGAATTGTAATGAGTTTGTAGTTTAATTACTTTAAAGTATAATGACTAGTAGATAGTAATTTTAATTTTATCAATTACTGTGGAGAGAATATTTTAGTTAAATAGTGTGTCCTTCCATTTTAATCGAATGTGTAAAGCGTACACTCTCTATTAATTTTACGAGAGCCCTAAACCCTCTCTCCGCCTTACTGCATCATCTCCCTTAATTTGACGACAAAAATTACTATTATTTGATAAAAATAATTACTCTAAAACTGTTTAATAACCAAGTAGAAGATAAAATTATTTGTTATAACAAAGTTGAACTCATATTATACATGACAAGATTAAATTTAATCTCAAATGAAAAATCACTTACCACCATCTCTGTCGGAATAACTGGGATCCCAGTGGAGATCGCTTAATTGCCAAAAGTAACCTGAAATCAAAGAAAATAAAAAATAAATCAAACATTAGTAAAACTGTTAAGAAAGTTTCCTTTGATAGCATCATCAATATTAAACAAAATAAAGGTGGTAATATATTTGTTTTATGGTCAGTTTTATTATTAAGATTTATTTTAAAGCTATTTATTCCACTACGTGAATTTCATCTAATCTTTTGATTGTAAGGGTTTCTGGTAGCGAGGTACAGTCTACCCAAACACATCATCTATGTCTGCATATGTTCCTACTAGAGTGGTTAAAAGGAGATTGAATTTTGAACTAAAACTCTAAGCGTGACCTGAATTCTTTCACCGTATCCTAGCAATATGGCGCTGTTTCTCTAGAAATTAATTGCCTGATAAAATGGGCTTGTTTCTCTCTAGCATGAAGTGTGTCTGTTACTCTCTAGCCTATACCATCCAAAGCCTGGTATTCTCCAGTACGAAGGTACACCTGCTTAGCACAGCCTTCCACTTACGATATAGATGCCAAGACCTTCGAGCGGGCAGCACTTAGCACTGTTCTGCCATTCGGCCACTTTCAGCTGGCTGGCTAGTTCCTTGGAGATTGCTGCACATCTGATTATTTCGACTTCTAGCCGAATTGGATGGCCTCCTAGCTGCTACACTATTCGGGTAGTCCTTATGCTGTCAGGTCAACCCTAGCAACATTGGTCCAGTTCAAATATGAACGCTGCATATGTCTTTGAAAGATTATTGTAACAATGAAAATCAGAAATAAAATGAGCAGAAGAGAACGATTTGACAGCAAAAGTTTACTTTTATAACTCATTTAACCTTCCAGCGGGCGCGCCCAAAAAGTTACAAAAACGGGCGCGCGTATCTTACAGATAAACTTTGGTATTTTTAATTTTTTCTATCAATAGAAGAAATGAAATTAATTAAATAACATCTATAATTATTAATAATGAAATAACAAATAAAAAAAGACTCAGAAAACGACAGTACTTTTTATTTTTTACAAGCCAATAAGTGTAATTTTCCAATCACCATGTTCAGCCACTAGACTGTCTGAAAGTGTTCGCAGTTATTTCCTCCTCGTATCTGAGATATACAATGTCTTTTTCTGTCAGTAGAAAGCAATATTCTTATAAACAATGTTGAAAATAGTTCAATTTGATGAACACGTATAAAAGAAAAAATATAAATAATTGATAAGTCAGGAAACTTACTCGAATGGTCGCGAGTATATGTCAGGCACGGATCGGCAATTGCAAAGAAATGTACAACCCCAAACAAGATAGGAGTTTTACTGAAGGAAACTAGTCATGAGAGTGTAGCATTGATTAAAGGACAGCATCCTCCGCCGCTCCGTCACTAAACTGCGATTATTTTAGTCTAAGCCTGTATCTGTGAGATACGCACGCCCGCTGGAAGGTTAATGTTACACTTTTACGAAATAAATTTTCAACTAAAAAATATGCTTAGTGTATATATATATTTCAACATGGATTACACAAAATACAGTTAAACTAAGTAAAATTTAAAACAAAAACCAAATTAATCATTAAATAAAGAAGTGTTTAACAAATAATCAAATAATTGACTACATTATAACATACATAAGAAATTATTTTATCACACGAGAGGTCTGTACCGCACGAAAGCCTGACAATTTCTGTCTTTTGTCTTTTTTTCCATCTTGTAGCCTCCAGAAGGTATAAAAAAAAGGACACTTATATGACGTAGTTACAGCTGGTTTTTACGAAATGACGTGTTTTGACCTGAAGACTTAAACTAACATCCCTTAATACTACTCAGTGCGCCGAGTTTTGGCAGTTTAGATTAGTTCAAAAATATGTTTTCCCTCGTCCCTCTGATTTCATAAACTTCAATTATCTTTAAGACAGGAAATACTATCAATCTCATTACATTATTTTTCGGAAAATTGTTTAATTAAATGCAGCGATGCTGTATAAGCATAGAAAGTCTACTTAATTGAAATAAAATTGCTAATTTGGAAATCAACTTCAAGAACTGTAAATATTAGAGGTGCATCTGTCTATCCGAATTGCAGAAAAGTGAATTTTTTTCTCAAAAAAGCCTATATTATGTATACATATAACGTTAACTTAGTTATTTTAGAAAGAAAATAGGCTAAGCACAAAATAATAATTTGCCAAATTAAAATAGCCAACATAAACATCTTTCAAGTGCAAATCATGAGGCGATCTCCACGTTTGTCTGAATCCTGCTTCAGTTTATGTCCATCTATTTTCCAACGTTGGATAATCTGTTCTCAATTAGAAGGACTTAGTTTAAAATCGTTTTAAACACTATACATCTGAATTTAAAAATGAATTTCATGAAAACACCATTAAGAAAATTGTATACAAGATCCAGTATCTTTACAAATGTTTAAGGAGTAGATCAGTTCCACTTCGAAAGATATATTTGATTTACTGTATACCTGAATCATCCATTTACTCCCCCGATGGTAATTTTAAGACTTGTTTAATAGAGATTTATTTGGTAAAGTAAACTGAATAGAAAGAAATTTAATCAAATCTTTATCGTTACGAAACTTAAGTTCCATCTTGCCTTATTCTAGCCAGCATTTCTTCTAAATGTTTGCTAACGAAATGTTTAATTAAAAAACTCTTACAAGATTAGTAAAAAGAACTTGTAAATTACAAGTAAATTGAAGAACAGTTATTTCTTTTGTTCTTGCCAGTTCGCCGCAGTGGCAGTAAGACTGTGGCCTTAATTTTGAGGCTAGTCTTATCCACTAAACTTGTTTAATTAGTATTAATCTTAATACGGCTACATGTTTTATAATTAAAGAAACTTTAGATAAAATTAAATCATTTTAAATTTTAATGTTAGGTATAACAAAAAGAAAACCGCCATCAGTAAAAGTTCTAAGAAATGTTTCAAAAAAATCACTAGTTTTTTAAAATATTTTAATGATTTTTTGTTTTGTTTTTGACTGAGAATTTAAGCCAAACTCGTAACTAAAGCTTAATAGTTTGATCAGTAAAGTAACCCTTCGTTTAATCAATATTCTTTTAATTTCTAGTAACATTATTCAGGTAATTCGGATGCACTTAAGGGTTAAGAGCCATGTAAGAAAGCAAATTCTTTCCTCTCTCATAAAACTGCCTTAAAAAACGTTTTTCCAAGGAAAAAAAAATGATCAATAAAAGTTGAAGAAGTGCCAAACAATATTTAAAAAAATGTATCAAGAAAATCGTAGATTTTTTTGACATGAAAACAAAAATGTATTTTAATGAAATGGCCTTTCTGGTTCGCAGATTCAGTCTCTAAAATCGTATTGTCGCTTCCGTTCTGCGGCACTTTCATCTTTCATCGACTTTCTTTATAACCGCTTTACTCGCTAAGACCAGCTTAAAACCGATATTTCCAGCGAAATCTGTTACTCTCTTTTTTAGCGAATATGCACTGTACTTACAATATTAGTTGCATAACAATATGTAAAGTTTAAATGTTAATAATAAACCAGAGAATTTACGAATTCGCTGATTTAATGAGTATTAAAAAAAAACAATAATTTGCGAATTATTTTGTAATGTTGTGCCCCCCTAGACAACAGCTTAAACAGTTTTTTACTTTGTTTTTTTTGATTGTTTTAAGCCATTTTAAATAATTTCTGTCTCATTTTAATGACAAAAGAGGATTAAACTTGTTAAAATTCAAAAACAAATGAATGCAAACAATTCTAATGAGATAACCAAGTTAAAACAAAAGTATTAAATTTAAATATAGAGTAAAACGTAATATATTATTCATCGTTTTTGGTGACTGATTCGTTAATCAAGTTGGGGGAAAGAATTTTCCCAATTTCTGTCTTGTCTAATTATAGAGATAAGACGGAAGACCGACTTTATTTATAACAATTTGCCAAAATAATTTAATTGTCAATAACAAAAGCCCTGAAGATGACCTAGTCACTAGGTCGAAAGCTTGGCAAAAATAGAAAAAATTATGACAAATCGGCGATATTCTTTCTTCCTTCTATAATATTATTCGACAAATTAACAAAGAAACAAATCAAATATTAGAAAAATAATACATATTGTAAAGTTTTTCCAAATAACTTTACTTACACAACTAATGCCTGCCACTAGTTATTAAAGATGTGGGTTTGATTAAATAATAAAACTCGCTAATGTTGTAAGTACTAACCTGATTTATTAACACATTATCTTTACTCACATTAACATTTACTATCAACTAACGCTATTCATTACAGTCACCATTTACAACAGTCACAACAGTTTACTGTTACTTATTCACTACGTAACGCCACAAAACTGTTCCACGACTGACCCCTGGTCCCCACTGCACCGAATTGCGCTAGACTCAACCGCACTAGCAAAGCTCTACTTATCAACTGACTACCTGCCCAACTGGCTAACACTGAAGCACTCCGTAACACTGACTCTCTCAAAACTATCACTTCCAAAGTGTCTCCCAAAACTGTCTCTCAAAGACTCACTCAAAACTAACTGATTAAAACTGATTAACACTCGTTAAGAACTCCTTAAAACTTGATTAAAACTGACTCCTCCAGCTGTGTCTGCCTCCTTTTAACTGCGTGCCTCCCTTCAACTGGGACTGCCCTCCTCCAACTCTCTGAGCATAAGTTTCCACGCCCTCCTGACGTTCATTGGCTGGAGACAACATACTGCCACCACCTCAGCTGGGGCCGCCCTCCTCCTACTCTCTGTCTCGCTCCTACCTGTCAATCACTGGCGGGGAAAACTCATATGCCACCACCCCAACTGAGGCCTTTCTCTTAGCTGGCTTTTACACGGGTCACTAACTCTTTGAACAATCTAGCCCTTTCCTTTCTAGTTCAGATAGAGACCGGCCCTTTTGTCTACACAGTGGTGGCCTGATACCGACTTTGGTCGCTTAACCCCTAGAACAATCTAGGCCTTTCTTCTCTGCCACAGGTAGATACCGCCCCTTTTGTTTATGCAGTGGCGGCCTAAACTACTTTGGTCGTTCAACCTCTAGAACAATCTAGGCCTTTCTTCTCCGCCCAGGTCAACTTCGTTACAATATTTTATCAAAGATAACAACTACATATTTCCTAAGATAGAAATTAACCCTGTTTTTTGATTACATATTGAATGTTAGTTATATATTGATTATTAACATTAAGAAGTTATACTATTGGATATAAGTTATTCCGCCATTGACTCGGTTAAGTTTTGAAATTCCCGGGAATGTTTGAGAATGAAACACCATCACTAGAGGATTATAGTGGGATTGGAGTCCAAATTGAAATTTGTAAGTGTTACAACTTGTCTGATGTCATTTCCAGTATTCACATTGAAGTAAAGTGAAAGTCAATCTCCCTTACCAAAAATGTACCCTAGGATTGAACTGTATTGACTAAGTACAAACTAAATACGGAAGAAAAAAAGGCAAGTTTAATGACGGAGAAATAGTAGAGATCACTTTATAAGAATGGATACATAATAGTACCCAGGCTGGTAAATTTTATATCGGAGAATTGGATTAATATTAGTTCGAAATAGTTCCACAAGATGGGAAAATAAATTGTTTCAACGAAATATCAAACCTATAGATCTCGGTTCCTATTCTTCAGATTTCTATGAATTCTGTACCAAATTGTATGGAATAGTTAGCTCTATAACTGATATAAATTGCAATGTTCTAGTGTGAATAGTTAATGAGATATAGGTCGTTACATTTTGGTGGATTTCATTTTCGTTCAAACTTTAAACCTTTATATCTCTGTTCCTATTCTTCAGATTTCTATGAATTCTGTACCAAATTGTATGGAATAGTTAGCTCTATTACTGATATAAATTGCAATGTTCTAGTGATAATAGTTAATGAGATATAGGTCGTTACATTTTGGTGGATTTCATTTTCGTTCAAAATTTAAACCTTTATATCTCTGTCCCTATTCTTCAGATTTCTATGAATTCTGTACCAAATTGCATGGAATAGTTAGCTCTATAACAGACGTAAATTGCAATGTTCTAGTGCAAATAGTTAATGAGATATAGGTCGTTACATTTTGGTGGATTACATTTTCGCTCAAACTTTAAACCTTTATATCTCTGTTCCTATTCTTCAGATTTCTATGAATTCTGTACCAAATTGTATGGAATAGTTAGCTCTATTACTGATATAAATTGCAATGTTCTAGTGCAAATAGTTAATGAGATATAGGTCGTTACATTTTGGTGGATTACATTTTCGTTCAAACTTTAAACCTTTATATCTCTGTTCCTATTCTTCAGATTTCTATGAATTCTGTACCAAATTGCATGGAATAGTTAGCTCTATAACTGATATAAATTGCAATGTTCTAGTGTGAATAGTTAATGAGATATAGGTCGTTACATTTTGGTGGATTACATTTTCGTTCAAACTTTAAACCTTTAATATCTCTGTTCCTACTCTTCAGATTTCTATGAATTCTGTACCAAATTGTATGGAATAGTTAGCTCTATTACTGATATAAATTGCAATGTTCTAGTGCAAATAGTTAATGAGATATAGGTCGTTACATTTTGGTGGATTACATTTTCGTTCAAACTTTAAACCTTTAATATCTCTGTTCCTATTCTTCAGATTTCTATGAATTCTGTACCAAATTGTATGGAATAGTTAGCTCTATTACTGATATAAATTGCAATGTTCTAGTGATAATAGTTAATGAGATATAGGTCGTTACATTTTGGTGGATTTCATTTTCATTCTAATTTCAAACCTACAAAGAGTAACATCGTCGCGCATGTAAAGCAATAAGTTTAAAAGGAAACGAACAAAGGAAACTATAACCCCTAGAGAACCACCTTGTAATGGCATTTTCTTTTCTACTTTTAGATAAAGTAAGAATCAATCTTCTTTTCTATAAATGGAAAGTAAGACTGAACTTTGTTGACAACGTACAAAGTGGAATAAACTTATGCTTAAGAAATAACTTTTAAGAGAAACAACAAATGTAAATCTTAGCGGACAGAAAGAGCGTGCGAACTGAATACTAAAGAAAATTGTGACGATGTAAAAGGAAAATGGTTACTTTGATTCTTTTTTTCAATAGAAAAAAATTCAATTTCTATTAGAGAGCGTAAATTTAATAATTCAAAATAATTTCAAACAGATAAAACACGGTTCCTCAAGAATATGATTAGAATTTAGGTAAGCAAATTGGGATTGGATAGAATTATGAGCGGTGGGAGAACATTTTTAGTGATGGACGAAAGTAGCTGTTCTATTCTCACAGAAATGAATAGCTTTTTTTTTGCTACATTCAGTAGCATCATTGATTTTATCAGTCGAAGCAAGATGGGAAAATCCGACAGGGTTCAGAATGATACGCTTTCTTCGACGAATAATATCGATTATGCAGCATTAAATTTTGATCATATTTTGAAAATTTTGTTAGGGTACATCGAATAATGAAATCAACTGTTACATTTCTTACATTGCATTTAAGAGAGCTACATGCTATTATAAATTAGACCAAACGCAAGTATAGCTCCTGAAGAAACAAAATCTTCCGATGTAACTACCATTAAAACTGTTAAGTCTATACATATTTTGGTACACTTCTATAGAGAGTATAATGTTATACTAGTATACACATTGTGTACGGTGATATCAGCAGCTAGTGGGGCTTTTGTAATTGTGCATACACTCGAGTAGATCAGTTAATGAGTAACACATAACCACTCTTCCCCTTAATTACCATTTCAGCAAACTGTTCAAAGTCCTAGACTAAGTTTACCACACCAGAATGGAACATAGTATCTTACTTATATCAAACACAACAACCATAACCTTCTCAGTATTTCTCCTGGGATATATTTCAGTCAAAACTTGCCCTTAATTAGTGACTAATTAACGGGAAGTTAAAAAAGGAATAAATCGAAGTGAAATTAGGAAGGTACGGAAGTGGCTATTACTTGGAGTTCATGCTAGGAGTATTTGTTTTTTCTTCCTTTACCACTAAAGTAGCAGTAATCATACACAGAAAGACAAAAGGAATGGTCTTAAGCCGGGTCTACACGGGACACCAAAAAGTTGCTAGACCATTATTTTATTCAATACCTATGGAGGAAAAAATAGTAAAAAAAATTCTCGAGTACATTTTTGATAAGAATTTTTGGTCTGAAAAGTCTCAATGTACGAGGTATGTGGGCGTGTAATTGTGCATGGTTTACCCCCACCTACTTACAGTTCTATTGGCCAGTATACACGCCCACTAGACCCCTGTTCGTTCCGCCATTATGATTTTTAATTGTATTTATTTGTATTAAAACAGTAGTTTAGATTTTTTTTACTATTTTTTCCTCCGTAGGTATTTGACAAAGAATCAGTTTATGCAATCAAAATTATTACGAAAAAAATTAATGTAATTCTTAACTTACTGTTTTATCCCGACAAAATTCTTTAATCAAAATTTTCTTCGGATGTCAACCTCTAAGTTTCAAGAACTTCAGCAAATACGTGGCATCACTGGTCCAAAAAAAAGTAAAGGTGTTCCATATCACTTTGGGAAAGATTTGGTCTGCGCCATTTCCATTCATCCTCTTCTTTATAATTTTAGTTAGGCAACAACATTTGCTTTTCAGTTGCGGTCCTTGTACAAATCACCAGTCGCATACCACAACTCTGGTAAGACTTCAAGCCGCGAGATGAGGAGCTCTGTTTCCTATTTCGTCCACTGCCGGATGGAAATTGATGCAGGTGGTGGCATTTTTATTTGAATAATTTCAAATTGCTCAAGGGAAAAGTTTCACCTGCGTGAAACTAGGAGACACTAATGTCAGACACTTACTGGTCACTATCTACACGAGTGTACTCTAGAGAAAAGCCAACACTTCCCGCAACTGCTGGTGGAGATGAAACTCGGTCTAGGAGGCTGCTCTAGGAACCGTCCACATTGCGACACCTGCTCTAGCTAGACGCTCTAGCTACTCTAAGTGTCTTCGTGTAGATCTACCTTAAAAGAATTATTATCTTCGTGTCAAATTATAGAAATTAGATTTCACCGGATATTTGTCTTCAAGTATAACATCTGAGTAACACGACATCCTCTTACAACTTTTCTCAAGATTTTAACGATTCCCCCCAAATATTTGAGACATTAAATTAGTACCAACATTACACAGTTGAAAACGGAAATGAAAATCAAATGCTTAACTGATTTATTACAATTTCAAGCTTAAATATATAATGATATATAATCTTAATACTATGTTATGTACTAGTTAATACTAAATACATACATAATACTACTAAATAATATCTTTTATATAATATAAAAGATATAATAGCACGACCAGAAATGCATAAGAAGAGTTTTGATTTAGATTTTACGTTTATTTCTTTCGAAAGCCGCTCCTAAAATTCCTTAAAATTAGTATCCTACTAACTACACATATTTACAAGAAATTATGAAAACATATAGTTTAGGAGAGTTTAAGGGAAACAACCATCCTTAAACTTCTTTTAAGTTGAATTGTTCATCTTCACCAATCATCAGTTAACCAAAAGATGAACTCTTGAACGAGTCTTATTTCTGTTTTATTTTCTTCATTACTTCTTGTGATGGATTCAATAAGAAACAGTACGACCCTCGTAGATTCAAAAATATAAAATTCAGAAATATTTATTACAAGGGCGAGTTAAACTCGTTTTTGGTGCTTTTAGAAGGTAAAAATGGTCAAGAACCAAAAGGTTTTTACTTCGCTAATAAAGAGGATATTACCAACAGCTGTCAACACAACGGAACGACTTGTGTGGGACAGCCTGGAAGTTCCTGTGCAAAAGAAAAGAAGATTATTTCTCTAAAAATATTACTGCGACTAATGGCGCCCAATTTCGTATCCATTTTACTTTATTTATTTCTTACTCGACTCTTTCCTGCAGTAAGAGAAGTTACTGTAATCGTGCAGATTCTCATTTTTTTTTTTTTTTTTGAGATATCACCGGGAATATCCAATTTTTTTAAGGGCTCGTGAATTCGAAAATGTGTGTTTTTTTACAAATTGGTCTGTGGGCGGAAGTTTACCAAGAAGAATCGGTTCCAATTTAGTAATTCGATTAGTTGTCAACGGAAGGTGCCACAATAAGCTTTTGATTAAAACTGGTTAACTAAAATAGTTAACACTATACAAATGAGATTGTTTATGATCATGAAAACAGAGCCAACGATTTTATTTCAACATTTTACAGTGAATCTAAGTGATAAGAAATGGAAATTACTCAAACGTTAGTAGTTTTGAAGAATATTAATGAGTTCGAACCTTGAGAATAGCAGCAGAGACAGTCGCCAGTCGACAATTTTTAATGGTTCTTATTGGAGAAAATTAAGCGTTGAAGAGTATTATCGATCGTCTCGGTGACTGAATCATTAATCCAAAATGAAAAAAAGAATATTGCCAATTTCTTTCATTATTTTGATTTTTTTTTTGTCTAAGCATTCATTATATCTGTTACCGTAAAATATGTTCTTCAGATGACCTAGTCCAAGGGTCGGCAACCTCTTTCAAGTAGAGAGCCATTTCTTCTTAAATAATTTTAATAAATCTTACCAAAAGCCGCAACGATGATAGTGTAAAAACCTCTGTAGATCATTTGTATTCGCAAATTATTATTTTATGATATTCAATAACATTTAAATGTTTTATATATTTATTTTCACATATTGCAAAGTAAATAAACAATTAAATAATAACTAAACCTGTGTTTGACTGAAAATGGCGGCAGTTCTATATATTACGTACTGTATTTTAATATAATACTATTCAATTTCAAACCTATCACATTTAAAATTCATTTTTGATAAAGTATCTTTACTTTAATAAATGAAATTTTCATTTGTTTCAATAAAATTGAAATATACAATTTATTTTGGGCAGGCTGAAGAGCCACAAAATTTGGATAAAAGAGCCGCATGCGGCTCGCGAGCAGCGGGTTGCCAACCCCTGACCTAGTCCATAAGGCAAAAGCTTGAAATATATATATATATATATATATATATATACGAGTATATACGACTACTGGCGCGTATCGAGGTTATGTTTAGTTAGTAGCATCTCTTGGAAGAACACACACCAAGTTTCAGCCAGATCGGTCTATTTCTTTGTGTTTGGCATTCGTTTGAATCGAGGAAGTCGAGTGATTTTCAAAAAATGGACGAAAAAGAATTTCGTGTGTTGATTAAACACTACTTTATGAAAGGCAAAACGCCTCAGGAGACTAAAGAGAAGCTTGATAAACATTATGGTGACTTTGCACCTTCGATTAGAACAGTTTATAAATGGTTTCAAAATTTTCGGAGTGGCCATATGGGCACAAATGACGCTGAACGTTCTGGTCGCCCTGTTGAGGTTACTACTCCAGAAATCATTGATAAAATCCATGATATGGTGATGGATGACAGAAGAGTGAAGGTGCGTGAGATTGCTAGTGCTGTGGGCATCTCGAATGAACGGGTACATAATATTTTGCATCAACATTTGGACATGACAAAGCTATCCGCAAGATGGGTGCCACGATTGCTCACGCTTGACCAAAAACGAAATCGTGTGAAGTGTTGCAAGGACGGTTTGCAGCTGTTCCAGAATAATCCGCAGGACTTTAAACGTCGTTTCGTCACTGTGGATGAAACATGGATACATCACTACACTCCTGAGACCAAAGAACAATCTAAAGAATGGGTTCCCAAGGGGGAATCTGCGCCAAAAAAAGGCGAAGACCGTTCCTTCGGCCGGAAAGATTATGGCGACTGTCTTTTGAGATTCGCAAGGAATAATCCTCATCGACTATCTGGAAAAGGGTAAAACTATTACAGGTGCATATTATTCATCGTTATTGGACCGTTTGAAAACCGAGCTGCAAGAAAAACGCCCACGATTGGCCCACAAAAAAGTCAACGCACCAGCTCACACCTCAGCAGTTGTGGTCGCAAAATTAATGGAAATAGGGTTCCATCTCGTTTCACATCCCCCCTATTCTCCAGACTTGGCTCCCTCGGACTACTATTTGTTCCCCAATATGAAGAAATGGCTGGCGGGAAAAAGATTTTATTCAAACGAGGAGGTGATTGCAGAAACGAATGGCTATTTTTCAGACTTGGACAAATCCTATTATTCGGAAGGGATCAACAAACTAGAGCAGCGTTGGACGAAGTGTATAAGCCTAAAAGGAGACTATGTTGAAAAATAAAAAAGGTTTACCCCAAAAAATTAAGTAGTTTTTATTTTTGCACGGACTTTTCAAACGACTTTCGTACACCCCATTTTATTAATTTAAAATTCAAAGCCAGTTACTTTTTCTCTTTTTCAATGATGAAGCCATTTCTTAATGTAAAATTGAATTGAAATTCTTCTTTCATAGATTCCTTTTAGTCAAATAATTGATAAGGAATCATTGCAGCTAACATTTATTTTGTGAAAATAAATAACTCAGTAACATTGACTATTTAGTTGTGTTTTAGTTGACGCCATAAATTGAATAAAATAATGAAACACTCCATATTGTTTTCTTTTATTTCAAAAAAATTAAATCAGCCAAAACTATTCGAGCTCCAAAACTAAAAATTACCCTCCTCTCCAAAAAAGAGAAGACAAAATACGTAACATTGTTCAGTCACTTCAGTTTCGCTTAATGAATTTAATAAATGACAATTAATAAATTGCACGGGTCCATTTCGTTTATTTTTTTTTTTTAAAAACTTTATTATTTAATAATAAATATCTCAGACAATGATAAAATAAATAATAAATGAATAAAAATATATTTTTTTAAATCAGAAGTACAATTGTTCTAAATAACCCACTTAAAGAATGAGAAATCCATTGTAATTGCACTCTGCACTTAACGGTAGGCTATTAGTTGTTAGTTAATTGAAAGTAATTCTTCATGGGCTTAATTTAATAAAAGCTCTAACTGTTAGTAGAAGAATGGGGTCTAAAGGGAATGGCGTACCGTTCAGTTTTTCACTTTTTAACAACACTAACTGCACTACCTAGCTTAAAAGGTATTTTTTTTTGTTTTTAAGGAAACAGCGATTTAATCCACTGTTAACTTTCTCTTCCACTTTTTACCTCTTAAAATAGTTAATTTTCAAACAATCAATTATTTACTCTTTCTTTAAATAAAAAAAGAAGAAGCAAATTTTCAAAATTTGACAGAAATACATGTTTTGTACAATCCGAAATAAGGAAAACCACGCTATTAGCTTGTCATCTTTATGTAGTCAATTCAGGGTAAAAAGTGTTTCGAAAGAAGAAATTAAAAATTGCAAAAAAAAAAAGAGCCCAATCTTTCTATTTTGTTCTTATAACGTCATCGGTGATGATGCGTATATGCTCTCAAAATTTGTAGGCACTATTGTTTGAAGAAGAACTTGCACCGTGTGCTGTAAAGTTTAATAATTGATGTGAGTTTCTAGGAGCCTCTTCAGCATACTCACCAGTGATGGACAGTATTTCCACTAACGAGGAAACACTTACTTGGAACTGGCAAACGTTAAACAATAAAGATCCTTTTTGATGTCAATTTCTAACACTGTTTTATTAAAAATCTGCCTTACATGTCTTTATTTGTATTTACAAAATAATGTTTTGTACGTTCGGTTTTACGATTGAGACGTCTTAAATATAAAATATACATATACGTATATTATATGTAATATATAATAATAAAAGATATTATTTGGCCAAATTAAGAAAATAAACAGAAACATGTAAATAATATCAACATAATAAAGATAATACTGTTGGCTATAAACCATCATTATACATACATATTTAAGTATGTGTAGGAGTAGAGATCACGTGAACATAAATCACCATCAGGGAAATTCTAAATGGTTTTGAGTTCAATTTGATCTAAGTGTTTACTAAAACTGAATTATGAATATCCAAGGTGAGTGGATGAACACGTCACTACTTTTCTTTGTTTAAAAAGATAACATCATAATCATCTTTCTTCTACCTCCAAACAATTCTGCTGAAATGTGGACTGTAGGAGGTAAAAACTGTCATTTGATTCCGCTTCATGAACTAATAATGCGTAGGTGGTTAAAATAACCTTCTAGCCCTCTTAGACATTTATTTGCATGAAACACGTTTCTTACTGGCCTTTTTAGAAATGATAAGGATGGGTAACCTCATCCCAACTTATCGCTGAAGGCTTTAGATTGAAGGGGATATTTAAATTTCTTACATCGATGATGGCGTTGTAACGGAAGGAAAAGGAGATGATGGCGAAAAGGAAAGCTCTCCCCAAAGCTTTGTAATTAAAGTGTTTCCTATAATTTATATTTTAAATATATACAGCAGAGCTGAATTAATTTATGTACATAGGATTTAGATGTAGAGGTAGTGAAAACTGATTAAAAGTTGGCATCTGCTTTATGTAAATTAGAGTTTTAATTCTCCATAGATTTAATCTTAAGAATCGTGCGCGTCGTTAGACGGCTATACAGGGTTTTGGTTGCAGACCTTGTGGCGTTTCAAGGCAGTGCAAGACTTTCAAAAACTTTATTGACATTATTAGTTTTTCAAATGATACCTTCCATAATCTTTTTGTTTTTAAATTACTTTCAATAACAAAACTATCAAAGTTAACAATTGCAATTTACCTCTCATTAAGAAGTAAAACAAAAACATTTGAGAAACAAGAAAGAGAAGTGGATTACCCTCAGATAAATATCCCCTGCGACCTCATTATGAAAATCTTGAAAAAGCAGCAAACACTAACTTGGCAAAATGGTTAAACATTGTGTAAATTTCCATAGAAAACATCCAGTTTAAATAATGATGAATTGAAATTAGTGAATACTAAGTAGGGTGAAGGGACCAGTAATTGACTGCTTAAGAAAAAATTCGAGTTTAAGATAGAATAACTTCCGTTATTTTGGCTACAGGTGAAGGTTGTAAAATTGTACCGCTCCAGTAGGATGTATTTTATTTTATTAATATTTTAAAAGCAGTAAATTCGATCTTTATGTCAACCAAAAATGATTTTTTTTGAAAGTATGTCAATGAACCAGTAATTGACATACCGAATTTTCGGTGGAACCAGTGTTTGACATGGGGTGGGACCAGTAATTGACATACAAATATATTCATGAAACGACATAAGGTATGCATTCAAAATCACTTTTAAATCTAAATAAATCACCTAAATCACTTTTTCAATTGGATTTATAACAAAAATTAGTCTTATTCATAATTAATTACAATCAGTTTTTAAATAGGCAAACCTAAATAATCTAATATTTTTTCAACATTGCCCTTTTTTATGCAGTTTTTGACGATCAACCCTTACACAACTGTCCTACCGGACAATTTTAATTAAGTTTAAACCAAGACAGGTAATTTGAAGAACAGTCCTTACTTTCAATAGTACCAAGGAGATATTAGCTAAAATGCTTGTTAGATCGTACACAATGTCTGTCGGCTCGCTTTTATCTCTTTCTCTCAACTCTTCCGCTCTCTTCTCCTTTCAAGTTTCCGCTAAATATTTTGTTACTTAAACCCTTTTTTGGGAACTTTTTTAGTTCTCACTTTACCAAACTACCCTCTCTACTTCCGATTAGACTATGTGGTCACATCCTTGTTTCATTCATTCCGCCTATAACGCTGCTACCGATGGCATCTACGCGTCTTTGGGTTCGAGTTGTTGGTGCTTTCTAGTGAACCAAATTTCTCCTAGCTTCCCTTCTTTTGGAGCGCTTCGCTAATATTTTCCACAATCTGTGCTGCCAGGGTCATTTGCTTCGAAACCAAACTATCTGAATGTAATTCATTCTTACTTTCTGCATCTATTCAGTATTTTATTGTTTATTATTACTGAGTTACCTCTTGGGCACATGTATATATACATTGTGTGCACGTTCATCGCGTCCCGCCACAGGTTGTAAGCATTCGCACTTATAACAGTAATAAATAAATGAAACGTCAATGAAGAAACAACTAGATTAAAAAATATATATCTGTTATTGACTCTTTAACTTGGAAAGGATAGGTATTAATATACACATACCTACAAATAAACCACCAATATTCACATAACTAGGTAACCAATTGACAAAAATATGTGTTATTAAAATAGGCACACCATAAAAGAAAAAATGAATGAAAAAACAAAATATTCTTTCGGAATACATAGGAAATGAACATCATAATATATCTTACGTAATTGATAATTAGCCACTTGAAATCACAAGCCATTTGAAAACCTCACACATCAAGGGTTTTATTAAATTGGTAACGTTCTCCATACAGTAGTAAAGGGCGATCCAACCTTCACCTATTTAGGAATTAAAAATGGTTTTCATACCGATTTCATTTTTTTTTAATACAGTTTAGCCTATTTAGCCTATGGGATGCTATATATTCGTCTTCGGTCAACATGTCTGTTAATTGGTAAATACAATAGATCTTACAAACATTTTTATGTTATTAATGTGTAACATCACAAAGTCACCAACTCTCCACGTATGTTTGATTTCGCACCTGGTACTTCTCTTGAGGGAGCTTCATTTTTCCCCTGGCCGTTTTATTTGATGGAATTCTATGGTTCAGCCATTTCCTCCCTTTCTTCTTTGTCATGTGGCTAGGACCCAAAACTGAGGGAGAATGAGAGATTTTCCAACTCCGATAAGTGGGCGTCGTTTTTATCAATCACGTAGGTCTCGTGAAGCTGTTCGGCGATCACGATTATTTCAGTTTGTTGTCCATACATTGTTGTTCTCTACAGAATAATCATTCTGCATGCCCTCTTGAAATAAGGCGTACATTTGCTAATTCATTAATTTAAACATATTTTGTTGGAAGTTTTACTATTTATTTTGCCGATTTTTATCAATGATTTTATTTTACAATGATTGAATTTTTAATTATAATAAAATTTATCAACCTATCTTATCATTTTCCCAGGATGTCAATCACTGGTCTCAAACAAAAAAGCTGTAGGACTAGTAATTGACATACATGTCAATTACTGGGCAGATTGCCGTTTCAAGGACCAGTGATTGACAGCCCCAGTTTAATCCTCAATGCTTCTTATAATTAAAAAAAAAACTACATAAATGAAATCTACAAGTAATACTAATTATAACAGAACATTGATAACCACACGAACATATGAACAAATAAACGAAAAATAAGAAAAAAGGAAAATTATTTTCTTATCAATCCTCCTTAGCAACGGCTTGTTTTTTCCTTGATTTTGAACTTTTAACACAAATAACCTTCCACTGATACCAAAAAACCTTCCAATAATTAATATTTTTCTGGAACTGCTGCCCAAAGGCTTCTCAATAACGAAATTGAAAGAATCACCACTAAAAACGGCTCATATCCCTTATAATACCAGTTTATTTCTGGTATGTCAATTACTGGTGCCCGGTCAATTACTGGTCCCTTCACCCTAATGGATGAAACTAAGTAAATTTACGAAAAAAATAAATATGTATGTATTTAAAAAAACAATGCAAATGTGATTTAGTCGTAAATTTGATTGCAAAAGATTAATCTCTGCTTTCTTTTATCCCCCTGAAATGAAGAACTGGAACCCAAAATCTAATGAAAATTGAAGATATAGTTCCCCGTTCAATCTCTTTTCAGGAGCAATCACTGCAATCGTGATGATTTTGATCTTGTGTAAACAACGGTAAAACACCTTTTTGAGTTAGCAAAAACTGCATAACTCATCAAAAGGTTCTGCAAGACCATCGAGCCATATGATCAAAAATTTGAAAGATTTCTTAAAGTTCAAACTTATTTATTTATCTAATTTCTGCCATCAAAGGATAGAAGAATTAGGATTGGTAAAAATCAACTACCAAGAAGTTTGAGTTAACTACTTGGATTTTTTATTTCATTTTGGTTTGGAAAATAACTGCGCTTGTTATTTTCTTCACTTTTTGATCAATTATTGCGAGAAAATTCACTTCAAGGGATTCCAAAAAGAGCTAGAAATACTAAGATCCATTCTACTCGGATTCTGAGCGGTTCTAAATAGAGTACAGTATTAATGAGAATCAAATTCACGGAGGAAATCTCAAATTTAATGAGCATCAGAAATGAAAGTGCGGAATTTACTCAGTTGAAATTTCGTAGCTATGAAAGTATTATATTGATCTTTTACGTTTTCTGAAAACTGGACTATTTTTAAAAGGTGGTATGATAATTTTCGGCTGTGGAACATTGGTAATGATTGTTCAAAAATATTTTGATTTTTTAAAAATCACCCAAGTTAAGGTTGTTTTATTAACTTTAAACTTTAAAGAAAATGCTTTTCAAGCTTATTTTCATCTCTCTTTCTTTACTTAGATGATAACAACCTTGACTTTAGAATGCCCTAATTTTGTCTAATTATAACGGAAAATGTTGCAAAATGAGAGGCTTAAGTTAAAAGAATTTACCTACAAAGGAGCGCTATAATCTCTTCATTCATTGCACAAGCTGCTTATAAATAAGCACTAGTATTTTGATAATAAGTTAAATTTAATCTTACATAATAACCGTGTAATATTACAAGATGTCAGTGATTAAATAAAAAATAATAATTATTATTATTAGCACATTATTTGGTAATATTTGCGCCTTATTTAACTGTCAAGAGTTAGTTCCTTGAGGATTCCTCTTGCAGGACTTATCATTAAGTTGACTTATATTAACCTGACGTACAATAAAGTATAAATAGACAATAATATTATTGAATACATATTATTGAATAATACGCGTAAAATGAAGGTATGATGCTTTACGAGCACACGAGGTGAGGCTATTAAATAACGAGACTGATGCTGCTACAGAAGAACTATGCATGCGCCTAATACTAACGACCGACAGCTGTGCAGCGTAAAGCCTCCTCTTTCGATTGCAGCGTCTCACGTGTTTGTAGAGAAATCTGTCTGACCGGAACCGTCATTTGTGTAAGAGGTGTTAGTTTCGTTTTGCCGAAAACATGGATACTACACATGTAGCAGAGCAACGAATTGTCGAGAAATTTCACATGAAACTTGGTAAAACCGCTACTGAAACTAATTTTTTTATTAAAAGAAGTTTATGGCGATGAATGTTAATCAGGTGGGCGAGTTTTTGAAGGTTTTTTGGTTCAAGCCTTTTTTAAGTTGGCCGAGAAGACGTCGGAGATGATGACCGCTCAGGTCGCCCTTCCACGCTAAAAACAGATGAAAATATCGATAATAATTAATCAACATTACTACCTTGAGGAGCTTGCTCAACTCCGTGAAAGAGTAAGGAAAAAACGACCTGAATTGTGAAAGAACAAGTCATGGGTTCTCCATCAAGACAATGCGCCAGCTCACACTGCAATGTCTGTCAAGACGTTTCTAGCCAAGTACAACATCTCAGTTTTAGGCCATCCGCCTTATTCGCCTGACCTGGCTCCATGTGACTTTTATCTGTTCCCCAAAGTCAAATCTGCATTAAAAGGGAACACGATTTCAGTCCGTTGAAGCTGTGAAAGAAAACGCGTCAAGCAGGAGCTCACAGAAAAAGATTTCCAGCACTGTTTCGAACAATGGTAAATTCGCATAGAGCGTTGTAGGGATAGGGGAGGGGTGTTTATTGAAGGTGATATATTGATCGTATATTTAAAAAGTAATAGGCGCCACAGTAGCCGAGCGGTTACAGGCGAGCCCTTTAAAGCTAATATGTGGTACTGGGTTCGATTTCCGGTCTAGACCTTGGATTTTTATTTAATGGTTAATAAAAGGAATTTTACAGTCAAGTATGTTTGCTAGTCGCCTTCGACCACGACACCTAGTTGGTAGTTGGACTTAAAGCCTGCCTGAAAAAGTAGGTATTGCTTAACAATAATAAACAGTTTTTGAAACCAGACTAAGATTGCCCAAGATCTAGTCCTCATGACTGTCTAGTTGTGGTCTTGTCCTCTACTACTTTCTGAGACTCTAATGTTCTGGTCATAGAAATAAAATATGGAATTCTTAATTTTGGAACAAAATGATGATTGCTGTTAATCTTTATTTTAAAATTACAATTTTTAACACAAATTTGTTTGTCAATGTAGTTCCAGAGAAACTGTCTGATACAATAACATCTAATATTCACAGAGGAATTTAAATTCTCTCCTACTCTCACCCAGAATATATATATGTACATTTTTTTAATTTAGACAAATATCTCCCCTCTCCAAAACTAACATCACTCCCTCTATTCGCTTCAAAGAGACTATTAATTACAATTTTTCAAACATTTTTTATATACATATCTATATAAGGGGGAAAAAAATGGTTGCAAATTCGACAATTTATAGTCTCTTTGAATAGAATGGAGGATATTACTTTGGGGTCGGGGGAGTTATTTCTCTAAATTAAAAAAGTTTTAAATTGTTTTCATTCAAAATGGCAGCCAGCAAAAGGTATTTCATCTATATTCATACGGGATAAATTTGCATATAACTTGAATCAACGAGCCATATTGTTAATTAATTATATTATCCCAGAACAGTTAATTATTACAAACTACTTAAACATAAAACTTTAAAGATTAGTTTAAGCTAGAAGAACCATTACAACTGGCCAACTAAAGTGTTTAGCATATTCAGTTTAATTTTACAAAGTTAATTGCATATCTAAAGCCTTTTAGAGCAAAGTAATTCACATTAACACTCTCTCTATTCTGATTTTATAGTTTATTTAAAAGTTACAGCTGTTAAAGTTGGCCATTAAACATCTACTCTAGTTGCAGGCATGTTGTATAGATGCTCATTTCTTTCTAGCATCTCTAATCCTCTTTCAGGTAGGAATTCTTGATCCTGAAACCGCCTCGTTTTGGGACTTTGTAGACGATAGGCCTGAACTTCCACTATTTCTTCAAGTATTTGCTCTTGTAAACTCAAAAAAGAGTGACTCTCTTTGTATTATTTAATGCTGGCCTTGTTCTGGGACTTTTTAGACGGAAATTACTCTTTTATCACAGTAAGTAGGCCTGAACTTCTACTTTTTCTTCAAGTATTTGCTCTTGTAAGGTCAAAAAAGAGTGACTCTCTTTGTATTATTTAACGCAGGCCTTGTTCTGGGACTTTTTAGACGGAAATTACTCTTTTATTGCAGTATGTAGGCCAGAACTTCTACTTTTTCTTCAAGTATTTGCTCTTGTAAACTCATAAAAGAGTGACTCTCTTTGTATTATTTAACACTGGTCTTGGTTTGGGACTTTGACATAATATTTAGAAGATGAACCTGAGGTCTACCACAATTTTGAATCTTTCACCGAAGCATTATTTCAATCGCTTTCGTTTGATATTTGAACATAATAAAAGCATCTTGAATAAAAAAAACGTGAATAAGCCTTTTACGGAAACTTTTACATTTACTGGAACCACCAAAATAAATTTCTGAAACATAAAATTACCTGAGACTGTTTATTTTTTTATGATTTAAGGCGCGTCAACATCTAAGGTTATTGGCGCCCGGAGCTTTTTTCAGTGCACTGCCGGCCTCCGGACAGTGTTCTCTCGTTACAGACAACACTGTCCATCACCGGACAGTGAGCTGTAAGAAGCTCCTAGGAAGAGAAAATCTAAGGGTCAGCTGCTGGATTCGAACCCGGGACCTCCGCGTGGGAGTCCAGTATGCTAACCTCATAGCTAATCCCCTCCCTGAGACTGTTTATTATTCACTTTATTTTTGTGACAATTGACATCTAGAAACTTTTGACTTCCGGTCTCCAAGAAGTAAGTGCAGAAGTTAGTTGAACACAGATCTTGAGTCCCAATCTAAGTAAACCGACAACACTTATATACCGACACCTCGCAACACTTTTCAGCATTACCATACCCAAGTTCTGCAGAAGTAGTTGATGCGTGGAACTACTTGAGTTTAGTGTACCCACCCGGCAAATACTAGCTTACGAACTGACTGTTCTTCACATTTACATACCCGTTCAATTTACCCACAATTCTATTAAAAGTTTTGTACTTAAGGGAACGGTAAAGTTCTTTTATTGTAGATTGTGTGCTAAGTATTGCTTTAAAGCACTTTCCATCACAAATGTGGAAATTTCAATTTGAGAGACAGCAGTCGGGGAAACCAATATTCTACTTTCAGCACTGAGACTTAACAGGCATTTAGTACAACGGTATAAACGCCCTCCGCCATTGGCTGTTCTTTTTTGGTTTCAGCCTTTTGCGTGATTACTTTCTATTTTGAAATAAAAGAACCTTTGTTAAAAAAATGAATTACTTTAGAAAGCACATATTTAATTATGAGGTCCAATTAAGTTTAATGAATTGTTAAAAACAAAGATGTGGGCTGATTTCTTTTTTAATTAGAGTTTAGGCAATTTACCATTTTTTTTACCTTCTCCATCTAAAATAAGGAAACTATAATGATCTAGTTCAATTTTGAGATATTCCAAAATTTGTTGGAAGTGTTCAAAAAGGATGTAATATTCCGCACTAAACTACCATCGAATACAATTCTAATTTTCAAAGCCACAATAATTGATGGCATTGTTTCAACCTGTCCTAATGAATATACAATATACAATAATTGTGTTACCTCCTAAATAAAATAAAATACGACAATTTCGGTTGTTACAAGTATAAATGTAACAAATAGTCACTACACTTAATGAATACCAAACAAAATGATGACTGGGTTAATGCCTAATGTAACCAAAATATAATGAAATTAAACACACAATGCTAAATATGCTGAAATCTCAACAACAATGTATGCACACACTCCTTCTTAATCAGTACGGTCCGGTAAACGTAAACAGACACAAATGCTCATCTTCACACAATGACAAAGCAGTAGATATTATTGCGGCCACACAATTACTGTAACCACGTTGGTTTGTGTTGTTAATGATAAAAACATGAGAGCTTAGAGCTTTATAATTTACTAAGCTGTGTTAAAATAACAGTTTGCCATACTAAGCGAGAAAACACTACGTATTGTTATTGTACGATTCTGCAAGCAAATACAATAACAGTTGCTCTCCTTGCTTTTTTGTTTTTGACTGAATGACTGCCACAACTTAAGAAAGTATTGAAGGAAGCGAGTTAGCTGTGGAATTAACATTTTAATGTATCTTAGGTGCTGAGGCGGAACAACTTTACTTGATAATCAATTCTCAGATCTTTTTTTTCCACCTGGTAATTAATTTATAGCAGAAGACTTGCTTCAGCTAAAGAAGCCATCCCAGAACGACTTAGCGCTACTGATTACAATACACACTCAGCTCCTATAAGGCTCGGTACTTAAGGACATGTACCCAGTTCCTAAATTTATGTCCCTATTCACGGCAAACTACCAAATTTGTTTGGTATTATTATAGTAGTTTATTTTACTTTCTTAAAATTTTGATTTAATAAATCCCAGCTGAATCAGAAGTATAGTGTGAGTTGAAAACTTGATTGAAGTATAATTGAAGTGTAATCAACTTCAAATAATGGATGACATTTTAAACAGGCAGGAATCGAATACAGGGTATTCATTTTAAGACGGCTCAAATGCATTTCATGCTTAAACGGTTGATCTGAGCAAAAAAATTGGTAGAGGAAAAATTTATTGCCCGTCACCTCTAATTTCAGAATATGTGACTTGATTTTAGATTCCTGCCCGCATACGCGGCAGCCGCGAGTCTAAAAGTAAGGGGTTTGCAATTGACCCCCATTTTCATGTACACATTTTTAAAGAGTATAAAAGGTTATGAAAGAAACCGGAAACCGCAATTCGATATCTTTAAAATTAAAGGTGCTTAAATTCTGCTATTAATACAAAAATTGTTATCGAAGAGAAAGATGAGCACGCGATAGATCATTTTTATGTATTTTTTAATCCCCTTTCTTCTCAAAATATTGCCAAAGCAGTAAAGCTAGTATTTCTCTTATTATAATTAGTTTTCCGAGTGATTTTCTAAGGAAAAAACAAATGTTAAGAGCTTTAGATGTTCTCAAGCATACACAAAAATGGGTAAAAAATAATTTTACATCTGTTTCAAACAAGAAGGTTTAATAATTTTTTGGTAATTTTGGGAGAGTTGCGTTTAATTAACAAAAATATTGGAAATCTCCTGCCACATATTTAAGTGATCTTTCATGTAAAGGATCAAACTTATTCCTTAATTTATCAAATAATGCACTTAATGCAGCTTGTGAAGCATGTACTGTGCCTTCAAAGGTGCCTCCTCTGACTCGCAAGCCAGGTTATTTACATTTACATTTATTGTATTGCATCCCTTTTAAAAACTAGAAAGTTAGTTGAGAATATTCTGTAGTAAACAGTTCTACGAATTGTTACTGTACGAAGAATGTCTGGTTTTATTTATAAACTAATTTTTTAACCGAAATACAGTTTCTACGAAGAATTACTCCAAAAAACAAGCAAAATGCTGATCTATTACTTACATCCAGCGCCATTGTCCAGGAACCATGTATTCTGTGTATGTAAGCATAGCAAAATTCAGCCCAAAGCACAAATCTTTATTATAATTTTAATAATCGTCAAGAGCTTTATTTACGCGTTCACTGGTGAAAATCAATATCTAAGGTAAAAAAGGTCCTGTCTCTTGGATGAGAAAAGTTATATAAAACTTTCTCGTAAAAAGCTGAAGCACATTTTCTTTGAACTTGCAAATTTTAATAATATAACTTTTAAATGAAATATTTTCCGGGATAACTCCGTTTTGGTGTTTTCTTTTTTCCGCTCAAAAATCCCACGATAAAGGGCATGTATTATCGCAAGTAGTGGCTCACTACTACAATATTAATGATACTTGTTTAATACGATATGTATTCAATAAATAATAAATCTGCCTTGGAATATTTATTCAATTAAAAGCTATTGATCTACTTAGAGAGTAACATTTATATTTATTAAAATGTTTAGGGAAATCTGATAATATCTCGTACATCTTTTGGACCCGCATAAACGAGTCTTTATGCAGACTCGTTTATTACTACTTATTCTCTAACCTAGATTAGATTTGGAGCAAAAATGAGTTTTCTACAGCAGATTCTTTTACATTCCTTGGAAAAAAAAAAAATTATTAGGTTTATTTAATGTTTATATTAGGTAGATATTATTATTTTTCTTTTTGACAAGCATAATAATATATCTAACATTCGCTTCGACAAGACACAAAATACCAATTAAAAGCTCAAAAACAAGAAATCTGTCGACTTAAGTACTTAATATGTACTCAAGTTTTACTGAAAATTATGATTTTGGTGCAAAAAAAGAGTAATAATTTGTGCTTATAGCAAGCTTAAAAAATGCCCTAGAAAGTTCAAATTGAGCCCCAAATGATCCCCATCACAATATATTAACTAATCCTTACAGCAGACACAACATAAGGAATACATCTTAAAGCATATTTAGTTTTTTGTCCTTACTAAAAATTTTAAAAAACTGTAGATAACTCCTTTTTGCACCAAGCTCTTCAATTATTACTTGGAAAGGCAGAATGAAGTATTGTTTCAAACAATATAAGAAATATGATTTTTTGTTTTTGGTTTAACTACAAACTAGAAGTTTTTTTTACCAAACTGTAGGACCAAGAATTGTTTTAGTTAGAATACAGACAGTATTGAAGCTGTAGAATGTAGGACAGTACAATCAGAGAAAACGTGTGTACCGCAAAACCGCAATTAATAGCTCACTACTACAGTATTAATGGTACTTGTTTAATACATGCGGTTAAAGCCGTTTGACCGAAACGTACCGGTTAGTTGTATATATATATATATATATATATATATATATATATATATGTATTTGTTGTTGTTGGTATGAATGTGTGTTTGTATTTTGGTGACTCCAATGTTAGGCAGACTCCAGGATTGCCGGTTAGTGTGTGCCAGCGAACAATGGCAACTCTAATCGGTTTGTGACGTATTCTCCTCACTAATTCTTTCTCTTTCTCTTTCTCTCTTACAAAACACAATATTGGCTCTACTTTGCGATAATCTATGTTGTGTCCTATGGTGTCACGTAAGCAATGGCGCTGAGAAGAATGTGTTCAAGCATCACCAGATTGGATGGGATCATGCAGCCAATATATATAGGAATCAATATCGTATATATTCGAATGAGATGAACAAAACATAAAGTAACAATATATGTATGTATCTCACATGCAGATATATGTATTTGCTAACATATATCAATCATAGTCGAATATGTTTTCTATCTCACTCTTCCAAAAAAAATTTAACAAAAACACATTTCATGTAACATTTCGATGGAGTTTAAAATTTAACAATAAATTTTAAACTCCCTTTAGAAAACAAGCGAACTTTGTCAGGAGCTAGTCAAACATAAAACAAACAAAAAATTGTGTGAACTCTGACGTGACTCTATCTTCCGGCAGAAGCAATTAAATTTTTTTATTTTTGTAATTTAAAATTTATATTCGAAGTTAGTTGACTATATAAAACTAAGCATGATGACTTTGTCAAGTTTAGTAAAATTTTAAAATGTTCATTGCAGGAATATTTAAAGATAATCGCATCTTTAAATTCATACTTCTGGTAGACGGATTTAGTAAAGTAAACTAATCGCCTATTTTTTCAGGCGGGTTTTAACGTCCAACTTACCAATCAGGTGCCGTGGACGAGGGCGGAAGCTCAAACTTTACTATAAACAATTTTTTCTAACCACATAAAAAGTAGCCATATGCAGGATTCGACCTGGGGATCTTCCACTTACAAAGCCACGCTCTTGACCATTAGACCAACACCCGCCTCAAGACGTATTTAGGATAGTACAGTGGTCGGCAACCCGCGGCTCGCGAGCCGCATTCGGCTCTTTAATCCAAATTTTTGTGGCTCTTCAGCCTGTCCAAAATAAATTGTATATTTCAATTTTATTGAAACTAATGGAAATTTCATTTATTAAAGTAAAGATATTTTTTCAAAAAGAATTTTAAATGAGATTTGGTTTGAAATTGAATAGAATTATTTTAAAATACAGTACGTAATTATAAAAGGCTGCCGCCATTTTCATTCAAACACAGGTTTAGTAATTATTTATTTGTTAATTTACTTTGCAATATGCGAAAATAAATATATAAAACATTTAAATGTCATTGAATATCATAAAATAATAATTTGAGAATACAATTGATCTATAGAGTTTGTTTACAATATCATCTACACCGTTGTTTCCCAACGTGGGGCCCACGCCCCCCAGGGGGGCAATTTGATAGTTAAGGGGGGCAATTCGAAAATGGACTCGACACGACTTTAACCCTTTCGCTCCGGGCCATTTAAATGCAATGCTAGATATCGGTGCCAAATTTAACAAAAAAAGCAAATTCTTAAATAATTGCGGTAAATAATTATTAGGTATAATTCCGTTTGACGAGACCAAAATATCAACTGGGTGATTGGCGTCGTCAAGTAAACTTCGTCCGGGGTTCACCGCGGAGCGTGCAGTCTGCCGCGGGGAACCCCGGACGTTTTAAAAACTCGCTAAACAGCGCAGTTGTTGGCACTTAATTGGCCCATCGCTGCATATCAAATATGCAGTATCAAGAAGAACTCGCAGAATTGCAAAATGATGAGTCAGTTAAAACTTTATTTAATATAAAAGGAGCGATGGCATGGCTTTTTGAGGAAACAGAAATCAAATACCTAAATTCAACCAAATGTGCAAGAAAACTATTGCTACCGTTTCCAACTTCATTTTTAGCTGAATGTGGATTTAGTGCTGTAAATGATTTACTGGTAAAAAAAAGAAATCGGCTGGATATAACACAACGTGGAGACTTGAGACTGCAGCTAACCAAATTGGAACCTAATATAAAATCTCTGTGCAGCAAGCATCAAGCGCAAGGATCTCACTAAATTAAAATAATAAATTAATATAGAAAAATCTGTATTAAAATTATTTGGAATTTGAACTTCAGTTTTTCATTATATGTTTTGAAATTTTACTTACTGTGTTTTGTTAACAATTTCAGAGTGATTTCTTCCTAGAATCTATCATTTATGTTTCTTAAGTGAACGAATCAATTTGTTAATGTTAAAAATTATATATGTTACATAGGGGGGCATAAAAATTTTAGAAAGGTTAAGGTGGGGCATGACACAAAAAAGGTTGGGAAACACTGATCTACACTATATAAATTATTTAAGAAGAAATGGTTCTCTACTTGAAATACGAGGTTGCCGACCCCTGGGATAACAGTATCAAAATAAAAGACCAAGGTTTGAATATTTCAATTTTTTATAATTTTAGTTGTATTCCGTCGTAAATTACATTATATCCTAAAAAACTTCTCGAACTATTTGAAAATTTTGAAACAACTACGGTACGTAATTAATCCTTGCTCCAGATGTAAGAGTAAGTAATTATAATCTTTGTAAGACTTGCATGTATCATTTCATGCTTAACACTATTTTAGTAATAATAAACGTGGCAAAAACTTAATTAAAATAGTAAATCATTTTATAAGAGGGCATGCGTACACATTAATGCAGTCTACGAAGTCTGTGAAATAGAATAAATGAGAAAACGCATTCTCTGCACAATAACTGCATTGCACCAATATTGTGAAAGTTTTATAAAAGGAAGTTGCAATTTTACTAGCAGACCTTATAAGATCTGGTCCAAATGGTGGAAAGAACATTATATTTAATAATTAAATTTCTAAACGATAAAAATAGTTTTATTCTTCGAGAAAAAACTGTAAACATACTTTGGGGAAAAGTTTTATAATTACAGATGGTGCTTTACACATCATTACTTCAAACATGTTGAGAATCATTTTCTCGTTTTAGAGGTTTGTAGAAAATTATAGTCAATAACAAAATTAGATTGATATCAAAGGCAGGTGAAAGTTGTTTTTCAAAGCGCAATTCCTTTCCTAATGTCTCTTTCTCTCATGTCAAGTCATCAAGATCTGAGTCTGCTTCATTACTGCAATCAGGCACGTATTGCTGCAGGAACTGCGAGGAAACCAGTAACCATAACTGGGCGAAGATGCTGGGCTAAAGGCCGATATCTCTCTCTCTTTCTCTCTTTACACATTCTACCAAACATGTGTTATCTTAAAAGGAGCCTTTTACTGCTGCAGCTACTTCTCTAGTATCTTTATCAGCTAGTACAGTTGACTTGCGCTGGCCACTTAACGATAGTGAGACTAAATTGGGTAACTGACAGTGCGCATTTAGATAGCCTATCTAGAACGTTACCCATTTTTTACTTCGTTACTTCATTGCATGCAAAATCTTTTTTAATTCATTTTTTCACTATGCCAATGGTGTTTCCAATATGTTTTCATAAATAAATCAATAACGTTTTTTTAAAAACCAGAAAATAATTGTTCGCTGGCAACGGTTAACGTAGGATTTCCTTGCGAAGATCCTACGTTCGAATCCAGTTGCTAGTCCTTAGATTTTCCCTTTCTTATGGCTATCCTGTAATAAGGTAATGGATAGTGTTGTGATTAAGGAGAGAACACTGTTCGGCTGGCCGGCAGAGCGATGGAAAAAGCACTGGATGCCAGTAACTTCAGATGGACTTCAAGAACACCACCCTTGCTCATAAGAAAGTATTAAATGGATATCCATATGATATCATATGATTGAGTTCGACTGGACGTGTATTCTGCGCTAGACAACATTTTCATGAAAAAATTTAAATACTAATTGTCTTTAGTCTTCCATAATATTTGTAGTTTTCCCTAGGCCAACTATTTACTTTTCTTTAAAGCAGTGCTTTTTTTAAAAACTATTCATGTTTATTTAAATAAAAATACACAATTATAAATTAACATTACAAAGATATAAAGTTTACCGAGTAATGATAATAAATATTTATGGATAACCACGATCTGTACTCGATTTTTGTTTCGCCTCTCCTTCACATTATAAAGCGCGTATAAACTGCTTGATATTGTTACAAATTGTGCGCGAAGTAAACTTTACAAGAGAACTCTTTGTACACAAATTGCCAGAGTATATTCTCGTGCGCAGTAGAAAGTAGTCAGGGTAAGAAAGTAACTCAGCATCCTTAGAACTATGGTTCTCAGGACCAATAAATAGCGTACACTAAGGCAGATCTTAGAGAAATAATAGTTACTGCACATAATTACATAATTATAATTTCACAAAAAAGTCATTTCAGGTTAGGAGCCGAATCGAGGAAAGAAAGGGAATAGCGGTTTCAGGAAATATGCAACCTAATTCTTTTGGCAGCAAAATACTCAATATTAATGTATGAAATTGAATCATATTATTTCTTTTTTAGATTTTAGTTATGTAATTAAAATAATCAGAGTAATTTTTAATTAAGCATCAACATCCAATGGCACTACAACTCATTGCTTAGTCTTAGGCCTCCTCACCCAGCTTCCGCCAGTAAGTCCTGTTCTGTGCTGTCACAATCCAGTTGGCGATATTCAACATGATCTTCGCATCACCAACAACACCGTCCATCCAACTCTCCTCGCACCAAAAAGGTGCTCGTTCGACACATCTTTTGGGATTTCCTCATCCCTCATCCTAATCACATGACCAGCCCCACTGAAGTCTAGCCAACTTCATAAATTTGACCACTTCTATTTCTTTAAATCCTTTAGTTCCTGATTCATTCGAGACCTCCATTTCTGTTCCACGCGTACTGGGCCGAAAATTCACCGCATAGTATTTAGGAGGCCTCTCTTATCTGTCTTAGATGTGGTCCAAGTTTTAGAGCCTTATGTCAAGACTGGGCAGATCTGGGTCTTGTACAATCGCAGCTTCGTCAGCCTTGATATCGGGTATCTTTGCATTTGATTCTCAAGCCTAAATTATAGCACCTGTTCTAATCCTTCGCCTTATTTCGGCTGACATGTCATTATCTACGTTTACCAAGAAGCAAAAAATTGAGGTCGAGTCCCATCCTTCTAGCTCGGCCTTCCAAAGCTAGAAACGCTTCCTCCATGCCACTGAATGATATTTCTGTTATATCTATATAGTCGAATAAATTAATAATGGTAAAAAGGATTAAGCGAAGAAACCTAAAAGCAGTGTGACCTAGTGCGCTTTGTGGTGCCTGCATAATATTTAATCCGGAATACTGGGGATATGTGTTCATGAGAGTAAGTGCGTGAAGACTGTAATATGAATAAATGTGCGAATAAAGAAAAAGGAATAGCCGGTGGAAGAGAGCGAGAAGGAATCTGCAGGAAGAAAATGTGTATATATGACGCTTTGGCAATCCTGCAGGACCTGCTATAAGAGAGTGTCGGTTGAAAACCACATCATTCACCATCATCCAGCGACTGAGTAAAGAAGGGCTGAAGTGGTGGAAACATCCGCACATTTTAACTCTCCAGTCTACCACGAACATATACAATGGTGGACATATACTCCATTCCCTGCACACACAGATCCAAAACATTAAAGTTTCTTTCTGGCCACCATTACTAATGATACTGTCCTAATGCACTCTACTTTCACTAATTTCTCTACACACTTTCACTTAAGTGATCACCGCTTTTTCCCTTTTTCTTTTTAAGCGCCGCTTTTTCCATTAATCCGTGCGCACGTGTTCGTCATTCTTTGAATGTTTGATCTTCAGCACTTTTAGCGACATGAATCACCACTCGTATCACCACAAAAACACCAACCAGAAGTTTGGACCAGAATCGGTTTTATCACTTTTGTTTTTTAACTCCACAGAAGTTTAATTCTCCCATAAAATTCTAACCATCACTCAACTATATCAAACTGTGATAAAAGTTATTTTTTTAAACTAAAACTTAATTTTTTAAAAACTAAATACTTCTTACGTTAATAACTAAAAGTTATTTTTTACAGTTCTTAAAATTACTTAACTACTTTTTTTTTTGTAAAAGTAAAACTTAATTTTTTTTTTTCTTATTTTAACAAAAATTATCATCCCTTGCCATTTTTATTTTAAGAGTTAGCCTTTGGTTGTTAATATTAACCTCAAAAAAATAGAAATCGCATCTGATAGTTTCATACACAAAACTTAATCACCAATCGATTTCCATCAATTCAATTATTTCACCAATCTGGTGGGAATTTGCAGCAATGTATTACCATAATTCTACAATAAATCAAGCATTTACTAAGGTAACGTTATAATACCTGTGCTGTAAATGAAGATATTTGCAGGACGAGAGAAACTACTTAATGTTAGCACTCTATGTAGGATAACAATGAAGATGATGATGATCTTCAGATCTTAAGGAAGTGCCAGTGGCGATTCAGTCGGCGAGGTGGATTGTTCGGAATGACAGTAGTGGCGTGAGACTGTACTAAAGATTTAGAGCAATTAGAGAAAATTGAACTTGTCTTGACGAGTTGTTGTACGAATGGAGGATGTTGAGGTTGTTGTGAAGAGTAAGGTTTGCCTCGAGGTAAGCAGCGACAACTAACTATCGATTTCTTAATTACCAATTTAATGAATAATCTTCTTATTCCAATCATTTGAGTAGATGTTCCTATTAAATTGTCCTTTGCATTTGCCTTCGGCAGTTATGTTATGAGTATGAGTAGATTATTAATACCTGATTTGTTTCTATTAGACAATCTGACTTTTCGCATTCGCATTTTTGTATCATGAAAACGGGAAAGTTGCTTAATCTGTTCAGAATCACCGGAAAAATGATCAGCACTTGTGGTATTTTCGATGGTAATCTGAATGTTTCGCTATTGGCCTTTTGCTAATACTCGTTAGTAAACAAACAGATAAGTTAAATAGATCTCGAAGGCGTCATAGTTACCTTGTTTGGTCAGGATGTACTATTAATACTTTTATAAAACTAAACTTTATAAACCTCATCATGTTGTTTCTCCTTAAGTTGATTTGTGGCTGTTATTAACCAATGAAACGTAAAGTAAAGTAAAAAGTCATTTGACGTGATGAAAAACAAGTGCAAAATTTGAAACAATGAAAAACAATAAATAACAGTAATTTCTGGTGAAAATTCTGTTTTTAAAATTTGACCTCACTCGCACTTAGTATACAAGAGAAAGCAAAAACTAAGTATTATTAAACTGTCAAATATTTGGCAAAAGTTTGTAAATAATCCTTGTTAATGTTTAGTCAGCTATGAACAAGAATCCGCATTAAACAGTTGACAGGTTTAGACTTGCCTACTTTATCAACTGTTCTCCTTTCTATAATGGTAAAATACACACTGAAGCGTAAGCTTTGTAAAGCTTGCCGTTACAAATATTACAAACGACGGTGCCAATAGGTTATGCCAAAATATGGCCGTGTGACATAATCTACCTAAAACTGATGTTTATAGCTCATATAGTGGCAATGAAATTTACCAGCCATTACAAGTTGCTGATATAGCAGAACATAGACATGACGAAATAGCTAGTACAGCTCTGTCACGCGTCCATGCATTTGGTTTGATCTATTGTCTACATGCACTGGATTGCTGATTTTGCTCTTCTACTAATTGAAACTTTGAATTGATTTCCCAGTTGTTCATTTTGATTTATTTCAAGTTTACCCTATTGATTGTGAGCATATATATATATGTATATTCTAATGTATTCCAGAATTACTTCAATCAGAAACGAAAATTAGAACAGCACCATCATTGAGGTCGACCCTGTGCGTCTGATATTTATAGGCACTTCATAGGTATGAACAATCCAATCTAAATTCTAACGTACGAGTATCTACCTCCACTTTACTGTTAGTTATTCTAAACCTTCAACACACCGGTGTTTTGCGTACTTAGCATACCTACAGCCCCGTGATACTTGTATTCTTATTAACACTTATCATTAGAAATTTAGAATAACAAGAATATTAGATTATTAAATGTATTAGGTATGTATAGAGGCTTTTTACCAGTTAAATGGACGTCTAAAATGATGAAATACACAGCTGTCAGTAACTCTCAACTTAGATTCCCAATAAGCTATTTCTTATGAAACTATTGATAATTATTTTTTAATAAGGTGTTTTAAAAAGATTTGTTTACAACTAAAAGTAAATCGATATACATCCGAGTAAATCATAAAAGATATATAAAATTTCTTGTACATACAAGGCGCTTCGCTAAACAAACACCAAGTGCTGACATAATTTAACTTGAAAGCTGATATGGTAGCAAAACAAAACGTCAACTAGTTAAGTAAGTGCTTTGTTAGCCAGCGAATACTGAATGTCACAAACAGGGTTTAACTTTCCTTTAGGTGTAACTTACAAACTTTATAGAAAACATAAATACCCTCCACTTAATTACCTACAAGTCAATTACCAAGTATCGATGTTTAGTGAATAAGGTACATATTGTAATTATCGAATAAAATGTTAATTAAAATCCAATACTGATGTTTATCTTGTTCAACATTATGTTATTCTATAATTATCACATTAGAAGCAGCGATTATAATTAGTAATTAGTCATTATTCAGATCAATCTAGCGAACATGAAACGTAAACATGCTCTGTGTAATAGAGCAGGTTATCTGACTGGGTTAGGGTAGCCTAACGATAATTATCAGGTACGAAACATTTTAGAAGTACGTTCGTAACTCAGATTGCCTGAAAATGTTTTATAAATCAATAGCTTACTTCTTTTCAGCATTTGGTTGAACGATTTTGTTTAAACTAAATCATTCTAACACATTTTTTGTTTTGGAACAATTATTCCTGACGTCACGGAACTCTTCGTGATTAAGCATCGATCTTCATTTCAAATCCTTACAAATAATTTCAAATCAAATTCAAATATCCAGTGATTTCGGAATAATATATACCAATTTAACCAAAATAACTTGTTTTATAACATATCTTATTTCAAAAAAGAAATGAGATGAAGTTGATAATGGTTGTAAATTATGGACAGACTATGGCAAAATTGACTTTATAAATTGTTAAAAAAATGCATTGAAGTCGTACGAAGAAGTAAATACGAGGTCTGTCTAAAAAGTATCCGACCATTATTTTTCCCTCGCAAAATAAAGACGATAGCGCGGCGCCACTGTACTCAGTAAAGGAAGACACCTTCATGCACATGTGTGAATTTTGTCACCGCCTTCCAGCGCGTCAGTCGCTGCCTGTGGGTCGCTGAGTGAGGTGCTACTCAAAGGCACTGCATCAAATTTTGTCAAAAACTTGGTGATTCTCAAAGCGAAACAATTCGTAAGATTCAGCAGGTGTTTGAAGACGAAGCGATGGGTGAAACACAAATTAAGGAGTCGTTCAACCGCTTCAAAGTAGCCGCACATCAGCGGAGAGTGACCAAGTTGTTGTCGCCAGAACAAAAGGACCTCCGTTTTGAAGTTACACTAACTCCAACCTCTTGGGCAATCTCCCGCACGGTCAAACGACGATCTGGCATCACCAAATTTCGCAAGTCTCAACAACGGCTGCACTCCGAGTAGTCTGGGGCCTGCCATAACGCTGGACACTCTCCGCTGATGTGCGGCCATTTTCGAAACGGTTGAACCACTCCTTAATTTGTGTTACACCCATCGCTTCGACTCCAAACACCTGCTGAATCTTACGAATTGTTTCGCTTTGAATCACCAAGCTTTTGACAAAATTTGATGTTTCAGTCATCTTGAGAGAATCGGTAATGCGACGAACACGTTGTGTAGCACCTCACTCAGCGACCCACAGGCAGCGACTGACGCGCTGGAAGGCGGTCACAAAATTCACACATGTGCATGAAGGTGTCTTCCTTTACTGAGTACAGTTGCGAGGGAAAAATAAAGGTCGGATACTTTTTAGACAGACCTCGTATAATAATTTTAAAAATGAATGTGAAAATTGTGTGCCATTATTTCAATTTATCTAGTGCGAGACATTTTACCTGGAATAGAGATATATAAAAAAAATATATATTTAAAAAAATATGAAGGATATATACATGCAAAGAGAGTGTAGCTTGTATGTGTACTGTTATGTATCCGTTGGTCTATTTTGAGCAGAACCTCTCCGGCGAACTTCCAGCAGAAGAAGGAAATACATAATTCAAAATGATGACCTTCATCCTCGTACTTTAGCTGAATAACTTTCTGGCTATTGTGTTCATGACAAGGGCGCTACGACCCTTCTTTGGTTTGTGCGCCCTAGTAAACTGTTCTTTCCATAGAATCGCATTTTTATACCCATCCAGCGTGTAACCTGTCTCATTATATTTTAAATTTATCCGTAAATATAACATCATAAAATTTATTTAAATAATTTAAAATAGTTTGTTTAAGGTACTTTTGTTGTCATTCTAAATTAGACCAACAATTTTCTTCCTTTTTTTCTTTATTGTGCGGGAATTTGAGACTATTTAAGATAGTTAACAATAAACGCTGAAAAAATTTCTGTAAATCTATTTGCAGACGAAATCAACGAAAGTTACAAAAGTCAGTTAATCAGCTGGCTAGAACGTTAAGATAACCAAACCACTAATAAGTGCCAAGAAAGACGCAGATAGTCAACGAGACTAAGAATAGACAGTCTGCGAACCCTTACTACAGACAGAGGCTGGATTTACAGTTACTTAGCGAACACAGTACGCCCCCAAACATTGGGCCAGTAAATTCATACTTACGTCCTCCCAAGTTCAATGGGGAGAGACCCAAGCCCTACACCATCATTCCAACCTCCAATAGGTCAAGTACTCATTGTACTTAGAGGGCCCGGCTTCAACTATCTCAAAGACCCTAGAGTATTTAATTAGTACGGTCAAAATCAATAATGGTTTGTTTTGCAGGTTATCTCCAGTCACGGCAAGATCTGGAATAAAGTGACCTTCCGCTTTGTGTGGAAGTAGTCTACGTCATCATCTCAACAGAGAACCATCATCTTAACCGACAATACTTATAGATAAATTGATGAATAATTTGGTACGAAGCACGTCGACTTTTTAAAAGATAATAATCAAAACTGAAATGTTTGCTTCGACTGAACTCCGTTATTAATAGCTGAGTTAATCAGGGAAGCGATTAACTCAAGATAGTGCCCTAGATTCCAGCCTAAAGATCTCGGATACAATTTCCAGTTCCCGGAATCTCTTACAGCCCACGGTGGTGGCCAGTGTTGTCTTCATGGAGAGGATATTGTCCAGTGGTAGGTAGTGCACAGAACTGGAAGAGCCTCACAGAAAAAGGAAACCTAAGACAGGGAGCTAGCTGGATTCGGAACCTTCGTAGTTAATCTCTTTGCAATAATTATAAAATTAATCAAAAGTTTGCTACAGAATTCCGCCTTCAAGAAGCGCGAATCAACAAAAACTATTTTTAAAATTACAAAATGCTATATTGTAAAGTAGTTGGGAACAGTACTGCGTTAATGGCTTTCTCTGTACAATGAACAAACTGTACGTTACTGAACATAATTGTAAATACTAGAAACATTATACTAATGGAATATTTATAAAAAGTAAATAAAACCTAAGGCATAAACACATTCAATTTACTTTATTGAAGCGAGCCGTAAAACATATTATTAAATAATAACCTTACAAGCGTAGCTTATAAAGTATCAAAATGCTTTTAGTGTTATTATATTTCTATTCTAGAGAGTTCTACGCTTGTTAACTTATGGATTAGTTTTAACCAGTCGTACATATCGAGCGGTAACGTTAAGTTCATCCATCTTTATTACAACTTTTTTTTTAAATATTATTTTCTTTAATACATACACGACTCCTTCAAAACTAGAAAATCTCTAGACAGACGATCTGAAGTCTGATCTGAAAGTAAACTGCACCTTTAAAACTTTATAATATACGGAGGTTTCTTTTCAACTCTTGGGCTTAGCAAAGCACTAACTGAAATATAAGATTCTTACAAGAATAATTGTTAAACTTCATCACGGAATATGTCACAGACAACTTTAGTCACTGTCTAAACATTAAACTTGTACGCGACTTACAGCAATAACTTTACAAAAGATTCCACAACAAACTGGTATCAAACGATTAAGTCAAAGGAACAAAGTCATAGCTCAATTGTAGTGACTTTTAAATAAGGCACAAAATAAATAAAATCAAACTTTTGTCAAAAATCAGGAAGACAGGTAATTAGGCAAAGAAATGTTTGAGTCTATCCTACTTGTTCATCATTAACTCGCAACATTTTATTAGTAAAATATTTGGTCCTGCATTTTTGGTACTTATTTTTGTGATAGTTCCATTTAAGTAAGTGACTTTCACATTGCCCTAAATTGGAACTTTATTTAAAGTTTGATTAGTTTTTCATCAGTAGTGTCAAGCAGCGGAAAACTCTCTCAACTAAATATTGTACCAATCTCAACAAAAATAAAAATTTAAAATTTTGTGAAAACGTCCAATATGAAGAACAGTAATTAGCGCTTCCAATGAAAAACGTTTAGTGAATTCGAGAGAAGTTTCACAACTTATTTTTCGTTCTTTTCAAGTAGCCTAGAATTGATTACAACTGCCCAGAATTTTTTTTTTTAAATTCTTGATCGCCTTCTACGGTTTCTAGGCTCTCTAAATGAGCGATTTACCACTCTTTCGTCTCTGTGTTTAGATTGCAAATTGTAAAGGAGGACTTGGTAATGCAGGATGACCAACAAAAAGTCAACATTTTGGCCATGTAAAGAGGTTAGGTAATAGTGAATATAATTACCGAAAACCTAAAATGATTTAAATTGGAAATTTTTATATCAGCTGTTAAACTGACAACACATGATGACATGACTCTTTTTCATAATATTAGCCTTACTAAATCTGATGGTATTACATGTCTTTGAATGAAGCAGTCAGTTGTGTCAGTTGTAATAGAAGTCTTACCTACTGCTGTTCTATTCTGTTCTATTCTCTAATACTGTGATTGATTTCCAGTTCAAGTTTTCATGTTAGTTTTTCTTTGGGTCTTCTAAAAAAAACCTGGATTCGTTGCAAAGCAGTACTAAGCCTAATGATGTGTAGATCATTGTCTAAAATATTTTCTCATTTCCCTCGATATTTTAGAAAAACGACTGTTTTTTTTCCACAATTGACATTTCTATTCCAATCAACTATATTTCAAAAGCTTGAATTTGTTTTGGTTGTAGATTTAGTAACTATAGCGATACGTTAATTTCATAATCAATTTTTATGCGTTACTTGTTATGAAATATGGATTGTAAAATGTTTGTTGATTTTTTTGTGTCTTGAAACTACATATCAAGTACGAGGATGTTGTTTTTAAAAGAAATCAATGGTTAGTAGAATTGTAAATAACATGTCGATGTGCAGTAATAGTTTAATGGCTGCATTTTCCTGGCAAATCCTACCCTACGCCATAGAACAATTCAGATTCTACGAGTGTTTTACTGATGAAGAAAGAACAAGATGGTGGTAAACTGTGGATGAATTATGTTATAATAATATCTCGCTCTGTTCTCAACAAATTTTATAAAAGACGAAAATAAAATAATCAGCCATTTCTATCAAAGTAAGTCAAGTTTCATCAGTTCTTCTATAAACTCCAATGGCCGTTCCTAAAGCAGCGGACATTTCGCTATCTGTACTTCCTTTCTCCACCTTGCCCGACCTACCACTTCCTTCTGCATTGCTCTGTGTACCCCAGGTCGAATAATTTGTGCCAAATCCTGCGTCACAATCCCTTGGAATTGTGCCAGTTTTTTTTTTTTTTTTACACGCTGCATCGACCTGCTCGGAAAATTATCCCAACCTCCTGGCTAACTTAGTCTTTTTCTTTTCCATTTTGTTCCATCCTCTTGTGTATGCCCAGCTAAACTGCCTGTCATCTTGCTTTTATAACGAATAAAGAAGTTGAAGGAAGTAGACAGGGGACCTGACCTAGACGAATGACTAAGATATTCCAGTAAATGCCTGACACAGAAGATCTCCGTCCGCTTTACTGTCCACATCTTTATTTCAACTTACATAGTACACATATACTTACATAGTACAACCCTCGGCTCCCTCTTCCTTCCCAAACAATCTTACCCCTCACGACCAGTTTTTCCGTGACATTGCTAACAAAAATAGACTAACAGCCCCGCCTTCTAGACACGTCCCTCTTAATATAATAGGGAAGATAATTTTATAAAATTTTTCAAGAGCTTTATAGAAGGCCATTTTCTTGTTACAGCGGCCTTCAAGATGCAAAAAAAAAAAAAATGAGAGTGATGTGTAGAGACGATGGACCCCCACATGTTATGTTTTACACGATGTACAAAAAAAGTAAGAGTACATAAGATTTATGTCCACAAAGTAATGCTCATATTACACGTTAAAGGATATACTCTAAGAAAAATGATGCTGGAGGTATTTTTTTTTTCTCTCTTATGGAGAGAAAAGTAATTTTCTATTCAGGAACAACCATCAACACTATAATCTATCTAATAGAAAAGAACTGAGAAAAAAGTATGGTTCAATACCATCACATACGTCAGCATGTTCATTCATTTTTTTTGTTTAACTTTTGCTAACATTCTCATAAATTTCAATCTGGCAAAGAATTTAATTAAACCAAATAGCCAATGTATCCCATCAGTTCGTACAAATCCAGTTATGAGATCACAGGAAGAAAAATTGGATGAAACAAATAATGAAACAGGAAAAAAGAACTAGAAGAATCTGTTTCTGTCCATTGGAAGCTGACCAATTTTTCCAAGAACTCTAGTCTTTTTCAGCCAATGAAATTTTTTGATTTCCTTTACTTTATTTTTGTAAGAGTAGTTGTAAAATTTAATGATGTCCCTCCGTTTTCCAGATTAGCCAAAATAGACTATTCATGTCCGGATGTCGGTTATAAATATTCCAGTGGAAGTTCTACTTCAAAAACGACCTGATTTCAATGTTTGAAACACGATTTATAGTTTTTTTCCTTTTTGGCAATCTTAGTGCTGTTTTCTAATTTAACAAAACACACCAATTAAGTAATTTAATTATACTATTGGATTAATGTAGTCAGGCACTTAATTAAGACTAGTTTTATAGGGTCCACTGTTTCCCAATAATTGGTGCTGTTGTATTATGTCCAATATTAGTTAGAACATAAAGGGATACATAATATTTCATGTAAGAGTAACATGTAATAATATCCCTTAAATATGTACACGAAATACATGTAAACATGTTACAGAAAATTAACAGTAAATTACAATGAAATATGTTAACTCTATAATTGTAAACAATGTTAAACTGTGGTGTAGACATATTATTAAAACATTGAATTACAATTTGTTGTTTAACTTACAAAAATTAACAACTAACAGATTGAATTATCGAACAAAATAAACATTTAAACTGCATAATTTGAAATGCTTAGTACTTACTAGTAACTTTCAAATTGAAATTTACGGCTACTAAAAGCTGGATTAAGTTGTATCCTAAATATGATTTAAATTGGTGCATCCTAAATCACAATGAAATGACTGACTAAGCAACTTCTTGAATCAAATATAAATTTTATTGTTAAAATGTTCCAAATAAATAGGGTAAAAGTATTGTTTTGTTTTTTAATAAAGTGGAGTTTACTGGGTTTTTTGTCTTAATCGAATATATTTTAATTAGGCGCCACGGTAGCCGAGCAGTTAAGAGGCGAGTCCTGCAAAGCTAATACGTATTGTGGTACTGGGTTCGATTTGCGGTTTTAGGCTTTGGATTTTATTTAATGGTTAATAAAAGAAATTTACAGTAAAGTATGTTTGCCTCCGTTTACGACACATAATTGGTTGTTGGACGTAAAGCCCGCCTGAAAAAAAAATTGGTAATTACTTTACTTTCCTATTTTAATTTGAAAAAGCAAGGAGTATTAGTAATTTCGTTTTGAAGAGATAGAAATAATGACTTCTGGGAAGCAAGTAAAGGTGACGATATATCAGAAGTGCTCATTACTTCGAAATAGTTTAAAGCAGCAACCTTCTTAGGTAATAGATCCTTTTCAAATATGTCTAGATAGTAATGAGGCCAATTAGAAGGAATCAAGTAAATCTTTATTGGAATTTTCATCGAGGAAAACTGATTGATTCTAAAGAGTACTTAGGGAGTTTGTTGTAACGTAAGATTTCTACTTCTAAAATACATCTTCCGTAAAATATATGGTTCTACTTACTACTACCTGTATAAATCAAGTTATATCAACATTTAGCCAGAATTCATGGTTGACTATCACTGAAAAGATAATTAACTAATTACAGTTAACGATTTCAGTGAATATTTTGATGATTAACTCCTTGATGTTATTCCAGCAAAAATGCTTTAATTGTTAAGAGTGGTTGCACGATATTTACGAAGAATTTGAAGACTGAAGTACGAACAAGAACAAAACAAATCACAACTCTCAGTTTTATATATTTATTACAAGGAAAACTAAAAAAAATAATCTTTAATATTAGTGATTTTATTTTTCCTGCATGACTGTTTTTGGAGCTAAGGACAGGTTCAGGATATTCAACTAATCAGAGTGTATGGTGACAATGTGACAGAAGTTTGTGAATGAAACATGATGATTCAATCTCTGAAGATGGATGAGAACCAGAAACTAGGTAGAAACACAAAACAGGCACGTTGTCTGAAAGATTTTTGGACTGACTGAGGGACAATGTGTTAGACTTTCCTAGGCAATTTGGGAGAGCAACACAAATAAAATAAAATAACAAATTAAAGGAAAGGGAAGGGTGGGGGACGCCACCAACACCCAGAATACCTTCACTTAAAAAGAAAATATATTTATATTTTCAATTTGGTAAAAGTACAAAGAAAATACCATAAGGTCTAGATCATAATTACTTATTACAACTTACAGTTCAGAACCCTGTAACCAGACATATAGCTCACATCAGCACGTGCTTGGCCTTTAATGCTCTACAATTTAAACTGTTGGGAATGACACAGGAAGACGATGGCCATAAAATTTCAAATTTACAGTCAGATACAGGACTCTTGGCAGGGAGAGATACTTCGGCGTTTGCGGGGCCACATGGCTTGACTTGGCTGCAACCGTCGTACAAAGTGACACAGACTCAGGATCCTGTGAGAAGCCCCAAGGGCAACTGGCTCGAGCTCCCAGGCACACGCTGGAGCCCCCTCTCCGTTGTCTTCTCCAGTGCTGCCAACCGGACAATGCTGCGCTATTAGCACCAACAGATAAATTCTAGGACGGGGGGGCGCAAATCCCTTCGAGGATCGAACAATGTCGATGAAATTTTGGTGATTAATAAAAAAATATCAAAATTTAGGCTATGCAAGAAAATAATTTAATGAGATTTGAAAATATTTAAGTCTACTACAGTTTATTTAATATTACGAGTATTTACTGTTGATTTAAACTGACAATAGTATTTATCGGCTGACAAAACCTGACTTGTTGTCATCTCTATCTGTATACCGGCATTTTAATTTAAAAAAAGAAAAACCGGGGCAACAATCTCTGACTTTTTCCTTAAGCAATTGACTCAAATCTTAGAAAATGTGGAATTTTAAGGGAAAAATCTCCGGAAAACACAAGATATTTTCAGTGTTTGGCACTTCCGTTCAACAATATTTGGAATTTTTGCCTTTTTTATTAATAAATAAAATATAATTTATAGGTAAAGTATTACTCACATTAGCCGAGCGGATAGAAAGTTCAAAAAGCCAAGAGGTTTTTGTGATACCCAGGTTCGATTCCCAGGCTAGGGTCTTGTTTATTTCATTTAATTTATTAAATGGTAAAATATAGGTAATGTATATTTGCTACCCTCTATCAAATACCTAATCTGTAAAGTTCACCAGTAAGGCACTATTTTACTATACCTACTCTACAGGTAAAGTGACCGCATTCTTAATTTGTTTGCTAACAAAGAGAGTCAAACCTCCACTTTTCTCACCAGAACAGCAAGGACCAATTCGTAAAAACCACTTTTCCGGATTTGGGGCACAAAAAACATGTAAATTTTGGGTGAAAATCGCAAATCTGTGGGATCGCAGAACTTATCTGGTACTTCTAGAAGGAAGAGAAATTGAATTCAATCTGAAGTAAATAATTTGTAAAGTAGTACGAAAATTATCGCATAAACTTAAGAATTAATTCTACCAAGAGTAGCTACTTTCAGTAACAACAGAAATTTGAAACATCTAAATCATTTTTAAATTTATAAAAGAATTTATTTATAAAATGGTTGATTATTTATTCAAATTTAATTAATTAATTAATTCTATGGGAAAACAAAACCATTTTCATTAATAATTGAAATGTTTACGTGGATATCAACTTTTTCATCTAAGTGGTAAACAACTAATTTAGTAACCAATTAGATAATTTCCAGTGTTTGCTAATAACTCTAGAACTATGTGATATAAATAACTTATTAGTTAATTAGATGGCATAATATTGTTGGAATGTGCGAAAGAGATGAATAATCTGTACGATAAGATAGATATGTGTAACTATAGTAATTAAGATTCGAGATAATCACGTATAAACACACTACCACACTGACGAAGGTGTAATCAGTCATGCAGATGTCTAGGCGACGCTCTGAGGAACGGAAGTGCCTATTTCTCACAGCGTGGTTGTAGTGTGCCTACTGACGTCTAGCCTACAGTGTGATCTCCAGTTGATGTATAGTGACAACACCCCAGGGGATACGTACTGCTTCCCATATCCCTCTGGCTGATTGACTGTTATTGCTTCAGTGATTGACTGATTGCATCCTAATTTCTACCAATCTAACATAAAACATATAACCTAAAATCGGCTATTATAATCTCTGTAACATTCTCAACATTTAGCGTGAATTTAAAAAGTAAATAATTTCTGGCTTTTGCAACTGATCAATTTTGTGCGTAACTATCATCTGACTGATGTAGCCCTTAAAGTAACATAGAATTTGAATATTAGGAGAATTTTCATAAATGATTTGTAATGCTTGTAAGAAATATGAAAATCCACATAGCCCATCTCAAAAATCGGGCAAGTAAAATTGACTTTTTCGTTTGATTAATAAATTTCCTTTCACCTACTACATCATAAATTTGAAAAGTAATCTGATATCGAAAGTAATAATGAAATAGGCTTATATTAAGGAAGAAAACCAATAACCTTATCGTTTCAAAGTAAAATTTCATTCAATATAACACGTATGTTAGCGTTGTGGATCTAAACAGATAATCTTATTTAAATGCAAATTAGTTTCCCAACAGCTGTCCAGTTTATAACCTAAACCAAAATTTTTAATTAGAGAGTCTATTTATAATATAAAGCAATTTCTTCTTAAATAAATAGAATTAAAAAAAAAAATGTCGCCATGTTTAATTTTAATGAGGTGAGAGAAAACAGTCCCCTAGAGGGGGAAAAATTGTATAGAAATTAATGAAGATAATTTAATTGTTTCATAATAATAATAATTATTGCACTAAAATAATACAAAATTAGATTTCATGGAACGAAAATTGACGGTGAAGCTGGAAGTTATAAAATCATTAATGGCAAAAAATCCCTTCCTCATAAAACTTATAATTTCCATTTTCCACACAGATAATATGAGTGGAAAATTCTTTTCAAGGAAATTATCAGTGTACTCAGGAAGTTGGATAATTTATTAATGAACTTTGATAATTGGTTAAATTTTGGTTAATTTATCACCGAAATATAATCAATGGTTAAATTGTTCGTCCATTTTGAGTTCACGGCCAAATTGTTGAATTCAACTCAGCCGAAGTGTGTGTTAAAAGAGGGAAATGTCGGAATAAATAAAATAAAAATAAAAATAAACTTTTCAAATAATGTTGAAGGGGTCAATTCCAATTTTAGTTATAGCATTATTAGTACAAAATAGTGCTGCACGAGAAACGAGACAAATCTCGGTCTCGGTCTCGGTACCGAGACGAGACTTGAGCAACCGAGACCGAGACCAAGATCGAGACATCATATATATCTCGTCGAGAAATCTCGGTCTCGTCTCGGTTTTTCAAATATTAATTTTTAGCTACAAAATGATAAAATTGTGTTCTTTATTAATAAATAATCATTACGGGTATTGAATTAATTATTAAAAGTTACGATTTTATTATATATGATCAATATTACTACATCTATTTGACTTCGAATTACATAAGTAAAGTAAGCAAAGTAATCGCCTATTTTTTCAGGCGGGGCTTTACGTCCAACTACCAATTAGGTGTCGCGGACGGAGGCGACTAGCAAACATACTTTACTGTAAATTTCTTCTACTAACCATTAAATAAAATCCAAGGCCTAAGACCGAGAATCGAACCCAGTACCACAATACTCATTAGCTTCGCAGGTCTCGCACTATTTTCGTTTTTAAGATACTCTTTGCCCAAGCATTGATACATAAAAGAGCTTTTACTGAGTCAGAAGTTAAAGAAGATCTTCTATTGGTCATTATCATCGCAGCTTGCTAAAATAATTTTTCCGATAGCACTGAAGTTGCACAGATACTAAAAATATCTTTCGCCATTCTAGACAAATTTTTGAAGGAATTCTCAAGTGTTTTCCACCATTCTAAAATGTCAACGTCTACTGGTGCTTGGTCTAATTTGGTATAATTAATTATTTCTGTCTTCCATGCTTCGGTGATATTTGCTGATTTTTGAGCAAATGGTGCAAAAATATTGATGCAGTCGTCGTCGTCGTCGTCAAAAGGTGAATCATCAGATTCTTTATCTTCACCAACAGCCATAACTTATAGAGCGGGAAGTTTGTTGGGAGGTGTATTTTTTATTTCACGAATCAACTTGTTATAGGAGGCAGATATGTTATTTGGGTCTTTCATTTGGCGCGTTTTTAACATCTTTTTGAAATTATATAAAGATATATAACAGTAATAGTAACATATGATGCATTGAAGTGTAAGTAGTTATCTTCTTTTACACACATTTTCATTACCAATATATAAATTAAAATAATTATTAGAAAATTATAACATTTTTTGAAAAGATTATTAATAGCAAACCACTTTTAATACTTAAACAAAAATTCAAAAAAAATGAGACCGAGATATCTCGACGAGACCGAGACCGAGACCGAGATCGAGACTGCATAAAGTCTCGCCTCGTCTCGGTCTCGTGCAGCACTAGTACAAAAATGTATACCCAATTGGGCTACTAAGTAGGCCTTGTTCTGTGAAGTGTATATGTGAATAATAATTTCTTGGTTTCTGTTATTTCATTCACCTTTCGATATAGGAAGCATTTGTAGATTTTGTAGATTCCCCCCCCCCCAATTTGTCTGATATAATTTTGTATCCACCATAACTCAGAGAATCTGAAGTGAATCTGATGGATTTTCATGAAAATTACATTCAAAATTTTCTCGCAGCAGTAACTAGAATTTTCTAATTGATTGCATGCAATTGATTGCATGACCAATGCACACTTGTAGATCTGTACCTTTTAACAATATCTCAGGAAATTGCATTTAAAAGACTTTTTGAGTGAAAGATTGGTGAACCTGAAGATTGGTCTCATCACTTCTGCAATACGACTTAACTAAATGTTGAAACGAAAAGTCTCAACTTTTGGAGAAACTCTAATGAACACAAGTTCCACTTTACTCGATAATTTTTTGAGATTGTTACGCATAAATACGTAGTTCAAGAAAATTTTACAACACAAATAGTAATAAAAAAAAAAAGTCATAATCGTTCTACCCTGACATCATTTCCGCTTCTATTTTATTATATAAATAATAGGAAAACACTGATAAAGTGAATATCAGCTGTAAGTTTAAACGTTAAACGATTTAATTGATTAATGGATATAAAAGTGATGACATTAGTTAAACAGCGCGGAAACTATTTGAGATCAGACTCAGGGGATAAGTAATCCACTGCAGACAAACTTAAATCAATAAGCCAAAAGCCCATTGAATTTGTTGGTAGCATTAATAAATTAAACTTTAATAAAAGCTATAAATCAGGATAACTTTACTATTTAATAAAAACAAGAAATATGGCGATCGTAATAATAAATCTATTGTGAGAACACTCATATCGATTTTCTCCTCAATCAACCAGTTTTTACTAAAAGATTAATTAATAACCGTAATGGCGGAGGAAACTTTGCTGTTATAAAAAGTTATTTTATTTTTATTTTATTATTTATTTTCTCTTATTCTTGTTAGAAGGAAGTATTGTAATCAGTCATCGTTTTTGCTGCAAAAAAAAAAAATTAGCTGATTACAAAAAAAAAATGTTTTTTGCTAATTACTTTTTTGGTAGGTCTGTCTGTGGCACCAGAGGACGTTACTACAAGGATTTAGTCATATCTGGCCTACCGGAAATGCCACTGAACTAAAGGTTATTCTTCAGTTTGTGAAAATGACTTCAGTAAACTCAAGTTTACTATTGAGGGAAAGGAGTTCTATAATTTTGATGTGCAACATATTTCCAGGCGTTTACGATTAAGGATATCGTGAGAGATAAAAATGTAAGCGGCACTTCTCTCGGTGTGAATTTTTTTTTTTTAAATAAAGGATTTACAATAGGATGAAAAAAGTAATGCCAGTTTCAGTCATTTCATTATAAAATTTATTCTGCCGAGCTTTCGACCTAGTGACTAGGTCATCTTCAGGACTAATTTACAATATACTGTTTTACATCATTAGAGAGTTAGTGTGTCTTCTGTCCTGTCTGTTCATGGACTGAACAGATCCTCATCACACTTTCGATTTCCCAAACACAAAGATACTTAAATCAGAAATCAACACACAAAACAGGAAAGTGCTAGAAATGATATACATATCTAAGACAGAAAACAGTCTAAATTTCAAAACTGACACCAACAATTTAAACAACATATACGCAAACTTACTGCAAAATACTTGACAATTCGCAACACTGACTTCCTTACAACCAAACACAATCAAACACAGACTGATCACATTCAGTCCATGAACAGACAAGACAGAAGATACACCAACCCTCTAATGATGTAAAACAGTATATTGTAAACTATGATTCAGTCACCAAAAATAATGAACAATAATAAAGGATTTACATTAAAGTTAAAGGGTCAAAATTGAAGGGAATTTCGAAGTTTTCTCGATACTTCCTTCATTGTGGCAGGAAAGCATATTTTTGCATTGATCTTCTATTGTATCTTCGGATGTCTGCACCAAATGGTGGGAGACCTAACAACCGCAAAATATATCAGACGGATTAAACAGAGCTAATTGAACGCAGTAGCTGTAAAGGTTCGGCCAATTAGTAGTCCAGGCCCCAGTTCTAACCACTAATCTGCCACAATGCCTCAGACCTATTTAACTTAATGGATTTCCTTAATTCCCGTAAGGATTGGGTGTAAAGTAGCCACTGTAGACTCAAACAAGATAAAGCAGGATGGACTAAATACTCGCTGTGTTAAATAACATTCCAGACCTTGGAACCAACATGCTTTCCTAACCATAAACATTTTAATACAGTTCAGCTGTGATATTATAGTCAACTTAAGATTTAGAGAAAATTCTAAATTCGAAGACAATATCTAAACCAGAAGTTGAGAAATGCAGAAATCAGAAAAACGAGTAGCTTAAATCAAGACTTTTCTTTGTTCGTGATAATTTGTTTTTCCTTATAATTACTTCCTTTAAAAGAATCATTGCCATCTAACAGATTCTGGAATTTCCTCCCTAGATTTTACTAGTTTTTTTTGGGACAAAAAGTGTTTTCTAATCATTTGTGGGCGCGATTGTGTGTTTATCGCCAGTATTTTAATGCAAAGAAGTCGATTATAATTGATTTCTATCGAAAATGCATGATCACATGTTAATAAATAAAGCACAGACAAACTACCAGAATGTTGTCTACTGTATATGGAGTGAAAAACAAGCTATCTATTTTTTTTTTTTTTTTTTTTGCGCATTAACAGCTGAGGTTATTAGCGTCCGGAGCTTTTTCCAGTGCACTGCCGGCCTCCGGACAGTGTTCTCTCGTTACAGACAACACTGTCCATCACCGGACAGTGAGCTGTAAGAAGCTCCTAGGAAGAGAAAATCTAAGGGTCAGCTGCTGGATTCGAACCCGGGACCTCCGCGTGGGAGTCCAGTATGCTAACCTCATAGCTAATCTCTTCCCTAACAAGCTATCTATTATTTCTAAATTAGAAATTACACAAGTATAATTTTAAAAAAAACGTACAATCAGGGAGTTCAAATTTAATATTTGGTTTAGTTGTCATCATAGGACCATAGGCCAGTCAGCTTTTGGTCAAAATAGTTCAACCAAAAGTGCCTTTATACTAAATGATTTCTCATTATTTTCAGTTGTTTTTATTGATATATTTATTTTTTAAATGTGTCTTCTTCGGCTCTATGAACTTCTATACAGCGGAGCTAGTTGCTATTTTAACGGCTTTAAAATATATTTATTCGTTGTCGGAGAAAGAATATACCATTAAATTATCACATACTTATACACAACCAGTCTGCAGGAATGAATCATATTATCGCAGAGATTGTAGAAATTATAGCCATTTTTAAAGAGAATGGGAGGTCTGCATTAATTTTTTGTGGTTAAGGGTTCATTGTGGTATAAAAGAAAACTGAAATTGTTGATAAACTTGCAAAGGAAGCCACCAATAGTGGGGAAATGGCTAATTATAAATTACCACACACCGATATCAAGTGTATAATTGTAAAAACAGCTCTAAAAAAAAATGGCAGACAGATTACAGTAATGGTAATAAAGGGAGGATTCTATAAAACTGTGGTAGATTAGTTACCTAGACAACTATGGTTTAATGGAAATATCATTAATAAATGGGTTGTTACGACAATAAGCAGGCTGAGAGCGAAACACGCGGTGTGCGGATCGTATATTCACAGGATCAACACGTAGATTGCAATGAGGAGGAGAATTTCAATCATATAATAATGATATGTCCACGTTATGTGGTAGAAAGGAAACGAATATTTGACGACTTATACAGGTATTTAGGATGCACCCTTTCGCTACGAAGACATAATATTCTCCAGCAACATCTATGTGCTTAAATCTGTAGCAGAGCTAGCTAAGAAATGAGTGTATTTAAAAGTTATAGCCGATTAGAATGAATGGAAGAAAATGATTAGAGAAGGATTACCTGATTTTAATTTAGGTTAAGCTATAAGGATAGCAGGAATATAGAGTCCTGATCCATCCATTAGTTGTAAGTTTGCAGGCATATAGTTGTTTATAGTAGAGGGATGAATGTGTGAAGCAAATGTATTTATAAGTAAGAATGGAGAGTGAGTGATATTCTAATGATAAGCACCGAGACGATGCTGGCTGTATGGCGAAAGCCAATGCAAAAAAAAAACTTCTTAGACTCTTTAAAATCAAGTTGAACTTTAAATTTTATTTGAACCACTCTCCCAGAAAAGTTCTTCTAAGAAAAATTCAGGGGGCGAAGTATAGTTGAAAACCTTCTGGCCCTTTCCCTCTCAAAATATATAGCAACCATAATTTTTTGATCTCACTATAGTTTCTAATCTTTCTTTTGACAATAAGATTCTTCAAACCACTGATATTTGTCGGGTTATTATCCTTTTTTAACTCACAACTTCCTCCAATCAGATTGCTACATAACACATACTTCATTCTTCATATAAAAGTATCTTTATGTTATAAACACTTTAAGCGCAAAATGAAGTTATCATGCTAAAGAGGATTGAAAAGAGGAATCTATTGTGAGATCGATCAGCTCACGACGCGTGCGCATGAACAAACAAAACGATCGCTCAGATTTGCTGCCCCCGACGGAAGGTGAAAAAAGTTGCAAAAATTCTGAAGTAAGAAGGATGTTCTGTTAGATAGTAAAGGCGAAAGTCTTAAAAGATTTATGTTTAATTAATCATTTATTGAAAGATCTATCGCTTTTGTGTATAATTATTTTCAAGAAAATTGATTTTAAGAGGGAGTTCTACTCTCGAAGTTACTATTTTGGTTTCTTAGTTAAAACTATAATATGTTGAAACTAACGTTTAGTAGTAAAGATTCAAAATTTGAAGAAAACTTTAGTAGAAAATTGAAGTTAAAAAACATCGTGTTTGGTTCACCTTAGATATCCAACGTCTCACTTGATCCCGTTGCAATCAGTCTTCACTTTTAAAGGATGATACATGGAACATATTTTATTTATATTGTACGAGAAGAACCGGGGTATATCATGAGGTTACAGTCAATAAAGTAGAGATAGCTTTCCCTACATCTAACCATATTCTTGTCATGGCAAAACACGTGAGCTGGGTCTATCTTCTGTATCACATGTAGCTAGCTAGCTTTCACATGCTACTGCGCTATGCTATACTAACTACGTCATACAACACATTATTTATTTGAGGCCCACCCAGTGGTATGTGTTTTGTATCTTTTGTTACATTTATTTTTGTTTTTTTGGGTTTGACCAGAACTGCGTTACGTTTTATTACTACATTACTAACTTTATATACATTTACATTACATCCACTAACGAACTGAGTGAAAAGGGAAAAATTAACTATTCGACCTACTTAAAATATTCCAAGCTCTTTTTGTACCAATTACTTTCACTCAGTCTGAATATTCAGCAGAAATGACTTTAAAGAACCCTTATTTAATCCCCTAGGAACCTCCCTAAGAGAATGTCATAAACAAACAATTAACAAAACTAGACGTGAAGTTAATTTGCGGATGAAATGTTACCTCTAACTACACATGCATATTTCATGACACTAATTTATCCACGGCCAACGTTATTAACGGCTCTCTAAACTAGTATAAAATCGCTCGCCACAATGTGGGGGACTTTCCGAGATTTGAAACGCTTTTTTTCAAAATTTGAAAATTGTTATTTATCCTTAGATTAACTTTAATCGCAAACTAAGCTGATAACACCGCAATCCTTTTTTTCTTCAACTCTGATCCTATCTTAGATTAAAAGAGCTCATTGAAACTTGGTGTAAACTAGAAAATAAAACTTAGGTCGGCCAAATAAGTTCAAGGTACTTTCTAACTGCGAAAACAAACATGATGAGCACAGGGAGTATTGACATAACCCACTTTGTCTACATTACAGTGCCATGACCTCAGGCTCGACTTAGACAGTCGTCTAACGTGAAACTCACACACGACTTACAAAGATAGGAATTTAACAGACGTCGCAGAGTTCCTATATGTTTAAAAACTTCTTGGACCAAAAACTACCATGACAGTAACATAACAAACAAGATCTTCTCTACAAAACACTAGTTAGGCTGTTATAAATATACTTGGAGGGGCTCCGCCAAACCTTTTAATCAAAACCTCAAACAATCCTCCATATTACATTTGCAAGCCTACCCTTCATTAAGACCCCAAAATTACAATTTGATACTGGAATTAATTCTTTTCTATTTCCAAATTTTCCATAAAAACGTATAGAATCATTCTATTCCTCTAGCCCAGTCTCTTCTCATGCCCCTAAGAGTGGTCATCTCTCTATTTATCAGTCTCCTATTCATTCCCATCCAGCGGTTGCTGACAACCAGGTATCCCAATTGTGGCGCAGAACCTAGCTAAGTGATGCTGTCTGTGTAATGTGTAATGAATGATTTTGTACATACAGTTGTACAAAAAGGTATTTACATATGTATAAAATACTAAATATTCTATCTAATCGTACAAATCAATAATAAGTCTTACCTGTTGTTTAAAATAAAGGATTCAATTCAATTTTTAACTAATTTTTCACAAAATAATTTTTTCTTGAAGCAGAATAACATCGCCCCCCCAAATTTGGGTTCACACAGCTTCCCGGCTTAAAACTTATAGTTGTGGTTGGTGATCAAAAACGTATGGTTGCAAGACGTAAGTTATTGGTTTCAATAAAGAAAAAGATAATGCACATAACAAATTAAAAATTCTGCGCAGATTACAAATTATACTTGAGAAAAATGTTAACTTCTATCTGTAAAATTGACACATTTTTTCGCCAAAAAATGATTTTAGGGTAGCATTCTGAAACCGGAACTTCCTCCTAAATTAACAAGATGAAATTCTGTGTTTAAAAAAACAACATCGTGTTGATCGAATTCAAGTTTCAGCTGCCTTTTAATTTTCTCCATTTCTCGAAGTGAACAATTCATTTTTTAAGATGAAAATTATTGTTGTTATTTCTAGCGAGAATAGAATTAATCTTGAAATCACTAAAATAATTTAGAAGTTGATAAAAAAAATTAAAAAAACGGAAAGAAAATAATTAAAAATAAAGATAATAAATTGAAAAAAATTAAAGAGTAAGAATATGAACAGAAGATTTTGAGCAGAGTTTAATTTCACTTAAAATGTAATTAAGTTGAGAATATTTTCTCTTGAAAACCTAATTTGTCATCTAAGAAGATACATCACATGGCATACAGCCTCCGTCTTGGCTCTATCTCTCTTCACCAACTTTAATCTACGTCACGTAAATATTTCTAATAAATTTACAATACAGTTTGCGTATATCATTAATAAAATATTTCAACATAAATTTAACACCATTATCTATTTTATTAAAGTTTTGATACATGATTGTTCTTCCTTCAAGTTACATAAAGTAAATTACTTTAAATAATTTCTATCGATTTAGCTTTAATATTAATTTATTCAATAAGAATAATAGTATGAACTACATATCTCTTTACTAAAAGGGGTATTTCGTGAACCAAATACTTTTCACGTACTCAAATTATTCTATTGTAGTATACTTCTCTAACAAGCACATGGTGCTCTATTCATACACCGATAGTGCACGAAATTCACGTATTAAGCTTTAAAAAAAAACTACATTGACCAAATGGAGTTTTATTTCTTTACAAAACTTGGAAGTCTTGTAAATTATTTGTGTAACTAAAGTAATGTTTATTACCAAATCACAGGCTAGGCAGTTGTACAGCAGAATCTAACATACTGACATACCTAAAACAAGTGTCATTCAATGCTTATTTTAGTATTAATCCATAATTTAAGATATCAATTAATCTATAATGAAATGGATGAGAAAATGAAGTATTTATTTAACGAATTAGCATTCAAAAGCTTGACTATAATCTATGTGTAATGTACACGAAGTACATTAATGGCCCTAAACAGAGTTAATTATTCACAAAGATTCTGGCTTAGCCTTCCCATAATAAGATTAAAGTTATATAACATCTCCTAGACGATTTAAATTTAGTATTTGGTAACCTCTAGCCTCCAATATTTAATCTATAAACGCTGTATAGAAAGCATTTATTAAAGAATATAATTAAAGGTTATTGCCTGAATGATAATTGTATATATTTTTTTGTTGCCAAAAGTGTCATATTCTTAATGAAAACTAAAGGCTAGATATAGTGAATATACAAGGCATTGGATTCCAGATGAATCACTACAATTCCAAATCAAATTAAAAGTGGACCCATCTAACAGAAGGAAAGAGAGAACTATTGTAATGGTCAGAGAAATGTGTAAACCAATGGCAGAGAGAAGAGAAGTTAGACACAATGAGAAATGTTGGAAATTTGTCCAATTACAAGCCAAAAAAAAAGAAAAGCAACATTGTTTTCTTATGTGTGTCGTCATTGGAATAGAGCCAATGTTTTGTTGGTTTAGCTTGTACTATTGGCTAATAAATTGGTTATTAGGAGCATCCTATTGATCTGTTCAACTTTACAAGGAATTTTAATTTACAGAAATATGATGAAAATCAATTAAATTATCCATCTATTTTACTACCTTATGCTGATGGCGATATTTTCTTTAAAAAAACAAAAATTCTTTCTCTAGATGGATATAACGTCAAGTTGGAATTCAAACATTTTGTCCCAAATAATTTTAATGGAAAATGTAAGACCTGAACTTACAAAAAGGCCCCTTTTTCCAGCCAAGCAATTTTTACTGGATGTTAACTTTTAAAAAGCAAGTGCTTCTTTTTTTAAGTAGTTTGTATCCAGGATGACAACGAACTAGTCCAGGATAGAAAGAAATTAAAGAATTCTTTAGATGCTGGAGAGCATTTAAATGTCACCATAGCACTACAATTAAACTCTTTTTTTGTTTAAATTGAACTTTTTTAGTTTTCTTTTAAATTAAAAAAAAAAAAAAATCATGCCAGATGTACTTCTGAGTGAAATTAATATACTCTTCTCCTAATGTTAATATACTCCTAAAGATTGGTACCATAACGCAGGAATTCAATTCCGTACGAACAGACGCCTACCAGAGACAATAAAGAATGGACGAACTAATTAAATAAATTGTCTGCAAAAGAAATGATATCTACCATGTTTTAGTTATTTACAGTTTGCTCAAAATCGGTGCAATCGATTCCAAAATGAAAGGTCATTGCCAACATTGAGTAAAAATGTTTCAGAAATAGGATTGTGAGGAAACGGTTGAGTTTGAAGGTAAAAAAAAGGGTAAGGAATGAAAGCCAGGTTAGAAGTAAAGCTAAGCGAAATTTCGAAGCGATGGCAAGCGATAGCGATCAAATACTAGTAAAGAATAAAGAAAACGATAAGACGGAATGTATAAAACTAAAGGAGTGCAAAAATTGGAAATAATAAATATATTCGACTGAAACGACAAGACGTGAACAGACGCTACGAGCTACTTACTAGACTACTTGACAGCAGATCCAAATTCGAATCACAAACTGACTATTTAAAAGACACTGTTAATACCGATATGGACGTACGGAGCAGAAGTGTGGGGCTCAACCAAACCCTCTAACTCCAAACGCCTGCAGACACTACAGTCTAAAATCCTACGGAAAATCCTGAATGCTCCTTACTACATTTCTAACCTTCACCATTCATACTGACCTTCACATCCCCTTTATCTCTGATCTAATAAAGTCTCGCTACCGCAACTTTCACAGCCTCCTAGCTCTCCATCCTAATCCTCTTGTACAACAACTCTCCTCTCCACACCGTCCAGACAATCCTCCTCGTCGCTTGAAGCGGAAGTGGTCTAGGGACCTATTGATGTGAGTGTAATATCCACCGAGAAAGAGTTTCACCAATGGGTGATCACTCTTATCACGACTTTCATGTGTATTTAACCTGTGTGACCAAATTTACTTGATGCAACATTTGTTGTAGTTGTAAATATGGCTAATAAAGTGAAGAAAATAAAAAATAAATATATAGTAACGAGTAAAAGCAAAGAAGAGGAAGAAGAAATCGTTGAATAAGTTGCAAACGAAGAAGCTGAAGATACAAAATTTGGGAAAAACTGAAAGTGCAGAATCTAAAGAAGAAAGCAAAATGATATAAAGATTTAAAAAAAAAGGTTGAAGTAGTCTATGAAGACTTCGAGGCCAAAACTTTTAGAAGCGATCAGGGTACGAAGAGTGCTGTTGAGTTTAAGCTAAAGGAATTTAAGCTTGAGAATCGTGGTCTCTGATTAGACGGGCAGAGGAATAGAACAGAACAGATGTGTAAAAAGATTTATTATAACAACCGTGCCTTTAGTTTGAGTTAAAGGCAAGCTTTAATTGTTTTCTCAATTTCTAAATCATCAAATCTTAATCATTGGACCCACAGAACGTCAAAACGTGTGCGATCTAACATCGTAAATTTGTCTTGATAGTAATATCTCATCTACTGAAAAACTGAACTGCACATAAGTAGTACGACCGACATTGATAGTTTCAATCTAAATTGGCAGATAACTTCAAATAGTAAGAAGAATATAAAAGACCTACGACAAATGATGACAATGCAAATTCATCCAAAATGGACACCACATTTAGTCAGTGAAAGAAAGTAAGCTAGTGGACTCCAAACAGTCTGGACAAATAAAATTTTCACCAGTCCAATATATTTTCTTTTGTTTGGCCGACAAGATAAACAAACATTTGACTGTAGGACAGAGTGAAAGAGCTCCAGTAGTTGAACCAGTCCTCTCCAGGGAGCTGACCCTAAGCAAAAAGGGACAAGGAGAAGAACAAAATAGACCGCACGAATCACATTTCTGTCAGCCTTTCTACGTACCAAACAACCTGCCAGACACAGAGCTGAGACAGCAACAGCTCTCAAAACACAACTAGTAAAGCTTCTTAGCACTTCATTCCCAGAGTTGTCGTCGCCAACTACATTTCCAGTGACATTACATATTTTTCATCTCTATTTGTTGTAATATGTTTTTATTTGACAAAATTTCTTATTTTTTAAAATAATAATTTTATATTACATTTTAAAATAGCTTTTACAATTAATACATTTTCTGGTCTACGGATGACATTGCTCTTCTCTATTCCTATTACTTCCTCTCGCTCCTAGTAAGTGGAAGTACCGAGATCCTCATCAATTATTTATTGTATATTGAGTTTTCTCCAAAAAAAAGTCTGTTCTGAGATGACCTAAACGGGAAAAAATTGTTTTTAGCAGTTGTCTGTATGTATTATTTAAAAATAACATTGGAAATTAATCTCTAACATTGGAAATTCGTTGATAACTCAAATTTAACTTAACTCTTAAATGGTGTTCCATTTTAGTTCTATAGTCTGATTCAGTACAAATTGTCAGATGTTGGCCGAAATTTATTATTAGGAAGTGCGTCATAACTATGACCTATTTTTCACTTTTTGGATAGTTGCTTTATAATGGCTCTAATGTCCTTAAACCTTGAATAATATTTAACCACTCGACGATCCAGCAGGCCCATCGTGTTGTAGACACCATCGCTTCTTCACTCGAACGGAAACAATACTGCGCTGGAGTATTCCTCGATGTAACGCAAACATTTTTGATCGAGTCTGGCCCGAAGGTCTACTGTGAAAACTCAAACGCATCCTTCCTAGCACTTATTACCTCATACTCAGCTCTTATCTCTCTGACAGATTCTTTCAAGTTCTCCAAGGCACTACTCACTCTTCCATCTATCCTGTCCTTGCTGGTGTGCCAAAGGGAAGTGTCTTAGCTCCTCTTCTTTACACAATCTACACTGCCGACTTACCTTCTAACCTTAATACCTCTATTTACACCTTCGCTAACGACACTGCGATTCTCTCCACACACTCTGACCCTATCCTCGCAGTACGCTCACTACAGTCCCACCTTCACTCAATAGAACTTTGGTTAGAAAACTGGCGTATAAAACCCAACTAAGTCTAAATACATAGTCTTCACACTCAAACGTCAAACTCCACCACCTGTCTTCTTACATTATACACCTATCCCACCAGCCGACAATGTGCGGTACCTTGGAATGAACCTAGACAAGAGACTTACCTGGAACCCCCATACGAGACTTAAACGTACCGAACTAAACAAACGATACAAACTTCTAGCCAGGCTACTCGACAAACGCTCAAAACTCTCACTACAGAACAAACGACGACTCTATACAGCACTTCTCACACCAATATGGACTTACGGACTCGAACTTTACGGTACAGCTAAAAAATCCAACCTCAATAGACTACAAACACTGCAATCCAAAATTCTCCGCCGCATACGAGACGCTCCATTCAACGTTAGCAACCACACAATACATACAGATCTCCAAATTCCACTTATCTCCGAACTTGCCAAAATTCGATACAAAAATTTTCACCAAAAACTCTCACTGCATCCCAACCCTTTAGCTGCAAACCTGTCTACAACTACGCTACCCTCCAATCCTCGAAGACGGCTGAGGCGCCGTTGGCCCCGTGAACAACTGGGTGACTAACGGCGGCCATCAATGGATGACCGTCATTCGCGCCTGCCACGCTATTCACATACATTCATCGCATTTACCTATTGTGCCTGTAGGTACAGGTGTAAATTTCATTAAAAGAATAATAATAAAAAAATAAAAAAAATTGTTAATCAAACTAATTTAATCAAACTAAAAAAATTATGATTAAATCTGAGAATTAAATTGAACTTTAATTTTAATCACCGAATTAGTTCAATTTCAATCGTTAATCAAACTAATTTGATCATCCACTTTTATGGCTTTTCAACCAATAGTTCGAACCACGTTTTGGCGAGGCCCTTTTTCTGAGCGTCTTCAGTAAATACTTTTCCGTTAATTATTGTAGACTTGGACTTCTTCACGAGTCTCTAGACGAGTGGTTCTTAACATTTTCATAGACGCGGAACACAATTATATGTATATATATATAAATTTTTCTCGCGGAACACTAACATTAAATAAAGTGTATAAGAGAACAAAATTTCATACCAATACGTGGTTCACGGTGGGAGATATAGAACGGCCATAATTTTACAGAATTTCATGACCCAAAAAATTTTCAACCTTTTATATCTTCTACCTTTTTAGATCTGTGCACAAAATAACTATAGTTTATAATTGAGAAAAACAAAGTTTATAATAGAACAAAATTTCATAACAATACGTGGTTCACGGTGGGAGATATAGAACGGCCATAATTTTACAGAATTTCATGACCCAAAAAATTTTCAACCTTTTATATCTTCTACCTTTTTAGATCTGTGCACAAAATAACTTTAGCTTATAATTGAGAAAAACAAAGTGTATAAGAGAACAAAATTCCATATCAATACGTGGTCCACAGTGGGAGATATAGAACGGCCACAATTTTACAACATTTCATGACCGAAAAAATATTCAACCCTTCATATCTTCTACCTTTTAAGATCTGTGCACAAAATAACTATAGTTAATAATTGAGAAAAACAAAATGTATAAGAGAACAAAATTTCATACGAATACGTGGTTCACGGTGGGAGATATAGAACGGCCATAATTTTACAGAATTTCATGACCAAAAAAATTTTCAACCCTTTATATCTTCTACCTTTTTAGATCTGTGCACAAAATAACTATAGTTTATAATTGAGAAAAACAAAGTGTACAAGAGAACAAAATTCCATATCAATACGTGGTTCACAGTGGAAGATATAGAACGGCCATAATTGTACAGAATTTCATGACCCAAAAAATTTTCAACCCTTTATATCTTCTACATTTTTAGATCTGTGCACAAAATAACTATAGTTTATAATTGAGAAAAACAAAGTGTACAAGAGAACAAAATTCCATATCAATACGTGGTTCACAGTGGAAGATATAGAACGGCCATAATTTTACAGAATTTCATGACCCAAAAAATTTTCAATCCTTTATATCTTCTATATTTATAGATCTGTGCACAAAATAACTATAGTTTATAATTGAGAAAAACAAAGTGTACAAGAGAACAAAATTTCATACGAATACGTGGTTCACGGTGCGAGATATAGAACGGCCATAATTTTACAGAAATTCTTGACCCAAAAAATTTTCAACCCTTTATATCTTCTATATTTATAGATCTGTGCACAAAATAACTATAGTTTATAATTGAAAAAAACAAAGTGTATAAGAGAACAAAATTCCATATCAATACGTGGTCCACAGTGGGAGATGTAGAACGGCCATAATTTTACAAAATTTCATGACCCAAAAAATTTTCAACCCTTTATATCTTCTACCTTTTTAGATCTGTGCACAAAATAACTATAGTTTATGATTGAGAAAAACAAAGTGTATAAGAGAACAAAATTCCATATCAATACGTGGTCCACAGTAGGAGATATAGAACGGCAACAATTTTACAAAATTTCATGACCCAAAAAATTTTCAACCCTTTATATCCTCTACCTTTTTAGATCTGTGCACAAAATAACTATAGTTTATAATTGAGAAAAACAAAGTGTACAAGAGAACAAAATTTCATACGAATACGTGGTTCACGGTGGGAGATATAAAACGGCCATAATTTTACAGAATTTCATGACCCAAAAAATTTTCAACCCTTTATATCTTCTATATTTTTAGATCTGTGCACAAAATAACTATAGTTTATAATTGAGAAAAACAAAGTGTACAAGAGAACAAAATTTCATACGAATACGTGGTTCACAGTGGGGAGATATAGAACGGTCATAATTTTACAGAATTTCATGACCCAAAAAATTTTCAACCCTTTATAACTTCAACATTTATAGATCTGTGCACAAAATAACTATAGTTTATAATTGAGAAAAACAAAGTGAACAAGAGAACAAAATTTCATACGAATGCGTGGTTCACAATGGGGAGATATAGAACGGTCATAATTTTACAGATTTTCATGACCCAAAAAATTTTCAACCCTTTATATCTTCTACATTTATAGATCTGTGCACAAAATAACTATAGTTTATAATTGAGAAAAACAAAGTGAACAAGAGAACAAAATTTCATACGAATACGTGGTTCACGGTGGGAGTTAAAGAACGGCCTTAATTTTACAGAATTTCATGACCCAAAAAATTTTCAACCCTTTATATCTTCTATATTTATAGATCTGTGCACAAAATAACTATAGTTTATAATTGAGAAAAACAAAGTGTACAAGAGAACAAAATTTCATACGAATACGTGGTTCACGGTGCGAGATATAGAACGGCCATAATTTTACAGAAATTCTTGACCCAAAAAATTTTCAACCCTTTATATCTTCTATATTTATAGATCTGTGCACAAAATAACTATAGTTTATAATTGAAAAAAACAAAGTGTATAAGAGAACAAAATTCCATATCAATACGTGGTCCACAGTGGGAGATGTAGAACGGCCATAATTTTACAAAATTTCATGACCCAAAAAATTTTCAACCCTTTATATCTTCTACCTTTTTAGATCTGTGCACAAAATAACTATAGTTTATGATTGAGAAAAACAAAGTGTATAAGAGAACAAAATTCCATATCAATACGTGGTCCACAGTAGGAGATATAGAACGGCAACAATTTTACAAAATTTCATGACCCAAAAAATTTTCAACCCTTTATATCCTCTACCTTTTTAGATCTGTGCACAAAATAACTATAGTTTATAATTGAGAAAAACAAAGTGTACAAGAGAACAAAATTTCATACGAATACGTGGTTCACGGTGGGAGATATAAAACGGCCATAATTTTACAGAATTTCATGACCCAAAAAATTTTCAACCCTTTATATCTTCTATATTTTTAGATCTGTGCACAAAATAACTATAGTTTATAATTGAGAAAAACAAAGTGTACAAGAGAACAAAATTTCATACGAATACGTGGTTCACAGTGGGGAGATATAGAACGGTCATAATTTTACAGAATTTCATGACCCAAAAAATTTTCAACCCTTTATAACTTCAACATTTATAGATCTGTGCACAAAATAACTATAGTTTATAATTGAGAAAAACAAAGTGAACAAGAGAACAAAATTTCATACGAATGCGTGGTTCACAATGGGGAGATATAGAACGGTCATAATTTTACAGATTTTCATGACCCAAAAAATTTTCAACCCTTTATATCTTCTACATTTATAGATCTGTGCACAAAATAACTATAGTTTATAATTGAGAAAAACAAAGTGAACAAGAGAACAAAATTTCATACGAATACGTGGTTCACGGTGGGAGTTAAAGAACGGCCTTAATTTTACAGAATTTCATGACCCAAAAAATTTTCAACCCTTTATATCTTCTATATTTATAGATCTGTGCACAAAATAACTATAGTTTATAACTGAGAAAAACAAAGTGTACAAGAGAACAAAATTTCATACGAATACGTGGTTCACGGTGGGAGATATAGAACGGCCATAATTTTACAGAATTTCATGACCCAAAAAATTTTCAACCCTTTACATCTTCTATATTCATAGATCTGTGCACAAAATAACTATAGTTTATAATTGAGAAAAACAAAGTGTACAACAGAACAAAATTCCATATCAATACGTGGTTCACAGTGGAAGATATAGAACGGCCATAATTGTACAGAATTTCATGATCCAAAAAATTTTCAAACCTTTATATCTTCTACATTTTTAGATCTGTGCACAAAATAACTATAGTTTATAATTGAGAAAAACAAAGTGTACTAGAGAACAAAATTCCATATCAATACGTGGTTCACAGTGGATGATATAGAACGGCCATAATTTAACAGAATTTCATGACCCAAAAAATTTTCAATCCTTTATATCTTCTATATTTATAGATCTGTGCACAAAATAACTATAGTTTATAATTGAGAAAAACAAAGTGTACAAGAGAACAAAATTTCATAGGAATACGTGGTTCACGGTGCAAGATATAGAACGGCCATAATTTTACAGAATTTCTTGACCCAAAAAATTTTCAACCCTTTATATCTTCTATATTTATAGATCTGTGCACAAAATAACTATAGTTTATAATTGAGAAAAACAAAGTGTTTAAGAGAACAAAATTCCATATCAATACGTGGTCCACAGTGGGAGATGTAGAACGGCCATAATTTTACAAAATTTCATGACCCAAAAAATTTTCAACCCTTTATATCTTCTACCTTTTTAGATCTGTGCACAAAATAACTATAGTTTATGATTGAGAAAAACAAAGAGTATAAGAGAACAAAATTCCATATCAATACGTGGTCCACAGTGGGAGATATAGAACGGCAACAATTTTACAAAATTTCATGACCCAAAAAATTATCAACCCTTTATATCCTCTACCTTTTTAGATCTGTGCACAAAATAACTATAGTTTATAATTGAGAAAAACAAAGTGTACAGGAGAACAAAATTTCATACGAATACGTGGTTCACGGTGGGAGATATAGAACGGCCATAATTTTACAGAATTTCATGACCCAAAAAATTTTCAACCCTTTATATCTTCTATATTTTTAGATCTGTGCACAAAATAACTATAGTTTATAATTGAGAAAAACAAAGTGTACAAGAGAACAAAATTTCATACGAATACGTGGTTCACAGTGGGGAGATATAGAACGGTCATAATTTTACAGAATTTCATGACCCAAAAAATTTTCAACCCTTTATATCTTCTACATTTATAGATCTGTGCACAAAATAACTATAGTTTATAATTGAGAAAAACAAAGTGAACAAGGGAAAAAAATTTCATACGAATACGTGGTTCACAATGGGGAGATATAGAACGGTCATAATTTTACAGAATTTCATGACCCAAAAAATTTTCAACCCTTTATATCTTCTACATTTATAGATCTGTGCACAAAATAACTATAGTTTATAATTGAGAAAAATAAAGTGAACAAGAGAACCAAATTTCATACGAATACGTGGTTCACGGTGGGAGTTAAAGAACGGCCTTAATTTTACAGAATTTCATGACCCAAAAAATTTTCAACCCTTTATATCTTGTATATTTATAGATCTGTGCACAAAATAACTATAGTTTATAACTGAGAAAAACAAAGTGTACAAGAGAACAAAATTTCATACGAATACGTGGTTCACGGTGGGAGATATAGAACGGCCATAATTTTACAGAATTTCATGACCCAAAAAATTTTCAACCCTTTACATCTTCTATATTCATAGATCTGTGCACAAAATAACTATAGTTTATAATTGAGAAAAACAAAGTGAACAAGAGAACAAAATTTCATACGAAAACGTGGTTCACAATGGGGAGATATAGAACGGTCATAATTTTACAGAATTTCATGACCCAAAAAATTTTCAACCCTTATTATCTTCTATATTTTTAGATCTATGCACAAAATAACTATAGTTTATAACTGAGAAAAACAAAGTCTACAAGTGAACAAAATTTCATACGTATACGTGGTTCACGGTGGGAGATATAGAACGGCCATAATTTTACAGAATTTCATGACCCAAAAAATTTTCAACCCTTTATATCTTCTACATTTATAGATCTGTGCACAAAATAACTATAGTTTATAATTGTGAAAAACGAAGTGTACAAGAGAACAAAATTTCATACGAATACGTGGTTCACAGTGGGAGATATAGAACGGCCATAATTTTACAGAATTTCATGACCCAAAAAATTTTCAACTCTTTATATTTTCTACCTTTTTAGATCTGTGCACAAAATAACTAGTTTATAATTGAGAAAAACAAAGTGTACAAGAGAACAAAATTTCATACGAATACGTGGTTCACGGTGGGAGATATAGAACAGCCATAATTTTACAGAATTTCATGACCCAAAAAATTTTCAACCCTTTATATCTTCTACATATATAGATCTGTGCACAAAATAACTATCGTTTATAATTGAGAAAAACAAAGTGTACAAGAGAACAAAATTTCATACGAATACGTGGTTCACGGTGGGAGATATAGAACGGCCATAATTTTACAGAATTTCATGACCCAAAAAATTTTCAACCCTTTATATCTTCTACATATATAGATCTGTGCACAAAATAAGTATAGTTTATAATTGAGAAAAACAAAGTGTACAAGAGAACAAAATTTCATACGAATACGTGGTTCACGGTGGGAGTTAAAGAACGGCCATAATTTTACAGAATTTCATGACCCAAAAAATTTTCAACCCTTTATATCTTCTATATTTTTAGATCTGTGCACAAAATAACTATAGTTTATAATTGAGAAAAACAAAGTGTACAAGAGAACAAAATTTCATACGAATACGTGGTTCACAGTGGGGAGATATAGAACGGTCATAATTTTACAGAATTTCATGACCCAAAAAATTTTCAACCCTTTATATCTTCTACATTTATAGATCTGTGCACAAAATAACTATAGTTTATAATTGAGAAAAACAAAGTGAACAAGAGAACAAAATTTCATACGAATACGTGGTTCACGGTGGGAGTTAAAGAACGGCCTTAATTTTACAGAATTTCATGACCCAAAAAATTTTCAACCCTTTATATCTTCTATATTTATAGATCTGTGCACAAAATAACTATAGTTTATAACTGAGAAAAACAAAGTGTACAAGAGAACAAAATTTCATACGAATACGTGGTTCACGGTGGGAGATATAGAACGGCCATAATTTTACAGAATTTCATGACCCAAAAAATTTTCAACCCTTTACATCTTCTATATTTATAGATCTGTGCACAAAATAACTATAGTTTATAATTGAGAAAAACAAAGTGTACAAGAGAACAAAATTCCATATCAATAGATGGTTCACGGTGGGAGATATAGAACGGCCATAATTTTACAGAATTTCATGACCCAAAAAATTTTCAATCCTTTATATCTTCTATATTTTTAGATCTGTGCACAAAATAACTATAGTTTATAACTGAGAAAAACAAAGTCTACAAGTGAACAAAATTTCATACGTATACGTGGTTCACGGTGGGAGATATAGAACGGCCATAATTTTACAGAATTTCATGACCCAAAAAATTTTTAACCCTTTATATCTTCTATATTTATAGATCTGTGCACAAAATAACTATAGTTTATAATTGAGAAAAACAAAGGGTACAAGAGAACAAAATTTCATACGAATACGTGGTTCACGGTGGGAGATATAGAACGGCCATAATTTTACAGAATTTCATGACCCAAAAAATTTTCAACCCTTTATATCTTCTACATATATAGATCTGTGCACAAAATAACTATAGTTTATAATTGAGAAAAACAAAGTGTACAAGAGAACAAAATTTCATACGAATACGTGGTTCACGGTGGGAGATATAGAACGGCCATAATTTTACAGAATTTCATGACCCAAAAAATTTTCAACCCTTTATATCTTCTACATTTATAGATCTGTGCACAAAATAACTATAGTTTATAATTGTGAAAAACAAAGTGTATATGAGAACAAAATTTCATACGAATACGTGGTTCACGGTGGGAGATATAGAACGGCCTTAATTTTACAGAATTTCATGACCCAAAAATTTTTTAACCCTTTATATCTTCTATATTTATAGATCTGTGCACAAAATAACTATAGTTTATAATTGAGAAAAACAAAGGGTACAAGAGAACAAAATTTCATACGAATACGTGGTTTACGGTGGGAGATATAGAACGGCCATAATTTTACAGAATTTCATGACCCAAAAAATTTTCAACCCTTTATATCTTCTACATATATAGATCTGTGCACAAAATAACTATAGTTTATAATTGAGAAAAACAAAGTGTACAAGAGAACAAAATTTCATACGAATACGTGGTTCACGGTGGGAGATATAGAACGGCCATAATTTTACAGAATTTCATGACCCAAAAAATTTTCAACCCTTTATATCTTCTATATTTATAGATCTGTGCACAAAATAACTATAGTTTATAATTGAGAAAAACAAAGTATATAAGAGAAAAAAATTCCATATCAATACGTGGTTCGCAGTGGAGACTTACGAGTAAAACGGCCATAATTCTACAGAATTTCATGACCCAATAAAATTTCAACCCTTTATATCAGTGGTTCTTAACCTTTTCATAGACGCGGAACACAATTATATGTATACATTTTTCTCGCGGAACACTAACATTAATTAATTTGAAATTCGGTATTTAGCAAGAACTTAAAATTAAATTCAAATTAAAAAAAAAAGGAACAATTTTTTGTTTTCGTGTCTTTCCTAAGTTTCTAAATTTCAATACATTTAAAATTTAAAAGTGAAATTAGGTTTACAGGTGGAAGGGCTAGGTTTTCCGGGTTCACAATATGTCCTTTTCCTTACGATGTTTTCGTAGGTAATCTACTTTTCATTCCCAGTTATCATCCGGTTCAAGAACAGCTCGATTTTGACCTCGAACTACGGATTTAACCCCAATAGACTATTTTCAGAGGGGATATCTAAAAAATAAAGTGTACAGTAACCTTAATCCCTTGGCTTCAATCGAAGATCTGGAATATCGAATAGCTCTAGCCTGCCTAGATCTGGTTTGTTCCATTTGAAAAAAAACTTAGATACTGTATCTGGGGAAATTGGGGTTTAAATAATGGGTCAATTACTGAAAAAAACTAGATTCGATTAAATACGTGTTTTCTATTTTTTTGAAATTTCCCGCCGTTTAAAAAAAAATGTGGGTGGAACACATAACTCTGGTCACCCTGTTTATAAGTCTATTGAGTCGCTAACTAGGTTAAATGTGAGTGTAAGGTAGTCCTATCTAAGTATAGTGAGTGGTAAACTTGGTTAAATGTGAGAGTAAGTGGTCCTATCTAAGTCTAGTGAGTGGTAAACATGGTTAAATGTGAGAGTAAGGTGGTCCTATCTAAGTCTAGTGAGTGGTAAACATGGTTAAATGTGAGTGTAAAGTGGTCCTATCTAAGTCTAGTGAATGGTAAACATGGTTAAATGTGAGTGTAAGGTGGTCCTATCTAAGTATAATGAGTGGTAAACATGGTTAAATGTGAGAGTAAGGTGGTCCTATATAACTATAGTGAGTGGTAAACATGGTTAAATGTGAGTGTAAGGTGGTCCTATCTAAGTCTAGTGAGTGGTAAACATGGTTAAATGTGAGAGTAAGGTGGTCCTATCTAAGTCTAGTGAGTGGTAAACATGGTTAAATGTGAGTGTAAAGTGGTCCTATCTAAGTATAGTGAATGGTAAACATGGTTAAATGTGAGTGTAAGGTGGTACTATCTAAGTATAATGAGTGGTAAACATGGTTAAATGTGAGAGTAAGGTGGTCCTATGTAAGTCTTGAGAGTCACCAACATGGTATAGATGAGACACCAGACTGGTAGAATGAAGGTGCCAAGTTTGGGAAAGGTGGACAATATTGATAGAAAAGAGGACCAGCTAGGCAGAATAAAGATGCATTGGTCCGATTCTGGTTTAACCATTGGCAATGATTGGTTTTAAAAATTTAATCTCTCATATTTTGATTAAATTAAAAAATTTAATCGTCCAAAGTGAACATCAATAGACTGCAAACACTCCAATCGAAAATACTCCGCCGCATAGTAGACGCTCCATTCTATGTTAGGCTGGAAACATAGTGGAGCGGCGCGCAAAGCGGCGATGATAGCGAAGAGCAAAGCGGCAAAAACAAAAACTAGAAATAGATAGAGTTGCTCTATCTTCGCTTTGCTCGCCACTATGCGCGGTCCCATATGTTAACTTGTGTTTGATTTCGCCGCTTCGCTCTTCGCTATCAGCGCCGCTATGCTCGCCGCTCCACTATGTTTCCAGCCTTAGTAACCATACAATACATACAGATCTCCAAATTTCACTCATCTCCGAATTTGCCAAAATCTGATATAAAAATTTTCATCAATAACTCTCATTTCATCCCAACCCTTTAGCTGCAAACTTGTCTCCAATTACGCTACCCTCCAATCCTCGAAGACGGCCCCGTGACCAACTGGGTGACTAATGGCGGCCTTCACTGGATGACCGTCATTCACGTCTGCCACGCTCTTTATTTATACACTTATCGCATTTACTTATTGTACCCTGTAAGTACAGGTGTAAATTTCAATAAAAGCATAGATAAAAAAAAAACCTTATAATTCTAGGAAATATTGTCATGCATGAGGTTTTAAAATCAAACCCACAGCTTCAGTTCATTGGAAGTATACTGACCAGATGTGTATTCCATAACTCTTTGACAGTGTACAATAGCGTTGATCGTCGGTCTGTTTTTAAAATAAAATTTGGACGTTTTAATTAATAATTAATTGAATGAAATTATTTTAATGGCAGTACTTATTTAATTGAGTAGAGGTTGGTGGTTTTTCCTGCAATAATTAGAAAAACTTTATGTGGGTTATAAAATAGTCAGGACGTACCTATCTGTCTACTTCTAGCTAATGTATTTTATTTTACGTAATTTTATCAGACTGTAATCTGTAAATCTGATCGATTGGTGGCCCATTTAAAAAAATAAATCGAGAGAACTCCACGCTAGCGAAATGAAATCTAAGTAGAATTTTCTAAGTACAAGAAGAAATTCTCAAGGGGTTTTAAGTTAGCCAGAACCAATACAGTTAGCCTCACTGATCTAAATAAAAGTCAGTTAAGCCGAAGAAAACTCAACAGGTTGTTTAAATCTTATTTAGTTGATTGCTTCAATCTTTTTTTTTTTTACTTTTTTGTTCATGAGAAATTGAAAGAGGCTTGTCTGAAGAAATGGACGCTTAAAACTTCCTCGTAGCAACATTATAAATAAATTTTAATTCATTTCGAAACGAAGAAGGAAAAATATCTTCTTCAAATCATAAAAAGCCATCTTTCCATCGAAAATTCAATTCCTAATTGATACGATCTCTATATTTCCTCCTACTATGCGAACGAGCAAGAATTAGGACATTTAATTAAATTTCTCCCAAATGTGATTAAAAAGAGAGTTGTGCCAAATCTTACACATCATTGAATTATAGTCATTTTAAAGAGATTTGAAAATTTCCCTGATCAAATTATCCAAACATTAATGTAAGTGTAGATATTGTCTGATTAGGGCGAAAACAACTTGGAAATGAATATAAAAGCAAAGTGATTATTTAAGCGAATTCTAAATTAGTTTGGATTTTTGCCCAAGTTTTTATCTCAGCTAACATCAAAACACAAATCTTTGGAAAAAAACTAATTGATCATTAAACTTGAAAGTAATTATTTTTAATTCTATAATTCGCTAATTATTTTTCTAACGAAGATTATCAATAAAAAATTATCGTCATGGAAAACGTTAAGAAATGTTTAATACAGTTTGACTTTCATTTACGTCACTAGTTGAGAGAATTCTTTGGTGAAGAGAAGTAGAGAGATAAGTATGTAACTTCTTTGGAATTACCATTCCAATGCGAAAATCTTGATTAAACATGCAGGAAGTTGTCGCTATTCCTGTTATGAACAAGGCTTCATGAGTACCTTTTTAGACTAAGTTCAAACTCTCAAGGAAATCTAATTACGCAGGCTGTGCTAATCGAAACTTCAGACAATTCTCAACAAATTATTTTTATGAGTACTAAGTAATAGCGATAAATCAGATTTTCAATTTATTTGTGTAATATTTTTAGGATTCTTGAAAATGGCGCTTAAACTTAGTAAGCTAATTTGCTTATGTAGCCCATTAATTTTTAGTTAAACCATTTTAATGGAAAATGCTTCGTAAGACGGTTTGTAAGACTTTTGAACAATGTGTGTTGATTTTTCTTGTCCTAGGAGCCGAATTATAATCCTTTATACTGGCACAAAACGTGCTAAGCTTTTTCATCTTCTTCCTGTCAGAACCTGTACATGCAGTCTTTAGCCAAGCCCAAGCGATACATTTGTTTATATACGAGGTGTGGCTATTAAATAACAAGACTGATGCTGCTACAGAAGAACTATGCATGCGCCAAATCCTAACGACCGACAGCTGTGCAGCGCAAAGTCTTCTCTTTCGATTGCAGCGTCTCACGTGTTTGTAGAGAAATCAGTCGGACTGGAACCGTCGTTTGTGTAAGAGGTGTTAGTTTCGTTTTGCCGAAAACATGTTACTACACTTGCAGTAGAGCAACGAATTGTCGTGAAATTTCACATGAAACTTGGTAAAACCGCTACTGAAAATTATCTTTTATCATGAAGTTTATGGCAATGAATGTTTATCACGAGCGCAAGTTTTTGAGAGGTTCAAGCGTTTCCAAGATGGCCGAGAAGACGTCGGAGATGATGACCGCCCTTCCACGTCCAAAACGGATGAAAATATAATTAATCAACATTACTACCGTGAGGTGCTTGCACAACTCCGTGAAAGAGTAAGGAAAAAACGACCCGATTGGTGGAAGAACAAGTCATGGGTTCTCCTTCGAGACAGCGCGACGGCTCACACTGCATTGTTTGTCAAGACGTTTCTTGTACAACATCCCAGTTTTAGGCCATCCGCCTTATTCGCCTGACCTGGCTCCAAAGTGACTTTTATCTGTTCTCTAAAGTCAAAGTCTGCATTAAAAGGAACACGATTTCAGTCCGTTGAAGCTGTGAAAGAAAAAGCGGCACGCGTCATGCAGGAGCTCACAGAAAAAGACTTCCAGCACGGTTTCGAACAATGGTAAATTCACATGGAGCGTTGTAGGGATAGGGGAGGGGTGTATATTGAAGGTGATAATAACTAAATATGTATAAATTTAAAATAAAATGTTTTATAGCATCAGTCTCGTTATTTAATAGCCACACCTCGTAACCTACAACAGCCCGTGAAAAGGCCTTCGATCATCTTAATGGCCACACGGTCTGGCATAAGATAATGTTTGCAGTAAAGCGTTCTGCCTCCTCATTGTAACTCCAAGCTCGGGTACCACCCAAAACAAGAAAGCTTTTGGCTACCACTTTACGCCAGGATATTCCACGCAGTTCCACACCAGCTTTGACCAAACATCACAGGAATTATTGGCTTGCAAAACAGTCGCCGGGCTGTCCTGGATCATGACTAACCTAGAATTAAATCAATTAAAGATACAGAAACACTTGGTGTTCCTCAGGCTTAATAGCTTCCTTTAGATGATCGGTCTTATTTATGTATTTCCGTCGTTCTGTGAATCGAGTTTGTAAAAATATTTCACTTTCCCAAGAAACGTGTTAGCAGTGCTAATCACTTTTCAGTGCATTGTTTTTACAATAAATTAATATAGGAAGTTGATTATTAATATTTATTTTAATTTTATTTCTTTAGTAATGCAAAACTACAAAAAAAGTCAATTTCCTCTTCCTTTAAACACTTCTAAAAACTTCTTAAAAAGCAAAGAAATAAAAAAAATCAAATAAGTTTTTTTATTGGAATAACAAACTTTGATCAATTCTATGAAATAGTACAAATATTGTCAGTGAACGCAGAATTCTTGATTTAACTTATTTATCTTTAAAATATGAATATTATTGATTTTAACTAAACTTTCTTGAACTACTATAAATACTATTCGTCCGAAATGTAAAGCTTATAGTTAGTCGGAATTCAAGTTTAACCGTTTCCAAACTAAACATTATAGTTTATGATACACTATTCATATACAAAGTTTACGTTAATAAACTATTTTAAACTAATAAATAATGGATAATTGTTATTGGGTTAATTTAATGTGAATTCCTGTTTAAATAGGCTACTTTTTAAATAATGTTTAATCAGTCATTTGTATTTCCGTTAGTGGGGGAGATATTGTAATCATTTCAGCTGAGATATTTCTGACAATTTTTCAGCTCTGATCTTTTTTGCCATTCATATTTTGGGAGTAATTTTAAAAATACGAGGTGAACACTTAGATGACTTTATTCTCTTATTGTAATTCTCATGGCTCTACTTCCGCATTTTTTTTTGCTTTGTTTTTAAACTGTGAATTCTTAAATGCCAAACTGTACATTTTCCGGAATGATGCGTCACTGAGAACCCTCCATTCCCCGAACTAGCACGAATAAAATGTAAGTAAAGTAATCGCCTATTTTTTTCAGGCGGGGCTTAACGTCCAACTACGAATTAGGTATCGTGGACGGAGGCGACTAGCAAACATACTTTACTGTAAATTTCTTTTATTAACCATTAAATAAAATCCAAGGCCTAAGACCGGGCAATCGAACCCAGTACCACAATACATATTAGCTTCGCAGGTCTCGCCTCTAACCGCTCGGCCATCGTGGCGCCCAACTAACACGAATATTCCTAGAGAGTTAATTCAAATTAAAGTTACAAATGTAGTAGTGGGATATGTTAATGAAATTAAGAGAAAACCATTTCTTACAGTTGCGAGAAAATCTCCCCTCTTCAGAAAAAGGGAAAAAGTCCGTTAATGGGCTCCTTCCTGTTTTGAGAAATTTTCATTAAATTCAGAATTTGAACCACATCCATTTATTTCTCCTGGATAGTGTATAAGTCGCACTATAAGTATCGTTGAAATGCAATTTTAAGGGGAAAGCTTCACCCTTCTTTCTCTCGAAAGTGCCCTAAAATCGAATTTTCATGAACTCTAAAAAGGTTTTAAACTTCAAATATCCGGATAACAGAACGTTAAGCCAACCATAAATGCACGAATGCTCTTAACTTTTCGTTATCATTCTTCCTTGAATAGCAATTTGCGTTTTTTTATTTGTTTAAACGAGGAGTTTCTTTTAAGAAGTTAGTTGGTTTCAATATTATTGAAGCCAGTAAGACACTGTAACAGCTTCTCCGAATCAAACATAATGTATTATAAAATATGTGCCACTGTAATAAGTGTTTCAAATGAAGCTCTGGTATAAGAGAAAATCGGAAGGAAAAGAATCAAACTTGACCACTTCCACTTCCGCAGTATTCTTTTTCTTATTCTTCCAAGTAGGAAATATTCCAAAATACAAACTCTTCCAACAAATTATGATGCCATTAAATTATTTAAATTGAATGATTTAAGAAGCTTTTGCAAAAAGAAGAATGAAAATAGCACCAAATTACTGGAAAAATAGCTCTAAATAGAGGTAGATCCTGACTGCAGAGATGTTATTTATATGCGCTATTAGAGTAATAAAAAAGTGTAACATATACATAGAGGTGTGTAAATAAATAATAAAGGTGTACAAGTAATGTGACAATTGTATGCACGGCCATTTTTACTACAAAGAGAAACGACAATTTATTTAATACAAAGAGAGTAAGAGAGGTACTGTGCTAGAGAAAGAAATTGCATGTGTGCAGGTGTATATGTGTGGTGGTGATGTTTTTGAAGAGTTAACATGGTTTATGTTACATTTAGAACCATTTTTTCTTACCACTTCATCTCTTTTTACTTTTTATCTCACTCGTGAGTACAGTTTTTTTTTATTGGCTGGTCTTTACAGAAATGTCTGCAACTGAACTAATATCAGCTGGTTATTTTCCATTCTAAATCTGATGATATATAATTTTGTTTGCTTAGTTTTTTTTTCACTTCATTTCATTGGCTGAATTAATTTGCACATGGGTCGACTCCTGATTTGCATGCATCAAGATGACAAATGAAAAATTCACATCTGTTTGTTCGTTATTCAGTCATTGTCTCTAGTTTTTGTTTATTTCATTTGTTACACCTACATTTATTGCTAAATTATTATAAGATTTTCACAAAATTATATGTTTTGAACGCGTACTTTGTTGGTTATAGGTCTTGAAAATTTGCTTTTTCCCTTTACCAAACCTTTCTTCACTGATTTGTATCCTAGTCTCGCTGCCAAGTTACTGGCGGCAAGATCACAAAGAGAAGTGCCATTTTTCTTTGTCCATCATCAGTATGTATACGAAGTGTGGCTATTAAATAACGAGACTGATGCTGCTAAAGAAAAACTATGCATGCACCAAATCTCAACGACTGACAGCTGTGCAGCGTAATGCCTTTTCTTTTTGATTGCAGCATCTCACGTGTTTGTAGAGAAATCTGCCTGACCGGAACCGTCGTTTATGTAAGAGGTGTTAGTTTCGTTTTGCCGAAAACATGAAACTACACATGTAGTAGAGCAACGAATAGTCGTGAAATTTCACATCAAAACTTGATAAAACCGCTACTGAAACTTATCTTTTATTAAAAGAAGTTTATGGCGATAAATGTTAATTACGTGCGCGAGTTTTTGAGAGGTTCAAGCGTTTCCAAGATGGCCGAGAAGACGTCGAAGATGATGACCGCCCTTCCACGTCCAAAACGAATGAAAATATCGATTATAATTAATCAACATTACTTCCGTGAGGTGCTTGCTCAACTCCGTGAAAGAGTAAGGATAAAAACTACCCGATTTGTGGAAGAACAAGTCACGGGGTTCTCCATCAAGACAACCGGCGCCGGCTCACACTGCATTGTCTGTCAAGTTTTAGGCCATCCGCCTTATTCGCATGTCCTGGCCCCATGTGACAATTATCTGTTCCCCAAAGTCAAATCTGCATTAAAAGGAACACGATTTCAGTCCGTTGAAGCTGAGAAAGAAAAAGCGGCACACGTCATGCAGGAGCTCACAGAAAAAGACTTCCAGCACTGTTTCGAACAATGGTAAATCCGCATGGAGCGTTGTAGGGATAGGGGAGGGGTGTTTATTGAAGGTGATAATAACTAAATATGTATAAATTTAAAATAAAATGTTTTACAGCAATAGTCTCGTTATTTAATAGCCACACCTCGTAAGTTTGTATAGTATACATCAGTGTATAAAGTTTGTCCTTATATAACATATTCTCTAAAAGTTGTGGGTGTATCCTAAAAAAACAGCCTCGGATATCTTCGCCTCTAACTCTAGGAGAAAATAAAAAACAATAGGAAAATTAGGAACATTATCAAGACAGTTAGATTTTACTATTGGGTGAATTTGATAGAAATATTGAATTTGTATTCCATCATTATTATTTATTACTGAATATCTAATTTATTAAATGGAAAACTCTATTTATACTTTCTAAAGATTGGAAAACTTACTAAATTAAATTAATTCATTTAATTAGATCTTCATTTATGATGGTAGAAAGGAAGTTTAGCAAACAGCGGATATCAGTGTTTTCCTTCTGCTCCATGTCGCTTTGAAGTCATAAAGTAAACAACAGGTAAAAGTCAAACAAAAACTGAACCTTATCTCCAATAGGGAAAGAACAACTCTGAAAACTTTTGAATTACAGGTTAAAAGGTTGAACAGCATCAATAATAACCAAGTGGATTCATGGTAATCATTCAGTATTTTTAGTCCAATAACTTTTCTCATTGTTATTTTTCTTCAAAATGGGCCTAATTATTGTTTAAATTAGAGTGGATATTCTTTAAAATTTTATTGATACTTTTCTTTCCATGTAAGGAGCCCAGATCATTTTTCAATACATTACTGGCGTCTGAACAGTGTACTCAAGTTACGTCACCTAGCAGTAAGCTTTAAGGAACACCTAGAAAGAAAAAATCTAAGCGCAGCTTGATTTGCAACCGAAATATAGTCCACTAAAACTATGAGATAATCCCAGTCCTGTTTATTTTTCATTAACTGTTAGAAATATCGAACCTTTACAAATTTCTATGGACCATTATAACTACTCAAAACAGAAAAACACCTGCGCAAAATTCAACTCTTATACTCTAAAAAAATTACAGACCCACTAAATCGAACAATAACATTCAAATAACGGAAAGAGCCTAATGCTCTTTCGATTGATATCCTGTTCTTTTAAAGCACCCCTAAATTCAAGGGCTTCTTAAAATAACCAACCTTTCGGTTATTGTCATTGGGAGATATGGTTATTGTTCCTTTCCACAAAAAAAAATTTATATATAAAATTCATTTATATATAAATCAATTTATATTTTGAAAGGATTTGATTTATTTAAATTAAAAACACATCTTGTAAGAAGAAATTAAATGGGCGAAGGAGAAGTGGAAGACTTAATTCACTTTTTAGCGGCTTTTCCGGCATTAGATGACCTGGGATAAAAATGTTTTAATGACTTAAAGTGAGGTGGTTCTGTCCATGATAAAATTAATGAATGGTAATGACCTGGGGTTACCTTAATAAAATATTGTGAAAAAGCTTTTCCTTGTAGTAAATAAGTAGATGAGGTATCTTGATGAAGATGAGTCAAAAGTACACGAAAATAATTGTATTTATTTATTATTAGGTAAGGCCTAGTTTTCACAAGTTCGTATCTAATTTATTTTCTGATATTTTATCCTGAATTAATGCCATTAAGTTTTAACTATATTTTTATTAACTTTGAAGAGTGGTTCCTTCTCAGATATCAGAGAAAGGCGCTGGTTGGATGAGCTGTACTAAATGCATTGAGAGCCTGCGCAGTCTGAGAATGTAAGCCGCAAAAAAAATGCCATTTTGGAGCAAAGCCCCTTAAAAATGGGAAAACGGATTCATTAAATGACTTCTCTAATAATTAAAAGACGAAATACGACTGCAAATAATCAATAATTTACGCAGAATCAAATAAAAGACTGCGCATTTCCAATTGTATCACCAACATAAACACAAACACATTTAGGTTTTAATATGTTAATTTATTACTAACGATATTGCAACAAAAACGAATATCATTTTCCAATCCATGGACTTTATGAACCTTCCATTTCAGCTATAATCAATAAAAGTGGGGGATAGACCGCAGTCAGTTACTGGGCGCTGCAAAAGTTTGGGTTAGCAGTTTGACAATAAAGGAAGCTTTAGAAGTTTAATTGACAGCTATACGGTTATAGAAAGCTTAAAATCACTTGTATCTAATAATATAACAATTTCCCTTGCGCAATCACATCTCCTATTACATAAAATTACTAATACAAACAGCTGATACTCAATAAACTGTTTAGGCTTAGCTTATCACGCTTTATTTATATTATACCATAAAAAGCAGAATCCCAGATTTCCCGGAGAAAGAATTTTCTGTTCTAGGGTTCTAGGCCATTACCTTTTTGGTTGCTAAGAGCCAAATTTGATAAACTAGCAATTGGAACCAGTATTTAAGGAAGGATACAAGAGCGGATGGAGCTCTTATAGTCAGTCTGCAACTGCTTTTCTATGATACATCCTGTGGAAATGTTTTCCAAGCCTATCTAGCCATGTAAGACTTGATTAAACTGACAATGCACTCAGTCTGGTCATGAAGAAGAGCCGCGGTCTGTTACCGATAGCGATTAGTGTTCAGCAGCAAAGGCTATTGGATTGGAATTTTATATCGCATGCAGCCTTAAGTAACTATATCTCCAGCTCAAAAGCTGCAAGGAGCTCTGCAAATCATTAGCCGTTGGTAAAACATATTAACTGGCCCAACAGGTCCACTCTGCACAGATCCAAACGTAACTTTGTAACCTGACTCTAAAAACCTCACCCTGCTACTCCAATTACAGAAATAAAAGGTAGAAATTAGGACAAGGTGAGGATATATTCCATTTCTGCCCATTGCTTCTGTTAAGAGTTACTTTTTTTTCTCTTTAACCAAGGAAGTGAATGATTCAAAAGATCTGAAATAATATTTTAAATAATAAAATTTCCACCATCCGCTGTAATTCTAGCAATCGACATCTAGATGTCCAGCTCTTGGTTTTTCCTCTACTTCTTATTCCGTGAGGGAGATCGAGTAACACTTTGTAAAGAGATTCTTCATGTCTAAACCATCCATCGTTGAGCACCACTGATTTAAATGACTCCTAAATCTCTATCAAATAAAGAAAGCCATATCTGGTTGGTTAGCTGCCAAATTGAAAACATGCGAAAATGATTTAGTAACAATATAATCTTGAGTTCAGCTAGAATATCAAATCTGAAGATAAATCAGTTTGGATAGCTTGTTGAGCTTTAATTTCTTTTCTTTGTTTTTTACTTATTTTACGAAATTCTTTGGGAAGTCTCTAAGTAAACTTTACTTTAGGCTGTCACAATCAACGTTCAATTCAGTAAATCTTGTGACACAGCCAGGTAAATAATTCCCAAAAATCTATAATCATGTGTTTGTAAAATATAATTAGTAAAAAGTCTGAAGAAAATCTGATCATTAGAACTGTACTGTTATAAGTTATAACACGTGGCGCATCTATTTTTAAACTAAATTTCCTAATATCTTTGAAAAGAACCATTTCCAATTAAGGCCAGTAGAGCTATTATAACTATGGAAGATCACATAGTTCCTGCAAAGAGAGTTAATTCAGTCAATATTAGATTAAGTAAAAACAATTACAATTTCAATAATTTCTACATTCAAGGATTCTCAAATAATCTCCATAAATAGTACCAATCAGATTCACATAAATCCCTCGACCAGATGGGTATTGTATTAACTGGTTTAATGAAGGTAAGTAGGTTAACTGCGGATGAACATGTCTACTTACAAATGTTTGTACTGTCTTGTATATTTATGTTAAAGTTGGTGTTGTTTCCATGTTAAGTAGTTTACATTGTGGTACGTAAGTACCATTGTTTGCAATAGCACCTGTATTGTACAGCTGCGACAGGACTAGCACTATGGTTCTTGTTGCATAATGTTGCAAGAGAATTAGTATAAGGTCATGCCTAAATACAGTCTTAAACCTGGTTAAATATTTATTAATTTGGAACAAAATATGAGCTCCTTTGTTTTTTGGCCTGAAACTGAAAAACTATTTCAGGGAACAGTTCCCTCTTTATTTAAAAATAAAACCAAACGATAAATAACCAAAATTAGAGGAAAATAAAAAGGTTTATTCCACATTAATGTAATGGATTAAAATGCTAGTCATTTTAAGGGATTTATATAGCCTTTCCGTACCGTAATTGCTCCCTTTATAATGGATATTTCAACCTTATAGCTTTTTTCTGTTTTGTTAAAAGATTTCCTAATTATAGGCCACAAATACAGTATTTTATTTTTTTTAATTTATTTTTCTTAATTATTAACATTTAAATATATTTACAAATTTAAATATACTTTTTCACAGCCTCCTAGCTGTCCATCCTAATCCTCTTGTACAACAACTCTCCTCTCCTCACCTTCCAGACAATCCTCCTCGTCGACTGAAGCTGAAGTGGCCTAGAGACCTACTGATGTGAGACCGAGAAAGAGTTTCACCAATGAGTGATTGCTCTTACAAGACATTCATGTGAACTATTGTGGTACTCGATTCGATTCCCGGTCTTGGCTTTGGATTTAATTTAATGGTTAAATTAGAAATAGTAAAGTACGTTTGATAATCGCCTCCGTCCACGACACCTAGTAAATGGTAGTTGGACGTTAAGCCCCGCCTGAAAAAATAGGCGATTACTTTACTTTACTTTTACTTCCATGTAAACTTAACCAGTTCCATCAAATTTCCTTGATGCAACATTTGTTGCAGTTACAAATATCACTAATAAAGTAAAAAAAAAAAAAATATTTAAACATTTAAATAATATATACGTATTTTGGCCCACTATGGATCTGGCCAACTATTAGGGAACATCTACTGCGCTAAAACAGCAAAGCATGTTGCTGCTGCATGCATACCAAGAGATCACTTAGTCAGAGGAGGCGATCAATAAGTTGCGACCTGTCTACGAGGATTACCAGGCCGACTTTCTCTCTAAACGGGTGAGAGAAATTGTTTCACTTTATCTATATCCTGGCGCCTACCGAACCCAAGACGTCAGCTAGGATGAGTGACAATAGCGCCTTGACACATCTAGGATGTGCGGGTAACTAGGCAATTGAATGAGAGTCAGTTCGAACTACACCGCAGTGAGGTAAGTAAGAAAAATAAAAAAGCTGTATGAAAAGAAAACAAGTAAACAATATTTTGTCTAGAGATAATAACTTCAAGTTCTTCACTTGTTATTGTGACAGATAAAGAAACAGATAAACAATAAATTTCATCCTGTAAGTGGATACCTAGAATCACTAGGTAGAGGCACGAAAGACGGCGAATATACCTCGTTATACCAATTTTTTGGCTAAGTAAAGAATATAATTTGAATCATCCAACTGTAAAGGAAATACGTCTTGGATGAGTCGAAACGGAAATTTCACACTTATTGTGAAAATCAACAATTATAAGATGGCAGAGCTGGATACTTTTCTCAGCAGATTAATCAATGAGTAGAATCTCCAAACCCTGGCAAAAAATAAATAAATCATCTCTTCAGAAATATCTCCAATTAATGGTAGACAATAACTTCATTTGAATTGTTCGATTCAAATTTTTAAGAAAGTGACTTCATTAAATTTTGGCTTCCATTAAATAACTTCAATTCTCACATTGTAAACCTCACAGACATCATGTTTTATGTGGTACACAAGCAAATGTTTTGCTTTGTTAAATGAAAGATTTCAGTTTCCCCTAAAGTTCGTGTTCAGAGAGATAATTTAATTAACTGGAAACCACCTGGCCGTGAGCTGTTTGCTCTATCTCTCTCTTATTCTCTTCTGTAACCAGATGAGGCTTAAATTACACTTATTACTACTCACATAATATTACTCACAATTGAAACGAAATAACTTCGCAATTAAATTAAATTTGAAAGTATTAGAAAGAATATTTTGTTTTCTGCAATAAAATTACCGCAGATGGTCCATGGTAGTTGGCAGATGGATATTTGATTTTGAGATTCTACTTCTATTATTTTCTAATAATATGTGAATACGAGGGTCGTTTGAAAAGTCCGTGCAAAAATAAAAACTACTTAATTTTTTGGGGTAAACCTTTTCTATTTTTCAACATAGTCTCCTTTTAGGCTTATACACTTCGTCCAACGCTGCTCTAGCTTGTTGATCCCTTCCGAATAATAGGATTTGTCCAAGTCTGAAAAATAGCCATTCGTTTCTGCAATCTCCTCCTCGTTTGAATAAAATCTTTTTCCCGCCAGCCATTTCTTCATATTGGGGAACAAATAGTAGTCCGAGGGAGCCAAGTCTGGAGAATAGGGGGGATGTGAAACGACTTGGAACCCTATTTCCATTAATTTTGCGACCACAACTGCTGAGGTGTGAGCTGGTGCGTTGTCGTGATGGAAAAGGACTTTTTTGTGGGCCAATCGTGGGCGTTTTTCTTGCAGCTCGGTTTTCAAACGGTCCAATAACGATGAATAATATGCACTTGTAATAGTTTTACCCTTTTCCAGATAGTCGATGAGGATTATTCCTTGCGAATCCCAAAAGACAGTCGCCATAATCTTTCCGGCCGAAGGAACGGTCTTCGCCTTTTTTGGCGCAGATTCCCCCTTGGTAACCCATTGTTTAGATTGTTCTTTGGTCTCAGGAGTTTAGTGATGTATCCATGTTTCATCCACAGTGACGAAACGACGCTTAAAGTCATGCGGATTCTTCTGGAACAGCTGCAAACCGTCCTTGCAACACTTCACACGATTTCGTTTTTGGTCAAGCGTGAGAAAATCACTCGACTTCCTCGATTCAAACGAATGCCAAACACAAAGAAATAGACCGATCTGGCTGAAACTTGGTGTGTGTTCTTCCAAGAGATGCTACTAACTAAACATAACCTCGATACGCGCCAGTGGTGCTATCTCTCTGACTTTGCACGGACTTTTCAAACGACCCTCGTACATATTAAAAAAAGAAAAAAGAAAAAAAAAACAAACTATATAAGAAACCCTGTCTAAGTTTGAAGTACAATTATTATTTATGGTTATTTTGTAGCTTAAAGTGATCATATTTCCTAAATTATTTTGTTAACATAATCTCAGAAACAATCTCACTAAGAAAGTGATTGTATTGTAGCCTAAATGAAAGAATTGTTTTAAAATGAAAAAAATTAATGCATTTACACCACAAACCACAAGTTTTATTGTGCCCAAGATAATAAAAAAATTATTTTTAATTCATTTTATTTCGTGATGTTACTCCAAATAAGTAAATATTTTCTTAAGAACTGCCTATTCCATGGAAACTAGGCTCTAAAACATCTAAGGAAGAGGAAATGGAATAAAGAAACCGATCAGTCGAATACACAGAACACTGAGAAAAGAGCGAACAAAAAAACAAACAGTATAAGCACTTTTCACAAATAAAATGGTACCTTCTTGTACTAACAGTAACCGACTTAAAAGCAATTACAACCACTTTTACCAAACATTGCATTTTCTTTGCTACATCTGGGTACCTTCTTACGAGCAATTAAAATCCCTATTATCAAACATTGCATTCACTCTTTACCTTTCTATCACAAGCTGTTCCGTTTTTCAAACACTTCGTTTCTTTTGTTTCATCATGGTGCCTCCCTAACAAGCAGTTCTAAGCACTTTCTTCCATATTGACAATAATACCACTTCCTGTAGATCAGCAATTTTTCTTTTGCCAATTTGATACTACCTTACAAGCAATTATAACCACATCCATGTTTGAAAACAGCCAAAACGTTGTTGATTTACTATTTATTAAATAATATTAGCGAAGACTATTATTTTTTTTCTCAGATCTCAAAGATAAAGCAGATTCCTACACGCTTCTTATCAGCTGTTTGCTTACCCAGATCAAGGGGAATATAAACTCTCTCTGAATGTCTTAAATTACCAAAAATTGCCCTCAACTTATGAAGTTGGTTGCGTTCTAAGGGAGCATTCCATGCTTTTATGAAATCCCAGTAATCAGGAAGCTGGCAAATTGGGATAACCACTTCTGGTGCTAGACATCTCTGTCCCAATTCCTTCTTCTTAAGGACTTATATACCTTCCTCCTAACACCTGGGAACCACCCAGGCTTTAGGAACGCCTCTTAAGGGTATCCATTTTCTGAAAAATAATACGAGGAATAAATGAAAGTAAAAATTTAATTTTTAAGCAGGCTGGCTGGCTTTGCACTTATTATTTTATTTTATTTTTTGGATACCTTGATACTTAAATGGCGGATGTAGTGCTACGAAGATCTTACAATCTCTTTTGATGGTTAGCTGATTATCGCAACTGGACTTGAATATCTTAGGACATATCAGATCAAGTTAGAAAGTAGAAACTCATGGTTCCCATTTTGAAAACTTGAGTTTTGTATGCTGGATCTAGGATACTTAGATCCAATCTTTAGATATAGAGCCAAAGAACTTGCAATTCTCTAATATAAAGACTTCTTAAACTGGTTCAAGAAGATCATTCCTTTAAGTACCAGCTTACCACTTCAGCAATTTATTAAACATTCCCAGCTATTGTTTAAAACCATCTCACGACAACAAGTTCAAGTTTCAAGTGTTCATGTTTTTGTAAGGAATTCTTGTGAGAAGGTTGAACTATGTTTGAGCTAAGTTTTGAGCTACAAAATAGAGTAGCTTGAGTTACTTTTTATAGATTACTTCATGGCAGCTCCTCTACTGCAATAATAACAGCTAAAAATGTCAAAAAGTTTAACTTTTTTTAAAGTAAACTTTCTTTTACTTGATTTTGAGTTCAATTTAATTAAAATTAATTTATAATTACGAAATTTAGTTAATCATTGCAGCAAATGATTTTCTTTTACATCGAACACTTTCTTATTGGCAGCAAATTTTTTGTGACGCACAAAATTAACGAGATATTTAATCTACTCAAACATCTTTCCGGAAACTAATCGCCGTGAAAATTAAAACTTCCATTAAAAAAAATGAGAAAGAAATGGAGATCTTATTTTTTTATGAGTGCTCACAAACAAACTGTAGAGTTTTCTGACTTTACTTTTTTACTACAAAGCTATGATTCCCAGTATTGTGAATTTTATTACTAACGTTGTTAGAAAACACTTTGTTTTATATTTGTCATTTTCCTGCATACAAATGCTGATCTTCATTCTTATTGACATCGATTCAAAGTGGTCGTTCTGTTTTTATGTTCTCTCCCATCTTATAGCTGTTTTATGAACTAAAATCACCATCTAAACATATTCACAGCCACTGTAATAGCCAGTCCAAAGAGCCCGTGCCAACTGGTTTTGTATGCTAAGTGGTACGATCCTATGGTTTTCACATTTCTCTACACTATAGAATAACCATTTGAATTCGTAGAACTGAGAAAAACACTATGAACTAGATAATTCCCATATCTTGAATAGAAAATTCTGATTTCAAATCTATTACTAGCTCATAATATAATCATTAAGCTCATCTACAATCATTTTATTTAATTCTAATGAGAGAATTTCTGCTTTTATCTCAATAAAATATTAACTTCTTACAATATTAAGGACTACTGCTGATAATAATGGTTTATCAAACTTTTATAATCAAAAAACAGAACAAAATCTTATACACTCTATATGTAGAAACTAATGTTTAAACAAATAAATTATTATTATTATCAAAAAACAAATTATTAAGGTTTTTATAGTCCCTAAAAAATAAGGCACTTACCAAGATGATGTTAAAGTAGACTTTTATGAAAATTAAATGTTCAACTGTGAGCAGATGAGCACGACGCACAATAAAGAGTAAATTCTACTCATTTTTTCACTTTTAAACTTATAATAGGAGAATTTTTCCTTCCTCACAGTTAATGTAAAGAAGTAGTATTGAATAAGTTTCGTTATTGTGACTTGAAATTAAATTGAAAATTGCATTTTTACTTTTAGAAGCTCCTTAACTAAAACATATTTCATAATCTTTACACTCAATTATAATGTACATCCTCTAATCTCTCTTAATCGGATTCTACTAAAACACTACTCAACAAATGATCCAAATTGTTACAAAAGTACAAAAACAAACTCTATCAGCTCTTCTAGCCCCATTTTGGTGATAAGGGAATCGAAAGGAACAGCTAAGTGCTCCAATCTTATTCACATCCAATCCCTTCAATTGAAAAAACTACGAACCTTACTACAATAGAAAAATCTCGTTACCCCAAATTTCAGTCTAAAATGTTTCCAACACTTCAACTCGCTTATACACAATTCCTGTCCTAAACTATCCTCCTTTCGAATCTTTCCCAAAAGCTTTGATTACGAAATACAAATGGCCAACCTTCGAGGTTCGAGGTATTTTGAGTTAGCCATACTCAAGATTGGCCCTCATTCCTCATTCAATTTATTTCATTTATGTACCTCATATAATCATATTTAATTGTTTTTAAATGGAAGTTGTAAATTAAATACAGTAATAAAGGAGGATTTTGCCCTATATTATGAAGAAAATTTGAGCATTTTATCTTTTATAGAAAAAGAGAAAAAAATTGTCAAAGTTGGGTGTTTTTCAACTTTATGCTTTTTCGTGCACTTTTTGACGATCAACCCTTATACAACTGTCCTACCAGACAGTTTAAATAAAAATATTTTCTTAAAAAGTAAGCCTCTCCTAAAAAGTAAAAAGGGCGCCACAGTAGCCGAGCGGTTAGAGGCGAGACCTGCGAAGCTAATATGTATTGGGGTACTGGGTTTGATTCCCGGTCTTAGGCCTTGGATTTTATTGAATGGTTAATAAAAGAAATTTACAGTAAAGTATGTTTGCTAGTCGACACCTAATTGGTAGTTGGAGTTAAGCCTCGCCTGAAAAAATAGACGATTACTTTACTTTACTTTTACTTTTAATAAAAATATTTTCTTGAAAAATAAGCCTCTCCTAAAAAGTAAAAAGGTTTAAACATTAACTTTGCTTTCTCTTTTAATTTTTAGGGTGCTTATGAAAACATTTTGTACATAGACCTAAAATATGCAAAGAGAATCGTGGGTGGTATTTTGGAAAAACATCTCAGAAAAGTGAAAAAAAAACAATTTAGAAAATTTCTACTAACATCCTCCTTTAAAATGTGAAAACATAAAATCTTACATCATAATGAAAATATACTTTAAACGAGAAGAACAACCATCTCCTCTTATAAGACACTCCTTAATCGAATTTAACTTGGTTTGTTCTTTAATAAAAGTTATAGATGAACACTAATTCAATTAGGATACAATATTAAAAAGAAAAATCGTTAGAAATCTGTTTAATAAAAACTCACAAAGGAGAATAATCGTTTCAGTAAAGTGCTGCCTCCAGGTGTGGAATTTCAGCAACACATTTATCTGCCCTTTTATAATAATATTCAAGATAAAGAACCATACATTAAACTGAAATGATCCTTGTAGCCGAGGAAAGCCTCTAATCATTCACTTCTTGCAGAAGTCCCTTTTATCAGAGTGCCTGGAAAAATGTATTTTTATAAAAGTTGTAAAATACTTTCTTAGAGTATTAAGAAAATTGTTGGAGATATTTTTGTGAATATCACAAAAGAGTGAATTTTTACAAATTTTCCTAGCCTATGTTTTAGTTAGGTGAAATGGTGGAGCCCAATCGCAGTTATAAGGTTAAGGTGCCTGCGGATTTTCGGTTATGGAGATATTTTTATTGTGTTTGTACCCAATCCACTTTGGTGGGTGTTAATTTCTGTTTTAAATCAATTTTTTCATTTTCTTTTTCTTTCTATAACAGATAAAGTTATTGCAAAAATAAGAGACAGATCAGGTGATTGTTAGTATTTAGAAAAGCAATTAAAGAAAATAAGCGCAGACCTATGGGGGTTTGGATTATTGTTTGGTATAAACCATAATGAATGGGGCCATACTCCATCAAACTTAAAAGTTTGGCAGCGCTGGAAGAGGCCCCTTTCGGTGCTCTACCTTTCGCACATCTGCGTTGCGTTTGTGCCAACCAATTTATATGGATTGTTTAAGCGATTAAGTCCAAACTTCACGTGAACACTCTCTGTCTCTCCCTCTCTCTCTCTCTCACTCACTGATTGGCCGCTTTAAACTTTCCATCGTTATAATCTCTTTTAATTCCTTTTTGCAAACTTTAAGCGTATTATATACAGATACAAAGTAGGTAAATATTAGATCCTACTTTTATTTACTGTCACTTTATTTGAAAACAATTTAAAAATAATCCAGCAGAAGAAACAAAAAACAAAATGCCTACTCAGGGCACCAACCAATTTGTTTTATTTATTTTAAGAGCAATAAAACCTTTTTTTGTCACTTAGTAATGCGTTAGATTAAAAAAACTTAGGGAAAATGTTCCCTCATATTTGCTTTGTCGGCCTTTTGTTGACATTTAAAGGGGTTACATTTTATATTACATTAAATTCCACCATATTGTTATTTTTACAACCAACAAAGTAAATATATTTTCTTGTTAATTTGTAAAGTTTGTTATTTATTTGAACAAAAGAATATTTATTTAAATTTAGTTTATCAATTAATTCTTGGTATTACAGTAAATTATAAATTTAATTACAATTAGTCTTGTTAATTACCATAGAAATGGTCTAATTACATCGAGAGAGAAGATTGAGGTGAAACAGAGGATAGGGACATCTCTTTTTTCTAAGAAATTTTCTATTATTTTTTATTTTTCGTATTTAACGCGAGTCACAGTGTTCTCTCGTTGAAGACAATGCAGTCCATCACTGCAGCCGAAAGAGAAAATCTAAAGTACGGCAGCAGCCAGATTCGAACCTGTGATCTCCGCGTTGGAATCCAGTATCTGCTAACCACTCAGCTACAATAATTCCCTTTCCTTTCGCTGCCAACTATTTCTGAACAAAGTTTCAGCTTTCTACAATTTTCCGTTTATCAGAAATTTAAAACTACTTTTAAGTCTCTGGAGAACTTAAACCGGATATTTCCTTCCGGTGAAAAGTGGAAATCGAAAATTTTTGACATGAACGCAATTCTTTCCTTTCCTAGTAACATAAAGTTAATATCGTATTCATTTATTTACATTTTAAAACAAAAGCAAAAAGGAATATTTCAATAATTCGTTTCAAATATTATGTATCTGTTAGATTCAGCCAAACAAGAAGCATTTACTTATTAAATCGAATGGAGCGCATAGATTAAATTTTACTGTGTAAATAATATACATACTCTTGTTATTTTATTTATCATCTACGTTACAAACATTATTTCTATTTTATTGTTTAGAAATTGTCATTGCATTTAGAAGGAAATGGAACTCCAGGAATAATTTAATCAAACTCTAAAACAGACCCTTTGTTTTACATATGTAAGTAATAATTCTAATAAAATATAAACATGCATATATTAGTATTGTGTCCTACTGTATAATACTTTATTTTGTACAGTGCGGTAAAAAATTCAATTTAAAAATACATTATTCTTTCCTTTATTAAAATTAAATTTTTATTCCCATATTTTGTACTCACCTAAATTGAAAATAGAAATTACTACCAGCTGTACCAGTCTACCATTTACAATCTTAACAATAGAAAATTTACTTTAAATTTTGAAAATTTTGAATTATAAGTATATATTTAACATCAGAAAACTTTGATTATATAAATAACTTTAATAATAGGCCTAAAATGCTGAAATACTTTGCCGCAGCAATTATCAAAATGCAAGATGCCCCAAGACTTGTGCAAATTTGATTAACCACCCCTAATTATATGGTCCCCCCAATTAAATTATTGTTCTAGACCAGGGGTGGGCAATCTTTTTCTGTAAAGGGCCACATAGGGGTATTGGTTTATTACCGAGGGCCGCAAAAGGTTATTGGTTTATTACCGAGGGCCGCAGTATATATATATATGTTACGGTACATGTACACTCTTGGGAAATGTACACATTTACCGTAAAATGTGTACATTTCCTAAAAAGTTAGGTATACGAGGTGTGTTCAAAAAGTAACGGGAATTTTCGTTTTTTGAAAAAAATATTTATTTATTCATCTACATTAATATTGTCGCCTTCAAAGTAGTCCCCTTCGCATACAATACACTTGTGCCAGCGCTTTTTCTAATCCTCGAAACACTTCTGAAACTCGATCTTTGTGATAGCTTTCAGCTCTTTCAGCGATTCGCTTTTAATGTCATCTATGCTTGTAAAACGACGGCCTTTTAATGTTCTCTTTATGTTTGGAAATAGAAAAAAGTCACATGGAGCCATGTCTGGCGAATATGGAGGCTGGGGCATCGTTAAAGTTTTGTTTTTGGCCAAAAATTCACGAACAAGCAATGAAGTGTGAGCAGGTGCATTATCGTGGTGCAAAATCCATGAATTGTTTTGCCACAAATCCGGGCGTTTTTTTCGGATTGCTTCACGCAAACGGCGTTGAACTTGTAGGTAGTACTCCTTATTGATTGTTTGACCTTGTGGCAAGAATTCATGATGCACTATGCCATTAAAATCGAAGAACACAGTGAGCATAACCTTCACATTCGACCGCACTTGTCGAGCCTTTTTCGGTCTTGGCGATCCAGAATGCCTCCACTGGGACGATTGAGCCTTAGTTTCGACATCATATCCGTAAACCCATGTTTCGTCACCTGTTATAACACGTTTCAGTAGATCCGCATCGTTGTCGACTTCATTGAGTGACTCTTGAGCAACTTCCATTCTCCGCTGTTTTTGTTCGAAATTCAACAATTTTGGAACAAATTTTGCTGCCACACGTTTCATACCCAAAACATCCGAAAAAATTTCATGGCATGAGCCAATTGATATGGCAACATCATCAGCGACTTCTCTGATTGTGATTCGTTGATCGTTCATAACCATTTCTTTCACTTTTTTCACGTTTTCATCGGTTGTGACACTTGGAATTACATAATATTCCAGCATTTTTACAACTGCATTTTTTTGAGGAACATGTTCCTTTACAGATGCATCTTTTAAAACCTTGTCCACCAGTAAGGGACTACATTCCTATAATTTCTCTTACCGATTTCTCAACATCTTGAGGAACATCTTCGTATGATATAAACTTTTGTATGCTCACATTTACCAAAACGACATGGTCATTGTGAATTCAATGTACATTTCCCTTCTTTGAAATTGTAAATGTTAGTTGAATGCACATTACCCAAACGAGGAGGAAAATGTGCACATTTAGCGGAAAATGTGTACATTTGCCGCAATATCCACTTTTACCGTAACATATATATATTTTATTTATTTCGGGTTCTTATTTATTAATTGTTTTTATCTATTTATAATACAGATTATTAATTAAAATGAAATTTATTAACAAATCAACAAAGAAACGGCATTAGTTACTTCTATGAAATTGCTTCGTATCTTCCTTCATCATTTTTTCTATTAAAAGCCAGACGAAATAAAAATAATGCGATTGCATTCACACTTATATATCCCCATAAAATGAATAACTAGAGAAGAAGCGAAAATCCGCAGCTTCGACGGCGACAACACGCTTTGTGTCGGTGTAAAAAATGGCGTACTAAAATGTAAATGCGGCGTACTAAAAGTCGAGTGATCAGACAAAGAAAGAGCGCGGATTACTAACATAAGATCTTAGCTTTGCGGGCCTCGTCTCTAACCACTTAGGCAACAAAGAGGTGGAAGATGGCACCCATATGGTGGCCGTTTGCCCTGTGTTTTCAGAAGCAAGAGGATATTTTTATAGGGAAGCTTTTGATGGCCAGTTTAGCATGGAGAGAGTAGTTACGAATCAGAACAAAGAAAGCCTTTTCCTGTTGTACAAATACATGAATTTTTCCCTAAAATTAAGAGAATTTCTATTATTATTTTCTATTTCTTAACCTTATATTTTTGTTTATTTTATTTATATTTTAGTAGTGTATTCATTATTAGTAGTTGTGCGTTTTTTTTTGTTATTAAAAATATAATTTAAAAGATAAATAAATAAATAAATTTGGTTATTGCAAAATGTATTACTTCTATTTTATTTTTTTGTTTTGTTTTTTATATTAAGTATTTTATTTCTTAAAGAACGATTTTTAGTTATTCTTTATATGTTTAAGTTAAAAGTGTACTTTTATTTTATGTTTTTGTTTGTAAACATAATTCCATTGTAACGACTTAATGTCTAATACAATAAATAAATAAATAAATAAATACTAACATAAGATTTGAACGCTGAGACAATAATTGTCTACTAGCGAAAAGTATCAAACTTTATTAACATCTTTGAAATATATTCCATTTAAATTTTGTTTATTTGCCGTTTTGTGCCGCGGGCCGCAGGGAAATGTTAAAAGGGCCGCAAGCGGCCCGCGGGCCGCACTTTGCCCACCACAGTTCTAGACAACCTTCCCCAGCAGCTAGACCACTAAGTTACATAATGGTTTGTTGTATGTTGAGAGGGATCAGACCAGAGACCGCGGTGATATATTCATCTTCTAAAACACCCATACCCATTTATTGGTATAACTGTCACCAAGTAATGTATTTAACGTCATAATGATTGGTGTATTTCTAATACATTACTTTGCCATCTTTCTTTTATCGCTCATTTTCTTAAATAAATAACAGATAACAGCACCATAGTTTATACTGTTGCAGATGTTTCGCTGCTTACTTGTTAAAACGTATTGAGAGGTTGTTAATGGCTGATAAAAATAAGGGGAATCAGTAACCGGTTTTATTAGATACCATGAGGACAGAGGGAAGTGTGTGAGATAAATGCTTAAGATTCAACCTTTTTTTTATCGAGAGCTTAATGTTAATGCTTGTCTATTTTCTTTTTCAAGTCAGTCTACAGCATTAAATTTAAAAGAATTACGTTGACAAGAAATTGAGAGGCGAACTACTCTATTTGAATTTTATCCCTTGGGTCGTCAGGGAGGTAGAGTTGTACTCACTAGAGGCTAGAGAGGACATTGTTCTTTTTTTTTTTGACTATTTATCCTATCTTGGCAGAATTTAGAGTGCGACACCTTGGTGAACGTCACAATTCCATAAAAACTACTTCGCCTAAAGGAATTTCTAAACTACTACCTTTATTGCTTTTTAAGAATAATTGCTTTCTTCTTTCCTCATTAATGAAGGTTTTCACATTATTCTAATCCTATTTCTATTGAACTACTTTATAATTTAATAACATTTTATTATTATCAATCAGTCAACATCTGAGCTTTTTTCTTTGCACAGCCAGCTTCTGAACAGTATTCTCTCGTTACAGACAATATTGTCCATCAACAGATAATAAGCTGTAAGAAGTTCCTAGAAAGAGAAAATCTAAGGGCTAGTCCCAGGGATGGCGAACCTTTTTGAGACGTGGGTCAAATTTTGTTCATTTTTTTTTTTTTTTTCTTAAAAGAGCTGCTCAATAACTCCATTTGCTGCCAGCTCTCTTTCTTCTTTAGTTAATGGTTGTACATGTTCTCATGTAGGATATCGTTCTGGTAAAAAATTATGAATCCATAGTTAATATTTTCATATTATTAATATGTCAACTTATGAGTTACACATATCATTCTGTGCTTGTATAAGCAAATTATTCTTAATTGTTTTTTATTTTTTATTTTACTCCTACTTAAATTTTCAAATTTACGAATCTCTGAGCGCATCTTAATCTGATATTATCTTGTTTCGTAAAATAATAATGTTTGAATGTGGGTTTAACAATTTATCTTAACTGAAAAACCAATTCATTTGCTGACAGTCAACATTATGGATCCTTATGGCAAAGAAATAAATCATAAATTTACGTCAACGTTTGTAAAAAAAAAGGTGACAATTGTAAAAATCAGGGAAAATAAATAGAGAAGAAATAACTCTATATTTTCTTTTTCTTCAACTAGTGATGTCACTTAACGAGCAATGTGTTTTCCCAGTGCTTACACTGCCAACAGAAAACATCCAATCAATCACAGTTTTTTGTGACATATGTCTAGGATGCGTCTCTCGCCGACTCCCAAGACGTTCTCTTCATTTTCTTTTCACTTTATCCACTCTGATTCCATCACAGAGATAGAAAGTGGCTGGTTAAGCGAGAGAAGCAAAGAGAGAGTTGGATGATCCTCTTTCTGTCTTCTAGGAGGACCTAAGTTAAATGTGCCATGAATATCTAAGCACACTTTACTGAACTTGCCAGATGAGAGTGAAGCCATCATTTACTTCAACGATGACATTTCCAGATGAACGACTTGTTTTGCTTCCAGATTATTCAGCCTACTTGCCACTTCTATTATTTTTTTTTTCTTTTAATGCCTTATATAGAAATATATTTTTTAGTCCAAATACCAGGGCCGCTTAATTCCGTTTTATATTTCCACTTCACTGACGATGAACTGATGCCACCCATTAGAAGTAGTGAAGCAGCCATTTCTTCAGAGATTTTGAAATCTCTATTTTTATCGAATCTTAACAACTCGACAAAAATTTCCATTACCTCTTCTTCAGTTTCACTTCGTGGGTTGAGAACCAGCCAGCGTTTATTGTTCCTTTTACTTTCGAATGTTGATGCAGTAATGCTTCTGAAGCGTGCATTAATAAATGGGAGATCACCAGTTCGAATGCCGCGTGCAACTACTTATTATTTAATAAAACAAAAAATGCTTATAGTAAAGTATGTGCACCCGTCATCGCCCTAATTTAGTTGTACGTTAAGTAATTACTTTACTTACTAACTTTTACTAACAAACATAATAATTTGGTTTTACTTCTAATTGCAAATAAACTTTCTGCATATCCCATAATAAATACGATTAGCATTTATAGCATTGTTGTTATGAACTTTAATATCGTTTAATATTGAAATGTTTTGAGTCTCGTATTCAGCTTTGAGATTTTTATGTACACACTTGATTTCAACTCGAGGGAAATTTGAGTAGGAAGGGTAGTCGGGGCCGGAAGGAAGGCCAAACTGTCGCATCCAAAAACTCTTCCTTCCCAAGATTGCCATCCTTCTGAAAACAATTTTCTCGTAAGAAAATTCTAAGAAGGATAAATTTTCCTCCAACACCTGGTATAGTACAGGCTCATGCCAGGTCCCAGGTTGATGTTCTAAAGAGGCTTGCCAGGGGCTTGTGATTTAGTATTCAAAGTACGCCTAAGTCGGCATATACTTTAGTCATCAGCGAAGTCAAGTGTTTGACTAAAGCAGTGGTTCCTAACCTGTGGTCCGCAAGTACTAAAATATGGTCCGCGAAACACTTTATGATGTGCGTGGCGCTTTGAGCAACCTCTTTCAATCCCAGGATTACCCATCTTGTTAAGAAAATGCAAGCTCAAAAAGCAAATTAATTTAACTGAAAACATAAACATCACAATGTTAATTGAAGTTTATTTTTAAAATCTAAAAGTGGTTTATTGTGGTATATTGAACCTTGTGGTCCCTGGTCATAAAAAAAAAATTAAAATGGTCCCTGTTCATAAAAAAGTTGGGAACCACTGGTCTAAAGATAAACTCAAAGCCCACTTCAATATTAATTGATTAGGCCCTGGAATTTGGTTTAATGTAAGATGGGAAATTAATAGTTAAGTTTATTGGTCGTTTCTGTGTTTAAATATCCTCAATCTGAAGTTACTCCATTTACTCAGTGGATTGTAGATTGCCAATGCATTGAAATGGCTTCCTAGGATTTTCAGCAAACTTCGAATGCATAAAAATTACATTCATTAACAGGGATTTACTTCTATAATATTTAGGAAGGACTGAGTAGGTACCATTTAAGGTTTGAGTGTAAGGTAACGGCTTTACAAACTATTATGTTGGAAAGAATTAAATATATGACTCTTGTTCGTTGTTTGATGGAAATTTGTCAGTTAGAACCTTCAGAGAAAGAGAATGTGTTTATACCATCTGTTTTTTATTTTCTTGTACAAGGCAAGCGCCCCTTGTATAAAGTTAGTACTTGACAGAATTATATTTAATTAATCATGGTTTTCATCAGGTAACTTTCACAGCCTTCTACATTTTCACTTTAATAAAAAAGAAAAGAAAAAAGTTCTTTAACGGATGAATTAAAAAACGAAGTTCAAAGGAATGTGGTCAAGTTGAGTTGGAAAACACTTAACATTAGTACTAAACGCTTTTCTTTTTGTAAAAACTGTGAAATGTAAAAGTACACAGGAATTTTTCTGTGCAACAGTTTGGGAAAATGTTCAATTACGACTTTTCACAAAGTATTAGAACACATGACTTGGACATTAAACAAAACGAAACAAAAAACATCGTGGTAACTTTCTTTACAAGATAAATGGTTCGTTTTGTAAATAAAACCTAACGAAACTTAACTTTTTCTATCTATATACACTGGTATGTATGAAACTTTTTTTGAAACCACTTTTTATATTCTCTACGATTTTGTAAACAATTAGTTCGTTTAAAACTTGCACGAAATGAATGATGATGAAAGAAGTGAAATGAAATATGTACAGAGAACGTTTTTTTTTTATTTATTTTATTAACAGTTTACTCTGTCTTGGGATTTTTACTTGATCTATTGCAACTACTCACCTAGAAACTCGAGGGAAATTTGAGTAGGAAGGGTAGTCGGGGCCGGAAGGAAGGCCAAACTGTCGCATCCAAAAACTCTTCCTTCCCAAGATTGCCATCCTTCTGAAAACAATTTTCTCGTAAGAAAATTCTAAGAAGGATAAATTTTCCTCCAACACCTGGTATAGTACAGGCTCATGCCAGGTCCCAGGTTGATGTTCTAAAGAGGCTTGCCAGATCAGAAATAGTATCAAGTACTTGTCCTCGGGAAACCCTCTTCGGATGTCTCCAAAAATTGGCCATAAATTAAAAAGTTGAGAGTGTTCATAGGGAGATCAAACCATGGTAATTGCTGATTGGGGAGCCGGACATACGAGTAGTTTAAGAAACTTACAAGCGCAGATCTCTGACCCAATTCTGCTATGACGTATTCCCCTGCAAAGAGGATATAGCCAGTGGATGGGATGACTATTCCCTAAAGCATTAAGACCCTTATCCCATAGGCTGGGTATATCCTCTTATTAATGTCTTATACTTAACCCAGAAGACTTTCTGTGGAGATCAAATTCTCTCCCAAACTTACCTTAAATAGGAAAGGCTAATTTCTGTAAGTGGGTGCCCGATACTTTGGTGCTTTCATTTCCACAAAGTCATCCCTGTACCACCCAATTTGCATGACGCCTTGGAATAAACTAGAAGCGATTGGTCCAGGATATCTCGCTCTCAAATACCATGTGTGTTTCCTTTCTTCACACTAAACATCTTTCCCAAACTGGCAGCTGGTCTGCTGGTATTTTCTCATCAGTAAATGTTTTTCAATTCTCTCCATCTTCCCCATCCTATTTGATACACATACACTATAATGCAAATTTTTTATTGATTTTCTTTCCTGCAATATAATGAGCGCTTATTCCATTTCTGCGGAGAATATTGTATAAATATTGCCAGATTGTTTATGCTTGATTTATATAACCTCGGGACAAAGTTTATATTTCAAATCGAATGTTATTTATTATTCATTCATTTTTGTTGTTTAAACTTACAGTATATTAAACAAATATTTATCAAAACAACGTATTCCTAAATGTAATTCATGCGTCTTTCCCCGTAGGGTGTATTGCTGAACCAATTCTTCAATTCCCATCATAGCGGATATCCTGAAGTAATAAGTAAAGAATTTATGTTTTTTGCCAGGTGGGGCTTCCTATCAAATTAGATGCCGTGGGCATTGTGCAAAAGCAAATGTTTTAATATAGAAATTTGTCCAAGAAGTACTGTAGAAAGTTACAGATTCTTGCAAGAGATTCGAACTGGGGATCTCCATCTTACCAGCCACCAAATTGCTGTACCGAATCTATCTGTCGATCCCAATCCTCTTATTTTGGTATAAAAGGTCTAAACCTAATCTCGTTTAGTGCAGCAACCAAAATATGTGTAAACAAAAAAGTCAAAAATCAAAAAAGAAAATTTATACCTACTACATTACTTCTACTTTTTAGAGAGAGAAAAGTAAAGTTATAAATCTGTAGTAGTTAACGAGATTACTGAAGAAACCACAGACAGATCAAGAAATGAGAAAAAAGCCATCCTAAAACTCGGACATTATTTGCGAAAACCGGTTCTTTGTAAAGAAAAAAACCCATCAATTTAGTTACCGATCTCATCAGCACGATTCATCAACGCCATATGCTGGATAAGATGAGATCGCTTCTGCTACTTTTAGGAAACTGCTATCGCTTGGAACTATTTTAAGATCTTTTATTTTATTTTTTTTTTTTTTTTTGTCATAGTTGGCAATTGTGAATATTGCACAAATTTTTTCTCCGTTTTACCAAGTTGCTGATAATTATGATCTGCTATTAGTAGAAAACGGAAGCTGAAATTACTCTATTAAGCAATAGTAAATAATCAAGAGAACAGGCGAGATGAACCGGATTGAATGTTTTATTTTAGCGGAGATTTCTAAATTAGCAGCTTGTTTCCTGAAAGAAATGCTTTCCAAACTACTTCCGGAAATGACATGAGGCTTCCAGAAATCGATTGTGACTAGATATTTTGATTCCAGTTTTTAAGTAGAGTGAAAGGCTTAATTGAATTTTTAATTTGAAGTGATGCTGGGCCAACCAACTCCATTGTCCTGCTCATAACGGCCTGCTTTTGATCAAAAAAGATAATATTTTATTGTCACAAGGGCACAATATAAAAAGAACTATCCCCTGGACTTAAAAATAATAAAACCATACTGAATTAAAAACAAGCTTCAGTTTAAAAATTTACTAGGTTCACACAGTAATAAAATATAAATTCATAAAATCAGGACTGAAATGTCTTACGTTAATGTGTTTTGTTGTATACGAAGTACTTTGATAAAAATTAAGCACAAATAGGACAGGGATTCTATTAAAGTATCTGTTAATTTTTCGTTTTCAATTAAAGTCAAAATGTCTGTGATACAGAAATTGTAATACCTGAGACCATAATTCTTAAATTTGAAATCTTACTGGACCAGAGCAGAGAATTTAATAAGGTTTTTCAGTTTAAAATGTGATTAAATTCTAAAAATGCGTTTTTTCTTCTGATAACTTGGAAGTAGGCGAAAGTCTAGCCTTCGCACTCTTGGCAGAATCAAGCTGTAAATCATTACTGGAATGAATAGTGTAATTGCAGGAGGTTTTACGAAAGTAGGCTGTACCCTGCTGCCTGAGAGGAGCTACGCCATTGCCTGAAGGAAGCGTAATTTTTGCGACCCTCAAACTAGCTCTTCTGCACGGATTTTCGCTGTTTCCAGTTCTATTGAAGTGTGCTCTATCTTTCTTTAAAACATCATTGGCTCACAGAAGACAGAATTTTCCTTTTAGAAATACAATATAAAAGGAAAAGCTTTTTCTTTTTTTTTCACTAAAAAATTGTTAAAAGAAAGAAGAGAAATATCCACAACCCAGAAGGAAGAGAGAAAAGAACAAACTTATAACTCGATTATTCTCAGCTCAGATTAGTCTCTGCTAACGATTTCCTGTTCCTCTGTTTCATCACATCCTGTGCGACTACTTCTACACCAACATAACAATTTCATTAAAAATAAGGAAACACTTCTCTTTAATTACTTCCTGTCAAAATAAATAAAAAAGTATGTTTACGATAATTAGTTTTATTTTTACTTATTTATTTCCCAGCTGTATTAAATACACAATAAACAAAAGAGATGAGCTTTACAAGGAGTGGTGCAATATTTATATACATATTCAGTATGTAAATACATAAATGTGGCCTAAGGCACGTGTGGAGAGAACGACTACCGACATGGGAGCTGTTCGTTCGCCATAATGGATACGAGGTTACAATGCATACACATGTGTTGAGATGATCGCGTGGCTATAGCCACGTTTTAATCTGCGATGAGGATTCAAGGGACGTGTTCTAGTGGAAATCTTGCGAATCAGAAGGTTGTGATGACTTATCTAGATTAGAATGGAGTTTTATGTAGCTAGATTGGGCTATTTCAGAAACGAGAGCAGTGTATAGGTCAGTGTGAATTAAGTGTTTGGTGTGTCAATTATTGTTTTTAGGATTTTAAGCCGGTTGATGTTGGATTTTTTAGCGCTGCATTGCTCTAGAAGGATAGTGTACAGTTCTCCTTATTTTAAGGGCATGTTCTAACGTTTTTCAAGTATTCCTTTTAAACATTTTGCATCTCAGATTTAGGTCAATTCGTTTGAGTCTCGTGTGGGGGTTCCATGTTAGTCGTTAATCAAATGTAGTCCTAGTAATCGTATTTGGTTGATTACGGGAATAGTTGTGTTGTGGAAGTAGAAAGAGAGGAGAGTTATCTTGTTTAGAGGTGAATACCATCTTTACAGGAAATGAATTTAAAAGTTACGTTATCAAGAAGAAGGAGATGCGACCGCCAATTCTTATTTTCCAATTAATGAAGAAAGACCAAATATTAAAAATTGCTGCTTAATCAGGAAGATTACGATTTTGTTAAATTTAATTATTTCAAAAAATAAGTTACACCGGAAATAAAGTGCTCTATTTAATGTCTACAAATCTATTTGGTGCATTCACATCAGTTATTCTACCTTTTAAATTTCCTTCAAATTAAGAATGGTTACAAAGCATTAGTTTGATTTAATAGTGTATAGTATTATTTGAAGAAAACAAAGAATTGATTGATAGTTCACCCGCACAGGTAATGGGGATTGTGAAATATTTTAAATTTGACTGTCAGACGGTCCTGCCGATGATTGGTAAGGAATGTATTTTATTCCGAAATCCAAGATATATGTTGGAGGTGCCAAACAATATTATTCTGTGTCTTATACGGTATCGGTTACTTGAAGACAATTTTCTCTGTATGTTCTGAACTCTGGTGTAGGTCTTAAAAATGCAACTTTCTCTATTTGGATTCGACGAATGTGTGGCTTTATCTGTGGCAAACAGGAGGTAAAATTGATGTACTAAATGGATCCAAACGTGCAACAGTTTTTTTCCTAAAACTGCGTTTACTTTCAACGAACTAGAACATATTTGGTGATCGTTTGATGGGAACAATATTCCTTTAGTTGTACTTAGAATGTTCTTGCTACGTATGCTCTTTCGAATATGCCTTATATACTTGTAGAACAATTCTCTGTTAAGCCTTATTCTCACTTCTGCAATATAAACACCATAAAACTCATTTTTTATGGAAAGATATCCAAAATAAAACCTTCATAGGATTTACATTCAAGTTATTCACAAAGTGATCAAAATTTTCACCATTTTAAAAACCAAAATAATTATACGCTATCAGGTTGCTTCCAATCATTTTTGGGGGGGTAGAGGGTTTGAAAAGTATCACTTTTTCAATTTAAAACTGTCCTTTAAATTAGGAAACATCACTTTCTTTTTGAGGTTATTTCTGAATAAATGTTAACAAAGTAATTTTGGCTGTATGAATTACAAATAAACATTAATAATTGATAATCATTAATACTTATTACTTTAAGCTTCAAGAGGTTTTTTGGACAGTTCTAGAAATGAGGAAGGTTAAGCGAAAAGAAAGCATGTTTTTTTTATAACACATCAACCGAGCGAACACAATCAAATACATTTTCACCAATGCTTAATGTAATGGAAAAATTTAGAGGCTTCGACTCGCGCTAGGGTTGGAACATATGTTTGCTGGCTGGGTGTAAATGCCAATAGACCTTATATTTTCTTACTCGGAGGTTTGCAGCATCTGCGACATATATTCTTCCATATTTTTTATTCTTTTTATAAGTTAAATATTGCACCATCTCTCTGACGCCAACTTTTTACTTATTTTTGCTGTTACTTTTTCTTTTACCTCCCATGTATAACTTTGTGCTACCCAAAATTGTGAGACTTTTACAAAAAATATCACCCACCATCGGTCACCAGATTAAACTAGACTGTTGTTTTCAGAAAATCTGGGAGCGGCATGGAGGTGGGAATACTGAACAAAATTTTGTATTAATATTATTACAAAGCGATAGGAATCTGTCACGTTACCGAATGACCAAAAGATTCCTCGACAAACGCTCCAAATTGTCTATTACCATCAAAAAGAAAATCTACACAGCTCTACTAGCTCCAATCTGGACATACGGACTTGAACTGTACGGTGTACTGCAAAGCGTTCCAATCTCAACCGCATCACAAACCCTTCAATCGAAAATCCTACGCACAATCCTTAACGCTCCTTTCTACGGTAAGCAATCAAACCATTCACACTGACCTAAAAATCCCTTTTGTCCTTGACCTAGCCAAATCCCGTTACACCAAATTTCATTCCAAACTTGCCCAACATTTCAACTCACTCATAAACAATCTATCCCAAACTACTCTTCCCTCAAATCCTCGCCGTAGACTGAAGCCTCGATGGGCCTCGCGATCACCCTGATCGCATGATAAAAAAGGGCATCCTTCGAATTCACTTCAACGGCATCTTGGGTTAGCCGACTTATGATTGTCCTCATTCAAATCTCTCAAGCCATTTTAATTTTATATATTGTAATCCGATTTACTTGTTGCCAATAGGCAGTTGTAAATTAAATAAAGATTTAAAAAAAACAAAGTAGTAACAAAATTAGAAAGCTATGATCATGATATGAAAACGTTTATGAGGACATGAAAAGTTATTAATTTCATCCCAGAGGAAAGTGAAAAGAAATTAAGGCAGGGAAATTCTTTAGGAATGGCTTTGGGGAAGTTTTAAATGTACATGTATGTAGATGTTTTTAGATTCTTTTAAGTGCAAATCTTTAAGGAATCATCGAGATTCCTTAGAACCTAGCAGAAAAGCAGGAAATTCAAATTTTCTTTTTTTGTAACAGCATTTCCTGCTAAAATATTAAGGAAGTAATAATAATAAAAAAAGTGAAGAAAAGAATGTAATTTTTTAGAAGCTTTTTTTTCGCCAAACATTTGTTACAGAATATACATTGGATAAAGTAAGTTCTGACCCTGTTTGAAGTTCAACCAACTGAGAAAATGGATTCTTATATTATGTATCTGTAATTCAATTTCTTTTCGTTTCTTTTACACCTTGACAGCCCAATATTAGAACCGTTCAAAATTCTAACCTTTGTGATATAAATGTCAACAAGAAACATGTACACATGTAAATGTTAACAACATATTTTTTTCCCCTCCTTAATTTTAAGGCTTGCCAACATTTGAGATTATTTGGTATCCAGAACTTTTTCTCAGTACTCTTTAGTCAGTCTCTGAACGGTATTCTTTCGTTACAGACGGCAATGTCCATGACTGGGTCAGTGATAAGCATGTTACTAGCTCCTTCGAAGAAAGAGGAAAAAAAAATCTACGGGCTGCTGCTGGATTCGAACCGGTGCTCTCCGTCTGGGAATCCAGTATTCTCTTTTCACACAGCTTCCATTTTATTAATATTATTATTTTAAGGCTAGGTGAGTTTAGAAGGAGCTCAATTCATTTTTAATAAAATAAAAAATAGTTATACTTCTGATCACATTAATTCTGCCTTATAGATATATATAGCTTACTTACTTTTCTCTCCTACAAACATTTATCATCTGATTTATATCAGCCGTCATCATTTTTCATATTTCTTAATCTCCCCTCAAATGATTTACTCCATTTCCCTCTCGTTTTCAACTTCTCTAGATATTTGCATCAGATGTAATGACAAAAAGAGAATTTCGATCAAGGGAGTGAGTAAAATTGTAGGCTGTTTTGTAGTAACATTTTTAAACTTTATTTAATTGTTATTGTTGCTATAATACACATTCATCTAACGAGGAGCAGTCATAAATTTTAAAAAAAAACTTCTTTATTGATGAAGGTTCAGGCAAAATTATTGCCTTCCTCAAGATCAGAACAAAAATAATGAATACAAATGTTTTAACACAAATAATAGACATCAAGAAAATAGTATAGTTTTTTCCAAGTCTTAGGATTCACAACTACACAAAAGATATCACTAGCGAATCAGATGTAAATGAAACGAGCTAATCAAAACGCATGGGGGTGGCCTGCTCATCGCAGTGGAGGAACTCCATTATCTAAATAAATTTTTGTTTTTTGGTGAAAAAATAAAAAAAAATTACAAAAGCAAAGAAAAATATATAAAAATATGCAAAAAACATTGACTTACAAATTGGTTTCTTTGATGTATTAACTCAAACTTTTTTTGCTTGTTTTATTTGATGTTTTATTAATTTTTTTTATTCCTACTTTTTTCCAATTTTTAAAAGTTATTTATATATTTATTCCATTTCTGTAAACATATTGACGATGTTTTTTTCTCGGTATGAATGTGTACCAAAATTTTGATGTAAACCCTGAAGAGGGCATCAAGTTGGTAAATGATGATGTTTAATGAAGGTAAAAATCAGAGTTTTTGAGTATTGTTGGCTGATATGAAATGATTTCCTCAATTTTTCTTGATATATAATAGTCTACAAAATTATGACTGCAGTTAAAGAACCAAATTTATTAAACAAATTATTAAATTTAGTTAATGAAGTTGTCATTTATCAAATTTTGTCATTTAAAGATGGTTTCAAATTTCTGTAAATGGAATACTTCGTAAAGAATAATTAGAACATAGGTGCTTAAGAAGTTAAGCGAGTGAATATGGTTGGCGTGACTGTGGAAACTTTAGGTTAGATTTTGGGCCGAAGTTGTGAAAGATGGGAATTAGAATTAGAAGGAAGCTGGGAGATGGTGATGACTTGGATGTGCAAGTTGGGACTTCCGCTTTAATTTATGTCGTCACTAACTACATCTGGCTCTCTCTCAAACTCTCTTACACACACACACACACACACACACACACACTCGTGCCCATCACGTATCCAACTTTAGGATTACTCAGTGTGTTAGTATTTCATCCACAGTGTGGAGTATTGAGTACTCCCTGTGGCGAACACAAGACAATGGTAACGTGAATAATCTGATATTATCATTTTACATTTCATTGAACTAATCCATTTAATATTTGGGAATATCCCTTTGAAAAAGGAAATATGGGGATTGTTAGGTTTTAGAATTTAGAATTTTCAACCAGGATTAAACTTTTGGAGGTCCTCTGAATAAGAAAATCTTGTTTAAATCACAATCACACTCTAATTTTCATCATTCTAAATTAACTTCTGAAATATATTTAACTGTTTCTGAAATTATTTTAAACTATAAAACTGCACTTTATTCCTAAATTTTACGAAAAAAAATTGTTGTTTAAAGAACTATTTAAATTTCAACTTCACTGAATCCAATCCTTACAATCCAAAAATCCGTACAAAAATAACAAATGCACCCAATTATGTCCACAATAAAACTCCTACATAATGATGTCTGATCTGACAAAATTCCTCTATCAAAGATTCCACATATCCTTACCCCTATCATCATGATCCTCTTGTACACCATCTTTCAAGCCTAACCATACCCAATACTCCCTATAAGTGATAGTAGCGCCCTTGGCCTCGTGATCATCTTTAGCAATTACCAGCGACATGAAGAGATACAACTGAATGAATATCTTCTTCCAGTGCCATTTACATGTCATTTTATTCTAATTCCACATTCGCTTGTTGTAAATGTTACATTATTGCAAATAAATAAATGGATGCTAATAATTTAAAATGAATTTCTGATAATATCAAGTGAGTTTAATATCGCTCCGCTGTCATTAATTAGTACACAAGTTTGAATGTGTTAAATGTCAAGACTTTAGTTGGTAGATCGTGACACTTTCAAGTCAAGAACTCGATTATATTATTTAATAGATTTAGATAAAACGCTACCAAATCTCTGTTCGCTTGATTGGCTTCCAACCCTTCGTTATCAAAATGAAGCCAACCAATACAGATAGTGAAGGAAGTATGATTTATTTTCAAAATTTAGCAATCCTCTAATTTTACAGTACATTTGTCTAGTTTTATTAATATTCTTTGAGAATTTGCTTTCATAAGAACTCAGCGTTCACTCTGTTTCCCGTGAAAAAACTGAGGAACATTCTGTAAATGAAACCATCTTGAAATAATTAGCTCAACTCAAAGAACCCATCATCGGTAGACAAGAAGATGATCTTTTATTTTATTCAAAAAAACCATGTAACCGTGAGTAGTGCGTTTCCATCTTTTGAGTACTGTTTTGGAGGTTAAATTTGCTGCGAAAATGGAATTAGGTCTTTACTCAATGAATTGTTTACTTCCCCGAAAATGGCTTCCAAGTTTATCTACACTTTTCCACCTGGTTAACTATTAATTAAATCAATTTTCTTGTAAACTTCTTTTTAGGCTATTCTCAAGGAAGTTTTTGGTGTAGATTTTCGTTTGATTACTTCTTTATAATGTCCGGTTCATCAAACTTTAAAATGTTAATAAAAATTAAATATGTCTCAAATATTTTAATTAAGAAAAAAAGAAATTTTAAGCAAAGACTTTGATAATAGTGGTTAGAAAAGTGTTTCAGAGTTCAGTCCAGATTTTTCTTAATCTCCTTAGCAAAAGGTGAACTAAATCTTCTGCTTTAACTTTTCAGCTAACTCCGAGAAGCTGCGCGCAATATAAAAGGTAACGTTCCAAAGCTGTGTTATATGTGCTTCTCTCTGTATACGACGTACCAACTTTTCTTCTCCTTCTCATTACAAGAAGACAGCTATCACCTAGCATTATCTTGGCCACCGGCTCCACTAACTGAACTGGAAGCCTTGTTTATTGTTAGTGGTACTCATTTTATTGTCCAACCGGCCATTTTATTCTACCCATATCTTATTCAATTTATATTCCATCGGTATAATCAATTCTCTGAAGACTAGTAGATACTTATCTAAACACAATGCATCTGGGGAGTTGCAATTTATTTATTTCACTTTTAAGTATTAATAAAAGTGTTGAGGCAATGAACAAAACAAGAGTAAAGTTTACGACTGGTTGTTATGTCGTTAACATTCAGTAAATAAGTCAAAAGTTTTACTGAACATTCTAGAATGGGTTATGAAGTGTGATCCAGTTCTTTTAAGCTGATTGTTGCCAGGAGTTGGTTTTGCTCCTTTTACTAGGTTTTATCATTGGCTTTACATTTATTTAGGAGAAGTATAACGATCGTGCCGATTATCAATTTGGAGTTTTAAGGTCCTATTCGATCCTCGAATAAGTTTAAATTTGAAGATGTTCGCGCCCGGACAGTTGACAAGGCTGTGGAAAACCTCCGTGGAGTTGAGCGTCAGTTAGCACGCGGTCAGGACTTAATTGCCAATCTCCATGCCACCAGTGTTCCAAAGTGTCAGCTATTAGACAGACATATGTTTGTTTCGTCAGAAACTCGACAGCGTCCCAGCCATCCGGTGTGACTAAAGAAGAAGACAAAAATCATAAAGAACTGTTTCGTTTTGTGTTAGACCATGTGCCAGTGTCAATTATTGTTGAACAAGTCAGTCTGTGTTTCAATTGTAAAACAAACAAAAAGAACTGTAAGTCTTATCAATTATACTACAGGTCTAGACCCGTATTTGTATCTTTTAGTGTTCTTGTTTTAAGTGTAAAATAAAATTATTTTGTTGGTCTAAAGCTCTTAGTAATTCTTTATAATCTATTAGTCAGATCTCCCTATTTTGATATTATTGCTTTCCCCATATTAAAATTTTAAAATTATTTCAGGTCTTCCTGCAGGGCCGGATTTAGATGAAAAGGCTATTCCACTTATGAGGCCCTTTCACCTCCCATTTTTAAGTTTGTAAATTACATGAGAGATAATAAAATATATCACTACTGTGATATATATCAATATGTTAAATGAAACATGTTGTTTCATGTTTCATGATGAAACATTGTACCAGAGCTTAGAAGCATAAGGCACGTCAATATTTGCCATAGCAATCACTAAACGTATGAACCATACGTTGGTGCAATTTAGTATATGCAAACGGAACAGACCCAATGAGCCGAACGCGTTGATCTTAACCAATACATTTTTATGTTTGTTTATTAGTCATATGCGTAGAATTTCTCCTTATTTTCGGTTCAGTGTTTTAGTGTTCTCTGATTTTAGTATTTACAGTGTAATTTTAATTTTGTTAACACTTTGAATGCAGGCCTCTCTTGATCTTGAGGCCCTAGGCTGAAGCCTAGTTAGCCTAAAGGAAAATCCGGCCCTGTCCTCCTGTATCCGAATGTCTAATATTATCTATGAACGAACCAAAGTTAAGCAGCACATATCCCTTAAACAAATGCATCGTTTGATTTCATATTTAACACGAATTTGCAGAGATAACATTTCGTAATAGTTAGCTGAATGAAAAACGTGATATTGTTGCCTTCGTAGTAAGTTTTTACCAAAATAATGTAGAGAAAATAAATAGTAATTAACTATAATAATTTGCAATGTTTATTTTGTGTTTTAAAATTATGTTTTTGTTTTCTTTGCATTTATTCAGTAGCTGCTCCCATGGAGTTCATATAAGTGCAAACTCCATATTTTTTTTTTTTTCTAGCAAAAATATTCCGTATTGCCAGGAAAATGATTATGCTTCAGCCACATTCTACTTTACCATTAGTGGTGACAAGTACGTCCATTGTAGGTGGGTATTATTCCTGTCCACTAGTGTGCCCCAGGGTAACATCCAGTTCGCAAGAACTTATACATCGCACCTTCGGGAGACATTCCTGCTACTCTAACGTCACATACTTAGAAGGTTTATCCAATTTTTTTACTCTCTCTCTCTCTCTCTCTCTGATGTTTATTCAAAGTCTTTTTCTACATCTGGAAAGCAAATAAAATGTTAACAATCTAATCTATTTTCAGCCTAGTAGTTCTATCTAAAACACTTTCAGTCTGAATGTTGAATTGGACCTAGTTGGATAACAGATCTAACTTGATATCAATACAATAGACTTTCAGGTTACTTATTTTATTTTCCTTTTTTAGGTATTTATTGAACTTTACTTTCTCTGAAGAAAGTATTGCTATCATGCCAAATTTTCAGTACAGAGTTTTCCAGCCCCCGTGCTTTTCAGAAAATTGTCAGCCTCTCTTCAATTCGTGCGAGCCTGTATAAAAAGAAAATTATCATAAATACTTTAGATTCAGGAAAAACAAGAACAATTATTGAATTTTACTTTCCCTCATTAGGTAAGGAAAGTTTTGGAAATCCTATCGAATTTTCAATGTTGGGTTTTCACAAAAATGTCTCAATGTATCGTAACTTTCAACTTTTATGTAAAAACAGGGGCAATTTAGGAAGGGATTAGCATAGTGTTTTGCGTACTAGATCCTGGGTTCGAATCCAGCTGCTTGCCCTTAGACTTTCTCTTCCTAACAGCTTCCTATAGTTCACTATCTGCTGGTGGACAGTGTTGTCTGTCACAACAATGCCTGTAGGCTGGCATTGAACGGAAAAAAGGTCGTGGTGCCAATGACCATAGATGATGTCGCGCCTAAAAACAAAACTAAAAAAGTGGAAATTATTCTAAATTATATAAGCAGTTGGGATACAAACAGTGCGTCCATAGAGAGGGGGTGTAGTGTAGTAAGTGGCCAGCTCTAGAGGGGTACCACCAGAGGCGTAAGGAAAAGAAAGATGGATGAGAGCTTAGCGCTGTAACTAGGAGAGAAAGTAAGTCGTAGTCTACACCATGATCTGGCCATTAAAAGACCGATCCGACCGTCAATTAGCAGGGAATCTCAATAACGCTATGCTTTTCTTCGGCTTGAAGCAAAGCCTCAGAGTTTGTAAACTATGACAGGCTGGCAGTACTCCTTCGCTATCGTCCACTTACCTCTCAGAGACTTCAACAAAAATCAAGGCGTTCTATGCCTTGGGTGATGGCTATCAGTGTGTATTATTGGTTGTAAGAATAAAATGTTATTAATTAATGTTAATGTCAGTAATTAAGTTCGTACTGAACAAATCTGGGCTTAAGATCTGAATGTCTGAGTCTCTAAATCAGTAAAATGAGTAATCATTAATATAGTAGCAGTTCTTGAACAGTCTTTAACTAGATATCAGATATTTTTTTTTTTGTGCTTTCGTAATTTTGCAGCAGAAACCACTTTATTTTGTTATCTGGAGTTTTTTCTGTGATTATTTGTTAATTGCACACCGATCTTTCCATTAAACATTTTATCAGTCAGCCAATAGCAACCGTCTTCAGCGTTAAGAAGAAAGTATCTGTTCAGCTACCGTATTTATCAAGACGTTTTTAAAATATACTTTGAAAGGTTCTTCGATAATTTTACTTTTTTAAAAATCTAATACTAAAAAAAATAAGGAGAGGTGTAATAATTTACAAATAGAATAACTAACTTTTATATTCTTTATCAAATATTTACCATTGGAATACAGTCAGTGGCTAACCTGGGCCAGAATAAAAAAGAAGAAATGGTATTCTTTTTCAAGAGAGTAAAAAGGGCCGTTTTGTTACAGCCAGAGAGATAAGGCTAAGTTGGCCGAACTCCAGCCAGGCGTATTCACCGGCTAGTGCTTTCTAGAGCCTTGCCTCTGCCTCCGCAATGTATTCTGGTATTCTCTCTGTGTGTGCCACAGTTCAACACTTTGCGCCGCCAGCCTTGGCCACATCAACAGTTAGAAGGAGATAGAGACATCTACAGAATGACTGCTCTAGGTTAAAGAGAATTTAAAGTAGTCAAGAATCTTGGTCTGTTTCCTTATAAACAATTAATTAGGAGATAATGTTAACACAGGAGCATAATCTGCGTGGTAAGTTTTTTTAAAAGAAAAGATTTATAAACAAAACTAGAAGTTATCAACACGTTGGATGTTATAGCCCAAGAAAGTAGCACTAGCGGAATATTACCAAATTTAAATAAATTCTATTCAGCATAATATTCTTCAGATCTTCAAAATCGAATCATGAGATTTGGGTACAAATTTCACTTCCACTATTAATGTTCTGAATCCTTACTACCAGCCTACTTCGTTCATATCAGTGTCATGAAGTCACTGCAAGAAATTGCTGTATGAACCACCAATCTCCCGGGCGTACTTTCTGCGGAACTCCGAGGTAAGGGGAGAATTCCTACTCTTGCAAAGAGTATCTTCCCTAGCTTAAATTTTAGGAGAAAGGAGAACAAATATAAGGGCAAGTATTGTCTCCTCTCCAAGTGAGAGACGCCAGTAATTTAATTTGCCTACGTCAGTTGTGGGTCGTCCACTAAGTAAATATTTATGTTGAAAATCTGGTTAGGTCCTCAAAACGGGACTTTATATTCAGGATAACAATCAGATTATAGTCAGCAAGGATAATATGGGATCGATTGAAATCGAATTCTCAAAACCAAATTGAATAATTTATCTGAAATGATGCATGAAAGTTCGAAACCGGTCAAGAATTCAATAAATATGCGTTCTAGGATCGATAAAATACACATTATTTATATTATCGTTAGTAATAAAAAATAAATAATTAGTGAGTTTATTTTAGCCATTTTGGGTAGTATTTCGATATGGCTAAGTTATCCCAAACAATTCCAAAAACCCTAAAATCTATTTTTAAAAAAACTATTGGGTTATCCGGAAAATAATGCAGGATTTTACGTTTTCTTTAAAATACCCCTCAAAATAGTTTATGTTAAAATACCCCTCAAAACTGTTTATGTTTGTTGGACTTTTGACTTTTATAAATGTAAACACTTATTAATCCTCGTTCAGACAAAAATGTTTGTTTACCTCTGTAACATTTTGCTACTTGGAAATAATTCAGTTTTTACTAAGATGTCAAAGCGTGATTTTCGCATAATGTTTTACGAGTTTAAACTCGGCTCGGAACTCGACCAAACGGCCAGAAATATCAGCGATGTCTTGGGCGAAGGCAATATAAGTGAGTGCACTGTTCAACGGTGGTTCCAGAGATTTCGAGAGGGAGACTTGAGCCTTGAAGACAAAAAAGAAGGCCGTGGAAGAAGTTCTGCCCTTGATGACGATGTTCTCCGAGCTTTGGTGGAAGAAAATCCCAGAACAACTGTTCGAGAACTGGCAGTGAAACTCGAAGTCAGCAAATCAACCGTCGATGACCATCTCAAGGCGTTTGGGAAGGTGAAAAAAAGGTTGAAAGTTGGGTTCCTCACATATTAAACGACCGCCAAAAAGTTATAAATTCTAAGGATTCCAAAATGCTATACAGAGGGTATGGAAAAGTTGCCCACACGTTGGCAGAAATGTATAGAAAGTAATGGAGACTATTTTGATTAATAAAAACAGTTATAAATCATAATTTTAATTTTTTTCTTTTAAAACCATAATCCTGCATTATTTTCCGGACAACTCAATATGTTATGTTATAGTATGGTGGTCGGCAACTATCCAAATATATTTTTGAAAATCAATGCAGAGAGCTATGACCTGCCTTAATTATTGGAGGGATCAAAGTCTTAATTCCTCACCAACAAGTTTCAAAAACACCGTCTCAAAATTGAATAATTTGGAGATGGAAGTTATGCCTTATCCGTACATAACATTATCATTACCTTCTCAAAGATCTGGAAAACATTCTTGTTGGTAGAATCTTCACCGCTGTTCTACTGGCAGGAAACGGCCATTCATCGAATTCCTTGAACCCTTAGGACCCAATTTCTACAATAATGGAATCAATTGAAGTTTCTTGTTGGCAAACTTGTGCCAATAGTAATGGTGCTTATTTCAATTAAATTGAACGCTTATTAATTAAAAACCATTTTTAATAATATCCTTTGAAACTCAATAAAACGTTCCTTCCTCAAATGGAATAGAAAATTTTTACGATTTTGCTTAAACAAGTAATTGGCAAATAAAATGTTTAATAGGAAAAAGACATAGATAAAAAAAAAGTAGTAATTAGTGTAATCAACTTAATTCCAGTCTAAATTGTTTAATTTGTCATTTGTAATAAAGTAAAGGTTTGTGAAAGTGAAGTGGTTAGCAAGTCTGGAGGGCGATATTAGATGTTAGGTATGATGGGGGGAAATCCTCCTAGGGCGAGCTCCATCCTTCACCTCCCAGCAAGTCCTTCTGCATACTATTTCCATGCTCTGTCAGATAAGCCACTCTCTCTCACCCGACACCACCCTAGAGATGAACCTTCTCCACCCTTTCTACAAGCAGTACAAAGTGTTATACCGTCATCCCAGTAACCCCAAGAACTCATGCCCTTCATCTAGTGTTACTGTCTGCAGCACTCAAAATTCCTCACCATACTAACTCTTCCATAACGTTTTATCTGATGAATTAACTTTGTAAAACATCCTTGAATATATTTATATAGTGCTTTTTGTTAAGGGGAACACGTAGTAGCTGTATAATAATTAAATAGTATTGACTAATTTCATTTTGTATTGTAGTTGAATACAAAATGAAAGGAACTAAAGTGTGAATGTCCCAACAGAATGGGAATTGTGCTTGTCGATAATCTCGTGCAATCGACTTTCGCTTACCCTAATCAACTATGGGGTAAAACTGTAATCATGCAAATTTTCTATTTCAAGTTTTCACAATTGAGTTCCTTTAGTCCGGAAAAGTTAATATTGTTCATTGATTGCCACAAGAACTCTAAAATTTTACAACTTCAATCGTATCTATAAAAATATTTGCAATGATTAAAACTGTCCGATCGTCAAAAACTACACGAAAAAGCGTAACGTTGAAAAACTCCCAACTTTGACAATTTTTTTCTTTTTTTCTATAAAAGATAAAATTCCCAAATTTTCTTTAAAATATTGTGCAAATCCTCAAACCCTTTATAACTGTAATTGTTTTGCAACAACACAGATTAAATAGATTTCGTGAAATAGGTGTGTGAAAATAGTCAAAAACGGCATTTTCAAAAAATCTTCTTCTTATTCTTCTTCTTCTTCTTGTTACCCTTTTTGTAAACAACGTAGCTCCTAAACGCGTGAACCGATTTTCATGAATGAGTATTGTAAAAGATCCTCTAGCGTCTAAAATGTTTGGCCACCCAAACTCAAAGCCTTCTTGTTAGCATCATAAAATCTTGAAAATAAAGTTCGTTTATAATTTGAAATCTTCTATTTGAATATGGTACCTGGAAAGATGGTTTTAGGTGATTCTATGTTATCTTCACAATTGTCATAAATGAAAGCTTTGTTTGAGAGCCTGTTCACATTAAATTTTTACCAAATTTGTCAACAATCAATAACGAACTTAATAAATAAGGAATTTTTAGTTAGTTATTTTCTTTGAGCAATTGATAAACATTGTTGCGATTCTATGTTAACTTAACTGGGTTAAAGAGCGACGATAACTGAACTTACCAAGTTGACCCAGCTAATCTAAAACCCATACCCACCCGCAGTTGACCTAGTAGTGGTTACGGTTCACTAAATCAGACAATCCTGGATATTCAAGGACTAAGGAACCCATTCTCTCGGCTAACTAAATAAGAAGGTTGTTTTATATCGATCGCTTCCCCACACTTCGAATCCCATTCTTCTTTACTTCCTTTTTCCTCCATGTCTTTGTACACACCCACACTAACAAACATGCTTATATGCATATGTATACAAAACACCTAACGATATGTTCAGGTGTCCTCGCTGAACATAAAGGTGTAATGAGTTTTTCATGCATTTTTGATTACCACAATTAAGGGGAGAATTTCTTTTTGATTTTATTACAATATAAAACTAAATATTAAATTTGAATTATAATTAAATTATACTCTCATTCTCGCAATTATCTCTTTCTCCCATTTTGTAAACTTACGTATTTATTTCAATTTTGATTGGCGTAATTCAGTTTGTTCCAGAATAAAAAGTGCCACCTACATAATTAAAAAGACAAATTATTGGAACGATAAATAATCTTTCCAAGTTTAGAGACTATTTGTCTTAAAAGGAAGAAAACAATTTAGATCTACTTTTGGATCGAAGATGTACAGCCCATACTAATGTAAATTAAGGCAAAACTGCTCAAAAAAAGGAATGATGGAATGATATAGACTTTGACAGAAATGGTATCTGGCCGATCACACAAAGTATGTTCGTTGTAATCGAGCTGAAAATTGCAAGGAATCGTCTAGAAAGAGCTGGCAGAATCAAAGATTGATTAAAAGATTATGTAACTCTATTTTAGGAACGAGAGATAAATACATAGTACTAAACTAGGGACTAACTACAATTTAAGATTCAGACAATAAGGCTAAACGGAAATTTAGGATTAGTGTTGCTTGAAGATTGCAAAACTGCATTGCCAACGGAAATAAGCTTTCCATCTATCAAGTGGCAATGCCACTATATGGTACACCTCATGGACATTTACTTGCGACGTGAGCTTGAAAGAGTTCTTAAGACTAGCCAGAGACACACCTAGACGGTTTTACGTAGATGTGAACTAAGTAGGCACCGATTCTATTTACTATGGAAGTAAAATACCACTTTATCACAAGACAGGATGTAACAACTATGGTATAAGATACAAGCATCGACAAGTTAGGTAAAATGTAAAGTGCAGTATATTCTGTAAATATGACAGTATTAAAGCTCTTCTTTATAATCTCCTCAAGGAGCCAACTCTTTGAAATATCGGTTTAAGCACCTTTCTTGCTTCTATTGCTTCTTTATTCTATGGATCTATTTCGTTTTTTTTTTTGTTTTTTTTGTCTTGATTAAGATGCAATCACCTTTTTGATTGAAAGGAGACTTGGCAATTGCACCCTCTGCAATCACCTTGGCTGTACCTCCGAAACTTTTCCATAAATCGAGAAGAGAATCATAATCTATCCACTAATAGTTCTGATATATGATGATTAAAATAAATAATTCCCAAATAAATCTTTTTTCTTAAAAAAAAAAATAAAGATTTTAAAACTTTCTAAGACGTTGAGAGGTTAAACCGGGGATCGTCAACACTACTGCAATCTCTAGTACAAAATCCCTAAAATTTTATAAATTAATGAGTAGGCTAATAGATAACAAGCCCCCTCCAATTAGCCCATCAACCAGTTGTTAGGCGACAGGGTTAATGGGAAGCCATCTTGTCTAATTATCTTCAAACAACGATAAAGGTGGCGTTGAAATATGGTTTTATAACTTTTAAACCCATTTCCTTGTTAATTAGCACCAAAACGACCAGATGAGACATTTCGACCGCGTGGCCTTTTACTTAAGCCTAATTTCTTTCCCTCTCATTTTTGTTTAATTATTTATTTATCCATTATTTTCAATAAGTATAATAATTTGTCATCCATCATTTATATTTATTTCAGGTAAGTTGTTGGGAGTTATTTTTGGGCCAAGATGGATTAGAATGGGAATCAGCTGACTACTTCCACTTTTAATTGTAATGCAATGGCATTTATTTTATTAACAAAGTATAATCTCAGATTTTAAAAAGTCATTAAAGGCGTGCCTTATAATGTAGATTTTACCACATACCGGATATGCAATTGGTATCTAAATGGATTATCGAAGAACAGCTTCCGGCCATTTTTCTTGGGATACCCTTTTTTGCTGGGTTGACAACAGGTCAGACTGTCCTGTTCAAATTCTCTATTTCATTAATCTATGTCATAGTCATTCGCTAGCCATCTGCTCGTCATAATCATCACAGTTGTGGACAAAACTCACGCAATTTTTTTCTCGTGTTTACGTAATAATTTATTTCTGTATTAATTATGTTCCTCATAATACGAGGTCTGTAAATTAAGTAATGAGACTGATTTTTTTAAAAAAATTTATTCAAAAAGAATTACAATTCAAAATAACTTCCTTCTGAAGCTACACAGCGCTGGAGACGTTTCTTCCACTCCTCATAGCAGTGCTCGAACTCCGATACTTGAATAGCCACAGGAATGTTTTTACTGGCCAAAAACTCTGGTTTATTGAAATTGCTGTGTGACAAGGAGCATTAAACGTGATGCAACACCCACTTGTTCTTGATATTTGGTCTCACACGAATGGACCCTTTTTCGAAGTTTTTCAAGAATCTCTCGGTAAGTGTTGATTGACCGTTTGAATAACTTCGCAAAAGGGTCCATTCGTGTGAGACCAAACATCAAGAACAAGTGGGTGTTTGCATCACGATAATGCTCCTTGTCACACAGCAATTTCAATAAACCAGAGTTTTTGGCCAGTAAAAACATTCCTGTGGCTCCTCAGCCTCCTTATTCGCCTGACTTGAGTCCTTGTGACTTTTTTTCTCTTCCCGAAGTTGAAAAATCACCTCAAGGGAACTCATTTTGTGACAGCCGAAAATAATCAAACGGCTATTCCAGCTGAAGGCCATTCCAGTATCGGAGTTCGAGCACTGCTATGAGGAGTGGAAGAAACGTCTCCAGCGCTGTGTAGCTTCAGAAGGAAGTTATTTTGAATTGTAATTCTTTTTGAATAAAAAAATCAGTCTCATTACTTAATTTACAGACCTAGTAAAATGATGCTATTGAAGGAAGTGTGATATCAGAGCGCTCTCCATTAAATTGAAATACTTTTTCATTCTTAGATCATTAAAAATAAATAAATTCCCTTTTGCCAACTTCAAATGTTTGAATTTTTTGCGATAAATAATAAAACTGAAAAAGGAAAATCTATGCCTCTGTGATTCACACCTCAAATAGAATGTTCCTGTATTTTCGTTTTATTTTGTTCTCTTTTTTCCATTCATTACAAGCGACAATTTATTTTTTCTGTTTTGTGTTCGGAATGTTTTGTGAAACGTGATTGAGGATTGTTACAGTTAGCAACCCTGTGTTAAAATAAACACAGCGAAAAGTTGGCTGATCCTAAAGTCCGCAAAAAAAAGGTGTGTAAAAATAAAGGATTATAATCCCGTACAGTAGAAATCAAATCCACTCTCATTCGTTCCAATATGTGTTTGTTTTTTCTGTTCAAACATTTGTCAAAATAACAAAAAAATAAAATTAAATAAAATAAAGAAATGAATGGAACCTTATCCAAGATATTAATAAAGGAAATATACGTAATAAAATATTCTAGAAATTTATAATTAGTAAAAAAAAAACTTTAAAAAACCATACCATGTATTTAATAATGTAGCATTTCCGATTTCCTGCCAATTAAGAAGTTTGCTTACATATTGAATTTCCTGCAGTTTAATAAAGATACTGAGGCCACAGATTTCACTTCGATGAATTAATTTAATAGGGACGTTAACCTCCCATCTTCTCTATAACTGCTTTAAGCAGCATTTTTCTGTAAAAATTTAACCCTTCAGCAGTCACGTCGGGTCATATTGACCCAGCTCATACTTTCTTCTATTTTAATATTTATAAGGGCTGGGCTCGCGAAATTTTTATTTATCTCTTTTTGACGTATTTTGATTGAGATGGCATAGGATTTTTTTCCCGCTGCCTGCTGTATGGGCGCGAACCAGCAATTTCGACCCGAGGTGACGGCTTGTGTCATTCATTTCTTAGTGTTTTGAGTAACATCTCCTCCAATAAAACTGTTTCCGAAGCAAGTAATTCTTTAATTTTATTCAATAAAAGGAATTTTTTTTATTGTTATTGCTACTAATAATATTGTACGAGTATCAAAGTGGCCTTGCCGCCGAGGGGGGTGTAGCTATTGTCCGTGGAGATTGTTCTGGAAGTTGAGTGACCGAAGTCTATCGCGGTCCACCACTGTGTAAAAGCTAAGGGAACGACCCCAGTGGGAGTGAGAGTAAGATTTAATGCGTATATCACATATAAAAATAATGCTCAACGTAAAAATATAACTTTCAAAATGGACCGACGCACCTTCCTCAAAAGTTTGGGGCGTCATTATCAGAAGGTCGCTGAGCACCGTGATCTCACGGGATTTGAAGGTGAGGATCAATATTTATCTGCAAGAAGAAAGCGCAACAATTCTTCCGATTGCAACAAATGGAGACGACATTCCTAACCCTAAAAAGCGAAGAAGATGCCACATATGCCCTAGTACAAGGGACAATAAATATCCTACTTTTTGCAGTAACTGTAAAAATTACATATGTAAGATACACTCAGTAACTATTTGCACTAACTGTAGAAATAATTGTAATTAATTAACTGTTTTAATTTTGATTGTAAACTGTAAATATTTTCTCTGTTTTTCATTTCATGCTAAGCAGCACCTCATTTAGAAATTACATCTATATGTTATTGATTTTTTTTTTTAATTTGTATTTCTGTTTTATTAAAGTATAAATAAATGTTTTGTCTTCGATTTCTATTCCCTATAACATGGGTATTAGTTAGTTTTTCCTTTTTATTTAATGGTTTTTAATGCTGGGTCAATATGACCCGAGGTGACGGCTTATGGCACTTCACATAAGGTGACGGCTCAACGGTTAAAAGTTAAGAGAGAATACAGTTTTATTTATTTGTTTTTTTTTAAATCGTTACATCCGTTTTCTAGAAAACCTTAAAAACTTCACTAGCCCAATCAAATTAGGTAAAAAAAAAGTGGGGATAAACCTCAGAATGGATGATAATAAGCTATAAACTTTTAATAAAACTTTGTTTTGGGATTTTATAAGTTGGTTCAAAAGTCACATGTACGCGTCACCGGAAATCAGTGGTCAAAAGTCTCTAAAATCGGTTTCTTTGTATATATAAGTTATATGTTGTTTCCTTTGCTCCAAATGACATTTGAATTTATTACAAAAAGTTGTAGAGCCTAAAATTTTTTATAAATTTTAACGTGAAGAAAGTAGTTCACATTTTAGCCGGTAAATTCAGGGCTATTTGTTGCCCATTGAAATCTAGGAATATTCAATTTTTAACAATGTAATCGGAAACATTGAAATGGAATTGTAAAATATTTAGTATAGTATGCGTTGTTTTTACGTCCAACAGATGGCACTGTTTTTCAAAAATAATAAAAAACATGGTTTACCTGTCACTTGGTGTTACATTTATATAATAGGTAATATAATATTTGAATGCAACGTTGTGTCAAAATTTCAAAGCAGTCGGTGAGGAACTTTCGGAAATTTATGATTTGGAACAATATCAAATCCTTATTTGACTGGGCTATATGTTGTAAACTGGCCATTCAAAGAGGTAAATTTGGTGCAGAAGCTAATTGCCGGGCCTAAATGGTGGCTCCGGGTCAACATATCAAATATCAATTGTCCACGATTCTCTGATTTATGAGATATGCTAATGCTGAGGCATTTACACACAGATGAAAGCAAAGCAACAGTCACAGATCCTTGATGAAGATAAATGTTCGATAGATGAATGTATTTTAAGAACCGAAAGCACAAATATTTGATATAAACGTTAGACATGAAACAAGAGACAAGTTACTTAAGATCAGTTAGCAAGTTACTGTAACCATGACAACTTATATGAAGGCCCTTAGGGGAATGTGTTCATTATAGACAAACAACACACGTATGACATCACTGAGTGGTATTACTCTTACTGTTGATGACGTATAATTCGAGTGTGTAAATGGTTTCTCTGTATGTGTGTGTGTGTGCATAGATGGGATTTCCAAATAGTTATCACTCCATCAATGACGTCCGTCGCTGTAGAAGGGTTCCAGGTCCTTACTTGTCATCTTGTTCTGTCTACCATAGACCATCAACTCACTGGTTAACAACAGAAGGTAACACTGGCAATATATCAACATATCTAATAATACACTTCCTTTGGTTCTCGATATTTGCTCTTTTTACTTCATCTTCCATTGCTTGGGTAAAAGGTCACCATTGCTCTCAATTTAGCGTCTTTACAGAAACTTCTTTCATCTTAATGGACTGATAAATCATAGGATTTCCACAGTTTTCATGTCGCTGACTTTCTTCTGTTCATTTTCTTTCATAAAGGATAAAAACATTGTTTGCCACTAAAGGTTTTCTTTGTTCAGATCTAAAAATATCATCCATTTCGACATCTTCTTGCTGTCCATAATATCATTTTCTCAGCATCACCTACAATGGGAGACATCTATCCATCTGAAAATATCCTTGACTATCATTGTTTTCAAATTCAGTGGACTAAGTTCCACTAAGTTTCAAATTTGGATAAGTACCAATTCTATAATAGCTAATTGAATTATAAAAGAAATTGTAAATAAATTCAAAGAAATTATAATCCAGTAATCACTGGACATATTAATAATATACCCGGAAATGAATTAGTATGAAAGTTTGAAATCTATAATATCTAGATGTATGGAGAAGCGGAAGTTATATTTCCGCTTGAGGATTGCCTTTGGGATTCCCAAAGGGATCAGAGATCCCAAAATTTTAATGAACACAATTAAAAAATGGAAGATCTGTTTAAAATCCCTGAACAAAAAAGCAACATCTTTTGGGTTCCTTAAAATGGGAAAGACGTAATAATTGAACGGAATTGCTGTAATTGTACAAGAAGCAAAAGAATTGTAAAACTTCAGAAAAACATTTGTTGAATTTCTTCGTAGTGTAAAGAGATTGTAATGTTAGCTTAGTTTAAATTACATGGTCTTAACTGTGAGAAATGAGGAGGAAAAAATAGGGCAATTAATTTCGCTAAGACTGTAGTGGTTTGCGGAAGAATGCTGCCTAGTCAGGGATTTAAATAACAATATTGATCTTAAGAAGATTTCCTGGAGTCCTGCTCTTCGCCCTAAATAACTTAAAATGTAATTGAAACTGAAGACATGCCCAGGACCGCCGTTATATTTCAAATATTTATTGTTAGCAATTAAAGTATCACTATTTGTAGGGTTTAATTTTTTCTTTCTTAAACAGCTGAAAACAGGTTTCGAACTTCGATGTAATTATGATACAAAAATATTCATTTACTTATTTGACGAAGTCTGTATTCTACAGTAAGCGAACTATATAGTAATGATTGCGGGCAAAACAGAAATTTGGACACAAATTAATAAATTCCTCAAGTGATTATTGTTAAGACTGGGTATTAAGTGATTACACAGGACAATTCTAAATCTATATTTCGTTTTGGAAAGGTAATAGAAGACGTAGCCAAGAAAATATAGATACTTCGAAGTTCAATTTAATATCTGTCACTTTCTATTGAATACCATTTGAACGAAAAAATTTTAGTGCAACTAAAAATCTGGGCAGAATTTTATTTGGTTCAGATTGCGGCTGGAATCTAATGTTCCACTATATTTTAAATATAAATAACTATAATCTTAAGTTTGCTAAGTTGCGTAGTCCTAAGTTTATGGTTGAAAATAAGGAAATACTTCATTGTTACTTCCTCTTTTATACAACTTTTATCTCAAAATCTACTGGATCTGGGTTGTTGCAAAAAAAATACAGTTATAAAGAAGGATCTGCCCTACATTTTAAAGAAAATTTGAGAATTTTATCTTTTATAATAAAAGAGACAAAAATTGTCAAAGATGGGTGTTTTTGAGCGATACGCTTTTTCGTGCAGTTTTTGACGATCAACCCTTATACAACTGTACTATCGGACAGTTTTAATAACGTTACATTCATTCTTTCTTAGATTTCCTTCTTGTGCTGTTTAGTTTCGAGTTCGATATCTCTTCTACCAGTTTTATTTCAAGAACACAACATTAATGGGATTGGGATGGATTGGTAGGTTGTTTCTGGAAGTAAAGTTAACGATAATGAATTATGTCGGTACGAAGATTATAATTGAGGTCTTTGAGAAAAACTTAAATGGGAAAACGTTGACAATATGGCGAAGGTCTTTAGATTGAAAGGATTCTAGTCTCTGGATTAGTTTGTTTCGAAACGCCCCACAATGCAGATGCAAATCTGTCTCCGTAGTGCTTTGTGGGCTTTCTACTCTCAATGCATGCACAATCAAATCCAATTGTTTGGTATAACTGAAGAAGAAACTGAAGATGAAATAAAATTTGGATGCCACAGTTTTATGAAATTTATAAGTCTAAATGCCTTGGGTAAAAATTCAGCGAACACAACTTAATAAAATTTAAAAAAGAAAAATGAACTTCAGCCAATTATAAGTTTCAAAAATATGTTCATAACGAAAATGAATATATATATTATATAATGATAATGCTGGCCCTTTATCAAAGAAATTTACGATAGCCATTTTTCTCTTTTGTCGATGTGAGAAATAATGCTAGCAATTTACAGAACGGAAGAGAGAGGCCCGGCATCCAGAAGACCGGTCGGCCTTTATTATAAAAATGCCTCCTCCCTGGGGGATCTAAAACATAGCACATCTATTCGGTTTTTTTTTGTTCTTTGTCTCGGTTTTTCATAAAACATAAAAATGAAAAATAATTCATTCTAGAGCTTTCTTTTTTCACATTTATATTATTAACATTTGCGCATTTTTTTTTCTCACAACGGTTTTGTCAGATCTTTGATCAAAAATTAATTGTTTTAAAAATAAAAACAAACAGATTTATAAAAATTTGGTGTAAACTGTTTTCTTTCGCTGCAACTTGTTTGTGGTTCTGACACAAAAGTTTTCCACTACCTGTTTGAGTCACATTTACAGTTTTTGATGCTTACCAACATTACAAGTTTGTAACCATTCATTACACTTTATTACAGGACAGCCTATCCCAACCTATTCCGTAGAAACGTCATATAAGGCGGTCATCATATGAATTAATAATTGAATTACTCTCACAGTCGCTCATAGATCTGTCATTCATCACTGTAACTAAATTTCTCACTTATTTTCCAGCATAAGGTGTAGGAGAGAGTTCGTTTAATGGGATTGGGATGGATTGATAGGTTGTTTCTGGAAGTAAAGGTAACGATAATGAATTATGTTGGTACCGAAAATTATAATTGAGGTTTTTGAGAAATATTTAAATAGAACAACGTTGACAATATGACATAGGTCTGTAGATTAAAGGATTCTAGTCTCTGGATGATGGGTTGTTTCGCAACGCCCCACAATTCCCTTCTGTAGATGACCCTTTGGTAGTGTTTTGTAATGCACTAAAAATTTTTTACTTCAAGTAGACATAAAACATGATATCATTTGCAAAGTAATATTGGATAACATGTATTTTTTATAATTTTATTTTATCAATAGACAATTTTATTTAAGTTCAACTTTTAATTTTTTTTTTCAAAATTTCTCTTCTATTTTTACAGATATATGGAACACAATAGTTATTTATTTAACAAGTGTGGAAAGTAGTACTTTTCCTCACGCGAGGCAGGGTTTGCACGTACGAGCGAGCGAAGCGATGCGAGTGCAAGTGCAAATTGCCGAGTGTGAGGAAAATACTTTACACTAGAGTTAAATATTATATTTTTTCTGCAACCATTTATTAACTAATAAAATTAAAAATTTCATTTTTACAGTCTACAAAAAGTAATTTATTTATTATAAACATTTATTGTTATATTACAATTATTTACATTACTTACGTATTTACATTGCTTATTACATTTTCTGCTGTTTCTTTTATTGATGGAGGAGTGTTTTCTAAACAGGAATCACAAGAATCCATTTTAAATTTCTATAAGGTAACACTATAACCTTTGTAACTGTTATAATTAAAAATATCTAATTATTTATTAAAGTATTATTTTTATTTCTATATTCCTTTCAATTTTTTTTTTTTAATATTCGTTTTTTAATTATTTAAATAAAATAAATTTAAATAAGCTTATTAGAGTTTTACAGAAAATATTTATGTTAATAACAAAACTTCTTATATCAAGGAAGCACAATAAAGTTTTTCCACTCACTTGTGCGGAAAGTGACACTAATGGGAATTTCCCCCCACTAGTGTGGGAAGTTGGGCATTACACAGCTGATTTTAATTGAGTAATGAGAACTTCCCTACATGGTTGCAGAAAAAAATTATTAATAGCTGGAGCAATTTTGCATGTAAGCGAAATTAATTTTTAATTAAGTAATAAGAGACGAGGAAATTCAAAACGTTTTTCAAATCCATTAAATCTTTAGCTATTGATCAGATTAGCCATCATTCACTTGCTGAGAAGTTTAGTACAGATTTTAATTAAATCTTGGTATTCTAACTATGCATTATCTCATTTGTTTGCTATAAACTTTTAGTTGTAACTTTCAATGTAGCCAAAATTTAGAAACCAAAACAAAACAATAATAGTCCTAAACTGGTGCTGATATCCTGAACGAAGTAAACCTTACTAACGATTAAAACGTTCATTATTAGGCCGTTGTAACCATCAAGAATTGTTTCTCTTTCAAATTATTATGATATCTCTACCTGCTAGTAATTATTGCTTATTACAATTAGACACGAAAGGGAACTTCTAAAAATCTTGGCCAATAATATCTAGCTGACTGAGCTACTTTTAAAAATGTTTAGTGAGAAAATTATGAAAAAAGAAAAAAACATGAAATTTAATACATCTTAAATGGAAAAACATTTAATAAATAACGAACATAGAAACTGGTAAACTTAGTTGGTTTGGTTCTGTCTAAGGAATGGACGTTTCCAGAGCTTCAAAAGTTATTATGAGATGTAGGATTTAGAAAATGAAAAAGTAATCTTAAGGAACAGATGGAACGAGAAGTGGACAACCACTTATGAGAGCTCTGAATGTGAGGGGACAGGGATTCTGAACAGACGAGACGAAGGTCAGGACGCCTGTACTGCAAGGAAATAATTGTAAAATGTTAAATTATAATTTGATCCATAAGTAAAAATTAAATGTAGCTCATACTAAAAAAATCTAAACGAAGAAAACAATGGAAAGTGCAAAGTTAAGAATGAACTTTTTACATTTACAATTTGGCTGGTATAAAACCACATTTACATTCCTTAAAAGTTAGCAGCTTGGCATAAGTACGTGTTTTTGTTGTTGTAGATAATAAGGCATGGATAGCCAGCTACAAAGTCTGTTATCCAATTTCACAAGTTTTGGAGTGATTCCAATGGGATAATTAGCTTTTCTAAAACTATTAATTAGGATCTCTAACGGACTTAGAAACTTCCACTGAATGATATTTTCAGTAAAGTTTGTTAAACAACATATTGTGCATGATAATTAGAAGGAGGTTTTTATATAATTAATGCAATCACACCAGATGGAAGTAATTAATGAATTATTTGTATTATTTACTTTTTGTACAGTTGTACAATCTATTTTATTTTTAACACAACTTGTTCCTCTCTAATCGCTCTATCACAACTCCTAAAATGCTTCTACATCATCCAATCTCTTTTTCATTGCACGTTCACTCATTTCCGTTCGTATTCGTGGAGTACACCATCTGTTTACTTGCAACATTCCTTAATTCTTTCTCGCAAAGTTATGTATTGGTTTTAGAACTTGATGTTAGAGCAAAGATAGTCAAATTTTTAGACGCTAGAAGCTTTTTTAAAACTTTGACAGTTGATCGTCAAAAAAGTGCACGAAAAAGCGTAACGTTGAAAAACACTCAACTTTGACAATTTGTTTCTCTTTACCTATAAAAGATAAAATTTCCATATTTTCTTTATATTGTAGGGCAAATCCTCCTTTATAAATGTATTTTTTTTCCAACTACCCAAATTGATAGATTTTGAGAAAAAAGTTGCTGAAAATGGCTTTATCAAAAATTGGTCTTGTTCTTGTTATCTTTTTTGTAAACAACGAAGCGCCTAAACGCGTGAACCGATTTTCATGAATGAGGTGTCATTCGATTAGGAATTTTATGTAGATATGCCTTTTGGGGGTCTCGACGCTGTACATCGAATGGGATACCTTTCCAAGTACTCATATAAGCGATTAAAAATTGTAATAGTTTCGAGATTTTTAAAATTTTATAACAAAAAAAAAAATTACATTCCAAGTGGCAAAATGTGGGCCAAATCGAGTCAATTTCGCAGTTCGTCAATTTCATCCTGATCATCTTCACACTCCGCTTCACCTACTCACCTCTCTTGGCGGAAGTGTTTACTCCCTGATTATCAGCAAATTGAAACGATTATGATGTAGTTCCATCTCTTAGAACAAAATATTTATTTTTTGAATATTTCTCTTTAAAACTTTTTTTTTTTGTTTACACTTTTTCCTCTTTGATAGAAAATAAAGAGTGTGTACGTACAATTTGTTATAAAAGGAAAGGATATTGGAAGACGACAAAAACTAATACAAGTAACAGCAATTTCTTGGTGATGATGTGCACGCACACAAAAGTTTGGCATTGCCATCATTTCAGCGAAGATCCACTGTTATTGGACAAGCCACTACAGTTCCACTGAAAGCCTACTTGTCCCACAATGATTTCTCCAACCTCTTCGTATCTTCGCCACCGTTTTGTTGGGAAAAAAGGGAAGAGATTTCGCCCACCTTTGCAATGTTTCAACAGTTTGATTTTAGAAATACTTTTTTCAATATTTTTTTTTTCTTTTTTGTTAAAGATCTTAAATGAAAAATGTAATTTTCATTTATTTTGTAAAGTACAGTTGATTGAGGCATGTATTTTTCTCAGAACATACCTCTATTTCTCTTATCTTTCAACGTCTCTAGCTTATTTTAAGCCCTATTCAGGCACTTACGGGACATTTTTAATATTTTTGGCTTAAAAAAAAGTATTTCTGATAAAAGTGGCGCTCCTTTCTATTGGCTTAGCCTTGCGTCCATGCAAAAGCCTCACAATTTGGACTTGTCCAAACATTATCATTTTATCAAAGACCACAAAATTAACGAGTTAATTAAAGCAACTAACATCGCATAAAATAAATGATACATTAGTTTCAACTATATTAATATCCTTAAAAAATACTGTGAACAGTGGGGTTTGGAGGTAAATCTGGCGAAGTCCAAGATTGTTGTTTTTAGAAGAGGAGGTAGGCTTTCGTCAAGGGAAAGTTGGAGATATGGGGATATGCTGATAGATGTGGTCAATTCATATAAATATTTGGGGGTTACTCTGACACCTCGCCTTTCCTTCCAAACGTACATTAAGGAGAGAGTCTTTATGGCTAAAATGGCCCTTAATACAGTCTGGTCAGTCCTTGTTGCTCAGTGCATGGTTCCCTTGTCCCATAAGTTCCAACTTTTTAATACTGTCTTCAGATCTATCGCTTGTTATGCTGCTCAGGTTTGGGGGTATGAGCAGTATGATGTATTGGAGAAATTATTGCGTTTTTTTTATTAAGAAATTATATTCCCTGCCTTCAATTACTCCAAACTTCATGCTGTATCTTGAAACTGGTGTCGATTTGTTATTTACGTTTACTTTAGGGCTCCATTTCAGATACATTTTGAAAATCCTTGAATTACCGGCATATAGACTCCCTAGAGTAGTTGCACTAGAAATCGTTAAACACAAAACCTTTTGGTTTGACAGCTGGATAAAACTGGCTGAAAAGTACAATCTTAATTTCTGTTTCTCCTATAATAATGTTTCATTGTGGAAGAATCAGTTTGCTATTCTGTCAAATAAAATAAAGATAGTTCATCGGGAAGTGTGTGTTACAAGCGCCAAAGATTCTAATAGGTACCTTTTTTATAGAGAGCTTAATGTTAATGCTGGTCTATTTTCTTTTTCATCTCAGACTACAGAATTAAATTTAAAGGAATTACGCTGGTTGTTTAAGATGAGATGCGAACTGCTCTATTTGAATTTTACCCCTTGGGTTGACAGGGAGGTAGAGTTGTGCTCATTATGCAATTTAAAGGCCAGAGAGGACATAGTCCATTTTTTGGCTATTTGTCCTATCTTGGCAGAATTTAGAGTGCGACACCTCGGTGTTCGTTCTCTAACTTTGCCCAATTTAAGAGAGCTTTTAAACTCTACTAACTGTCTCAATCTTATTAATTACGCTCGCTCTGCCTGGTTGTACAGATACCAATTAATTCAAGAGTTTAATTATTAGTTTATGAAGATGTTCATTTTTATTAATTTTATTTTTGTTTTAATTTTAATTTTTAATTTTCTATTTACTTTTTCAATGAATGGCTATTTGTACTTTATGGAGGCGATTTTTTTTCTTTTTTTCTTTATCTTATTTGTAATATTATGTATTTTCTTGTTCTTTATTAATAATAGGTTTTGTTTTATACCATTATCATTTCATTAAGTCACTTCTTGTTTTATTTTTGCTTAATTATATTATATTAAAAAAGCACCTAACTTCCGGCTGACGGATTACCGTCAGCTTTTACGTATACGCTTTTGTTTTGTTTTCAATTCTAAAGTTTGTAATTATTTTCAATAAAGTGTCTTATTATTATTATTATTATTATTATTAGTTTCAACTTGGTCATTTACGCCTCTTTCATAAACTTACACCAAAAAGTTTAACGATTTTTTTAGTTCTTATTTTTAAAAAAACTGTTACATTACCAGTCTTTTGTTGCGATAAATCAGCATTATTAACTTCATAACGGTCATTCTGCATCGGCTCCTCTGAAAAAGAAAAAAAAGAAGAAACAAATGAGACGTCATTAAAATTAAAATCAACAATATATCCAACTAACAAGCTAAAAAGTTTAAAAAGAATAAAAACAAATTATCAGTTGACTCCTTCTTTTTTTTTAAGGAAAGAACAAAAACCAAAAAAAGCAACAACCGCCATCTTTCTTTAAATGGGAGTAAAATGCTGGTAGTCGAAATGAAAGGAACAAGAAAAGAAGAGCCACACGACAAGAGGCATCTTCATTAAACTTTCATTACGGTGTGCTGGCCTCAAAGATCTGTAGAAAGCTCTTTGACATTTTAGTGATTCACAGCGCGCACTTCTGAGCTCGGTAGCAAAGAAATGATTACAAAAGGGGATATGTTATTAATGTAGAATGCGTTTCATTCATTTCTAACGTGCTTATTTCCTGGATAAACTTAAAAATGGGTTACAATAATAGTAATAAAAACAATCACGTCATCGAAATGTGTTTATTACAGAAAGAAAAAAGCTTAATTTTAGGATAATATTTTCACTTATTGATGCTATTAACTGTTAATTATTAATTCTTGGAGTAACAGACTATCTTGTGTCCCAATTGTTACAAATTTCTGTACAGTAATAAATAAAATAAATAAGTTCCATAAGCTGAATGAACCAAATTAAAGTTGGTTGCTTTCAATTAAGTTACAATCAAATGACACTTTTTAACAAAAGCTTAATCAATGTGATATATGTCTTTCATTTCAATTAATTTAATTATCGAGTGAACATTTTTCTTTTTACGTAAGTAATGGTAGCAATAAATTGATTCATTCATTGAAGTAGAACTCTTAAGAGAAGTGAAAAGAAGACATCTCAAATTTTTTTTGCAGCAAACATCCGTTTTGAGGTCTTGTCTGACTATTTCCTTTGGGGATACCTCAACAACAAGGTGATTATTCATAACTTTTTTCTTTTTTTTTTTATTTCTGCTTATCTAAAAGCATTTCTAAATCTAGGTTTATCAGAATCTAGCCAGGATTGCATCAGTAGATGAACTAAAGCAGAGAATAATAGATACCCGTAACTCGGTTAAAGCCGAATCTATTTCTTCGGCAATAAGGGCAATTAGCAGGAAAGAGCATGGCTATGGTGAACGCCATTTCGAGCATGATCTGTAATATTAATGAGGAAAAAATTTATAATAAAAATAGTACTTTTCTTCTTATTCAATCAAAAAACCGTTATAATATTATCATTTTGAAATTTCTTATAAGAATCATGTTTTCATTTATAACTTGTAAAATATCGCCCACAGAAAAAACACGTTCAAGTAAATTTTTCTTTAAAAAAAATAGAGGAATCTATTTCTGAAATAAAAACCACACCTTCCCATTTGAAAAAATGAAGTTGGTGCCTGTATCTCGCTTCTGGTAGCACCGAAAAAAATTTACAAAGTAAATTTGGATTTCTAACAAAAAACTAAGGGAACACGTATTTTTTAGTTTTTTTCTAGCTATCTTAGTTTCCGAGAAAAAGTCGTTATCCATATAGCTTGGGACACCCTGTATGTTAAAAATCTTGAGAACTGTAATTAGCATAAAATTCTAGTTCCTGCTTCCTTTCTTTTTTTTAGCATCCGGTATTCGCTGAAACTATTTGTGAAATTTAAGGGTTATAAAATTTCGAATATAATTCAGCTTCTCAGTTTACATGGTGAATAAGAAATGGACAATATTAGACACAATTTAAGGAGGATTGTAAACTTGTTCAACTTGTTCTTGACACCCTTCATTTTACACCCAAACGTTTCCGCTAAAATTGAAACACTGTCACAGCAACTGAAATGGAGTGAGTGAGAGGGAGATAGAAGAGAGATTCATTTTTCTTGCCCAGTTAAACTTAATTTAAATATTTCCTTCTATTTTCAACTATTGCGGCCGAGTTTCACTCTCAACATGAAATTATTCATTAAGCAAAACAATATAAGAAAATTCAGCAAAAACTAGGTAAACCAAGTTAACTTCATTTTTATCTTCTTTTTATTTTCCCCCAAACTAGAATGAATAGAATTTCTAGTTGTACAGATAAAGATGTAGAAAATTGAATTCCGGATGAATGGAACTACTGACCAAGCGATTCTCTTCAACACAAAAGAGATCTCTTACTAAGCAAGTTTGTTTATTCCGTTCTCTGCTACATTTTAACACTATGGATACCATTTTGAACGAACACTCTACAAATACATTGCATTCCTCTGAACTATTTCAAAGAATTTGATATTATTTTGATGCTTTTTTTTTAGTTTACCTTCGCAAAACCCATCAGCTTTTGCAGCCAATTTTTGCTCAGACGTAGGCAAGACTTGTGTCTCTTCCGTTCATGTTTGCCGAGACATATCTTCGCTCGTCTTAGCCTCCTAGAAGATTGCTCCTTAGATTAGATCTGCTGGTTTATTCCTCAATTAGATAATTACAAAGGATCCGAAAATGAGGTTTTATAGAAACAATAATTTTACTTGACTTAAAAAGAAAAACATTAACGCAGGTAGCTGTTCAACTACGAGGGTCGTTTGAAAAGTCCGTGCAAAAATAAAAACTACTTAATTTTTTGGGGTAAACCTTTTTTATTTTTCAACATAGTCTCCTTTTAGGCTTATACACTTCGTCCAACGCTGCTCTAGTTTGTTGATCCCTTCCGAATAATAGGATTTGTCCAAGTCTGAAAAATAGCCATTCGTTTCTGCAATCACCTCCTCGTTTGAATAAAATCTTTTTCCCGCCAGCCATTTCATTGTTCCCCGTTATTGGGGAACAAATAGGAGTCCGAGGGAGACAAGTCTGGAGAATAGGGGGGATGTGAAACGAGTTGGAACCCTATTTCCATTAATTTTGCGACCACAACTGCTGAGGTGTGAGCTGGTGCGTTGTCGTGATGGAAAAGGACTTTTTTGTGGGCCAATCGTGGGCGTTTTTCTTGCAGCTCGGTTTTCAAACGGCCCAATAACGATGAATAATATGCACCTGTAATAGTTTTACCCTTTTCCAGATAGTCGATGAGGATTATTCCTTGCGAATCCCAAAAGACAGTCGCCATAATCTTTCCGGCCGAAGGAACGGTCTTCGCCTTTTTTGGCGCAGATTCCCCCTTGATAACCCTTTGTTTAGATTGTTCTTTGGTCTCAGGAGTGTAGTGATGTATCCATGTTTCATCCACAGTGACGAAACGACGCTTAAAGTCCTGCGGATTCTTCTGGAACAGCTGCAACACTTCACACGATTTCGTTTTTGGTCAAGCGTGAGCAATCGCGGCACCCATCTTGCGGATAGCTTTGTCATGTCCAAATGTTGATGCAAAATATTATGTACCCGTTCATTCGAGATGCCCACAGCACTAGCAATCTCACGCACCTTCACTCTTCTGTCATCCATCACCATATCATGGATTTTATCAATGATTTCTGGAGTAGTAACCTCAACAGGGCGTCCAGAACGTTCAGCGTCACTTGTGCCCATACGGCCACTCCGAAAATTTTGAAACCACTTATAAACTGTTCTAATCGAAGGTGCAGAGTCACCATAATGTTTATCAAGCTTCTCTTTAGTCTCCTGAGGCGTTTTGCCTTTCATAAAGTAGTGTTTAATCAACACACGAAATTCTTTTTCGTCCATTTTTTGAAAATCACTCGACTTCCTCGATTCAAACGAATGCCAAACACAAAGAAATAGACCGATCTGGCTGAAACTTGGTGTGTGTTCTTCCAAGAGATGCTACTAACTAAACATAACCTCGATACGCGCCAGTGGTGCTATCTCTCTGACTTTGCACGGACTTTTCAAACGAACCTCGTATATCGAGTCGATACACAGGGTAGCCAACTATCGCAATTTAATATAAAAATAAAAGAAAAACATTTAAATTTGTATTAACATTAAAAATGTACTCAAGTACATTCATAGTTTCATGACACACTTAATACATCTCGAATAAATGTTCTTGTGCTATGTTTATGACTGTAGTTTGCACAGAGAGAATCAATAAGAACTTCTTCCATCACTTTTAGAAGCTTAAGCTGGACAAAAACGAGCTGGTAAGCAAATAAGAATTGTAGGAATCATCCATTTGAGTCCTTAACTGCAGAATCGCACTCGCAAATCTCTGCTCTAAACTTCTCGGAGATATAGTTAGTGCATTTAGCATCAGTGCTGTTCACTACCAATTATCTATCCTTGCTTCTTGTGGTAGGCTACAAAACCGCACTTTGTGCATTTATGTGTTCGCTAGCCTATTGTTCTTTCATAAGTGGCCACTATGACTGGGTAAATCGTGAAACCATTGTCATCCACTCCGTAGATTTCCATGAAGTACATGTAGTTTAGATCCCCTAAGAATCTAAGTAGGATGGCGGGCTTTACACTATTATGTCTTTCGGTTAGTTTAGATCAGTGGTGGGCAAACTTTTTTAATGGGGGGCCACAAAGTTTAAGAAATTCTAGAGGAGGGCCAGAATTATAGAAAAAATTCATTTTGTGTTAAAGCTTTTAATCATAATATTATAAAAACATTACAGCATTACACACTTGTGTAACTACGCGGCTAGTTTAGCTTCACCTTTAGGTTATGCATCTATTATTCTACTAAGTAGAATCTACTTTATACTTCTCGACCGTCAAAACGTAATTATAGCGGGCCATATACTATCCATGTCGATGGACCTTCGGCGGGCCGGATTAAATACTTTCGCGGGCCGGAGTTGGCCCGCGGGCCGTACTTTGCCCATCACTGGTTTAGATAATTTCCGAGGAATTCCACTAGCGTTTCATTCTCTCTGCCCCAGTTCACGGACATATTCTCTCGGCAATGCTATCCATCACCGATCAGTGAGCTAGGAAGAGAATTATAGAGGCCGACAGCTTAATTCGATTCCCGGGCTCTCCGTGTGGGAATAGCTTTCCTGATTCCTTTTCTCCCCTTTCACTTTTCTTAGATCTTAATCTATTCAGTTTCAGGAGGTTGACCCACACTAAGAGCCTGAAAGCATTTGCTTACGACATCATGAATAGTGTTAGAGTTCTCCTTAAAGAAGTGGTATGCTCCTAAAAGAATAGTTTTTTTAACTATTTTCCTGAAAATGAACACAAACTATTAAACTCTTGTTTTATTTTCTCTTGTTTTTGAGTTAAGATTTTCTTTCTTTCAACTACATTCTACAACACACAATGTAACTTTCTAGCATGTACTCTGAGTGCAGTAAATTTGAAAGCAACCGATCAAGGATGATCTGAAAATTGGCCTGATTGGTACTGATTGCAGAAAAATTGGCCAATAAAACAATATAAACTTGTCTTTACGCTAAATGTTGAAACATTTTTAGATTTTGTGACTTCTTTAGATTTTTCCTGCTCGTGACCTTGTTTGACTTTGTGACTCGTCACATTGACAATATTTGAAAATTTAAAGAACCATGGTTACACACACACACATAATTACGCAATTACGCTTAAAAAAAAATTGGTATCAGAGCTAACTAAGAGAAAAACAAAAGCTAAAAATTTTATTTTAGTATTTCACCTTTGTTTTCAGATCGGCCAATGAGCATTCTCCTATTCAGCGACATGAAAGTAATAAAACAACCAGAAACATGAGTTTTAATTAAAACAGACTCCTCGCCAACATAACAAGCTAATAAAAAGTTCCACCAGCGGCTGTAAATATACTAGGCTTTTATGTAGCAGCTAATGGCACATAAATATGCTCATAATTCATATAATTAACTTACCTCGCCAAGCTATTCACCTAACATTCACCTGCTACCCTGCCGATAATATCAGAAATAATCACAGACCGTTAAAATTCATAATTTTAATTTCAGAATTATTATTATAGAGTAAATGTTGCGTCATACGATTACTTTTAGCAAAATTAAAGATAATATAAATGAAATTGAAATCAAGGGTAGTTTTATTGGAGCCTAAACATCAAATTTAGCTTTAGAAACTAGGTGACAGGAAAGACATTATACGTATTATGTCGTCTTCCTAAGAAGAATCTACAATGAAACTACCAAGATGCCTGATCCTTACTTAAAGGAACTTATTAATTTAATAGCACTTTCAGTATGGAACATTCTTTGCCTTTCACCCACAGATAATATATTGCTTCGTTTTTGTATATAATTTATTTCCCCTCTCTGAACATTGGTAATTTAAATTGAGTGATTTCCTGTCTTCGCCTGTTCTGAATTGGTAGCCGAGCGGTTAGAGGTAGGCCCTGAAAGCTAATATCCATTGTGGTGCTGTGTTCGATGAGGTTGCAAGAAATGGCAATGAAATTGTCCAAGTCCGTGACAAAAATTACATTATGATGTATTCGCTCCCAGAAATACGAGGTCTGTAAATTAAATAATGTGACTGATTTTTTAAATTTTTTTTATTCAAGAAGAATTACAATTCTAAATAACTTCCTTCTGAAGCTACACAGCGCTGGAGACGTTTCTTCCACTCCTCATAGCAGTGCTCGAACTCCGATACTGGAATAGCCTTCAGCTGGTCGGTTACTACAGCCGTTTGAATGTTTTCGACTGTCCCAAAATGAGTTCCCGTGAGGTGATTTTTCATCTTCGGGAAGAGAAAAAAGTCACAAGGACTCAAGTCAGGCGAATAAGGAGGCTGAGGAGCCACAGGAATGTTTTTACTGGTCAAAAACTCGTTTATTGAAATTGCAAGGATGGCGAAGTCGAAGAGCAAATGCATGCTGATTTGTTTTTTCTTATTCTTTTTGAATAATTTTTTTTAAAAAAAAATCAGTCTCATTACTTAATTTACAGACCTTGTATGTGGCCGAGGCAAAATTTTCCTTTGATACTACGTTAAATTACTGTTCAATTTTTTCATGTAAATTTTTGACCCGTGACTTTTGGATAATTGGATTCCTTAACTCCTTCTCTATCCAGAAAACTACTGGTAAGTGAAAGCTTTACTTTTACTGCTGTAAGTACTAGCATAGCAGGGTTCGTTTACGTTCTTTCTATTACATTCAGGGCCGGACTTTCCTATAGGCTAACTAGGCTTCAGCCTAGGGCCTCAAGATCAAGAGGGGTCTACTTTCAAATTGTTAGCACAATTAAAATTACACTATTCTAAAAACAGTGAACACTAAAACACTGTTTTAGTGATGTATCACTGTAGTGATGTATTCTATTATCTCTCAAGTAATTTACAAACTTAAAAATGGGAGGTGAAAGGGTCTCATAAGTGGAATAACCTAGGCCAGGGGTCGGCAACCCGTGGCTCTTTTATCCAAATTGTGTGGCTCTTCAGCCTGTCCAAAATAAATTGTATATTTCAATTTTATTGAAACAAATGAAAATTTCATTTATTAAAATAAAGATATTCTTTCAAAAAGAATTTTAAATGTGATAGGTTTGAAATTGAATAGTATTATATTAAAATAAAGTACGTAATTATATACTTTCATTCAAACACAGGTTTAGTTATTATTTATTTGTTTATTTACTTCGCAATATGTGAAAATAAATATATAAAACATTTATATGTTATTGAATATCATAAAATAATAATTTGTGAAAATACAAATGATCAACAGAGATGTTTACACTACCATCCTTGCGGCTCTTGTTAAGATTTATTAAAATTATTTAAGGAAAAATGGCTCTCTATTTGAAATAGGTTGCCGACCCCTGGCCTAGGGCCTCTTTTCATCTAAATCCGGCCCTGATTACATTATCATTTGTAAATCACATGGGAGTTGGGACATAAAAGAAGCCTACACATTAGAAATTCAATAATAGTTAATGTTCAAACAAAACCACCAATACAATAACTAAATAAATACATCAGATATTTGAAAACTTTTACAGTAGTATTGTTCCACCATTTCAACATAGTCTTGTTGCTTACTTATAAGCATTTTTGTAAATACGGATTCAAATCATTTTATTGCATTTTACTAGTTATTATTATGTTGCCTAAGGCTAGAACGATTTGTCTGAAGGAAAGGTACAAACACTTCAAAAGAAAGAAGGCCTAGGGAGAGGAGTGTACGTAAGAGACGGAGAGAGTGTGGGTGTGTGAGAGAGAGAAATTCAACGAAAATTGAGCTACTAAAAGTGGGAGAAAAATAACTAGAAAAAGCAAGATGGAAGAGAGAAAGTTGATAAAGTGGGAGGTGATGACGTGGAGAGGGCGTTCTGTGTAAGGCTTATTTATTTATAAAGCTGACGTTTTGGAAGGTACGAGATTTATGAGTGGCATGAGGTTTATAAAGTGTTGACGGCTGCAAGCTGGGCGAACCGGCTTCATATCCTCCTACTTAGTGAATATTTTTGTCCTTTTTTTCTGTGTGTATGTGTATTAGTGAATGTGGCCCGTAATATGAGAGATCTGTCCAAACAGCAAAGTCTTGGTTAGATGTTGTAACAGACACCTACAAAAATTGTAACATACATGTTCTTCATATCCACCATAGCTTTATGTAAGATAAGTTAATTTTCAACTTTAACCCAGTACTATTAGTAAACGTTTTATAATTGGTTCTAAGTGGTCCTGCGGTCACCAGGGCCAATATCTTTACCCATAACCAATGGCGCGCGAATGCAAGCCCAAGGCTCCTAAGTAGACCTCAAAACGCCTAAAAAAATAAATATATGTATATATCATTGCTACTAAGGAATTCTTTTTCATCATCAATAACACGTTTTCCCAATATACAGATTTCACAAATTTTTATATATTTTGTGTTTTTAACTATTTATTTTTGGTAGAAACTTATATAGAAATATATTTTGATAAAACTTCGAAACTTTAACCGGACTAGCTCAATCTGCGAGCAGGAATCACTTCACGGCGTTCAGTGGCGTCACGGAGACTGAACTCACTATTAGACCTGAACCCTACCAAATTCATTTATTCAGTTTGTCAGGTATTTCAAAATGCCCCGCAAATATAGACTTGGAACGATTAATATTTGAAGCTTTTTAAAGCATGTATTCAATGTGTTCCACCTGCTCAAGACCGTCTAATTACAATACTTAAGCGCAGTTGTCTGGAGTTAGAAAAATTCTCTTATCGTGCACCGTTACCGTTACATCCAATTTAAATATATTTAGAACATTTTAAAATAATTTTTTCTCATTTTTATGGCTGTTTAACATTTTTAAAAGTTTTCTGGAGAGAGAGATAGAACAAGGTTCAGTTTTCTGCGCCCAAAATCAAAAGAGTTTCTCCATTAAAGTTTGCCATCAACACTTACAACCAAAAATTGAAGAAATTTCTTATTTCTAGTATCCTGAAATAGCATCATGTTGGTTTTGTCTGTGGACATTCAGAGAAGTTTCCATGAGCTATCATTGGTTGCCGCTGTAGAATTTGATTGTTGGACCGCGGGTGGTCTCTCTGCACATCCAACATCGATGTGTCGTTATAATTGAACACTTTTCAGCCACCTTTTCTAAATTATTAATTTGTATTCAAAATGTATGAGCTTCAGCAACATTAACTGGCGGTGAACCTTTATTGTCGCCGAGAGAACCTTATTGGCCTTCCTGTTTTATTCAATTCTACGACAAAGTGGCTTGGAGGTGGTATAACAAAAAACATACTTGTTCTTGCGATAAATTTTAGCAACACTTTGACGCCTTCTTTAACGTCTTTATTAAAACTGTCCGGTAGGACAGTTGTATAAGGGTTGACCATCAAAAACTGCACGAAAAAGTGTAACGTTGAAAAACACCCAACTTTGACAATTTTTTTCTATTTTTCTATAAAAGATAAAATTCCCAAATTTTCTTTAAATCTTACTCCAAATTCTCCTTTATAACTATAATTTTTTTGCAACCACCCAGATCTAATAGGTTTCGAGAAAAAAGTTGCCGAAAATGAGCAAAAACGGCTTTTTCAAAAAATGTTCTTGTTCTTGTTCTTCTTCTTCTTGTTGTTCTTGTTGTTGTTCTTGTTACCTTTTTTGTAAACAACGTAGCGCCTAAACGCGTGAACCGATTTTCATGAATGAGGTGTCATTCGATTCGGAACTTTATGTAGATGTGCCTTTTGGGGGTCTCGGCCCTGTACATCGAATGGGAGAGGAGTTAGCCCCCTTTATGTAAGGCCCCCTCCAAAATTATTATTACTAATTACTCTGTAAATCTTGGCCCTATTTTGATAAAATTTGGTAGGATGATAGGGTTAGGGCTCCCCTACCTAACAATAAAGCGACGATCTGCTCTTACACTTATTAAGGGGAAGTATAGCAATCGTTT